>NC_134571.1:168262194-168862194 GCF_050947875.1 Dermacentor variabilis
GCTATAGCGTTCACGATAAAGCATCGACCCAACGTCGTAACGAATGGGCTGGGAGGATTTGGCGGTGCCCCCACTCCTCCTCTTCTCTGCTAGCTGTGCACATATGTGTACGCTATGCCCGATATTGACTCCCAGTCGCCTTGATCCTGCCCTTGTTCCGCTGCCGTAGTGAGGTACCCCGGTCCGCTCGTTATTTTTGTTACACTGTTCCTGTAACGGGGCACGTAGGCGGGCCATTACGATATTTTTTCTATTTTCTTTCAGTTGTTGTCTTTGTTCCTCGGAGACTCATCTTCTATAGATTCTTTTCCGCCAAAGATGCCGTGCGATCCGTGCGGAATCATGGGAAGTCGTGTGTTCCGCCACCGCAGCTGCCCTCTGACAACTTTACATTTCTCTTTTCCCTCTGTTCTTCTTCCTCTACTTCTTCCATATTTTTGCATGCGTCGCGAGGGGTTAGCTGATAGTTCACACTCTTATGCACTCGGCATGCTCACAATCGTGGTTTTTCTTTGTCGTAATGTTTTATCTTTGTCACGCTCCGATCGTTCCTAATAGGTTTCCAGACGGCGCGCAAGCGCAAGTTTTGCTGATTCTAATTATTTTAAATATTACGATCATTATCCTACGCTCTCTCCCCCTTTTTTGTGCCAGTGGATCGACGAGCTCGTGCTCTCGTACGCCCGATACATATACCCACACGCGCTGCTTATCTTGTGTTCGTCTTTCCCGAACAATTAAGAAATTAGCGAAGAACAGAAACAAAAATAAAGCTCCTCTCGAATACTGTTCTCGAGAGGCTACTTTTATACCTCCCCACAAGAACGTGTATTCGGTGCTCCCCTATAGGGGCGACCCGAGCTGCTCTCGAAAGCCCGCACGCTCCTTTGACCTCGGCGCTTCCCACAACACCTTATGCCGTCCGGTTTGACTGTCCCCAGTCGCGCAGCCGATAAGAAATGGGGTGGCCGGCGGTGTCGCCATCGAAGCGCTTATTACGCGGGCGAATTCACACCCTGTGAACCCGTCGATTCGGCGTGCGCGCTTATGAATAGGCAAAAAATAAAAATGAAAAAGGAATAAAGGAATAAAAAGGAACTGCTGGCTCACGTTAGGAAAAAATGCGGTGGCGCCCGCACTAGCGCGCTTGGTTTTTTTTTTTCCCTGAACCTCCTCGGTGTTTCGTAAATGGCGCGGTTGGTATGGGGTGTCACTGAAGAGCAAGTAATCTATCTTTTTTTTTTTTGGTGAGGGTCTCGTAAGAGCTGCTGTGTTCCTTCTCCTTTGTTCATCTTGGGCCTAATTCACAAAAGGTTTCGTTCTTAAGCCATCTTCGCTATTACCCAGCCACCTGTGCTAACATTGCCTAGCATCAGGATTGGCTGGAATTTTTCTCTTACGAACAGGTGTAGTCTTAAGAATCGCTGTATTTAAGGCGAATTTGTTTTACCCTATTCTGATGGAAGGCCCCATCACGTTATTTTTCTTTAATTTTGGGCCTCATCTTGAAGGACGCATCCAGTTTGACCTATGTGTCCCATATGCATTTACGCTAATTACCTTGAAAGCGAGCGTGACACTAGTTAGCAAGCAACGTGGCACGAATACTGCGAGTGGGCGCTACTCAGAACGCGACCGGGCAATTCGGTCGTAAAACGCCGCAGTGCTGGAAGTTTTCGAAACGTGTTTTGCACACCACATTACCTTTGAGTTTTTGCAGAGCTGACGGTTCGAACGAATCTTTCGAAGGGCAAGTTTCGGGGACAGCGGTGTAGTTTAGCGCTTCGACAAGTTACGTGAGGCAGTCTTCCGTTTTTTTCGTTTTTCTTTTATTTTTGTATTTGCGTGCGTGACCTCGAGTTGTAATTGAGCGGCACTTATTAATCTTTGTTTATGCCTACCCGAACTAAATCATTCCTTGGTGCAGCTTTTTTTCTTTTGTGCGTTTACATTTCTTCTTAGCGCTCGTGCGGGTATTGAACGTGACTGTAACGGATGTCGCCGTAAAATTGTCGACCGCGTTGTGAATCTACGGACTCGTATATTTCGCGACAGTTCTGTAGAACTCTGCGCTGCGTTGGTGCTCTATAATGGCACTCAATCTACTATGACGCGTGAAGCACATGTTCGGCTTTGTCGTTGTTACCGCTCGTGTCACTTTCTTCTTTTTTTTTCCTTTTTTAGTGAAAGCGATGCCGAGGAGGGCAAGTCGGAAAGCATATTTGTTTACCTGCGTATCAAAGAGGCTGTCATGAAGACCAGCTCCAGTTACTGCGCAGTGAGAACATAAAAAAAAAAAAGAAACGAGAAAGAAAATACACACACACGCACGCACACACACACGAACAAAAAGAAACATCTGCGTCGCCTAATTAGCTGCGTGATGATCACATCCCGTTTGGTCTGCTCTCAAAAGTCACAATGTTTCACTTTTAGCCGTAAGTGCAGCAATGGTGTTCGACCAGGTTATTCGTTGCGACAGCTGCCAGCTCCCTATGCGATAACGCAGGCGAGGCGCCACTCGAACCATTTCGGAATGAGCGCGACCACGCGCGGAATTCTTTAAAAAAATGAAAAACCTCTAGGTTTATACAGATCCTGCTGCCATTGGTCCCCGCCTATGGTTAATGAGGTGTGCAAACACGATTGCTTGGAGAAATTCAATATGGACGACCCTTAAAATGCGTTCCTTTCTCTCTCTCTCTCTCTCTCTCTCTGTGTGTGTGTGTGTGTGTGTGTGTGTGTGTGTGTGTGTGTGAGAGAGAGAGAGAGAGAGAGTTCTTTTATTTTTTGAGGCCAGTGAGCGTTGCTGTTGTGCGAGGTGCCAGTATGAGGGTGCGACGCTGATGGCGTCTCCTCCGAGTCCGGGGTCAGTCCGCTTCCTCGGGAGTGGGGAGCCCAAGGCCCGTGGTACGGCTCGGCTAACGCGGCTACAGTGTCGGGTCAGGCAGACTCCTGAATTGCGTGGAGGCGTTTATGTACACACTCGCTTAAAGAGCACGTCGAAGTTTGTTCACCCATATCGAACGCTCGAGCGCAGCACAATAGCAGTCGCGCAAGCACACCATCACGTGATTTTGCTTGTTTCGCGAGCTTTTGTCGTTTCTCGGCAACAACAACCGCGAAAATTTCTGCACGAATAATATGCGTGAATCCAAGGGGATTTGAGGTGCTCTAGAAATGTATAATTAATAAGTTAGAGATTCAAGGAATAATTAAAATAAGTTAACAAAATAAAAGCAATTACTTAATGTTTAGTGATGAAAAAAACATACTGGTCGTAAGTAAACACGACTACCGCAAATCTGCGGTTGGTGCGATTTCTCTAGAGCTCATAGGTTTTTTTTTTTTTTTATCTTAGCCCAAGTTGGCTGGGGCACCCGTGATACATCCTTTCGTCAGAATTCTTCAGTTACTAATGATTTGTCTCGCGATTGGTGGCAACCCGGCTGTTACCCTTCTTTCGTACGATAACGCACCCAGTTTGCAACAGGCGCGGGATACAATCGCGCTCGTTTCGCGTCGTGCCAGAGCTGAGCTCTCTGCAGCCACCGCAATCGCTGACGTTGCTGCCTTCGTGCATTGTCGGGGAGCCGCTTCTTTCGCCGACACTGCCTGCCCTCGCCACTTCACCTGGGGTGCCTGTCAGGAGGTTCCCGAACCGTTATCTTCGCCCCTCCTCCATCACTGTCAGCGTGCTCGTGCGAACGCGGTTTTGTTCTCGCCCGGCTCGTCTCCATTGGACGCTTATCCATGTTCTTGCCGAGTAAGGTCCGGCCCCCTGTATTGTTCTTGTCCGTTATCGTTTTGCCCACCTCTATTTCTCTCTCTTTCTCTCTTGTTCGGTCACTCGCTATTTTTCTTGCAGAGCGACGTTGAGATGCCGCACTGACCGCTTTGCTGACGGGACTTTTGTCTCTGCTGCGGAACGCACTTGTGCTTGTCTGGGTCTGGATCGGAAATTTTGGAGCCCGCATAGAAGCCTGTGCAGTTCACATTTAAACTCGTGCCCTTCTCTGCCGGCTAAGGCATGGCGACGCCTCTTCGATTACACGTCGACCACGAGCGCGCGCTCACGTATGCTCGAGGGTGACTCACGAAATAATTCTCGTCGCTATCACGAGTGTCGCCTGCGCGACGGGGGCCGCGGCCTTCTTTGTGACGCCACCGGAGGCAGTCGGAACCCGCGGCTGGAAGGCCGGGCGGGTGACCCGCACGCTGATTCCGCTCCCTCGCCGTGTGTCCTCCGCGCGCGTTGCGACGCCGAGGCGGCCATGTCCCGGAAAGACAATCGAAAAGAAAATGCCACCCTTGGCGCGCTCGCCTCGGGTCCCTGGTGCCGCGGCGTCGGCGGCCATCTAGCAACCCGTGGCAGCGCAACCGTGACACCAGCGTCGCCACCCGCGACAACAGGCAGCCCGCGTAGCAGACGGAAATTGCCGCTTCGTCGTCTGCCTCTTTCCTACCCGTCGTCTGCTTGTTGTCTTCTTTTTGATCGTCTCCTTACGGGACTTCTGCAGTGGCTGCCCCCGGGGACGGTGGAGATGTGAAGAAAGAGAAAGGCAGGGAGGACGGGCCTCTTTTTAATTCGTCGCCGCCACCCGTCGCATTGTTCTCACGTGACCCACTTCGCGGCGGAGAACAAGGTGTAGGTCTGCGGCTAGAACGGTGACATTTTGGTGGGAAACGGGATCAAGGTGCCCTAATGAAGCTCCGCGTCGCGTCGGTTGTGGTGGGGAGCAGCCGACCCTGAGTCGGATCTGCGCGTTGCCGGAGCAACGGCGCGCTCTATACTGGAGTCCTGCAGCCGGACGGAGCCTCCTGCCCTGCGTCGTGCCTTCACAGAAGGCCCTCTCGCAACGCCAAGGTGTCCGTGCGAGCAGGCGTCATTGGTAGCTTGACGCTAGGAAATGTGTTGCATTGTCTCCCTCTAAAGCTCCTGCTGGTATCCCTACGTGGTCTGATAAGTCCACGCAGACGCTGTTAATGCGTGGCATTCGGGCTGCTTCCGCTGTAATGAAAGTGAGATTTCGTTTTGCCGTTGCGGTGTGCGAAGGGTGCACAGCCTCGTCTGCAATTTGTCGTTGCCTCATTTTTGTTTCGCAACCTGCGTTACCTTGACGGCGCGTGTTTCTTTACAGTGTTGGCGGCCGGCACACGTCCTGCGCGAGTGCATGCTTATTCGAGGGGCGGCGCGTTCTCATCTGGCATCCAGCAAGCTCGGCTTTCCTTCTGTGTCGGCGCCAGTCGTCGTTAGGTAAATTAGAGCCTCCCGTCCCGGGCATGGTTACTACACCTCTGCCCTTGGGATCTGTCGCGCATAAATTGTGGGTTTCTCGACTAATCTCGAGCCGCTCGCGCGAAGCGATTCAGCTGGCTGTTCTAGACGGCCAACCATTGCTAATTAAGCGTTATCTGTTCTATCCATCGCTAACGCAGAGTGCGTTTTGTGAGGCTGTCGAACAGGAAGGTATCGCTTTTCTGTCTTTTTTTTTGTCCGGCAGAATTTATATGGCGCAACATGGGCGGCTGCGTTCATGTGCATAAAACAGAGGATAAATTCACAAAGCTTCTCTCTCCTAAGTGTCCTTTGCCATTGGCTGGTGACATTAGCTACAGATATGGCCAGACTCAGGATTGGCTAGCATTTGCTCTTAACCCGCTGTGGGGGTCTACTAGCTATGACGTTGCGCTACTAAGCCCAGGGGCGGGATCGAATCCCGGCCGCAACGGCCGCATTTCGATGGGGGGAGAAGTGCAAGAACGCCCATGGGTACCGTACGTTGAATGCACATTAAAGAACCCCAGGTTATCAAAATTAATTCGCGAATCCTGGCTACGGCGTGCCTCATAAGCAAATCGTGGTTTTGACCCCCCCCCCCCCCCCAATTTTGTTTTAATTTGCTCTTACGAAGAAATTCTTCTGTAAGAGCTTTCTGTAAGTACAGGCTCAGATAGGGGGACGCAACGACGACCACGCCTTCTTCGCGTTGTCGATCGAATAGGACCGTCTATTACGTTCTAAGTCTAACGGTTTTCGTCGTAAATACGAGCCTCGAAACTTCCCAAATCTCTTTAGCGCAATGTCAGTGGTTGTACCTCTTTGCTCGCCTGGGTTCGCTGTGCTGCTAGATTAACGTAAGATGAGGTCGCGGGGTCATATTCACGAAGCTTTTTGTTCGTGCCGCGCTTCAGCCATTGGCTGGTCGCCTTCGCCAATAATTGTCTAGCATTAGGGTTCACTGCTGTCTGCTCTGACGAAGAGTTCTAGCGTATGTTTTCTTTGAATACGGGGCCGTGACCCGTGTTCATACAAAAGCGCTTACGCTAGAGCTTCTTGTAAGAAAAGATGCGTAAGAGAAGAGCATAACGTCGAACGTACTTATTAGCGAATGCAGCCAATCAATGGGAAATACCACTTACGAGCGAAAAACTTTGCGAATTTGATTCCAGTTTCACAGTCACAACTTTGCAAACACGACCGCTCTTCTTGTGACCCGAACCCGCTTTGTTAGTCTGCCTGTGTATACGATAACGCCTCTGCGATTCTCCTATAAAAGCGCTCAAGGCCATTTGTGATCTTTACGTTGGCGGAGTGAGCGAAGGAGTAGTGCGCTTATCTGGAGCGAGCGTGTAGCCAGATAGCGGGGCGCCTTCTCGGCGGAAGGGCACTGTCCCGCATTGGTCGTGCGGTCACGCACGCACACGCACGAAACGCGCGCCTAGCTTTAGAGTGACGCGAACGCGTGACCGGAAAGGGGACGCGGCTTCAAGCAGAAAAAAAAAGTAAAATAGAATAAAGGCTAGGACCGGGAACGGTGGTCCACAAACAAGCCGCGTGTTCTGCGTTGTCGCTGTTGAAGCAGAGATAGCAGTCGACTCTCGAAAGCCGCCTTTTGATATAAGAGGGTCGTTCCTATAGCCGACGCGAGGCTATTCGGAAGGTTATCCGCTAAAGCTGGCCAGGACAGTTCGGTTAAACCTAGGCATAGGCCAGGAGAACGTTGGTTCCACCACAAAGCTGGTCGTATCGATAAGCGGTCACACTGCGGTTGACAATCGGTAGACTTATATGTAGTTAGCAAGAAAAAAAGAAGAAAAGATAAGCAAGGAGAAACGAGAAAGAAACGAATGTTCTTAACAACCTGTCGGATAATGAGATAGCATAGAAACAGAAAACAAAACGACGTCGGTGTGGTTCACTCTACTAAGCAAAGGCGTTCGTCGAAAATCCTGAAAAAAGAAAAAAGTCGTGAAACCCGAAACCCGCATAAAAGAAAGCGTAAGAAGAAAGAGTAACTGCTGCCAGCAGATGAGATACGCGCAGCGATAAGACGTGCTCAGTGTCGTCCTCGACTCGAGAACAAAAGCGCGCAGTCCTTGTCGCGCGGAGGTCGTCCCGAGTTCGCAACAACCCCGCTGTCGCGCTGTTCTGTTCGCGCGAAGCGGTGCCGAGTGAAAAAGACAGCGCGGTCCGTCTCGGTGCACGATTAGCGGTTCACTTTCTCCTCGTTGCGGTCGCGCCGAGGGTCGCGACGGCGTGGGTGCGCAATTGTGTCGGGTGCGGTGTTTGCGCACGCACCGCCTGTAAGTGCAAACTTTCACACGCCGCGGCGTGCTATTTCGTAGATGAACCCTTTATTCGCCTGAGCGGCGGCCGGCGTCTAATTGCAATCTACGGACGGCCGCAACGCGGGAGCGTTACTGCGCGCCCGACAGTGACACATAGCGGCGTGCGGTTCTCGCGCGCTGTGAATTTGCTCTCTAATTGAAAATATCGCTTTGTTCCCGTCGAGGACGCAGGGACTGCAACGTGCAGACGGGTATACGTTAAGCGTCATTGCACGCGTGGGCGTGTTTCCTGGGCTGTTTGGTCGTGCGAAAGTCCAGTAGACGGGCCCTGTATTCGTGAAACGGTGAGGGTGGTTTTGTAGCGGAACGCGCAGCAGGCAGATGGCGTAGCAATGCAACGTTTATCGCTGACGCAAGGTCAGCGACCAAGAGTTCTCAGGAAAACGACGCCATCTCCGCATTTCAAAAATATCTTTAGTACAACTAGACGCGTTTCCTTTTTTGTATCGCACCACGAGCGATTCTGATTAATATTGCGTAATGTGATAGCATATGCGTCGCCTGCCTCTCCGGAACGACAAAACTGATCGAATGAAACTGCGTTTGCTGTTGTACGCCGTGGTGTTGCGGCCGTCGCCTCTTCCGCAGCTGTACGTAGCCTGACCGCGCGACCACGTTCAGTTAGTAATTCGGCGCGCTTACCGCTGCGTTACTTTGGCGCTCGGTATAGCGTGTGCGGCGTTTAATTGACCACGCAGACTTCGAGGCTGGCGGTGCCTGCGCAAGCATTTAGGAGGCCGCAACACGTAAGGTACGCTGTAACGGAGGATGATACGCCGTGCTTTACTTGGCGAAGAAGCCGTTCCAGATAAAGTGCTGCGGGCTACGTACGCGAGACACGCTAACATCGTGGTGAGCAAGTTCAGAGCTGGAGGAAATCTGCCGGTTTATGCTGCTGGAATCGCTGCGCGTTCTCGTGCTCTATAGTCTTTTCTCCGAGAAACACGTGCGTGACCCAATCATGACCTGCTCGCCGATAGCCGCACGTACCACCTCCGCGTAGGCTGCGTATCGTTGAGTTGAGTTGAGTGGTTGTATATAGGCTACTGGTGGGATTAGCCTTGCAGTTGCTGCCGGCAATTGCTCCACCGTAGCGACACTTAAAATAGATATATCACGTAAAACAGACACAGACCTCACAACTACACATAGTCACTCCTAAGGTCACCATGTGGAGGTGAAATCCGTGTCCTGCAGATAATTTAAAAGAAGTCGAGAAGCCTCCTTTCTACACACTGGTTCCCGCGCGGGAAAACAATGTCCTGAAGAGAGCTGTGAGGGATTCCTGTCTTCCTGAGCGTATATCGTTCTCGAAAACAGGCCGGCCATTTCTCGCCTGACAGGCCCAAGAGTATGCATGGCTTGGCGAGTGCGTGCTAGTAGAGCGCACACGTCACTGCTTGTTGGGTCAGATTTTAATCACCTGGTCGGTTCTCGTTCGCCCGGCGTAAAGAGAAAAGAAAAAGGATACATGCTGTGGAGTCTCTTATACGAAGCTCGTACGCTACACCTTCAAAGACCCTCGCAGTTCACCCGTGTGGTATACGACGAGCGGCCTGCGCTCCTCGGTCCGTCTCGCTCGGCTGCCGACGACCTCCTGACGTTCACCGTGGCGTTTCTGCAGCTGTGAGACAAAGACACGCTTCCGCGGTGCCCAGTTTGTGCGCGAGGCCTCCTGCTGTTGTGCGGTCGCGCCCCTTCGAGTGGCTAATCGTCAGTTCGTGTGCGCGCTGCCTTCAACCACCGTCCGTCTGGCCGCTTCGTCCATGTCCGAAGTGCAGAATCCATGCGCCTACCTTTTCGCCACAATAAATAACAACAACGACGAAGGATCTTCATTACGGAAAATGGTCTAGAGTCCAGCTGGTTCAGTGCTGTCCGGAGAACTTCGCGCTCGACGAATATAACAAATGCTCATTATACGAGCAGCTCTACACCTATTCGGAGCAGACGAGATGAAGCCAAAGCTGTACGTTATTAGACTATACAGTACGCACCGGTGCTCAACACGCATGTTCTTGTATCGCAGTCTTTCTAAAGTAGGCTGTACGGGCGTGTCAAGCCGATCTCGATGGAAGAATAGATTCGTCCGCAGAGAAGGCCGCGCGAAAGCTGTCCGCAACCGTTCGCGCGCTTCCTCAGAAGCGAGTGCGCCTAAGCTGCCCGCCTAACGGGCGCCAGCGCGGAATACAGATCTTCGGCGATTACAGCGTCTCGTCGACGGTGCGCGCTGCATCTTCACCATCGAGGCGCTCCCCCTCGCTCCTCTCGAGAGGAAGCACGCGCGAAGTGGCCGCGTTGCCTACGCGCGGCGGCAGGCCGGATCGCTAAACAGCTTAAGTGCCCGAGGGAGACGCTAAGGATAGCGAGGCACGAAGCGGCGCCCAAGTGGAGAGCCACCGCCTCGACGAGTGCGCCGAAAAGCGCCGGGCCCACCTGAGGAGGTGGCTGATGCTAAACAGCTATATAGAAGCACCGATGGCGGGAATAAAGCCGAACGAGTGGAGTTAGGCGGGGGGGGGGGGGGAGGCAGCGCGCAGCAGAGATTAAGAGACGAGAGTTGTACGAAGCTGGGGCCGGCCTGTGCTCGGCCGTTGTTTTCGGGTGCAGCGAGCCGACGGAGGGCGGCAGCCAGTGAGCGCGGCTACTGGCACTGCGCGCGCCCAGCGGGAGCAGGATGCGCAGCCAGGCGCGACTCGGGGCCAGCGAGGAGCGCCTCCGTTCTGCGGGGTGTATGCACGCGCCGACGGCCAGGGCTGCGCGCAAACGGTGTCCCCTGCAGGGGGTGACCGTGGGCTTGGTCGAGCAGCCAGCGCACAGACCCCCGCAGCCGGAAGTTTAGTGGCAATCGAAGACTCGCGTGGCTGCACTGGAGAGTACGTTTGAATGCCTGATCTCTTCTGCGACCTCGTCGTGTTACGTTAACGGGCGAATGATGTGCGAACTTGTCGTGCGGGTACTTCACTTCTCGCAAGGGTGTTGTGATGTAGAACGCGCTTCCAGGGCGTTGCGAATGGCGGAGACTCGCTTATTGGAGAGCCGGCATGTTCGATGAGTTCTCTCGGTTTCGGGAAATAAAAGTGGGTACCGAGACGGAAGGAAGAAAGAAAAAGAAAACCCTCTCCACCAACGCCATCACGTATTCGTAATTATTTCGCGTAGACCGAGTTTGAAAGCGGTTTGTCACGAACAATGACGACGCTGTGCCGATGGTAATAACTGTCTGGCCTACTTCTTCGTGTCTCTTAGCAGGGGTACGTGACCAGGTTGCAACTTTGAGCGACGCCGAGCGATCGCGGTGCGTACAGCCAGTGACACCCGACACCCAAATTTGAAGATATGTGTCTTGCCGGACGTAGACGAAACACTTTACGGCAAACGAATTTCGTCGAACCACGTCGCGGTGCCCAGGCGTACTGAAACGTGCGCACATTTTCCCGAACTCGCGAGGACGGCGTTTGTGTTGTCGGGTCGACATCGACAGAACGTTGCGACAAGCTGTCGGGAATCGGAAAGTCATCTCCGCCTTGCGTTTCGTCCTAACGGTTTGTGCCGCGCTGGTCATCCTTATACCTTCGCTACTCGGGTCTCCTCGCGCCGTCTTTCGACGAATGTGCGCCGAATACCAACACAGTTTGTGACGTTTCGATTGCGGCTCGCAGGCGGCGGACGCGGAGGCTCGGCTGGGGGACGGGGGCGCGAACCTGGGCGACCGGCATTCCTGGTCCCACTGTGGCCCCTTATACGCGAACGAAGGGCAGGAAGGACCGCTGCGGGCGGACGCAGAGGTGCACGCGATCGCGGCTGGCCTCCCGGGCGCCCCGAACGAGGGCACGGCTAGCGGAGTCGAGCAGAGAGAGAGAGAGAGAGAGAGAGAGAGAGAGAGAGAGAGATCCCTCGAGAAGAAGTTCAACGTCCCCTCCTCCCCCCTTGTATGCCGCAACGAGCGAAGCACTCCGTTAGCCGACGTGCGTCGTCGATTTTAGGCGTACCGCGGGCAAGTCAGAGAGGGAGGGAGAGGAGTCCCAATCTCGGGTCGCGCTTCATTGAAATGCGCACCGCTGCCAACGAAACTCACAGCGCTCTCTTTAGTCTTCGTCGGGATGCTGGAGGATTCGAAATGGACTCGTGCGTCGGGAATTTGCCCACGCGTCGAGCTATCGTCCGTATCTACCGTCGTCGTCTCTGTCGGCTCGCGTTCCGTTGTTGCGCGTGAATCGCGACGAAGTGGGGAAATATTGTCTCGTTTCGGTTTTGTTTGACTTGTCGCCCACGTTCGCGCTGACGCTAAAGTGACGCAACGAACGAATAGGGCCGCGTTCACATATCTTCGGTAGAGCGTACAACTGGGCGAGTTATTCGGTCGTCATGGTAAAAGCAGCGCAAAAAAGATAACGGCAACACCAGACAGAGAAGTACGCAGGACAGGTGCTGATGCTCTTGGACGCCTTAGTATCTTCGACTCCTTAAGTGCCGAGCGAGAAATGGTGCGACTCTCGCATATATAATACCGTTCTCCTATATGGTGGCTCGTTTCACCACACGAATTAGAACGATGGTGCTTCAAAATCCCGTGCCGTGCCTGCACAATGCGGTTACTGCGAAAACGGGCCGCTTGTATGCGGTACTTCTTGAGAGAGTGTCGCGTGTGGGCATCGATACGTTTTATCTCGACTCATGTGTGCTTGTCTGTAGTTTAATGTTCATTAGAATAGTGGTCGTCCTGCAGTGTGTGGCAGTGCGCCATTGCCGATTTTCGCGCAGCACGTAACACGTGTGCACGCTATAGCGCATGTGTTTGAAACGGTTGAGTTAACAAAGAAAGAAAAAGATGCAACCTTGCCCGCGTATATCGTATGCTGTTTGTGTTTACGCGAGCCGCCTTGCACTTATTTCGAGGTCAGATGCGCCGAAAACACCGGTAAATGTGCTGCGGGAGGCCACACGTTTACGGTCATTTCAAGACTGTATACACACATTTCGTTTCTCGCGCGTGTTTTACGACTCCATGCACCGTGTTCTGGCGCATTTACGCTCGCTGCAGCTTCTCGGCCTGCGTTGGGCAATCTGCGCCGCAGAATGCTCTTGGCAAAAGCTCTCATCATTGTCGCTTTGATGTCTTTATTTCTGGGCGCGCTATTAAATGTCATCAACTTTATAGCAATTGTAAGCAAAAAGGGCGCCGGCTCGTTATGAAAGCGGCACTTTCCCCCCGGCGCCTGTAATTTGAGCTTCGCCGCTTCTGGTCTGGGTGGTACGCACGAGCAGAGCTCTAATCGGACACCCGGGTCCATAGCCGGGGGCTCGAGAGGCTTTCCTCTCGCACGACGCTCAAGGCTATCCGCTCGAAAGTGCACGACGCGGAGGTGCGACTGGGTGCGCCGGTCGTGGAGTTAAGCCTTGTATTTGTTTGCCTCGTTTCAAGGATGAAATACGAGAGTTTCGACAGTAGTCGAGTGGCTGCATCTTTAAAACAAAAAGAGTCCTCGCCAGTCTTTAAATGAGAGGCTTGTTAGCGTAGCGCGATTGTATTAACGCCTCGGTGGCTGCTTCTTCTTTTTTTTTTTTTTTTTTTTGCTGGCGTGAGCCTCCGCTTTAGCCGCGTGCGAGTGGCTCCTTGCGTATGTCGCCACTTTGCTGGTGTTTTTGTCTCCGTGTCTTTGCAAGAGGGACGAGTGTGAACGCCGGAGGATGCGCCTCAGTTTGCCGAACAAGACGTCACCGGCGCCTATTTTGTGTATTCTTTAATGTTGTGCTTAAAAATGTCACCTTCGAAGTTTGAGACGAGCACGTGTATGTGATCATGGAAGCCTCCGAGATTATGCGACGAGCGCTAATTGTCACTTGGAAACTCGGGACAGGAGAATCTATAGAATGCTTTTGAGGAGCAGGTGGTAATGTGGTCAGTATAAAAGCGGACGTCTGCGTTTGCGCCTCCTGGAAAATCAATACTCGTAGGCGTCAATTATATTTAACGTTCTGGTTGCTTCAGATTGCAGGTAGCTCTGGCTCTCTACACGTGATACCGCAACAATGTCGAGAACGGGTCTATGTACCCAGCTCTTCGGAAGAAACTACGGACGAAATAAAAGCCATGCTTACTTGTGGAAAGGGGCATTGAATCACGTAACACAAAAGAAGAGGAACCGCACACACACACGAACTCTCCCAAACTTCAACTTTAGAGAAAATAAAGCCATTCGACATGCATTGTTGAGAGCTGCTACCTATAGTGAAAACGAAGGAACGAGTGAGCCGAGCAACCAAACGACCGCGCGCACTGATAAGAGCGTTACTACGGCTTCCACTATGTACTCCGCCACACCCACATAGTCTTAAGTCGTTTGTGCACGGTCGCGCGCATTGCGTGGTGCTCATATGAACGTTCGCAGACACCGAGGGCAGGAATCGTACCCCTCGAAGAAAGGGCTACGACGGCGAAACCTTGTCCCGCGTGCATCCGGATACGATAAACACTGCGCACTCCGTATCAGAACTGTGCTACAACCCTAGCCCTCCCCTCCCACCTTCTGGTATGCCTCGCAGTCTCGCAACGCGTCCCCTCGGCGTCTTGTCGCTGCCGAGCAGGAGTAGCTCTATGGTGACGTCAACTGTGCGCAAAAAAAAAAAAAAAAAAGAAGTCGGCGCGCTGCAAAGACAGGAAAAAAAAAAACGAATGCGACACGAGGAATTAACTAGAGGACATCGCGACACTCGCCCGCTTTCCTAATTGAGGCGGGGCCACCAGAAACGCGCCGTCGTCTCTCAGACGAGCGACGCGTACATGCACTGCGCCTTGCCCCTCGCGTGGAGCTGTGTTCGAGGCGCGTCCCATCCGAGGACAAAGAGCGCCGGCAGCACTGATGAGCACGATCTGACCTCGAGCGGCGTTGCCGTTGGCGGATGTGCGAGGGGGCGGGCGGGGCACCTTGGGCTTGATGACGGCCCGCGCATGCTCGGATGACGCGCGTATTAACAAAAAAGAACGAAAAAGAAAGAAGCCGCTTTCGACGATGGCCCGCATGTCGGCTCACGCATTATGTGTCTCCGTGTGCAAAAGTAAACAGAACCCCGCCTACCAGCGTTTCGGTGCAGATTTATGCCCGAAATGCCGAACCATATGGCGTTGGGCGTTATTTGCGGTGCACTTTGTTCGCACACGTACTCTACAGGCAGCAGTGCTCGATGTGGCTAAACGAGGAATGTCGCGGTAGCCGACGTTTCGACGGGGCAACTTGTATTCTTTAGGACAGCAACTGCTTTGCTTAGCAACGTTTACGTATACGCGTAGCTCCCTCTCTCCCTTCCTCAGTCGGGGAGGATGCTGATGGGCTGGAGCATAAAGAAGGGGAGGGAAATAAAAATTTTCAAGAGGACAAAGAAACGGAGTTTTGTTCTTTAATTGTGACGGAGAGGGAGAGGTAGAGGTACACACCTAGAGGTTCTGCCAAAGAGAAGGGTTGGCAAAAACGCACTTGTCGCCGAGTGTCATTGCGTCATGGGTGATGCGTGCTAGCGCATATGACTGTCTCCAAAGCTGCGTGCGCTTACACGCGCAGCGCGATTCGTTCGTCCGCTTGTCGGGCAGAAAGTTGTGTCACTACGCATAAGGGTACGATTCGTCGGCGCTACGGTGCACGGGAGCGCCGAGGCTGGTTTGGTCAGCCTGACTGCCGACTCGACACGATTACTGTCTGGAAAACTGAGTAGCGAAAGCCGAACACGGAAAAGCTTTTTCTCCTAGGAACATCTTGTCGGTTGCTTTCCCCCCTCCACCCGCCCCCAGATTTTCCTTCGTTTAATATACGCTTTTGTTTCAAATTCACCACGAATGCGCGCGAGAGCGTTTCCTATAGGTTAGAGTTATAGTCGCCTACTAAATGCAAATGAGTGCAATTTCCTGCGATGCAAATACGTTGGATCGCGCCGTTCGGGGAACATTCCAGCACATTTCGTTATAACGAGTTTCTACTACGTGAGCTAGCTGCTGTAGCCGCCGAAGACGCGCGAATGCAATGGGAGAGAGGCGTCAAGGCCATTGCGCAAACAGAAGCATCACACTACGTCGTATGGTTAGTTTAGAGGGACATCAGTAGCGCAGACAGCAAGCTCTCGCTGTACGCTTCAGCAGTGGCTTGACATAAAAAAAAAAAAGAACAGACAAGAAATTAAGAGCCCCACACGCCTCGTCGGAAAATGCGGAACCGGGATTCTCGTGTAACCTCCCCGTTTACCCTCTCCTCCCGCGGGTATTTCTTTCTTTCTCGATGGGGGTGGGAAGGTCGCGTCGGGTCGCAATGGGTCAGCGCGGCGCACGGCGACCCCTCCTCGCCCAGGATGGAGACCGGCTTTTTCTCCGAGGCAACCATTAGCATCCGCTGGAGCACACGCGACCGAGTCCTATAGCTGTCTCGCATTACGAGCCGGAGCATTCGGCTGCACACCGTCTGCTTTGCATTACGCGGGAGGGGACCTCGCGACCGTTAGATATGTATGCGCATACGAAACGCTGCGGTGTTTAAAATTTTGAAACAATTTGTACAAAATTTGGCTCGCTTATGCTGGTGTCGCGGGTTCTATGTGGAAGTCGTTCGGGCCTCCTGCAGACTCGGAGATGTACTCTCGAGTCGCGCTGCGTTTCATGTTGACGTGTTTGTTTGGATTCTTATACTGACTTAAAAGAATGGTGAAAAAAATAATCAGGTTGATTAGGACAGAAAAGCGAGCGCGCTGCTTGACAGTTCGCCTTTGTACGAGCGCCTCTATGGTCGACTGTTTCATTTTTTTGTAGTGCATCGCTGGGGCTGAGCCGATGCCGCCAGCAGGGGACTTGGAAAGAAAAAAAGCATCGAGTGCGTCTGCAGACCCGAAGGACAGAAAAACAAATCAAATGATTTATTCCACAAACGCGCAGGAAGTTAGAAACGTACAGAAAACTTTACAGACGACGGTTGCGAAATTGGATATTGCACCGGGACCCTCGATCTTCGCTACTCACGACACAAGCGCCGTTTAAGCAACGGTATACGGGGCTTCAGGCTGCAGGATATAGCGAAAGAGGGAGGGAGTTTGCTCGATGTTGCTCTCCTCGCAAAAAGACGTCGCACGATCCTCCGCCCCGAACGACACGTGCCTTCCCGTCCGCGTGCACGAGATCTCCGCAGAGCGTCGTGTGTCGTGGTCGGCCTACCAACACCGACGACGACGTGTCGCTCAGTCGTCGCCGAGAAGGGTGACCCAGTGGCTGCGGCAGGCGGGGAAGGTCGCTCGACAAGGCGGCGTCGTTCGGCCGCAGGGGTTTGCGAGGGGGGGGGGGGTGGCAGCCACATCCGCGTTCGCGCTCCTTCTTCGTCCTAGCCCGCGGCGCTTTAATTGGGAAGCCGCCGATGGCCCGCCGCGCGGATCTGGGTTATTCGGTTAGGCGCTCTCGCCGCCGCGCTGCTATCGCCGCCGCCTCCCCCCATTCTCTATCTACGGCCGCCCAAATGGCTCGCCCGCCGGTTGTGCGCAGATTGCCGCCTTCTGCGCCACCGGCTTCGATTTGGTTCCTCCGAAGAGAAGCTCCGATGTATATATATATACACACGCAGAAGAGGCGGCCGAGCGCGCAGCTGATGGCAACAAGAGGTGGCCGCCATGTCTGATATCCTCGCTCCGGGATTCGCGCGGCGCCTCGGGCTGCTCGCCGGCCCCGCGCGCATTTTGCTTGAGGACGCGCGCGTTTCGCCCGCGATGTTGTTGACGCGCTGTAGTGACTCGCGCGAGGCAGATACCGGGCCAGCTCGTGCGGAACAGCGCTCGTTCCAGGCTACTCTCGGGCTGCGCGCATCCACGAACTTAGAGGAAAGAAAAAAAAAGTATCCGTTCTTTCTGAGCTGGCTAATCGATTACTCTTTGGGACAAATAATGTATGTTTCCGGAGACGAGTGGACTTGGCGGGCAAAGTTTCGTTTGCAACTCTATGCTGGTAACGTTAATGGATGACTGTAATGGCGAGACCGTGTCCTCGCGGCCTTGTCGCCAGCTCGGAGCACCAAGTGTCTCGGTTCCTCGGTTTGCGCTGTGTCCGTGGCCAAACGCGTTTTCTCGATAAACGCGACACTGCTTTCCTTTTTTGACAAGTTTACGTACGCTGCCAGACGGTGAAGTAGTGGGTTTTTTTGATAATGATATGACTAGAGAAGAGCACGGTATAGGATGCACCGTTCAGTGGTGAGCTCGTGTCGTTTTTTTTTTTTTTTGTCCTGAATGCTGGCTTTCAGCTTGGCTTCAAATACGCTGTACGTGAGGCCATCCCTTGGAAAAGAAGAAAAAAGAAACAATTCGATACTGACACTCCTCTGTCAGGAAACAAGTTCAACTCCAATGCTGACGGTGCATATATATAGCGTTTGCCGTCCACTTGCGTCCAGCTGCCTAGCGTATACACACTGCTTACGGACGCGTCAGCCCCGCAGTTCGGTGCTTCACGTATACACTCAGGCAATGCGCGCTTCGCGAGAGCCCCGTCTACGACGTCGTTGTTGGCCACTCGGCGAACGAGTTCTGCCAGCGATGGGACGGCGTGGCGAACGCCCGATTAGAATGATATCTTCGGAAAGGGACGGCGCGGCCCCCTCTGCGGGAGGGGAGCCCCCTAATGCTCGCGTCACGTTGCACGCCCCTCTCTCTCTCTCTGACTGCACGACATTCCCTCCCTCTCCTGCCGCCTCGCGGCAAACTGCCGATGATGCCGTCCGTCGTACCCCCTTTCCCTCTCGCTGGTGCATTCGGGAATCGCTAGGCCTAATGGCGACCGCACACCCGCTCTCTCGACGTATATAGTGCCCGTTGTCTAAGCAGGTATAGCAGGTGGAGGGCTGGGTGGTGGGGGGGGGGGGGGAGGGTGAGCAGTGCGACGTGCTTTCATGCCACGCGGAACTGACATGCGCGACGGCAGGTATCGCCGTGCGTGCTTCCACCGCATCGCGGAAAAGAACAGAAGCAGAAACAAAACAGCAGACGCGCAGTGACCCAGCGTCGTCTTGATAGAAACGCTGAACGGCCGTCTATAGTCGCTGCAGACCCGTTTTTTTTTTTTTTTTTGTATCCACTCGTCGACTTCGGAGAGGCGTTATGTACCGGGGCGGCTTCGAGACGGTTGTTCCTTGACGGACCGGAATGGAAGAGCCAGCGAGCACGTTTTCTGTGGCCTTTATCCGACGGCGATATTCGCTTACCTATGAAATCAGCATAAAAGTGCGCTCGTATACGCGCGGGCAAGGCTCGCTGTACTGTCTCTTTCTTTTGTGTCACCCGTCGCGGTGCCTTGGTGTCAGTGGCGCTCAACTGCGGAACACTAGGTCGAGGGTGACATGCTCGGTCGCAGCGGCCGCCGCCGCATTCCTATACGGTAGCGCAATGCATAGATATACGCGCTTCGGCGTTGCATTTAAGACCGCCAGGCCATCAAAATTGCTGCGGAGCGCTCCAATATATATGCAGCGTCTCTCGCAGCGTTAATCTTCGCGACGTCGAAGCCCAGCGATCGACCAAGCATTTCCTTCGGTGCCGCTCGCAGTTTGTCTACTAAGTCACGTGTACAGTGAGTGAGTGAGTGAGTGAATTGCAGGTCCGGCGAGGACGCGAACGCGTCGCGCACCCGGCTAGTCCCACGTCGGGACCGGCAGGTCTAGCCCACCGGCCCGGTCGCGAGCACGCCGGACGGCCAGGATTTGCTTTTCTAGAGCGGGGCTACGCAGAAGCGAGTCCCACTCCTCCTTGGTGAACTTGGGGTATGTCGACCCGCACTCCCAGAGCATGTGAGGTAGAGTGGAGGTCTGGCTGCAGGACGGGCAGGCGTCGTCGCGATACACGTCGGGGTAAGCCTCGTGGAGAGCGGACAGACACCGATATGTGCTGGTCTGTAGAAGCCACGTGCACGTGTACAGTGCACGTGGCCCCCATCGAACTTTACACGCTCCGAAGCGTGTATATCTGGAACACGTACCGTAGGAAATCGTGCGGCATACATGAGACGGAAAAACCCCGGCGGGTCGCACGTACGCAAGGGGTGAGGGCTACATAAATTTGCTTCTAATCTATTATTTTGCGTCACGTCTGGCCTGGGACATGTTTATGGGCTCTTATCGGACGCGCTTCGACCGCGCGAAGGTAAACACATAAGGTGCGCGACCTGCGAGCGTGAAAGAAGGCACAAAAGCATCTGGCGACCGTCGCCTCCGAGTTATGGCAGGGTATAAACAGCGCACACGAAGCGACACCGAGCTTGAACATTGCCAATCGATCGCCACCAAAGAAACAGCGTTCCTCCGCAAGCAACGTGCTAAAGTTCTGGCACGTTTCATCTTGGTTCCCGAAAAACTTCGCCCCGCCACTTGCTGGCTGCTCGCGACGTACTTAGGGTCCGATCAGATGAATATCTAATGACCATAATTACCAAGAAAGACAGTGATGTGCAAACAGAACCTCAGGGCAGTTAAACTGATGATTCAGTACGACATCTGTACCGCAACATCTTAATGGTGGATATATCGTCGGCAAACAGCGATGGTGTAGCCATCCGGTGCGTTAGGCTCGATGTTAGCCTTCGCGAGCCTCTTTAGCTCGGCGAACCGAATTCCAGAAGTTCAGGCACAGCACAGCAAGCGCCGAGTATCCGTGCCGCACAGGCGCGGTTAGCACACGCTCGGGGGTCTCGCATTACGCCGTAAGATGGGCGCGCTTACGGCGAGCCGGGAGCGGCGTCGTCGGCAGTGGCGTCGGCGACGCGAGCCCATCCTCCCACGTGCGGCCGCTCCTTGGGTCGTCGGCTGGGCGGCCATCCTGAACGACGAGGAGGCACGCGTGGCCATTCCGTTCGCGGACGGCGAGGCGGAGTGGGAGACTACAAGCGACGCGGGATCCGAGCGGGGTCGCATTGAGGCGGACGAGCAATTGTTGATTTATTGTCCTACCCCCACCCCCTCCCCCACCCTCGGAGTTTCCTACTCTTCCGTCTCACCTTCTTTCTTTCGTTCTTTTCTCGTTCGTATTCGTTGGAGCGCCGGTTGACTAGCGCATCATTTTGTGACGTCGCACTGACGTGCCGGCGCTGATGTTTCCTTGCGCTGTATTGAAAAGACAAGGCAAGCTAAACCTTAATTTTTTTGTTCACTGGTAAACAGCGCTTTCCCGCCCGAATGAATACCACAGTTTTAAACTAGCACCCAACCAGTCTAAACTGATTCAGTGTCCTTTTAGGGTGGTACTAGGGCCGGTATAACTTCAGGATTATGCTCGAGTTCATTCCTTTTGTTGTCATGAACCGATCATGGCCCGCTGATGTCGGTGACTACGCTGAGCGCCGCTCAACGCTCGGATCACTGACCGAAAGGCGGAACGGAATAGTGATGAAATGGAATCGTTACAGTATCGCATTATCGCACCCCGGAGGTCTCGCGCTACGCGGATTTCGCTTTGCATTGGAGTCGTCTCAGGTGTTCACATACGCAGCGTCGTGGCATGGGCAGCATCCCAGAGGATACGCTGCTGTGTTTCGCCTGCGTACACTACGGGATCAGTTTCGTCTGTATTAAGCGCGGCTACACCGCTCCGTAGCACTAGTAGTACGGCGGCAAACGACGGTAGTACACGACAGGCTAAAAATGCGGGCCTCCGCTGACACGTGTTCCGCTACGACGCGCTGCGGGACTGCGGCTGTCTTGGGCGCAGAGCAGCGTGGAGGACTCGTCGGCGTCGGTCCGTGTCATTCGAAGACGGCAGCGTGACGCGCCTGTGACAGGCGCCGTTTTGTTCGGGACGCATGCAGCCCTAAGCGTTTTTTGCGGCACTTGTTCTCTTCCGTTGCGCTTCATGTCGCTTAGCTCGCGGTTACCTCGGTAAACACTCCTGTCGCAGCGGGGACCGCTGTACAAGGGCCGACGGGCCTCTTGAAGACGGCGCGTGACAGTGGCGCGCTCTGGTGGAACCAGGCGGCCACGTGTCCGGCGGGAAAAGCTACGCACGATGTGCCGGAATCGCTGTGCGCGCAATTTTCTCGGCTTCGTGACGCGTCGTTCGTACTGACGCGCACCTTAGAATGAAAGGAATGCGTGGCAACTTTGCATAAGGACATCGACGTTGAACATACTTGACCAAAACTGTATATTTATGGTAATGAATTAACAATAACGATTCAGGTGTATCTTCTTGTAAGCACATGTGGTGTGGAGTCCAAGTCAAGCACTAACGTAAACGATGCAAACATGCAAGGCTATGTAGCTTGCTAATTGCAGGGCAGCACTGATCCTGGATAAACAAATGAATTTCAACCAACGTATGTGACGAACCTCTGTGCATGAGGGAAGTTGTTTGAAAAGTACATAGCGGTGCAAAACTGACGAGGGGTACTTTGCGCTGTAGAATGGTTTCAGTATACTTACAATTCCGCTTTCTTGTTTCCGTATTGTTGCAGAGTCCAGTCCCGGACGCAGAACCTCGCCTACAGAATGATGCTCAACCAGACAGACCTCATGGGGACCCATGAGGTACGCTAACTTCTGTTCTAAATACTCAGCACTTTGATTCTGCGACAGTCTAGCGGTTTATGCACATATTGGCTGTCGCGTTGTGTCGGTCTCAATTTAGGTACACATATTACAGAGGGTGGCCGTTCCTTAACTATAGCGTAATTGTGGGACGCTTTTACTTCGCGCTGAAACAGTCTGTGCTGGTTAGTTTCACAGCACTCATGCCAGACTGCAAAGTCGCGAGGCACCATCAGACGACAAAAAAAAAAAAAATGATAATGATTGGCGGTGTTCCACGCCTGTGTGTGCCACTATTTGCGAAGCCGCACTGTCTTTATTACTGCCACGTTTAGCGCACAACAAGTTGCGGGTTGATTAGCGGGATTTTTTTTTGCTTCTCCCTCGCGCATGTGCAGTCCCCGTTCAGCACAGACGAACAGTTCATGTACGACCCGTCCGAGGAGGACAAGAACGCGTACTGCAACCTGCAGCCCATCGGCCTGGACGGTTCAGACCACGTGACACCCTCCTTACAACACATGGACCTCATGGCTCCCTCCAGGCCCATACCTTACGAAGGTACGTGCGCGTGACTGCGAAACAGAGCCCGCTGGCAATGCGGACTGGGACGGAAGTGACGTCGCGACAATTCTCTTACACCTCTTGGTTTAGCGTCGTGGCTAGAATGCTCTCTCGGGGATGAAATGAAATAAGAAAAGAGCGTAACAGTACTTAGGGCTGTTACAGCGTTTTATTAAGTTTGGTACGGTTATAGTGCCGGAGTGCTAGCATATAGGTTCTCGGCTAGCAGCATCTTTGTGCGTTCCCTCGCGTTTTCGAAATTTGTCAAGAACAGTTGCCATGACGTAGCTGACAGTTAGGTTTCCAGTTAGTACCGTCTGTTTTGTGACCCTCTTTCTTTTCCTCTTACCGCTTTCCCTTGCGCAGAGTAGCTGGCCAGATACTCGATTTTCCGGTCGAGCTCTCTGCCTTTTCGATTCAATAAACCTCTTCGTCTTCTCGTGGTCGGTGTCCCGCAATAACACGTTGAGCGGGTTCTATAGATTAGAAGCGCAAGCGGGTTCGTTAGAGTTCGCACTTACTGCGACGTAGCCAGGGCGCCACTCCCGCGAAAAAATAAAGGACGCCTCAGCACGACTTGGCGGCCTAATCCTGCATCTGCCCCTATCGCGAAGCCGCAACTGCTGTCAACGTAAGCGGATGCCTCTCTTTACGATGAAAAGCCCACGCTGCGGGGTTTTTCGCATAGAGTCCCACGTGATCTTGTGACGTAGCGGTGCGGCGGCGCTCGCGCAGGCGACACGTTCCCGACGGACGTGCTGGACCTGGGCGAGAGCCGGTGGCAGAGCCTACCCATCCAGCACTGGCAGTCCCACGACGTGCTCGAGTGGCTGGTCGCCTGGACGAGCCACAACCAGGTCGAGATCGTGGACGACGAGATCAACATGACCGCGTTCGCCTCCTTCACCGGCGAGCACCTGTGCCGCATGAGCCTGGACGAGTTCCGCGCCCACGCGCCCTCTTACGGACACCGCCTCTACGAGGAGGTGCAGCGACACCTGGGCAACAGCACCGCGGCCGCGGCCGCGTCGCGCAGTGAGTGGCACCGCTGCCGTGGTTCTTCTTTTTGTACTTCCGTTTACACGAGAATGCAAAATAATGGGTCCTCCGCGCATCAAGAGGCAATGCAACCGCCATCAAACGTTCGGTGTCTATAGCACTACTGACGTAAGCACTTGGGTGGGAAGTAATGTACACGTATGTCATGTATGTTCAAAGTTAACGTTCAGCTGCTGTGAAGGTGTCTCGATTTTCGTTCGTTTCTGGGTGAGAAAGAACAGGAGCTTTACTTCAAGGATGTGTGTAATATACGGCAACAAGTACTGGCCCGAGGCAGTCACGTCCTTTGGTGAACGGATCCAGCCGTGTTCTAGTGCGAAAGAAACGCTCAAATCACTACACCGAGCTTCGCATGGGAGGGCTTCCACAGTGAGACACTTTTAACCCGATGCCCCTTCCTCAAAGAAACCTTGAGCTATCCATTTATACCTCGGATATTTCGCTGTACTTTCTTTGAGTTAGAACAAGGTATACGAAGCCAGTCACTGGGATTTCCAGAGCTGCCGCATCGGTTGTCGAAACTCGTCAGCTACGTTAGCAGCTGCGGTGCTCTGACATTAAATGTAGTGCTTGTAGCTATGAGAACTTTCTCGTTTACTTCGTGGCTTCAGTACCCTGAATTAGTCACACCGAAATTACCCACAGTGGCAGTCCGTTTTAAGGTATCAAATAATGGCGACACTTTGCGCTGCCTAGCCTTCGTCACTATGTGGCTTTGTCTGGCGAAAGTCGGCTTTGCTGCACTGAGAATCTATATGTGGCGAAGCCGCCTACAAGTGCGGTCGGTTGTCGACGTAGATAACTGAGGGTGGTTGTGATTAGTTTATTGCTATAGCAATAAACTAATCACAACCTAGGGCCGTTTGTGTCGTCGGCGTCGGCTTTAGGTTCCGTATAAAGTCAAAGGACAATAAAATCGACGCCGCGCGTCGTATGCTGTACTATGCTCCAGAGAAAGCGTGCGAGGGTATCTCTGTCGTCCGCAAGGCTCCGAAGGGGGAGGGTAGGGAGAGGGGGGTGCGCATTCTACTCCGGGCAGCCCGGGCCGCTAGAGCTTGAAAGCCATCTGCGATGGGGACAGAGTCCGCCGCGCGCTGTTTTCGCGGCGCGTTGGATGCGAGTGGCAACACGGATGTCAGTTCGCTCGCTGTTGCTGCCGCGCTTCGTCACTCCAGCATTTCGACAGCAA
This sequence comes from Dermacentor variabilis, assembly GCF_050947875.1. Taxonomy (NCBI): domain Eukaryota; kingdom Metazoa; phylum Arthropoda; class Arachnida; order Ixodida; family Ixodidae; genus Dermacentor; species Dermacentor variabilis. The sequence goes on from NC_134571.1 coordinate 168,287,167, forward strand.
GTTGCCGCGGTCATTGATTGAGATGTGTTCATGTTTGCTTGTGCGCGCGTGACGCCATACTCGTTAATTTAGTCAGTACGCCTACGTTTGGAAGTTTATACGGCCGATAAAGCTATTATCTTTAATTCGTATAGCTACCCACTAATTTGATATTGGGGGAAACTGCGACTTTTTTGATCCTAGTATTCTTGAACGGAACCTTAGCATATTCATAAGTAAACTCGCAAATAGTATATTCGCATATCAGGGCGTCTAAAAATATGCTCAAGAGTAGCGGAATTCACAAGCTCTTTAATTGGTTAGAAAAATGCTATTTGTCATTCGCTGGTTACCTTCGCTGATAACGTTCTTGCAGTCGACATTGGCCGGCGTGTGTGTCTGCTGTGCGCTGAATCTCAAGAATTCCATTGCCAGTGTAAGCACATAATGCACATAAACCTTAATCCACCACGCCCGAATACGAGCACCATACGGACAAATGGGAAAGTTTCGACAGAAAAAAAGTGATCAGTCACGCAGGGTACCCATAAACTGAAGGTGCATTTTGTAAATCAAGCGCACGTTGAATGTGTTCAGCAGTATCTGCGCAACGCTCTTCTTCCACATGGCTTAATACCCGATTTCCTAACGAAAACGTCATCCTCTCGTTACCTGGAATGACGCAAGCGAGCCGGCACGAGAGCGAGCTATACTGGTGAGCTTTCGTTCTTTCTGCACCGCCGAGAAACTCTCGTGCGCATTAGTTATTGCGTCCCGTTGCGACCACCACTGTATCGCCGATGCGCGTGTCTTCGTCTTCCTGGACGATGCAGCTCGCCGATTCTTCTACCCGATTCGGCGTGTAGGCCGAGTGGAGTTACGCAAGCCCGTTCGCCCGGTTCTCGAGCAATCGTGCGCACATGTGTCCGAGCTCGTGTCCACTGAACGATGGCGACCGATTTCTGCTCGCCCGCGCGCGGTACATTTGGGGACTCCCTCTCCCGATTCTTGTGCGGCTCCTGTCGGGTGTGGCCGAACAGAACCGCGTCGTGACGACATCCCGGGCGGTTGCCGCATCTTTAATTTCGCCGTATCTCACTCGGCCGGGCCGAGGCGCGCATTGAGGCGGAACGCGCGCGCGTGCGTTTGTCGTTCGCGTATCGACTGTACGCGGCTTGATTTGTTTCGCTCCGCGGTCATGACCGACCGGCTTCGCACTTTGTCGCGCGCCGCTTGACCGTCGATTTACGCAGCGCACCCTGCATTCGTTGCACTTGCCGCGAGCTGCGTGCGCTCGTTTAATGTATGCTTAATCGCACTCTGCAGCTTGGAGCTCGCGAGCGCGCAGATAGTCATTGTAGATCGGTTACGGTTGGACTGTCTGAGAGACGATTGCATGTAGTGAGACATAGAAGGCCAACACGGAGAAAAAAAAAAGCAATCAGAATTGGGTAGATCGAAGGCAAATAAGCTGCCAATAATAAAGCTGTGGGTAACGTTACGCTTCCGTAGCATGACGCGACTATATAGCTTTTTGCTCGTCATTTAATTAAAGCGTGGCGTATGTGCATCAGTGTATATGAAAGTCGGTATTGTAATTTCTGCTTGTTTCCGTTCGCACGTGACTAATTTTTCAACCCTCCCTTGCAGATGTCATGGGTATGTCGGACGCCTACTTCGAACCCGAGAAATACGCCTTCCACCCTCGCTACTTCGACACTCTAGAAATCCAGAACAGTAGTCCTGGTTCTGAAAACGGTAAGTACTGCAATGGCTCTAGAAGACGTGCTGTCTTCGTCCTCGATCATGCTTGCATATCTTTTTTATTCAAGGATGACCCCGCATTGACCTTTAGACGTTGCAACAGGAGGGGGGTTGCCGCATAGATATAAACAACTTTTAAATTTGGCAACGTACTTGCTAGTCAGGCAGGTTGTACGATAGCGCTGGAAAAAGAGCTAGCGAACAAGCACGTCCTGGGCCGGTATTCACGTATTTTTAGGGTATGATGATTTCTTTAGGTAAGTTTCTTTATTAATCGCAACCTTACGGTAGAATATCTGAAAAGAAAAAAAAATCTTTAACCTTAGTTTCCTTCGCCCTAAAGACAACGACTCCCAGCTCAATTTTTTCTTCATCATGGTAACACTCTCCGTTCTTCATCCAGGGCAAACCTAGCCGCTTCGCTCCGAATACATTCTATTTGGAAAATCAACGTGGTTTCCGATGGAGCCCATACGGGGCAGGCATATACTCTTTAATATCGTTTTCACGCATGTTGTAAACGCATTGCGTTATAGCTCAGACTGGCGACATGTTAAGTTTCGCTGAACAAAGTTCAACGCTGGTTCAATCAATTGAATGAACGATGATTGATTGACTGATTGAATAATTGTTTGCGTTTAACGTGCCAAAGAAAGAGAACGCCTACCGGAGACATTGTAATGGGCGACTAATTCTGTTGGATTTTCGTCACGGGGCGTTCATTAGCGCGCTCCAGAAAAGCACTATCGTACGCTCGACTGTATAGGCTAGACGGGGGTACCCACGTTAGAATGTGGACGCCCGGTCGGCACTCGAACCCGCCTACCCGTGCACTGCAGTACTGACGCTGCGATTAATGAGCAGTCGGGTTTTCCCAAGGGGTCAACACTGAAACACGCCGAGCAGAAGGAGGCACGAGCGTGAACCCATAAAAAAGCTGATCCTGCAGTTTCTATATCAGGGAGGTGATTCTCCTCCCATTCTGTGTGTTTGCCATTAGTGGCGCTCGTGCCTCATGGCAGGCGATAAAGCAGGCGTGGTTTATACGGACTAAGGACGAAAGGCAGAAAGAGTAGAAAACGAAAATTGCTGCCCTGTGTTTTTTTTTTTCTGAGAAAAGCACTTTGGTGGCTGGCGAGCCATCCTACAAGGACCCGCGTTTCAGCGCAAAATCTGGTGTGCAGTTGTCTGCGTTATTGGGCGGTAGGCTCCAGTTACCCTTCTGTAAAGAGTTGCAGGCGTGCACACTTGCCAGTATGTACTGCCGGTGCGCAGTCTTCAAGCAGAGACCTCAAACAGACGACAAGAAATACTTTTTTTTTTCATCACACTTCCCGCGCTGCAGTTACGTGTTCTCTCGCAGTTTTTTTTTTTTTTTCATGCCGCTGGCACCAGCATCGTGCGCCTGCCGCTCTAACCAAGCGGGCGAATGTGGTCGGGCGCGCGAATAAAGTCGCAAGCAAAGAACGCATTCGGCGAAACGAGCGCACATGGGAAAAGGCGCGCGCACTGCCGGCGTTACGAGTCGGAAGCCGGGGCTGACGAAGCCTTTTCGTCCCTTCGTTTCTCGCAGTGACGTCATCGGGGTCCCCGGGTCTCGCCGAGTCGGACAGCGGCAGCACCAGCAGCAGCCTGAGCACCGTCAACGAGCGGACGGAGAACCTCTTTCCGTACATGCCTCACGACACGCGGATACTCGCCAAGCAGAGTGAGTGGCGCTCGGCGCCTGTTTGTTTCTCGGCTTGGCACTGCATGCTCTTCGCTCGCCCGCGACGGGCGCCGTCTTGCGGTCACCCGCCTCTGCGCGCGTGTAGTTCGTAGTCCAGCTACGCTGAAGCGTCGCTCACGTTGATTTCCCTAGTTCGATGGAACAGTGGGGAGCCTGTCGCTAAAGAAACCTCTCAGAAGACAGGAAGTCCGTGTCAGTCAGTGGTATAAAACTTCGACGTAAGCCACAGTAACTTGCAGCCTATACACATTTCTCATCACTACCGTACACTCCAGCATGGCGGCGTGGTCATACAAACTACCCGTATGTTTAACTGTGGTTTAGTTGTACATCACACGGGGGCAAACGCGAGGGTTCAGAAGCCTCTGAACTTCCTAAGATAATATGTTTGATAGCATGTTTACCTTGTACAAATTTGAGAAGGAAAGTGACTTTAGGTCGTAAGCGATACCTTCAGATGTGAATGAGACATGCCTTAACAAAGCTCTTTCTTACCTGTAAACATTAATATACGTTAGGTTTATATAATATACGGACGCCCGAGTTTCAGATTTCGACCAGTCCATATCCAAGGGTGCTACTCTTGTCAAATTATTTGACTAGCAAAACAAAAAACGAAAAAAAAATATAGGTCATCACTAGTGCTTCCGACATTGGCGGGACACTGTGACTAACCCTCGCCCTAACATGCACCCGAACTAGTGAATGGACCAAGGCGTCAATTCGGGCTAGTTGGTCTGCCGTACTGGGATCCCGTGGAATGGAAGGCACAGTCGTAAGTCTCTACGCATTCCGAGAAAGAACCAGGAATCGGTGGGCGGGGGGTGACGGCGAACCGCGTGCGCGTTGGCGGGCAAGCTTGCTGGTTAGGTTGCCGAAGCGGTTGTGTCGAGTAGCTGCGTAGACGCTGACGCCGGCGTTGCCTCTTTTTCTCTCTCTCTGCCCTGTCTGCATCCGCAGTGCCCCCTCCCATGCCCATGATGGGCAAAAAGAAAGGACGCAGGGGCAGGCCCCCCATCAAAGAGGCCAAAGTGCGCAGCCGAGCAGGTAAGCACTCTGACACACACACTCCTCTCTCTCTCTCTCTCTTTCCCCCTCTCTCTGTATCTCTCTCTCTCTCTCAGGCCAGCCAGCAAGCTTGCTCTGCTGCTCTACTACGCGTTGCACTGCCCGCTGTGTACTTTTTTTTTTTTTTTCGTTTGGCTTTGCCAAGAAGCCGAAGCTGTGCTGGCGCCTGACGTCCACTCGCACAGCCGAACGCCTTAACCGTGCAGCATTCGCTGAGGGCCGCTTCGCAGGGTAGTTCGAAGTAGCCTGAACCTACGTCTCGTGACAGCAAACAGGCCTAGATGTCCCGTTACCGGATATGCTGAAAGGAGCGGTGGGTAATCCTCAAGCGATCGATGGAGCCTCTTCGTCCGCTTAGGATGTTCTATTCCGAGGAACTCGTCATTCTGACCGAAAGCGGGATCGAATTGTTGTTGAGGATAACACAGGGTTCTGGCTATTAACGCAGTCACGTACTACGCGGAATCGCTGAGTGCTCAAACCTAAGCCACAAGAGCTTAGAGGCTATCCTACCGGAGCCGTTTACAGGTGCGGTAAGTGCAAACAGTTACAAGCTAAAGAAAAAAGAAACGCGCATTGTTTCTCATAACAAAATGACCATAAACTGTCTTGAGAGTTTAGACAAGACGTTCCTCGGGAAGTACCTCAAGCTCATTCTTCGAAACTGACAGAATAAGCGGACTAAAATGGAGTGCCACCTGTGGTAACATGTGTAATGTCAATACGTCTGCAATTTACAAAGTGCATCTAACGGTAACATCATCTGCAGCGTTACCTATGCGCCGAGGAGTTAATAAATTATGCTTTGAGCGCACATGTGATAACTGCAGCGGCCATATGCTCAGTTACGATCGCTCTGCATACTGTTCAAGGCTTGCCCACCTTTCTGTTTCGGTGCGCGCACCGTGCATGACATCACTGCCATAATAACACCTCTGCTTCCGATGCATGTACCCGAGCATGAAATTCTTCATTGACCCTTTCGCTCTTCATTCTTTCTTCTAACCTTAAGAAGTGTTTTTGCATCAGCTCATCAGCTCTATCCGACAGCCTTAATGTTCGATTTCATAACGCGTCGTCGCTTTTCTCTCCGCTCTTCACTGATCAAAAGGCAAAGGCATGGGCAAGCTGTGGGAGTTCATCCGCGACCTGCTGCTGAACCCGTCGACCAACCCGAGCCTCATACGATGGGAGAGGCGCGAGGACGGCATCTTCAAGTTCGTCCAGTCCGACAAGGTCGCCAAGATGTGGGGCGACCGCAAGCAGAACCCGCGCATGACCTACGAGAAGCTCAGCCGGGCCATGAGGTACGTGCGCAGCTCGCGCTGTTCGGGCCCCCGCCAAGTGTCGCGCGCGTTTTTGTTTTTTTTTTTGCTCGTTGCAACGGGTGAAACCGCGCATGCATGGTTAGGAGCAACACTCGCCGCCTCATTCTTACACTGCAGTCGGAGGAAGTGTGGTCAACGGGCCGATTTTTTTGTTTGTTTGCGTATGTTTACTTGCATGACCTAGTTCAGCCACAAATTTCTGCAAGTTGAGCATTCGTGTACCGCCGTTGACGGCCCAGTCATGGACGTTATTTGTCGATGACTCAGTCCATGGCATAACTGTGAATGATAGCTTATCCTGCGTGCATATATTCAGAAAAAAAGAATGCCGCACACTCTGCATCGGATAAGTTTGGTTAGCTTTAACTGCTGTTTTGCTTTCCAGGGTAAAAGGCTGTAATACGGATTGCTCAACATTTGTAGCTGTGGTCTGAAGTAATTTATATATTGCATTAGAAGTTTGAATCGATTCAAAAGAATTGCTACCGTTGATAACAGTTCCTTCAATGACTTATCCTTTTTTGCATGCTATGGACTTTGGTGGTGGTTTTTCTGACTAACTAGCAATACTAATAAGCGTGTATTTAGCGTATTTATTAAGCAAGTGTTTGTTACGGTGGTACGCTAGCACAATCGGTCCTAAATTAAGCTTCCGGCTTCTCAAGAAAAATAAGCCATTTTGAATCCTTTAGTCAGGCATTACGGACAAGGAGCAACGGCTAAGCAAACGGGGAAATACCGTTCGGGGTTACGCATTTTTCGGATGTACAGGTCAGAACGTTATTCAAGAAAGGAATATTGCTGTGCGTTAATGCTGTAAAAGAAGAGTTGGATGAATGTTTCGGGAGCGACGTTAGAAGCTAGCGCTGACTATAAATGTACTCACGCACCATCTGACAGAACAGTCCGCTTACCGATACTTTACACCCGCAAAAGCACCTAATTGGACAAAACAGCACTCGTTTCCTGTCGAGGATGCGGATATTGGTCAGCTGTGTTCGACTTGTACGCAGGTTCGGCAATGTCCCGAAAAGAGAAGTCAGAGCGATGCTTATCTCAAGTATGCTGACTATATAAAGTTATATTAAAGGCAATGTCTTTCTTGGCGAGATACCCCAACTTTTCCTTATCGGGTATATGGATTTCTAGCTCATTTTTATAGGCCGATCCCGAAGGTAGCGCAGCTTAAAAAATGTGGGCCGATGCCAAAGGTATTGAAGTCTAACTAAGTGGGCCCAACCCCAATATAGTACATTCTAAAGATATGTGCCGATCATGAAGGTAGTGCAGTGAGTAAATTCAATAAATGTAAGCACTCCGATGCTTGTCGTACTTTCCTCACGCGAGAGGTGATGCGTTAGAGTGCCGTGCGCAGTGACTCCACGCCATTCTCACTCTCAACAAGCTCAGGAAGACATTGTCCTTGATCGACTTCAACTGGAGGTAGAATAGCCTACCAAGTTTTTTTTTTACTGTTCCTCTGTCGATACTAACCGCTCCGAATGTCTGTCTCTTCTCTCTTCCTCATTCTCTCCCCCTGACTGACACCCTGCACCCTTTCCCCCTGGGTGGTGGTACTCACCAGAACCTATTACGGCAAGCAGATCCTAGAACCCGTTCCCAAGGCCCAGGGGCTGCCGAAAAAGCTCGTCTACAAGTTCGGACCCCGTTCGAGTGGCTGGAGCGAGAAGGCGGACGGGACGCAACCTCTTCGCTCTCACACCTCCTCTCTGCTCACCCACTGACACACACTCCTCTTTTCCCGCACTCACCAAGATGCCCGGTGACGGTGGTGTTGACACTCGCGCTGGTGGTGGTGACTGACTCTTGATGGAGGTGGTGGTGGTGGTGCTCTCAAAACTGACCCTCCGCCCGCTACATTCGTCACTTTGTGTGCTTGCATTGTCATGCGTGACGTATTCCGCTGTGCTCGCCTTTAGCAATGTTCACTTGGAAAGAAAAAGGCTGTGTCACGTGGCACAACGACAGCTCTGCGCGAAACACATGAGTTATTGCTGCGTTGTACACCTCGGTGACCGAGCGCATAAAGGCAGAGGTGAAGCAGCTTGTTCGGTGTTGAAGTTTAGTAATGGGGAAAGTTGGTGATTAATCATCACACCTTGGTGGTGAAGCAGCGTACTGACAAGTACAACGCGAAGACACACAAGAAAAGCAACGAGTGTCATGTTTTCTTGCGTGTCTTCGCGTTGTCCTTGTCAGTGAGCTGCTTCACCACCAAGGTGTTCGGTATTTTCGTGTTCTAATGTTTAAGCAGTTTAGCGGCCGAGTTTGACACTGCCATCGTGTCACGCGGGCATGAGAACTACGTCTAAGGTGGTTCCCGTAAACGCCAAGGTGCCTGGTGTACAATTTGGTGTCATTTGCTCGCATTGGGCGTCTGACACACACTCACACTTAAGGTTTCAGGGCTGGTTGTTGCAGAAAATAGTTTTTCCAATTGACTCCTGGCCCGACGTTGGTGCTGTGTGTAACTTGTCCAGTATTTGTTTGTGTACTGATGGAAAGATCACAATTTATGCGATAAGAAATATTCTGAAGGTCTGCTGACTTTCCACCGACACTAGGTTCAGGGAACTATTTGGAACTTCCTGCCAGCGAGCCTTCATCAGAAAAAAAAATAAATAATGATTGTAGGGAAGCAGCTAGTCGATCACAACGCAGAAATTAGTGCTCATTCCGGAAGAAATCAAGAACCCTAAAACGGCGTAGCATGCGTGATCGCCGGCTGTGCAGCAGTCTACGACAAAACATCGTAGTTCCTTAGGGTTCTCTACTGTCTTGGAGCAGAAAGAGTAGCTCGAGATATCGTCCCGTATCTACGTTAAAGGACTGCAGTGTCAGTGCCAAAACAAGTTACATAGTTCCAGTGCTGTTAGGTCTTCACATGATCCTTTCACGGGAACTTGCGGGTGCTAATATCGGCAGTGTTCAAATACTATATAGCAGTTCTATGCTGAGGAGGTTTCAACGCCGGCAACGAAAGAAAAATGGCATGTGAACAAAATGAAATCTGCATAGCTGCAGGAAAACCTAATACAGAGAAGATCTTTAGTTCGTGCTAGGCTAACACTTATGCGATAATGTGCTCAAGCTGTAATTACCAGGCCCTTCATTTAGCTCACAAACTCAACTAAACATGGTTTACAGGGTCCGTGCTGATGAGCACGCTGGGTTCTGTGTGGCCCCGAAACAAAGTCAAATGTTTGCCGTTCGGTAGCGCATTTTGCTGCTAGCTACAGACATTGTGTTAATGTGTGTGTGTGTGTGTGTGTTTAATGTGCCCTGTTTGCACAAGCCAATTTGTTCCAAGCTCGTGGCAACATGATTGTGCTCTAGTCATTACGGTCTGTTCAGCATGTGCTGGAATACCGGCGTTGTCCGCAATGTAATTGATGTTTGTAGAGCAGCGTGACAAGAACGACGAAAGAAACGACAAATGATAACACGAGTCGCATTTGTCTTTTTTTTATCCTTCTTCTGTCGTTGTTGAATTCAGCGCAACAAACATCGATCACGTAGGTACAACCCAAATTTTCACACTTGGGCAACGTATTTTGCATTATATGTTGCTTCCTGTCAGTGAATCGCAAAATGCAATCTTGCGCGTCCTTTGAAAGCGACTATACTTTTCTAATGGCAGGAGTCTATGGAAGGTCACTTGAGGTGACCTCTTTTCTCATTTACAGTTCTTTTAGGTGTCGAGGTTGCTGTAGATTTTTCGCTTCAAATGTAGCGAGCGATAGCTCAATTTTTCAGTTCTGAAATGACGTTCTCAGCGCTGAGCTTGCCTAACCTTGTAGCTCTGTGTGCTTCTCCCCTCCCTTGCTTCCACGTTTCCCTCCGTGGATTCAGATACTACTACAAAAGCCAGGTCCTCCTACCGGTGTTCGGCAGACGGCTCGTGTACAAATTTGGCCCCAACGCCACTGGATGGAGACCATAAAGCTTGAAGGCTGCAGGCCCCCTCGTTCTCTGCAACAACAACCACGAACCGAACCACATCACGATTGCAGCTGGAACGACAGAGAACTTATGTAACCGCATGTTCGTAGAGCGCTGCATATCTTTTTTTTTTTTGTGTCTCCTTCGTTGTTGTTTTGCATCTTCTTACCGGAACAATCGCTCTAGAGTGCGTCTGACAGGCCTCATTTTGATGGCTGTCACACACGCGCATTTTTTTTTAACTTTGACATTTTTTCCTTGCTGTTGTAACACAGGCTCGACGTGTATGACTCCCATCCCAATTTCGTTTTCTTTCTGCCTCCTTTGCCCCATTGTTTATCAGTCTGCATCCTTTGATTCTCGTTTAATCCCTGTTTTGATCTTTTTGTTCATTTGCATCCCCTGCGAGTGCATGTGTGTGTTTGTGAGCGTGCGCGCGCGTACGTTGTTTGTTTCAAAAAGAGTGCGACGTACACACGCCGCTTGGTCCCGGGACGGAGTAACGCAATGTTTAACAATCGTCGTCACCGTGACGACGGGGGCTGATGCTTCAGGGAAGTGATGATGAACGAAACCGTCAGCGTTCACAAACTTTTGGCGGTGTTGCTTAGGTCCCGATATAGTAAGGGTGGGGGGACAAGGGGGGGGGGGGATGATTCCAGTGTCGCAGAAATGGAGAGCGGAAAAAAAGGCTTAACAAACGTTTGGCAGACGCTGGCGTCTGTCGTCTGCTCGGCGCGCGCTCCGTGCAGACGACGCTATACACGAAACGCTCGAGCTGATTCGCTTCCGAGCAGACGACACATGAGCGCTCGACGTTTCGCCGGTGCGCTGGAGGATATTTCCCTGCCAAACGTTGTAGAGCAGTCGTCGCGCATGCTTTGGCAAAGCTCGAAGCGCTAGGGCAAAATACGCTAAATCAGCGATGCAGAGAAGGTTTCACATGGACTACACTATGATTCCTGACAATGTGCAATTCTTATACCACTGCTCTATTCATTCCACTCACCGCTGGCGTCGCTGTCTTAATGGCGAACTAGCGGGGGGTTTTCGTTCTTATAAAGTTTTAAAGTTTACGTCGCTCTAGTCGTAAAGAAGGAGAGAAAATAAAAAGCAATATTATGTCATCGTTCCATTCCAGCACGTCACGTATATGTCAAAGCAGTGACGATGCTGCGTGAAGAGCCTTTACGGCCGCCTGCAGAAATGCTGCTGAAAAACTGTTTTTATATTTTTGCTGACAGCTTGTTTACGTGAAACACTGCGTAGAGCATGTAGTGGTCTGCGGACGAGTTTTGACGTGCCAGATTCGTTCACTGGTGTTGGGCGTACTGTGTAACTTTGTGCGTGCTGTGCAGTGGAGTTGTGCTTTTCTCGTCAACTGTCGGAACGACGATGATGGTAGCGCATTAAGTTATGCACCGTCGTTGATCAGTCGCTTGTCGGCAGATCACAACTGAAATTGAAAAGGTCGTCGGTTATGAACATTCAATGAGTGGTTTGCATTTCTGTTGACTTCAAAGCCTCTCCGAATCATTTCACTAATGTACGGCTGCTCAAGCGAATTGCAACGTAATCACTCCGGCTGGATAGCGGAAACCAGATAAACAACAAGAATTAAAGATCGGGAAATGCCAACGGGTCACCAAGGTTGTGCGTGCTGGTGAACAAAAACCTAATGGCTTACTGCTGCCGACGGCCAACATGCTTCGAAAGAAATCGCTTCGGCCTCCTTGTGCATACGCATACATTGCGCTAGACTCGGAAATGAAACTAGTTAGTATGCTGATATCGATTACGGCTGACGCATGGCAAGAAGGCTCGCTGAGCCTACTTATGCGTCTAGGTGGCTACCTAACGTGCCATGTAAGGCAGTTGTTGTGGCAGAGTCCGGGCTGTGTTGCGGTTTGTCGGTTTTATCCCAAATTCTTCGTTCCCTTTAACACTGGTCCGTACTGTACTACCGATTACTGCGAGGCCGCCCGTGAGAAGTCGTCACGTATTTGTAGCAATCTTAGCACACCGCACGTAGGCACGCGGTGGTTACGCACAAACGAAAGCTGGGTCTCAGCGGAACATTGAAGCCTGTACATTGTCTCTTCTGTCATATGTGCAATCATCGACGAAACATACTCATGTCGAGCAGTCATTCCCTGCCCGGATGTTCATATTAGCGCCCACGCTGCCGGTAACTTACTTGTTTTACTGATTTTGTGTCATGAAATCTTTCTTATTTTCATGGTTCTCTTTCATTTGTTTGCGAGCTCTGTGGGGAAGAGAGAAAAAAAAAAAGAGGCGACAAGGATTGGTGCGTCCTTAACGTGAAGCGACATCCTGTACAAAGCCTTGTGTATAAAGATGCCAGAACAGTATTTTTTTTTTATTCGAGTGTTCTCACGCACGAGCGTTCCCGGCAACATCATTCCAAGATTTGTGTTAACACCTTTTCTTATATCACGAGACATAAATTGCATTCCCATCTTTTCAACATAACGCGTACATAATGTGTATTCAGAATTTTTTGTTGTCACTTGTTCCTCGCCTTCGCCTTTTGTTTTTTGTTTTTACTTTTCTTTCTGGTACCCTGCAGTTCTCGAACCCAGGGCTATCATAGCTACAAAGGCAGCAGCGGTCCCGGTTTCGAGCCACAAGAGACATTATTGCTAAACGCAAATTGAAAATTGAAATCTGAAAATTACAGTGCCCCGGGAGATAAACAATCTGCCCACGTTGTCCATGTCCGCGCTCCAAACTTGTACGAATACAAAGTGCGCTTAAAATCTTTTACGATCAGACTCGGAGAAAATTGCGTTGCCTGCCACATGATAGGGTGTGCCAATGTCGTGTTAAGGAGTTGTGCGATTCTACCCTCATCCTGTTTAGGTCTTTCATTTTGTCTCGTAATATTTGCACAGCCCCTCTTAACCGGACTTTGACAACTTGCGTGGCGATAAACTTTACTGGTTCTACGCCGTTTCGACAAGGTAAAAATTCATATGGGGCCGAATGGAAACAGTTCACCGGTGAATCACTGTAGTCCACAGCTTAACATGCACTATTGTAAAGCATAGTAGTACGTACCGATTACACTGGTCTTCTAAACAAGTAGGAGTATACGATTAGCACTTTTTATCGGACCGAATTGGGTACAAGTCAAATAGTGCCAGAAACGAATCGAATACGCGTAAAATAGCGTTAAAAGAGCACCGAATCGAATATGGAATATATTGCGAACATTTTGCGAATAATGTGCAACCGTGTCGCCATTAATATCTAACAATTTTAACATCCTGGTATTCGATAGAAAGTTTCTGTCATTACGCAGCATAGTATAAAGCTTGCTTTATTAACAGCACGAAGGTAGTATTAGAACCTACTAAGCAGGTTGTTCGCAAATTCGGGACTTTTTAGGAAAATACGCGGTCAGGCATTATCGGGTTATAAAAGTGACCTTATGGACCAGTTAATATGCGCGTATACCGTCGCGACCAGACGCATGCCTGTCATCTGCGGCAACGGCAGAGTGAAAAAAAAAATGTTGCACCTTTTTTCCTACCGCTAGAATTGTCGCGGCAGGGGGTACCACTATTTTATGAGGCATGCTGCAATGAAGCGTGCTCTGATTTAAATCCGACGAGAGGACACAGAAGCTGCATCCATAAATAGTACAAACATATACCCACTGCCCATAGCCGTGTCTAAACCACATATTATTCCTAATGATCGTGCATAGTTGGAGAAGTCTGGCTTACTAAGCGACGCTGCGTGCTTTGGCACGTTATGCCCGGCGTAAATGTGATAAAAAATACCGCATTTTCCCTTTAATTTTACGCTTGACCGTCTGCAGTCGACTACGTAAGGTATTGTAAAGAAATATTCGTATTTTTCAAATTGTGACAATTCGATTCGGGGACCTCATCGAACAATGACTATTCGATTCGAGGAACTAATCAAAAAGCACGATATTCGTTTCGTTATTCAAAAAGTTTCCAATATTCGCACACCCCTAAAACAAGTAATCCCTAGAACGTTTATACGAAATGTGTTTGTTTTTTAGCATTTAACCATTTAGCTAATGAAGTGGTTAGTGTTGTGCCCTAAACGAGATGCCGCACAGGGAAGCAACTCCCGTCATCTGTGGAGTTGACCTTTGGAGACGAGAAGTGATCCGCTGTCTCGTTCACGGGCGACAGAACGGTTCCGCTGCTGAATTTGTGTTTTTTTCTTTCATCTAGTGAAAGAGCTCTGCATCGGACATGTACATTTCTTACTGAATACTCCCGCTCTGGCTGGTCCTTTACCAGCCGCGGCTGTTCTTTGTGTATCTTTTCCGGGTAGACGTCACTGCGCATCGCGAGTACTTAAGGAAAACAGGTCAAGACTGATGTTTGAAACTGTGGTCTTGTTTGCCTTGGCGCCGCAGTCATGTCTCCTTTTCTATTTCTCTATTATCGATTGTTGTTGTGTGAAATTGAGAGAGAGAGAGAGAGAGAAAGAGTCCCAAGTTGCTCAACAGTTCTCTGTTCTCTTATGAACTCTTTCAGTATTGACAAAACCATTGTGCCTTCAAAAAACAGAGACTTAAGAGCCAAGTGACTACCACTGAATTGTAAAGTGCGCTTGATGTCGCGGGTGCACAGCTCTCGAAACGAGAGCGCCAAGTTCCAACGGTGCTGTGACGTCATCGTGCGCGACTGCCTCAGTTTCGAAGGGACGGTGCATTCCAGCTGCGTTGGACGCCCAAATGATGCGCTGTTGCAGCTCGCTCGCTGTGGTTACGGTCGAGTCTTACTTCGTTCGCACTTGCACAGTCAGCTGCCGTCGCAGTAGCCCGACCCGGTACGGTGCCTGCGCTCAGCGTAATTAGTTAGAGAAAAAAAAGAAAGCAAGTCTGACTGCTTTGAAAGACTGTATCGAAGATAGCCGAAGTTATGAAAGGGTATCAATCAAACTCGAGCTCGATAATCGCTTGGATTGGTAGTTTAGGAGCAGCATTCCCTGATACGCCATTTCCATTGCGTAGCAAAGAGCATTGTGTCAAAAAAAGCAATATAAAAAAACAATCTTTAGCACATGCACACGCTAACGCTTACATTAATGTGAAGACACACAAAAGACGGATAAAGCAAATAATTAAAATGGTTAAACAACAAAATCAAGCGTACGTTGCGAATACACGAGTCACTAGAAGGCGAAACAGACTCGAAAATAAGTATTTCTTATCAAGGGCATCGTTGCGCTGTGCGACTCTTATTGGCTCTACACTCTGCGCTCA
The DNA here is from genome assembly GCF_050947875.1 of Dermacentor variabilis. Classification (NCBI taxonomy): domain Eukaryota; kingdom Metazoa; phylum Arthropoda; class Arachnida; order Ixodida; family Ixodidae; genus Dermacentor; species Dermacentor variabilis. Next base: position 168,302,273 of record NC_134571.1, read on the forward strand.
CTGCTTTAGTGTCGTAACACATGTGGCGCAGCATTTAGACGTTGGAGCGGCAGCTGGAATTCATGTTCCCTTCGGAGGCCCTGGCCAATCCAGTCATGGCGGTAGCACGAACTTGCATTGGGTCGGTCTTTGAGGGCACCCCTTTCGCCTTCAGGTGCTTTCAGTGTGGTCCAACTTGGAAATGCCGATTTGTCTCTGTTTTGTAATATACCTGTCCTACCTTCAAGAGAGAGAGAGAAAAAAAAAACCTATGGCATCGCTAAACGTGTGCCCTGTTGATACCTGTGACTATATTTTACGAGACGAAAAGAAGAGAGATAAAGAAAAAGAACTAAGTATATTTGAGAGATGAGTTTTTTTTATAAACAACAGAGCTACTTTATATATATAAATATATTATATGTATACTATAAACCTCTCTGTACGCCAGTCGCATTGTTCTCTTTAACTGTTTTTTTTTTTCGACTCGACCATCCTGTTTATTTACCTGTGTACGAGAGAGACAAGATTCCAAATAAAGACTACTTGTAGATAGCCACAACCTCTGCGTGTCGTCTTTTCGCTACACGGCATGTGTGGCTGCCCTGAGCCACTACACGTACAACAGCCTTCGGACGCTGTCTGCATCAGCCGTGCTCAAGCAACCGAAATTCACGCATTGTCATTCGATGAGCATTAGGAAGTTGATAAATGTTCTACAAAGGTGCAGCAAGGCGCAAGCGTAAGCATTCACTCTCAGTGTGCTCTTCAGGTTGTCTCAGCGTTGCTGCCTATTCACCCGCAGCCAGCGAGAACATCTCGTCGCAGTTTTGCCATCTCGTCGAAGTTCCTGCCAACGTCACATGAATTCGCGCGCAGACTAGCGAATTCATGCGAAAAGGTGAGTTGTTGCAGCTGAGCCGCTCAGTAATAAAATTCACTGTTTTCACAAGAACACTAATGCTACACTCAAGGACGACTTTCTGTGAGAATGCAGGGGCGGAACTTCTGCACTTGCGTTACCCCGCTAGGGTTTCGCAGCGCTTTAGGTTTTTCGGAACAGATATTGAATTAGCGCATCTTACATGCGACGTGCATTTAGCATTTGCCCGAACGCTTAAGACAAAAGTGGTAAAAAGAACTCAGAATTAACGCTTAGTGGTTTAATCGCTGTCTTATTTTATTGTGAGCGCTGCAGTAAAGGGTTATGCTCTCTGTTCCCGAACCTAAACTAACATGAATATAGGGGACGTGGGAGTATTTTCTAGGAGCGCTGTTACTTCGATGTTTTTCTCAGCAGATTTCCCTTCATTGCCACAGAAAGCGGCATGCGAGTACCGGTAAGCCCCCTGTGAGTGACAGGGGGCAGCAAGAGGGGGCGTGAGCGTCCCGATGTCTCTTTCCAGATTTGCACGTGCCGAAATCACGCTCCTGTAAAGGAAGAAACCAGCGGCCGAGGCACCAAGGCCAGGTCTTTCATCAAGGATAGCCAGCAGAAAGCAAAGTGATCAGTCAGAACTGTGAAGATAAGAGTGAAATGTTGGCGCAGCTAAAGCAAGGAACTCTTTCTCAGTGATAACATTCGTTTGCGGCAGAATTGAGCGCACGACTAACGTAGGCAACAACTGGTTCTTGTGAGCTGTTGTCGCGCTTCGAGACAATAGCGCCATGCCACGACTGCTTGCGCCGGTATATTGATAACCGTAGGAGCGGTGTCGTCAAAATGACACAAAACTGGCTCGAACATCAGAGCGTGCTTTAGTGCTCGAAAAGCAGTTTCGCATTTAGTGAACTAGACAAAGAAGGCACCTGAAGCAAATACCTTGTAAGAGGGGACGCAAAATGCGTGACGGCAGCGGACAAACCGCTTAAGAGTTGAGTCCGAGGAAACTGCGTAGCCCCTTCAGACGTGTTGGACATGGAAAATCGACTGCGGCTTTTATCTTGTCAGGGTCCGTGCGTATTCCGTCCTTGCTGACTACGGGTGCTATAGCATAATATTCCAAACTTTTCTATTGAAATTCTGCAATAGGCCATCCGCGATTGGTCAAACAAATTTCGAGCCACCACCTGCTGCGCCTGCCTGTTACGTGAAGTCATATCCGATGTATGTACACACTGATTATGCATGATTAGACCGAACGAAAGAAAAAAAAATTCTCATTCGATACCATTTTTTCACCATTAGCGAAAAACGCGTCGTTTGTCTAATTGCTGTTGGTCAAACTTTTTCAGGCTGCCCCCACTTTGCGTGTCTGTCAAGCGACGTCTCAAAACCGCGAAAATTCGCCGCGTCCAAGCTGCTTGTACGCGTTGAATACGCATTAAAGCCAAACCAAACAAAATTTTTCTGAATATCTGTTCCAAAAGGAATAGAAGATGGCCGCCCGCCGACTGCTGTGTTACTGGCTACTCGGAGATGCCGGGGTGCATGGATTTATTTGAGCATAATAAGAGATTTTTGCGTGGCAGTACAACATTATCTAGACCTTTCGGCACATATATAACATTGCTCTGCAAACTCTACATAGCTGAGTATCCGTGTAGGGACATTTTCAAGCTTCGGTTGGACGCCGGTGCTATTTTCGACCAGCCACCGCAAGTTAAGTAAGGGGAAGTGGACCAGTCGGAGACGTCGGTACCCCCTTCCGCGTCCGGTTATCCACTTTCACTGTGCTAGCTCGGCCCCGTCGAACACCTCTCCGCTTGAGCATGCTCCTTGCCTCTTCTCAGCCAATTAGATAAGAAAAACTGCGCAATGTTGTAAAGCAAAAGGAAGCGACATCCTATAAATTAGAAGCGCGTTTGATTGGGCTTTAAACAACGCCGTGGGTCACCGTCTGATGCTTGCGTCGCTGGTTACGTAAACTTTAGCTCAGGAGAATGGAACGAAAACAGATTGGAATAGTTATACGTTATAAATCCCTAGATGTCAATAAACTTTGATGGTCTCACTGGTGAAGCGGCATTTTTCGCATTGAGCGGTAGTACAGTGTAAAATACAGGCACTTCATCAAGCCGCTGATAGTGCTGAGAGAAAGTCGAGGAAAATACAACAATGTCGTCAAGACAGCAGAAGCACGTTTTCCTTTTCAACCTTCGGACGACCCTGTCTATCATCCTTTCGAAAGTGACGGGGCCGTTGGAAAGATCAAACGGTGTAACGTTGAGCTCGTACAATATATCAGGGGTTGCAAAGGCTGTTTTTTCTTTGTCAGATTTGTTCGTTGGAACTCGTTCGTTGAAGCCTGATAGAAGGTCCAGGCTGAAAAATGTTATGTCCCCTGTAACGAGCCCAACGCGTTATGAATTCGAGGCATGAGATGAACGTCCTTATGTGCGATTTTGGTGAGTGCTCGAGAGTCAACGCAAAAGCCAACCACCCTTTATTTTTTGCTGTACAAGAACGGCAAGGGAAGACGACGGAACCGATGAGGGCCTTGCAATGTTCTGTCGAAACATATCGGCGACGTTGTTCTGTATGACATTTCCCTTGGTGTAAAATACAAGGTAGAGGCGCAATTGTACATTTCTGGAACCGTCTGTCTAGATGCTACAAGAGTTTGGCGCAAAGCAGGAAAGCTCCCGCAAAGCAGGAAAGGCATCCAATGAGGTGCAGTGTTTTGTGAACAGATCCAGCTGACCCTGAAGCTGCTCGATGTTTATGGTGACCTTCAAGAGCGAAGAAAGTCATTCGGGGCAAGGTAAAGCAGGCGCGGGCGGGTTAGAGGAAAGTGGAACAACCGACACAAGAGCAACGTCGGCAGTACAGGAAATAGCGCCTCCTTGGAGTAGAAAAACAAGCTCCGGTAGTACGGTTGAACACGACTAGGTGAGTACAGCCATGCAAAAAACGCAAGGAGGCTGCACGCAAGTGCAGTCATTTTCGAGAGGGATCGTCACGAAGGACAATCTACACGTCACTATCCACGATTCTGTCCGCTGCTACCCTGAGAATATGCTAGGCTCCGGGGTGTAGAACTTAATCAGCATTGGCAACGAGAGGTACGCGAAGGTCGGTGACGGGAATGTCATGGTCGGTGTCCATCATACGTATGGTGTACTGCCGACAAGAGATGAAGGCGGATGGATGATAAGATGTTCCAACGTAAAATTATTTGATGCCTAGATTGGTCGAGCAAAATATACGTGGTGTCGAGTTCCACCGATGAAAACAAATACAGTGCACTGTTCGAAAGGATATATACAACCTAATTGACTGTTAAGAAGAGCGACAATAAGGTGTCGTCACTTTTTGAAGAAGTGTACCGTGATGTGCGCGAATCATTCAAAGGGTGCTGCCAGTGCCAAGGAGGGCGGCGGCTCGGAGACCTTCAAGAAATACGGAGAAGAGGTTCGAAGGGAGGCCTGGAAGAGTTGGAGTCTGCCTAAACGATACAGTTGTGCCGCCTAAATCTGCAGCTGTGAGTTTTCCGAGCTGGAGTCGGGGAGTTGCGCGGCTGGTCTCAGTGGAGAAACAGAGCGGCGCAATGGTGAAGAATAGCGTCGGCGAGCGGGAACTAAGCAGAATCAAGGAGCGAAGGGGGATGATGCACAGGAAGGAGAGTGAAGTAATGCTAACTCTACGGTGACTGGTAGCAGCGTTCATCCTGCAGGCGTCGTCTGCAGTAGCGGGCAATGTCTTCGGTAGCCGCAATAACACCAGATGGGATGGCTGGGGCGCCAAGGCGAGAGGTAAGGACGTCCAGAGGCTGGTGAAATGAGGGCCACTGGAGAGCGCATAGGTGGAGGCCGGATGGTTGCGCCAAGAACAGGCGAGATCGCAGCAAAGCCGGCACACGAGGACATACGAGGGGGAGTTGACGTATCGCGGGGCGTAGCAGAGGGTGCTGGCGTTACCTCTTTTTAAAGGAGCTTCTGGAAGACGGGCATAGGGAAGAAGTCGCAACGAGTGAAGGGAACGTAGCACATTTGCCGTAGAGTTCACGAACGATGGCGCGTATCAAGGTTCGCAAGTCGGTCCCAGCAGGAATATGAACCTCATGTGCATTGGTTAATAGATGAACGGACTGCAGGTTTTCACTACCCTGACATCTATGATTACATCGTGTGCGGTAGTTGAGTTCTGAGCAACCGGCGCGTTGAAAGAAATGTAACTAATCCCTTTAAGCATGTATCCAAAGCGGTCGCGTTGCGGCATAATACCGTTGACGCGCAAATAAGGCGCAAACACGTCCTCATTGTAGGAGGTGATGGATTCTTTGTGAGGTTGGACACGGTCGGCGACATTTTTCTTGATGACTTCTGCACTTGTCGTTGCGGCACCAATCATCTGACGCAGGTTCCGTGCAATGGTATTCCAGTCTGGAAGGTCTGTTTCATGATTTAGGAACCCTGTCTTAGCGACTGTCTGAGAGGTAGCAAGGGACATTGCGAATATTTTCCAAATTGTCCAGCCTGTTCAAGTCGCTTACGTGGTCATAGTTGGCGAGCCGTCCCTCTATGTCATATTCCCGGAGTTCAGCTTGCCGACCGCTACTGTTGACCCAGTGTGGATGACCCATGATGACGCATAAGGACACACGGTCAAGCAGAGTCATGGGTACTGGAATTCGCAGGTTGTTCGTCTTGGGACATGACGTTGAACCTTGGACATAAGCGTTGACCCAAGCGGAGCTCCAGTTAGTAAAGGCCAGATATCGTGGGACAGGTTTTGCACCTTTGAAGCAGCCGTTATATTCTGGAACCTTCCGGAGAGAGAAAGACGACGCGCCCAATGGTAATGATATGTTCATATTAAGATGAAACAGTTATGAACAGGGTTCACAATAAGTTACAGATGAAGTGGAAACCCTTTCCAACGCCCATATATTGTGTGCAACACAAGTTGCTTGCCGCGAATGATGCCTGTAGGCTACATAGGTCCGTAATAGATGCGTGAAGGAGAGAAAATAGGACATAGAAATGAAAAGAGAGCGGACAAAATGAATGTGGCATTTCAACGTATAGAAACTGCTTCAGGGTCAAAGTCATAAGTGTTAAAACACGGTGCGCATGAAATATAGTAAATAATTATTACAACTTTACAACTCCCGACAAAGGTTTACAACCAACAGTGTAGACTAGGAAGTAGCTTTGCATGTGAAACTCGCGTTGGGAAAGTTTCCTCCGCAACACTATACGTTAACAAATCAACGCTTAGCCTAATTTGATTCCTGGGAACTAAATACCCGCGAAAGTTTCGTAGCACCACATCCTCAAGCTTGGCTAAACCAAATGCTTGATGGACCTATTTGGCTGATTGTAAACAAGCACCGTGCAGCGCTTTTGAGGTTTTGAGGCATATATATATATATATATATATATATATATATATATATATATATATATACTAATTATATAGGTATATATAATATGGTACCAAGTACCTTGAAGAGTCTTCATCGAACAGAGCTATATATTTCTAATAATGGGCAGGTCGACATCGCGTGAAATCAACCCAAAAATATGTGAACTACTTCATTAGCGCACACGGAGCGGTCACACGCATAACACACAGAAAAAAGTACATCGCACGTTCTGCAAGTTCATCAGAATGAATGAAAAATCGTCAATGTCAGTATGGCGAACAGTGCTTTAGTATAGCAGTGCAATATTTTTCGAAGACAAATACAGCAACAGGTAGCAAAGCCCACAATCTCTTCCTTTTTTGGGGTAAAAATACAACGCACATGTTGAAATCTGTGAATTAGGCGAACCTTTAGTCAACCGGCGCGTATTAAATCTGTCACATGTAACGGCGATGCGTGCGCTTGCGTCTTCTTTCATTCTATGCAGCCTACCGCCGCACTAAATGTCTGTGTTTATTCCGAACAAACCTCACTTCTTCAATCGCGTAATTGTTATGTTTATGCGCTACATCGCTCACAAGCTATGCCCAAATGCAAACAATAAACCAGGTGGATGTACAGAGGGAGACGTTGACGGGGTGATGTCACGTGGACGGAGGCAATGTACGATGCATGTCGCAACGTCCTATCACCGCCCACTATCAGAACTCGGAGCTTTAGGTCAGTGCTCCGAAAGAACATCCACGTTGAATGCCTTACTCGCGTTATTAAAGGGACCCTGAAACGATTTTGACGATTTTCTACAAACTTGCTGAGTCGTTAGAGATAGGTCCTACTGATCATTAATTGACACATCTAAGTGCTCCGCCTAAAGCGTGTAATTTATTATAACGTTTTAAAAATGCACATCGCTGCCGATCGCAGCGCACTGCTCGACGGAATTTTAAGCCGCCCCTACCCATATGACGGAAATCACCCATACGACGTCAGTGGGGCGAGCTATGCGATTGGCTAACCAGGGTGCGTGATCGATAATTTTTCCAACTTTATGGTAAACAAATGGTGTTCGTAATAGTTGGAATGTTAGTTAAATTGTTTTTATAAAAAGAAAGTAACATAAAGAGAACGCACAAGAACAATTTTTCAGTACACTTAAGCACTTCCGGCACACAGCAAGTGTCGTCTGCTTGTGTTACGTGCTCCGTCTTTGACGAGAGCTCCGCCGTCAATGTCGGTCTGTCTTTTCACGAGCGCTATGATTCGACTTTTTTTGCGTTGTGGACTGCAAACGTAGCGAATGGCAATATGTCAAGCTGCGACATTGTGTCCCTCTGCAAGCCAGTAGACGAGCGAACTGGCTGCAACGCATCGGACTGCCGCTATCCGATCGGCGCCAGGATTTGCGCGATTGCGGCCGCCACTTTACGCCGGGAGATTACTAACGCAATAGCGTTTCGCGAGTCCCGTATTAGGGTAAACGCAAGCGCAAGGCTGTGTCCCCTTGCGTGTCGTTTCAGGGGATGAACAGAAGCGCAAGTGTGAATGTTCTGCACGGTGCAGCCACCTGGTGGCATAGAGCTCAACCACACACAGTAGCAGTAACAAAACGTATTCTTTGCTGCTGGTGTAAACTTTTCGCAGGAGTGCAATCGTCAACACTTTGTTTTTGTAAATGTTTAAAATGCTTTACACTTGGTTAGAGCAATACTAGCTCTTTCTTTGGCTGGTTAAGCTCTGCGCCAACGGGTGGCTGGACCGTGGAGACCGATCAGGCAGCACACGTACGTCTACGCTAAAGTTCCTTCATCAGCTTGAGTTTATGCCTCAGCCGTTCCGTCGAAACTTCAGCTAGTGTGTGATTACCGGAATACCAGACACGTTCGACGCTACGACAGAATTCTCGCAAAGCACGCTGCTTCGATAGCTCTCGCATGGGGATGACGGCCAAGCGGCCAGCGGAGAGGTTTCGCGTGGGCGGGGGCGGGCTACAAAACAAACGGAAGTGGACGATGTGACGTCGCATCGTGACGCAGAACCAGTGAAGGCGGAGCCTAGCCCCGACCGCTCGGCGAACAAGTTGAGGAGGAAAAGCATGGCTAGAGAGCAGGGTAACTTGTAATCGCTTGTAGTTCCATTAATATGTAACGCTTCACTTAAGTTGTGGTGCGAATGTTCTACTTAAGCTGTACCCTACGCGTCTACAAAATTTGTCCGAACCGTTTCAGGGGCCCTTTAAGTTTCCTGCGGTCTACGGGGCTTCACGATAGACTTTAAGAACGCCGCCCCCTACCGCTCTATAGTCTACACGCGCTTTCGTCGTGCTCGTCTATCTTTCTGCCTATCTTCTCCTTCCACTCTATTTCTCTTTATGTCCCCATTAACCCTTCCCCCCGTGCAAGGTAGCCAACCGGAACTCCCTCTGGTTAACCTCCCTGCCTTTCTCTGTATTCTTTTCTCTCTCTTGTCGAGGAAACAATCGCGATGGCCGGTGAATGCACAATGAAGTGGGGCACATGTCTAGCTGTATTTAAAGATTCTCTGTTATGCATGTACCCATTCTGCTTTCTGGAGTGGCATATTCATTCTGCTTTCTGCAGCGGTGGCGTACAGGTAGAACACCCGCCTCGCGTGCAAGAGGTCCGTGGTTCGAATCCCGGTGCCAGCAATTTTCCACCTGATTAAAAAAAAATCCGCGTGTTGATAAAATTGCACAAACAGGCCTGGAGTGCGGCCTGATCCCGGTGACCAGAACCGGTAACGCACTCCCTCACCAGAGCAGGATTGGCCACCCTGGTGCAGTACTTGGCCACAACCTCCTATATGAACACAACAATCAAACCCCGGCCCTCAGTCCCCAGCAGCTGCGAAGCAACTGACCACGGCGGCGGTCAGACCTGCGACGCAGCAGAGGGTGCTCAGAATCACTGGCTCCGGACAGGCCGCCATTGGAATATGAACCTGGCAACGTTTAACGCTAGAACGTTATCTAGTGAGGCGAGTATAGCAGTGCTATTGGAGGAATTAGAGGGCAGTAAATGGGATATAATAGGGCTCAGTGAAGTTAGGAGGCCAAAAGAAGCCTATGCAGTGCTAAAAAGCGGGCACGTCCTGTGCTACCGTGGCTAAGCGGAGAGAAGAGAACTAGGAGTCGGATTCCTGATTAATAAGAATATAGCTGGTAACATACAGGAATTCTAGAGCATTAACGAGAGGGTGGCAGGTCTTGTTGTGAAACTTAATAAGAGGTACAAAATGAAGATTGTACAGGTCTACGCCCCTACATCCAGTCTTGATGACCAGGAAGTCGAAAGCTTCTATGAAGACGTGGAATCGGCGATGGGTAGAGTGAAAACTAAATACACTATACTAATGGGCAACTTTAATGCCAAGGTAGGCAAGAAGCAGGCTGGAGACAAGGCAGTGGGGGAATATGGCATAGGCACTAGGAATAGCAGGGGAAAGTTATTAGTAGAGTCTGCGGAACAGAATAATGTGAGGATAATGAATACCTTCTTCCGCAAGCGGGACAGCCGGAAGTGGACCTGGAGGAGCCCGAACGGCGAGACTAGAAATGAAATAGACTTCATACTCTGCGCTAACCCTGGCATCATACAAGATGTGGACGTGCTCGGCAAGGTGCGCTGCAGTGACCACAGGATGGTAAGAACTCGAATTAGCCTAGACCTGAGGAGGGAACGGAAGAAACTGGTACATAAGAAGCCCATTAATGAGTTAGCGGTGGGAGGGAAAATAGAGGAATTCCAGATCAAGCTACAGAACAGGTATTCGGCTTTAACTCAGGAAGAGGACCTTAGTGTTGAAGCAATGAACGACTATCTCATGGGAACCATTAAGGAGTGCGCAATAGAAGTCGGTGGTAACTCCGTTAGACAGGAAACCAGTAAGATATCGCAGGAGACGAAAGATCTGATCAAGAAACGCCAATGTATGAAAGCCTCTAACCCTACAGCTAGAATAGAACTGGCAGAACTTTCTAAGTTAATCAACAAGCGTAAGACAGCGGACATCAGGAACTATAATAAGGATAGAATTGAACAGGCTCTCAGGAACGGAGGAAGCCTAAAAACAGTGAAGAAGAAACTAGGAGTAGGCAAGAATCAGATGTGTGCGTTAAGAGACAAAGCCGGCAATATCGTTACTAATATGGATGAGATAGTTCAAGTGGCTGAGGAGTTCTATAGAGATTTATACAGTACCAGTGGCACCCACGACGATAGTGGAAGAGAGAATAGCCTAGAGGAATTCGAAATCCCACAGGTAACGCCAGAAGAAGTAAAGAAAGCCTTAGGAGCTATGCAAAGGGGGAAGGCAGCTGGGGAGGATCAGGTAACAGCAGATTTGTTGAAGGATGGTGGTCAGATTGTTCTAGAGAAACTGGCCACCCTGTATACGCAATGCCTCATAACCTCGAGCGTACCGGAATCTTGGAAGAACGCTAACATAATCCTAATCCATAAGAAAGGGGACGCCAAAGACTTGAAAAATTATAGACCGATCAGCTTACTGTCCGTTGCCTACAAACTATTTACTAAGGTAATCGCAAATAGAATCAGGAACACCTCAGACTTCTGTCAAGCAAAGGACCAGGCAGGATTCCGTAAAGGCTACTCAACAATAGATCATATTCACACTATCAATCAGGTGATAGAGAAATGTGCGGAATATAACCAACCCTTATATATAGCTTTCATTGATTACGAGAAAGCGTTTGATTCTGTCGAATCCTCAGCAGTCATAGAGGCATTACGGAATCAGGGTGTAGACGAGCCGTATGTAAATATACTGAAAGATATCTATAGCGGCTCCACAGCCATCGTAGTCCTCCATAAAGCAAGCAACAAAATCCCAATAAAGAAAGGCGTCAGGCAGGGAGATACGATATCTCCAATGCTATTCACAGCGTGTTTACAGGAGGTATTCAGAGACCTGGATTGGGTAGAATTGGGGATAAAAGTTAATGGAGAATACCTTAGTAACTTGCGATTCGCTGATGATATTGCCTTGCTTAGTAACTCAGGGGACCAATTGCAATGCATGCTCACTGACCTGGAGAGGCAAAGCAGAAGAGTGGGTCTAAAAATTAATCTGCAGAAAACTAAAGTAATGCTTAACAGTCTCGGAAAAGAACAGCAATTTACAATAGGCGGCGAGGCACTGGAAGTCGTAAGGGAATAAATCTACTTAGGGCAGGTAGTGACGGCGGATCCGGATCATGAGACGGAAATAATCAAAAGAATAAGAATGGGCTGGGGTGCGTTTGGCAGGCATTCTCAGATCATGAACAGCAGGTTGCCATTATTCCTCAAGAGAAAAGTATATAATAGCTGTGTCTTAACAGTACTCACCTACGGGGCAGAAACCTGGAGGCTTACGAAAAGGGTTCTACTCAAATTGAGGATGACGCAACGAGCTATGGAAAGAAGAATGACAGGTGTAACGTTAAGGGATAAGAAAAGAGCAGATTGGGTGAGGGAACAAACGCGAGTTAATGAAATCTTAGTTGAAATCAAGAAAAAAAAAATGGGCATGGGCAGGACATGTAATGAGGAGGGAAGATAACCGATGGTCATTAAGGGTTACGGACTGGATCCCAAGGGAAGGGAAGCGTAGCAGGGGGCGGCAGAAAGTTAGGTGGGCGGATGAGATTAAGAAGTTTGCAGGCATGGCATGGCCACAATTAGTACATGACCGGGGTTGTTGGAGAAGTATGGGAGAGGCCTTTGCCCTGCAGTGGGCGTAACCAGGCTGATGATGATGATGATATTCATTCTGCAGAATCTGCCAAAATGCCATGAATACACATGCCCAGTTGCGCATACCCACGGATGTTTTTTACTGGTTGTCTGCTACTGGACACGAGCCAGCAGGAAGTTGTCGATTCGGGCACACGTTCATATAGCAATGTTTATCGTTGCGCTTCAGTTTCTCGGATGGTGTTGGCACATTGGCGCGGCGCAACACGAAGTCAGATACTGCTGGCTAGAAGCAGGGCGCTTCTGTACTCACTTAGCAGAAGTTGACAGCTCCCGGTTGATACGATGAGTTTCAATACGCTTGCGTGATGAACGCTGCCAGTGACGTTGCAAGCGCCTCATCATGGTTTGGTGCACGAAATGAAACCGACGGTGAATGGAATTCTCGGGGTTTTACGCGCCAGAACTACGATTTGATCATGAAGCACGCCGTAGTGGAAGACTCCGGATGGATTTTGACCACCAGGGAATCTCTCAGTGTCCCCAATGCACGATGGCACCGGCGTTTTCGCATTTCGCCCCCATCGAAATGCGGACGCCGCAGCCGAGGTTTGATACCGCAACCTCGTGGCTCAGGAGCGCAACACCATAGCCCACTAAACCACGGCGGCGGACTGAAGCCGACATGAAATGGTCGGCGGTCCTCGGCGCACAGTCGAATATTAGCGCTTTAGCTGTACGTTTGTTGCTCGGACCAAAGCGTACGCACAGCATTTGAGCAGGAACGTTTTTGCTTACTTTGCACATGCGCGCAACGCTCAAGCCAACAGCGGACCACAGAATGTTGCCCTTTCTCTGCCACCAGGGCGATTGAGTGTAGGCGTATAGCGCTGACGGTGCCTCGAATACGCTAAAGTCGTTTCGGCAGCCAAACAGAGTCCGTGCATCTGGCGACCTTCTACACATTTGCGCGAGAGCAGCGCGTGCCCCAGCAACGGAAAGAGCACGACCAAGGAGGTTTTTATTGCTATAGTAAATATATGGACACTCCAAGCAAATCTTTTCCGTCGTTGTCGCCATTGGCATCGGCAAGTTGCTCCGTATATATTTAGGTATACGTATGCTATATGCCACGCCATGCTATAGGACATACGCTATACGCGGGTTGTATTGCCACTCTAAAGGAGCTCAGACCAGGTCTTGTATTCATGACAAAAATATTCCTCAGAATTTTGAGAATGTCAGCCCGAAAACAAATGTCAGGAAACCAAACACTGATGGCGCATGCCCTTTATCTTAAGTATTCCCTGACATTTATTTATTTATTTATTTATTTATTTATTTATTTACAGATACTGCCAGCCCTTACACAGGGCTATAGCAGTAGAGGAATACGAACAATTATAAATCACATATTTTGTACATGCAAAATTGTACATTGAAACACAAAAAGGGACAATAAATTAAAATAATAACACCAAGAGGTAACAGCATAAACCGCTGAAGACAACAAGGACACAAAGTTAAGTATATTACTTACAAACTAGGATATTTCCAATGTGTTTTGCGAAGAAATCAATTGATGAGGATGAAACGGCTTCTTCCGACAGGGAGTTCCATTCTTTGATAGCTCTTGGAAAGAAGCTATACTTGAAACAATCGGTATGTATAACAAGGGGACGAATAAACATTCAATGACAATGTCTAGTGGTTTCACCATAAAGAATTTCAAAAAAGACATAAATATTAAAGTGCAAAACAATAACAGAGCTCACACCTAAAAATGATGTAATTTTATTGCCACGGCTCTGCACAACCTCCAGGATCGGCCAGAAAATAAGTTGTTAACAACCGGATACGGAAAAGTGGGGTTAAAGTCACTAAGAAAAACGTTGCCTTTAAGAGGAAGCTTTAGCTCGGGTGCTCCTATATAAATACATGTAAAAGAAGAATTAATGTTTCTAGGCAACTACTGCACCAAATTTGATGAGGTTTGTTGCATTGAAAAGAAAACTTACAATCTAGTGATTGTTGGTTTTGAATTTTTGATTTAGGTCGTCAATTGTTTATGAAAAATTGGCAAAAATAAAAAAAAAATCAGGAAACAATACTGTTGAGTATACAACTCTGTAACTCAGCAATGAGAAAATCATATCGCAATTCTGTGAGTTGTATCTAATAGTACATCTGAAGCGGACTATATTGATACGTTATACATTAATCCTAAAGAAATTAATAATGTAAAACTACAGCTTTTGCAGAACCCTTCTACACAACGTAATGAATTCACATAAGATATAAATTGACATATGGAATTTGTCCGCTTTGAATGATCTAATGGATGCCGTTTACAGAAGCGCGATATTTGTTCTTGATGCAGAGCGATTAAATTGTAAAATTGTGCTTCTATTTTTTTCGAACTTCCGAATTTTTGAAAATACTTTTTACAAAACTCAGGCCCTAAATCAACACTCCGCTTGTAACAGTCACTAGAATTTACCGTTATCTCTCAAATGCAACAAATTTCGTTAAGATTAGTTCAGGGGTTACCCCAGAAAAGCGTTTTTGCGTTTTATATGTACTTGAATAGGCCGCGCCGGAGTTTGGCCCGAGCTGACGCTTCCTCTCAATTAACAAACATAAATAAAATCGTCCGATGGCAAGATTTAAAACGAGGACTGCTAGCACAACAGCTTGATTTTTACTTTGCCAGCTCACGTTTACTTGAACTCATACTGCCACCACAAGTCCGAGTCTTGCACTTTGTGCAATATTCTAAGAAAAGTTTACGCCCTTTGAGTCGTATCTTGCCACATAACAATAAACGTCATCTCTCTTGTCTGCATTTCCTTTCTTCAACGCTGCGAGTCCAGTACTTCCCAGTAAAGAACGGCGTGCGCGTTATCAGCATGACATAGCATTGCCGACAGGAAAGTAGCGGGGGCGGCGTTTTCAAGAAAGGAAACGCAAGCAAGGCAGATGACGATTATCGTTCTGTGGCAGACGTACACCCCAAAGGGTGTAAACTTTTTTTGGTGTGTAACATTTTGCTATCGCATTCATTGCCTCGCCCTTATGGTGAGACTGTGATATATGCTTAAACCCCCATTGGGCACGACAATGGTGGCGGCGGCACCGACGGTGTGACTTACTGAACTGTTTAATTTAATGCGGGGATTGTACATGCCAGATCGACGATGTGACTATGGGACAACTCGTAGTGGGACTCCGCGGATTAATGTGGACCACCTGTGCTTCTTTAGGTGCACCAAATGCACGGTACATGGGCGTTTTTGGATTTTGCCCCCATACAAATGCGGCTTTGCGCGTTGTGAATGCGTCTACGGCGTCCGTACCATTGCTATCGCAATACAGTTTGGGCGGGTTACGTTAATGGCTCAGTGTGGCAGAAAATCCGGCGTCGGTGTCCCGTGTACAGCGTCAAACGTCTATTTACGAAATATCACGCCGAACCACGCATACCCAACCCCGCAGGCATGCCTTGTAGCGCGAAGTTACTGAAATAAGTGAATTTCTCAAAGAAAAATGCCACTTAGACACCACCTACAGGGATGATAG
This sequence comes from Dermacentor variabilis, assembly GCF_050947875.1. Taxonomy (NCBI): domain Eukaryota; kingdom Metazoa; phylum Arthropoda; class Arachnida; order Ixodida; family Ixodidae; genus Dermacentor; species Dermacentor variabilis. The sequence goes on from NC_134571.1 coordinate 168,317,856, forward strand.
TGTCGGATTGTAATTTGAATATACGAGAAAACAATTCTGTTAAGCGGAAACTTACAGCTTATTTGTTCGATATTTACAGCTTTTACAGCTTTTCTCTACTATTCAAAGAGCGGCGCACTCGGTTCCTTGCAACAACTACAGATGGTGATCGCTTCCGCGCATCGCGGGCCACCAAAAAGCTCGCCTTCGTGCATTTTTGCGTTCAAAACCGCCACCACAACCAGCACCACCCCCACCATCATCATCATCCCATTTTATGTCCACTGCAGGACGAAGGCCTCTCCCCGCGATCTCCAATTACGCCTGTCCTGCGCCAACTGATTCCAAATATAGCGCCTGTGGATTTCCCAATTTCATCGCTCCACATAGCCTTTTGCCGTCCTCGACTGCACTTCCGTTCTCTTGGCAGCCATTCTGTCACCCTAATGCTCCAACGGTTATCTAGCCTGCGCATTACACGACCTGTCCAGCTTGGTTTTTTCTCTTAATGTCAACTAGAATATCGGCTATACCAGTTTGCTCTCTGAAACAAGCCGCTCTCTGTCTGGCTCTTTTAAGTTTAAAGTTATGCCTAGCATTCTTCGTTCCATCGCTCTTTGCGCGGTCTTTAACTTGTTCTCAAGCTTCTTTGTCAGTCTCCAAGTTTATGCCCCATATGTTAGCACCGGTAGAATGCATTGATCGTACACCTTTCTTTTCAATGAAAGTGGTACGCTTCCACGAAGGATCCGACAATGCCTGCCGTATGCACTCCAACCAATGGCGTAGCCAGAAATCTCGTTCGGGGGAGGGGGGGGGGGGCTTACGTTGCAGGTCGCCATCCTCCTTAAGCGGGAGCTTTAGCTCGGGTGCGCCTATCTCAATACATGTAGAAGGGGAATTCGTTTTTCTCGGCAACCACTGCACCAAATTTGACGAAGTTTGTTGCATTGAAAAGAAACATTCGGGGGGGGGGGGGGTTCTAGTGACTGCTGGTTTCGAACTTTTCATTTAGGTCCTAAACATTTTATTAAATATTGTCCAAAATCGCAAATTTTCAGAAAATGAAACTATCAAGTTTAAAACTCTGTAACTCAACAATGAAGAATGATATCACAATTCTGCGCATTTTATCTAATAGCACGTTTACAGCGGACAAAATTGGTATGTTACATATGAATCTAAAAAAAATTAGTATTATGGAAACACGGCTTTTGCAGAACCTTTGTACACAACGTAACCAATTCACATAAGATACAAATTGACATACCAAATTTGTCCGCTTTGACCGTTATAATAGATGCCGTTGACAGAACCGCGATATCTGTTCTTGATGCAGAGCTGTTAGTTTGTAAAGGTCGTGCTCCTATTTTATTCGAACTTTCAGATTTTTTGAAATATCTTAAGCAAAATTCAGGCTCTAAATCGAAATTCCGCTTCCAACAGACACTACAATTTAACTTTCTCTCTCAAATGCAACAAATTTCGTTAAAAGTGATCCAGAGGTTATCTCAGAAAAGCGTTTCTGCATTTTACATGTGTTTGAATAGGCCGCGTCGGAGTGGGGCCCGAGCTAAAGATTGCTCTTAAACAATTTGTCGAGGGATCAAATAGATGATTAATAATTGCATTGCCATCGCCCAAGATGCTGTAAACGAATTCTTGAACGCTACGCTCCGTAAAAACAAGTAAAATATATCATTCTTCATAAAAGAAGATACTCGTATGTGCCAAAAATTGTGTCCAAAATAACTGATATCAATGCTTCCAATGTCTTTTGTCTATTTAATAAGTTAAGAAAATATCACACGAAGTTTAGAACTATATCAGTTCGAAACCAGCAAAGCAGTGCATGCCGCTGATATGAAAAATGTGAAGGCCATGAAATGAACAAGTTGAGGACAAATATGTTAATGAAACTTTGTCATTCAAGAACCGTGTTTACATTCATGTACTTATGCAACGGCCAGTGCAAAAAATGAATGCGCTGGCATTTGTTCCAATGTATTACGCAGGAGCAGTTGTCACCGGCCGTGTATCGTCACCGAAGTTATAGTCGCAACAGAGAGCACGTATAAAAAAAAGGAGTTCTGCGAAATACACGAAGGCGAGGTAAATGAAAGTGAGCCAATGCGAATATATGACAAACGAGGTACTTCATTTAAAAGTAATCTCCATGAGCATTTAGACATTTGTCCCATTGACTAAGGAGTCGCGTGGTTCCGGTCTGATAAAATTCCTTGGGTTGCTGCTTCAAAAAGTCTGCAACTGACTCTTTCACGTCATCGTCTGACACGAGCGTGGTTCCCTTGAGCTGTTTTTTTTTTCGGTTGCCCCAAAATGTGGCTGTCGCAAGGCGACAGGTCTGGGCTGTGTGGCGGATCTTGCAGCGTTTCCCACTTGAACATTGCAAATTTTGTATTAACTACGCCAGCGATGTGGGGTCGGGCATTCTCGTGGAACAAGATGATCTCCTTCGTCAATTTTCCACATCGTTTCATCTTGATTGCAACATGCAGCCGTTCCGGCATTTCACGGTATCGGAAACAATAATAGTCTCTCAGGACTTTGCAAATTTTATTCGTAATGGTCCCTGACGATCGAAAAAAAAAGTCAACAACATCTTTCCAGCGGAAATAATGGCCTTTGCTTTCTTTGGGCGTGGTGAATTCGAATGTTTCCACTGTAAGCTTTGCCGTCGTGTTTCAGGCTCGTAGTAGTGGCACCATGGTTCGTCCCCGATCACAATTGCAAACAAAAATTCGTCACCCTCATTGTGATGCCGGATCAGATCAGTCAAGACAGCGCCGAACTTCTCCGTCTTCTGGCGGTGGTTCAAAATCTCGGGCATCAATTGCGCACACAAAAGCCGATGACAAAGATGTTCATGAATTATGGCGTGAGACGAATCGTGACTGATGTTCAGACGCTCTGCCAGTTCATCGATGATTATCATCCGTTCTTGTCTCATCACCTCATCAACTTTTGCAATTTTGTTAAGGGTGATTTCACGATGGCTGTAGTCCCGTCTTGGATCGTCTTTGAAACCTTCACGCCCTCCTTGGAACCGTTTGCTCCAACGATTCACATTGACCAATGAAATGCGATGTTCAACGTACACGGCAGCCATACGGCGAATAATTTCTTTTTACGAAATACCTTCAGCAGTCAAAAACTCCATGGCACCACGCTGTTCAACTTTTGTAGTTTCCAATATGTCACGCAACCACGTTCAACCGAATGTATGAGAGCATTACAGACCTTTATCCTCATACCTGCGTGTCACTTTTGTAAATGAGACATCCCTCTCTTCTACGCACATGCCTCGCAGATAATGAACCGAACCATTATTGCACGGGGTGGGTAGGCTCCCTTTCATTTGACTAGCCTTCGTGCATTAGAAATGCGAAGATACAATGGGATATAAAAATGCGAAGATAGAGTTTGATAAAGTCGAAAAAGTGTCACTGGAAACAAAGTTCACAGCACGTATACACAAAATCTCCCAACAAGATATTTAAATATACGTATAAGTCTCCAATAAATGTACGTTTCTAAGAAAAAGTAACGGTGTATATTGCGTCAAACAAAGCAAATAAACATGTTGCGCAATCACAGATTCACAGAATCCTAGATACCGCAACCATTCTATCCACTACCCCCGATGTATCGCGCGCGGCGGTAGATGACTAGCTTAATTAAATTGCTCTTCGCTTTTCTCCTTTGCACACATAAGACTGAGTCACCATCGTCGGCTCACCCATTCCAGCTCCCTCTTCCCGTACGCCTTCACTCGCAAATACAGCATGCGGCGCTCGGTAACAATGTTATCGCCCTTGGACTTTATACGAAACATGAGGGCGACGGTGACAGCAGGAATGCTCTTGGAGTGTCCATATAATTGCTATCGCAATAATAAAATAAGAGTATCCGGCAACTGAAGCGTCCCATGGCCAATTTCTTTCCGAAAAGGAAGAAGTAACAAAATCGAACTTTCACCATGCAACCATTCGCTGCGCCGCAACAATGTACTTTTTTTCTTTTGTGGGGCGGGGGCACCGAAATTAAAAGAAACCCAAGGAAAATATGTTGGCCACAGTCGAATGCCTACTTTGCGCACCTAATGTGGATACCGAAGGAATATCGGAAAAAACTTGAGACGCTTGGTCCACAGAGAACCATACGCATACTGCTCGGTATCATACACCGGCGAGCCAAGACATTCCGGAGAGGTTGCCCTCAAGCGAACGCGATGCAATCCGTTGAGTTCCTAAAGTGATGGCGGCGAGCGACCATTGTTTCTTTTTCTCGTCTGCTAGCCAGAAAGCGTTTAAAACTCTGCCAGGCGAAAATCCACTCAGCCAGAGCAAACCGAACACGCACCGAAGTGTGCCGCGTGGCGGTCACGGCAACACGAAAAAAATGTATGCGCTCTGGCTGGCTCTGGCAGCCCGCGGGTAGGGCAGCTAGACCAAAAAGAAATTGAAGACGTTCAATGCGTCCTCGCGAACAAAAGTCAAAGTAGGAAAAATAAATAAGAACGTAGTTACCTTGGCTGGCTTTAGTGTCTTAACATGGATGCTTTGGCGTATAGGTGAAAAAAATTTTTATATTTTTTATGTGACATGACGGCACAAATGAGCCACCACAACGCTGCGTCTCATCGGACCTCGCTGCGGGCTTTGTCAACTTGTCTAATAGTGTGTTGATTTGGCTTGTCCCGTTGTATGTTCCAATGCAAAACTTTAGAAAAGTGAATGCACCTTTGGGGTCAAATGTTTATAACAGCATTAGACCAACAAAGTTCCGCAATTGAAAATCTAAAGCACCACTCTGGAAATGTCAATGCACCTTGCACATCAAAAGTTTATGAGATTTACACCCATAAAGTTTCCGGATTGATATCCATGCGCTCCGTAGATTCCCCGGCCTCTGCGAGATGCCGCGGTGAGCCCGTTGTTTGGATCCCACCGATGGCATCGGTTGTTGGGAACTCGGCGCTGATGCCCGTGGTTGTACCTGGGTCGCAAGCCCCAAGGGTAGCGTTGGCCTGGCGGCCTGGGGTACAACTGGAAGCATCCGAAGGTCCCGGCAAAGCATGAGTCGACTGGTAACAACAAAACAACTTGTTTATTTTAACATCGCAAAGAGTTGGCGGTCAGGTTGACCGAAGTAGAGAGACGGGAGAGCACTTTACTCAACAGAAGAAATCGGAGCCCTCCTTTTGGCGTCCGGGGGCAGCTGTTTTTATACTCTCGCAGTTGAGGGCAAGAAGGAACCCCTCAATAGACGAGCACGTGATTGTACAATGGGCTAATGGTGACGCACACTGTCGTAGCGCTGCCGGTCGGGCACAATGACTGGAATGAGAGGGTGATCCCTGCTTTCGCATCGCCTGGTTCGGGCACAATGACTGGAAGGAGAGGGTGACCCCTGCTTTCGCATCGCCTGGTTCGGGCACAATGGCACATACACTCACACACGCACATGAAGACACGTGGCATCGGAACATGCCTGGAAACGCCTGGAAACACCTGGCGGGGAGCGTTGCGGCGACGACGAACGGGCCAAAATGTCTGCCGCCCCGCCGCAGTCGCGCCGGCAAAACCGCGTGTCGCAGGCGAAACGCAACAGACCGCCCCGCCGGGGGAAGGAGATCCCGATGGACAGGGGACTGCATCCGCTGTCCGGAGGGATGTCGCTCGATGATGCTCATAACCGAAGTCGGGCGTCCCTCGACGTTTCTTGAGCGCAGCGCACAGAGAAGGCCTCGTTCTCTCGTTCAGGTTTGCACGGGACACTGCAAAGTGACTTCGGGAGAGTTCACATTTTTGTTCTCGTTCCCGGCAAGCGTTAGAACTACGCTGAAACTCAACCGCTCAGTCAGCAAGCACGGCACAACCCTCACTAAGCCCTGCCAGGCTCTTTCCCCTTCTATACCACTGCCTAGTTCCTTACAGTAGTCTAGCAGCACTTAGAACGCGTCCACAAATTGGAAAATTGCACTAGAAAGCATGTCATCACTTTGAAACACTAAACAAAAGCAATATGTTAAACATCCTGCCTCAGGAAGAAAAACATCAGTAACAAACAATTTTGAGGCTGATTCCTACGTTAGGGGCTTCGACTTAAGCCATCGGCGTTACCGTTGAGACTCCCCTTTTTGTAACGCACCTCAAAGGAATATTGTTGTAAAGCGAGGCTCCAGCGCAGGAGGCGGCCATTTTTGGGAGAGATGGTCTGCAGCCATTGGAGAGGGCAGTGATCCGTCTCAATGATAAACCTCGAGCCGGCTAGATAGCATGACAATTTCTGAACGGCCCACACGAGACATGCACACTCTTTCTCGGTGGCGCTATACGCCTGCTCACGACTGGTCAGCTTACGACTACCATACAGGACGGGGTGTTCTACTTCTCCCTTTTCCCGTTGGCACAGTACAACGCCCATGCCTCGCTCACTAGCATCGCACTGAACAATGAACCCTTTTGTATAGTCTGGCGATCGTAGCACAGGCTGGCTTGTTAGGGCACTCTTTAGGGCGCTAAAAGCTCTTTCCTTTGTCTCGTCCCAGACGACTGTTTGGGGCTTTGTTTTTCTTAGAGCATCCGTCAGGGGAGCCGCGATATCAGAGTACCTAGGGATGTACCTCTGATAGTAGCCGGCGACACCTAAGAACGACCGAATATCGGTCTTGGTGCGCGGTTGCGGAAAGTCTCGCACAGCGGCCACTTTTATTTCAGAGGGGCGGCGACGACCCTGACCAATCACGTGACCGAGGTAGACAACCTCGGCCTGTGCTAACTGGCACTTAGGAGCCTTTACTGTCAAGCCCGCTTCGCGCAGGCGGGTTAGCACTGCCCGCAAGTGTGCCATATGCTCAGACCAGGATGCGGAGAATATCGCTACGTCGTCTAGATACGGTAAAGCGAATTCTTGCTGTCCCCGCAACACTTTATCCATGAGGCTTGAAAAACAGTATGGCGCGTTCTTCAAACCAAAACTCAACACTTTAGGACGGAATGTTCCCATTGGTGAAATGAACGCCGCATACCTACTAGCCTCTTCTGTAAGTGGAACCTGCCAATAACCCCTGACAAGATCTAGGGTGGAAATAAACTGAGCGCTACTAACTTTCTCAAGGCGCTCCTCGATGTTAGGGATCGGATAAATTTGATCCTTAGTGATGGAATTAAGCCTGCAGTAGTCGACGCAAGGACGAGGTTCCTTGCCCGGTACCTCAACTAAAATCAAAGGGGAGGTATAATCACTCTCACCTGCCTCAATAACACCGAGCTGTAGCATTTTCTTTACCTCAGCCTCCATAATATCGCTCTGGCGGGGTGACACCCGATACGCCTTGGATCGTACTGGCTCTGGGGAGGTAAGTTCTATATCATGAGTAAGTACAGAAGTCCTACCAGGCCTCTCAGAGAACAGACCTTGAAACTCTTGTAATAGCTGGTGTAGTTCGGTTTTATGCTCGGGCGACAGCGGTGCTTTACTGATAAGGTCACTAATGACTTGACCGGTGTCTTCCCTGTTCGTCACTGAGCCTAGTCCCGGAAGCTCGACCGGAAGCTCTTCAGGAACGTTTACCATCATGCACACCACTGCTTCGCGTTGTTTATAGGGTTTGAGCAGATTACAGTGGTAAACTTGCTGTGCTTTCCGCTTTCCTGGCAGACTTACCACGTAGTTAACGTCCGACAGTTTCTGAACAATTCGTGCTGGGCCCTCCCACTGCACGTCTAGTTTGTTGTTTAGCGATGTGCGCAATATCATGACCTCATCGCCCACCTCAAAACGACGGGCCCTGGCTGTCCGATCATAATAAACCTTTACCCTCTGCTGGGCCTTTGTCATTGCTTCACCTGACAACTCCTGTGCCCTTCTTAAGCGTTCGAGGAGCTTAAGTACGTACTCCACCACGACTGGGTCGTCGCCCCTACCTTCCCACGATTCTCGAAGCATGCGAAGCGGAGATCGAAGCGAGCGACCGTACACCAGTTCAGCTGGCGAAAACCCCGTAGCCGCATGCGGCGCGGTCCTTAAAGCAAACATCACCCCAGGCAGACACAGCTCCCAGTCAGTTTGATGTTCAAAACACAAGGCTCTCAACACGCGCTTCATGACGGAGTGGAGCTTCTCAACGGAATTCGACTGTGGGTGGTACACTGAGCTGTGTAGCAGCTTTACCCCACACCTTTCGAGAAAAGTTGTCGTCAAAGCGCTAGTAAACACTGTGCCCTGATCTGATTGGATTTCTGCAGGAAAACCAACTCGCGCAAATATGGACAGTAGTGCATTGACTATCTCAACTGAGCTGAGTTCTTTAAGCGGCACTGCTTCAGGGAACTTTGTCGCTGGGCAGATCACAGTCAAAATGTGTCTGTACCCCGTGGCTGTTACCGGCAGAGGTCCCACTGTATCAATAACGAGCCGTCTAAAAGGCTCCGTTATGATAGGTACCAATTTCAACGGCGCCCTTGATTTGTCCCCTGGTTTGCCCACCCGCTGACAAGTGTCACATGTCCTCACGAAATGGTCTGCGTCCCGAAAACACCCTGGCCAATAGTACTCTTGCAAGAGACGGTCCTTAGTTTTCTTAACTCCTAGGTGTCCGGACCACGAACCCCCGTGTGACAAGCGCAACAGATCCTGACGATAGCATTGAGGCACGATCAGCTGATCGAACTCCACTCCTCGGCGGTCTAGATACTTCCGGTACAGGACTCCACCTCTTTCCACAAAACGCGCAGTTTTCCTGGCGATACCTTCTTTGACATTGCAGCGTATGTTTTCTAGGCTACCATCCTTCTTTTGCTCGGCTATCAAAGCCGACCGGCTGACTTTTAGCAACCTATCAAGTCCGTCTGACGTAGGCGCGATGAGCAAATCAGTAGATAGCTCTTCTAACTTTCCCGTGTCGGGCGTTTCCTCTCCAGTATCTGGCGCCTTTAACGTTACAGACTCAAGTTTATTCAGTTCGGGCGTGCTCTGAATATCAGCTTGCTGCGCCTCTGACCCTTTTTCGTTGTTTGATAACGTCGGCCCCGCAACTACCGCCTTTGCAGCGAGCTCCCGAACCTTCGATCTGGTTAAGGCCTGAACACTAGCTTCACCAAACAAAAGCCCCTTCTCGCGCAGGAGGTGATCGGACCTGTTTGAAAATAGGTACGGGTACTGGGGTGGCAGCATAGATGACACTGCCGCCTCCGTCTCAAGCGCTCCGAAAGGTCCTTCAATAAGCACTTTTGCTACCGGCAGACACACGCTATGAGCTTCCACGGCTTGCTTGATCCATGCGCACTCGCCCGTGAACATATGCGGTTCTACGTAAGACGGGTGAACTACATCCATCGTAGCTGCGGAATCGCGAAGCACTCGGCACTTTCCCGTTCACGAGGAGGTCTCACATGTAAGGCTCGAGAAGCTTCATGTTCTCGTCAGTGCTGCCTATTGAAAAAAACACAACTCTTGGTGTTGTTTCCGGACACTGCGCCGAAAAGTGACCCGGCTTCTGGCACGTATAACAAACGCGCGCTTGCCTCATCTCGAACCGCTTTCTGCGTTCGGCTTCGGCTGCCGCCGTCTCCTTAGGTTCGGTCGCACTGCTTCCACTCGCATCCGCACTACGCGTGTTCCCCTTTGCTCTCATGGGTGTGAACTTCGGCCTCTCAAACTTCAAGCCAAATTCACCCTTTTGACCGTCCTTAGCTCCGCGAGCCCGACGCGTCACAAACTCCTCGGCTAGCTCAGCGGCTTTAGCCACCGTACAAACGTCTGGCCTATCCAAGACCCAGTATCGCACGTTCTCAGGTAACCGACTATAAAACTGTTCCAGCACGAAACACTGTAGAACTTTATCGTGGTCACCAAACGCTTTCTCTTCTTTGAGCCACTCCTGCATGTTCGACATAAGCCTATACGCAAACTCTGTATATGACTCACTTTTGCCTTTCTCATTTTCCCGAAACTTCCGACGGAACGCCTCCGCAGACAGCCGGTACTTTTTTAGTAGACTCGATTTTACTTTGTCGAAATCCTCTGCCTCCTCTCTATCCAAGCGAGCGACTACATCGGCCGCCTCGCCGGGTAACAAAGTGAGCAAGCGCTGTGGCCACGTTTCCCGAGAGAACCCCTGCTTCTCGCACGTTCGCTCAAAGTTAACCAGGAACAAACCAATGTCCTCTCCAAGCTTAAACGGCCGCATCAGGTCAGTCATTTTGAACAATACGCGTTCTCCTGCACCGTGTGCCTGACTTCCATTACGAGCGCGTTCCATCTCTACCTCAAGACGCTTCATTTCCAAAGCGTGTTGACGGTCACGCTCTTGTTGCTCTCGCTCTTTCTGTTCTTTACGTTCACGCTCTTCTTTTTCTTTTGCAGTCTCCCTCTCTTCAATGGTCTCAAGGCATTCCGACAGCTCGTCATCCTCAGCCTCTAACTCAAGAATAGCCTTTAGCAGTTCTGGTTTTCTGAGTTTGTCTGAGACATCCAGACCCAACTCTCTTGCAAGCTCCAACAATTTCGGTTTGCGCAACGACTTCAAATCCATGGCTGCTCTGAATGCTGCTTTCTCTACTGCTTACTATTGTCTTGCCGCAAACTAACCCGGCAGCAACGACAACCACAATTACCAGCTCTGTTTCTGACACTAACAAAAGCCTGGCAAAGCTCAGAAGAAGAAAGTCCCGCACTCACCAAACCTCGCAGCCAAGAGTCCAGCGTAGTCGTTCCGCTGCAGGCAACCAGTCATCACACAGGGCTCGTTGCACTGCTCCCGGATCGTCGTTGAGCTGCTCAGCATACAGTCAACTGCATCTCTTCGCTGCTGGCCTCCGTTGTCGCGATCTCACCGCTGGCAGACAGTTGTTTTGAAGTCGGAGGCGATCTCACCGCTGCCAACCAGATGTTTGGATCCCACCGATGGCATCGGTTGTTGGGAACTCGGCGCTGACGCCCGTGGTTGTACCTGGGTCGCAAGCCCCAAGGGTAGCGTTGGCCTGGCGGCCTGGGGTACAACTGGAAGCATCCGAAGGTCCCGGCAAAGCATGAGTCGACTGGTAACAACAAAACAACTTGTTTATTTTAACATCGCAAAGAGTTGGCGGTCAGGTTGACCGAAGTAGAGAGACGGGAGAGCACTTTACTCAACAGAAGAAATCGGAGCCCTCCTTTTGGCGTCCGGGGGCAGCTGTTTTTATACTCTCGCAGTTGAGGGCAAGAAGGAACCCCTCAATAGACGAGCACGTGATTGTACAATGGGCTAATGGTGACGCACACTGTCGTAGCGCTGCCGGTCGGGCACAATGACTGGAATGAGAGGGTGATCCCTGCTTTCGCATCGCCTGGTTCGGGCACAATGACTGGAAGGAGAGGGTGACCCCTGCTTTCGCATCGCCTGGTTCGGGCACAATGGCACATACACTCACACACGCACATGAAGACACGTGGCATCGGAACATGCCTGGAAACGCCTGGAAACACCTGGCGGGGAGCGTTGCGGCGACGACGAACGGGCCAAAATGTCTGCCGCCCCGCCGCAGTCGCGCCGGCAAAACCGCGTGTCGCAGGCGAAACGCAACACCGTTTGTAACCAAAACGCCATTGAAACTTTGTGCTCGGATGGGGCTGCTTGCGTTATGTGACTCCCGTTGCATGGGCGTTGCCACGAAATCCAGCCCGAGTTAGCAATTTTCGCGGTCAAATGTGTTTTCGAGCATGAAAAAGACATTCTAGACAAAATCGAGAATGATTTCCGGCGCCGGGGGTTGCTTTGGTCGGCGGTGCATTGACAGCACGAAAAAATTTCGGGGGGGGGGGGGGGGTTAGGTGGTGGTGGTAACAACTTTATTGAGACTCTGCTCAGTTATGACCTGGCAGGCCCGAGTCCTAGAATGGCCCCTCACGAGGAGCGACCCTTTCGGCCCAGGCAACGAGGGCTTTTTGTACTTTTTCATCCGGCGTTCTGAGCAGCTCTTCCCACGTCTGTTGTGAGGGAGCTGGCAGGAGCGACCTGGGAGGGGGTAAGCACTCGCACCATATGCCCTCCCGGAATATGCGGTAATGATACAGGATATTTTGTATTTCTAAAGCTTCAGTATTCTCATCGGTGCCCAATTTTAATTTTGTCTATTGCTCTGTTTCTTCCTTCTTTGCGTCCTTCTTTGCTTCTTTTAAGTCTTTGCGTGCTTGCTTCTTCCAATTGCGTTAGTTATATTGCTGCTTGATTATCCCTCGGTATTGCTTTTGGTTTGCTATTTCTTGTTTGATACGCAGTATATATGCCTCATTGTAGATCAAATCTGTTGACCTTGACAAACCCTATGCTTGATTACTTACCATCCGGCAGTACCGGCCAGCTCGTTTCCACGACACGAATACTTTTCACTTTCCGCGACAGGAGCGCCATCTGGTCTTTGGTAGACTCACTACCTTTGACGCTCAACTGCCGCATTCGCCTCAGGAGGTCGCTCACGATGTCAAGCGTTGTTTACGTGCGTTATCTTCCGACCTTGCTATTTAACCTGTTAATCTTTCACTGGTTATAACTAATTTTTTTATTTGATGCTCTGTTATAATTTCCTTCACTTTGCACCTTTTAAAATATTTAGGGGAATGCACATATTGATTAAGTAGCAGCGACATCATCAATAGTGTTTCTGCTTTCTTTAGATGCTTACTAGATTTCGAAGCCATATTAAACCGGTAAACATCGCCACCTTGCTTACAGTATCCTTAAGGCATGACCACAAGCAAGTAGGTTGAAGAGTCCGCAAATCGTCACAGCATCAACCGTCCAAGGGACGCACAAGCCCAAGAGGCCCTTGCAGGTCTTGTTAACTCGTCAACCTATGAATCTTTGATCACGATCACAATGAATCCTCTGTGCGGCGACCTTCTGCCAGCCCTGACCAAGCCATAGGATGCCAAGCTTGAGTACCATGACTACAATTTATTGCGTTAGCATTCTTGGGGTAATTCACGCACATTGCAGGATCTATCTATCTATCTATCTATCTATCTATCTATCTATCTATCTATCTATCTATCTATCTATCTATCTATCTATCTATCTATCTATCTATCTATCTATCTATCTATCTATCTATCTATCTATCTATCTATCTATCTATCTATCTATCTATCTATCTATCTATCTATCTATCTATCTATCTATCTATCTATCTATCTATGCTTTAGCTGTTTTCCCTCCTACCTGGGTCACTGGGTAGTCCGTGGTCGAATGGCTAGCGCATCAGGCTGCTGCGCTGAGGTAAAAGGGTTCGAAACCAACCATCGGAACAACTTGGGTCACTGAGTCTACGCCAATGCGTACATACTTGTCGCTCTTCAGCGAACTGTAGATGTGAGTCACTGTAGATGCGGGAATGCTTTGCACCGCTGTTCAGAGAAACTCTGACACAGACTTGGTGCACTGGACATGTGTCGATCGCTTTGGGCTCGTCTTCAATGAACGTATTTGACACCAATTGGGGCGATTAGGTTCGTGCCACTGGGAATGCGCCGATTTACAATTATGAAAAATATCCCTTAAACTTGTTCGGTGCTGAACATGCATTAGCAAGCCGCACCACATATGCACTGGCGCAATATGCAATGAGCGCCTTGGAGGCCAACGCTTCAGCAAGCTGCGCCATGAATGCAATTGGTGTGTGCCGCTCCTCAATCGACCTGTTGAAAGCTTGAGTGACTGAGTTTGTGCCATTGAGTGTTGTTGGGACGCGGGGTAGCGTTTAGGCCAAGGATCCTTTAGCCACAGGGAGAAGTATATGCGGGAGTAGGAGCGAAAGAAAAGGGGTTTATTTTACATTATTGGCATATTGAAACAAGTAGACAGTTTCTACCCAGGACACACGTGTCTGCAGACGTCAGGACACGCTAGTAGTCCTTTTACTGCACCAAAGGTACGCTTTTAAAACGTTCTTCTGTCCTAGTTGCCTATAAAAAGGCGTTCGATGATGCAGTTGTGGTCAATCAGAGGAGTCGTGTAGTTCACTGAACTCCTCCTCTGGTACCCAACCTCCGAAGCAAGGGCGAGGAAATATGGAAATAGATTTCGTTGACAAAAGTCGTCTACTGGGTTCCTCATTCTCTGTGAGGCTCATCTTCTCAGGGTCAGGAGATTACTCTTCACACTCGTTACCGCTTCCACGGAGGGCGGTGGATGCTGTCACTTCTAATCTTTGTTTGCGCGTCACAGCCGGTGTCAGGCCTTGTCGCCACGCAGGCGGGCGCTGAAAAAGGGGGCTGCCTCGGGGCAAGCGCATAAATTATGCGCACTGCAAATCTGGGGCGCAACAGTGTGCTGTAAGCGAGGGAACAATTTTCAACGTTCGCAGGAACCGGTGCGGAAAGATTTTCCTCTAAGAGAAAATGCGCGGACTCGTCGGGAGTGTCGCCAGATGACGCAGCGCTTCCAGAAAGAAGCGCGAGAGAGGAGTCCGGTTGCCGCATGTACCTTTTCTCAGCGTTCGCGCGCAGCAGCGCGCCACGCATGTCGGAGGCCACGCACAAGCTTCGCGACGGCCATGCGAGATGGTGCCGAGCGTTGTTAGGGAAGTGCGAAAGAGGAGTCCCGCTGCAGCGCTCGCCTTACACGTAACTCGTTCCACCGGTGGCAATACGTTGTGTCATCGAGGGATGGGTTCTGCCGCAATTTTTCTAATTGGCCTTTTTCATTAAAACTAGCTCTTTGTGTGGAGTTTCCAATTCCTTATTAATTATATTGTATTGCTTTACACCTTCTATTGCGTATCATTATATGGTCGTGGAACCATTATCATATAAATTAAGGCTCAGCGCAGTTCGCTGAGCTGATGCATTGTAGTTTTTCTAACTAAGAGGGCGCAGTCGTCAAGCGTAGCAGTGGTGTTTTTAAAATTATTATTTGTCATCGTTGTCATTAGAGACCGAATGGTAAGCACAGAAAATGCTGTTTTAGCCGCCTGTAACACGCATTAGGGCTATCGTTTAAGGCATATACAAGGCGTTTTTCTTAGCTGCACCAAATGTTTAAAAACTGCGAGTGGCAATTTTTAAACTGCTGTTCTCAAACAGTTTTAAATTGTGCTACTGCCAGTGGCAGTATTTATTTATTTATTCGGTATACCTACATCGCCTGTACGGCATTATCGTAGGGGGGTTAAAATACAGGTGGTCACAATGGAAACATATTCAGCAACATCAAAAGAATACATCAGTAAATAGAACATAGTTTAAGCACTGAAATTCGCAAAAGCGGAATAGAAACTAACAAAGTACAAAACAAAGTGAGTGACAAAGTAACTAACTAACAAAACAGAAAAAAAAAGTAGCGTATGTGCAGAGATGAATAACAGAACAATCAAAGAATATGACTCTCAATAGCATTTTCAAAACTAGAAGCTGCCATCACTTCATTAGGGAGCTCATTCCAATCGCTAATCGTGTTAGGAAAAAATGAATACTTAAACACATTGGTACGGCACTGATAAGCTCTAATTTTGTTAGCGTGGTCTCTCCTAGATGAAACGTAATGCGGCTCCTTGATGAACAGTGTTTTGTCGATACCAGTTTTACTTTTATATATATTGTAAAGGAATTTGAATCTTAGGATTTTCCTGCGTGAAGAAAGAGTTTTCCAACCCAACCCTTCCCTTATTCTGGATCCTCTGGTAGTAAAATTATAATTTCCTGTTACGAAGCGTGCTGCTTGCTTTTGGACGCGTTCTATTTTTTCTGTGAGGTTTATAGTGCATGGATCCCAGATAACGTATGCATATTCTAGAATAGGCCTGATGTTTGTTAAATACAAGGTTGCCTTCAGTGATGAAGGAGAATGCTTAAAATTTCGTCGGAAAAAGTGAAGAAGACGGTAAGCTTTCGCGCTAATTGAGTTAACATGATTAGTCCAGTCAAGCGTTTCAGAAAACGTAACTCCGAGGTACTGAACATCCTTAGCGGTACTGAGTGCAATATTATTTAGGCAATAGGAACTGGGGAATTTTTTCTTTTTCTTTGTAAACTGCACATGGTAGCATTTACCAGTATTCAGAATCATCTGCCACCGCTTGCACCAAATAGAAACTTTTTCAAGGTCGTCCTGTAAGACAGACATATCGGCATAACATTTCACTGCACGATACATGACGCAGTCGTCGGCATACAGTCTAACTGTATGCCGACGACTGCGTCATCGGCACAATTTCAACCATTGATCTAAATTACTCGATGATGCGGCCATTACATTTACGAGAACTCAAAATTATGACTTGAATAGTTAACTTAATTACCGAAATTAACGTGTTAATTGATTACTTTACGCCACATATCTTAACCTTACTCAAGTTAGTTCATTGAAGAGTGGCACACAGCCACTGGCGCATACTCAGTGACCCAAGTAGTCAGAAAAGAGGTTCGCTGAAGACGAGCACGGACGGTGTCGCACATGCGCAGTGCTCCAAGTCGGCGTGAAAGAGTTTTTTCGAACAGCAGTGCAGACTCAGTCCTGCATCTACAGTGACCCATGTCGGCGTGAAAGACGTTCGGGAAAGAGTGGCACGTATGAACACACTGGAACATACCCGGTGACTCAACTTGGTGGTCCAACGTTTGGTTTCGAATCCTGTTACCTACTGTTGTGGTCGCACCGCTGGCGCGAGTTGTTGGGAACTCGGCGCTGACGCCCGTTGTTGCACCTGGGTCGCAAGCCCCAAGGGTAGCGTTGGCCTGGCGGCCTGGGGTACAACTGGAAGCATCCGAAGGTCCCGGCAAAGCATGAGTCGACTGGTAACAACAAAACAACTTGTTTATTCTAACATCGCAAAGAGTTGGCGGTCAGGTCGACCGAAGTAGAGAGACGGGAGAGCACTTTACTCAACAGAAGAAATCGGAGCCCTCCCTTTGGCGTCCGGGGGCAGCTGTTTTTATACTCTCGCAGTTGAGGGCAAGAAGGAACCCCTCTATAGACGAGCACGTGACTGTACAATGGGATAAGGTGACGCATACTGTCGTGTCGCCGCCGGTCGGGCACAATGGGGAGGAGAAGGTGACTCCTACTGTCGTGTCGCCGCCGGTCGGGCACAATGGGGAGGAGAAGGTGGCTCACACTGTCGTGTCGCCTCCGGTCGGGCACAATGGGGAGGAGAAGGTGACTCCTACTGTCGTGTCGCCGCCGGTCGGGCACAATGGGGAGGAGAAGGTGGCTCACACTGTCGTGTCGCCTCCGGTCGGGCACAATATGCACATACACTCACACACGCACATGAAGACACGTGGCATCGGAACATGCCTGGACGCGCTTGGCGGGGAGGCGTAGCGGCGACGCCGAACGGGCCAAAATGTCTGCCGCTTTGTTGCAGTCGCGCCGGCTAAACCGCGCGTCGTAGGCGAAACGTAACAGACCGCCCCGCCGGGGGAAGGAGATCCCGATGGACAGGGGACTGCATCCGCTGTCCGGAGGGATGTCGCTCGATGATGCTCATAACCGAAGTCGGGCGTCCCTCGACGTTTCTTGAGCGCAGCGCACAGAGAAGGCCTCGTTCTCTCGTTCAGGTTCGCACAGGACACTGCAAAGTGACTTCGGGAGAGTTCACATTTTTGTTCTCGTTCCCGGCAAGCGTTAGAACTACGCTGAAACTCAACCGCTCAGTCAGCAAGCACGGCACAACCCTCACTAAGCCCTGCCAGGCTCTTTCCCCTTCTATACCACTGCCTAGTTCCTTACAGTAGTCTAGCAGCACTTAGAACGCGTCCACAAATTGGAAAATTGCACTAGAAAGCATGTCATCACTTTGAAACACTAAACAAAAGCAATATGTTAAACATCCTGCCTCAGGAAGAAAAACATCAGTAACAAACAATTTTGAGGCTGATTCCTACGTTAGGGGCTTCGACTTAAGCCATCGGCGTTACCGTTGAGACTCCCCTTTTTGTAACGCACCTCAAAGGAATATTGTTGCAAAGCGAGGCTCCAGCGCAGGAGGCGGCCATTTTTGGGAGAGATGGTCTGCAGCCATTGGAGAGGGCAGTGATCCGTCTCAATGATAAACCTCGAGCCGGCTAGATAGCATGACAATTTCTGAACGGCCCACACGAGACATGCACACTCTTTCTCGGTGGCGCTATACGCCTGCTCACGACTGGTCAGCTTACGACTAGCATACAGGACGGGGTGTTCTACTTCTCCATTTTCCCGTTGGCACAGTACAACGCCCATGCCTCGCTCACTAGCATCGCACTGAACAACGAACCCTTTTGTATAGTCTGGCGATCTTAGCACAGGCTGGCCTGTTAGGGCACTCTTTAGGGCGCTAAAAGCTCTTTCCTTTGTCTCGTCCCAGACGACTGTTTGAGGCTCTGTTTTTCTTAGAGCATCCGTCCGGGGAGCCGCGATATCAGAGTACCTGGGGATGTACCTCTGATAGTAGCCGGCGACACCTAAGAACGACCGAATATCGGTCTTCGTGCGCGGTTGCGGGAAGTCTCGCACAGCGGCCACCTTTATTTCAGAGGGGCGGCGACGACCCTGACCAATCACGTGACCGAGGTAGACAACCTCGGCCTGTGCTAACTGGCACTTAGGAGCCTTGACTGTCAAGCCCGCTTCGCGCAGACGGGTTAGCACTGCCCGCAAGTGTGCCATATGCTCAGACCAGGATGCGGAGAATATCGCTACGTCGTCTAGATACGGTAAAACGAATTCTTGCTGTCCCCGCAACACTTTATCCATGAGGCTTGAAAAACAGTATGGCGCGTTCTTCAAACCAAAACTCAACACTTTAGGACGGAATGTTCCCATTGGTGAAATGAACGCCGCATACCTACTAGCCTCTTCTGTAAGTGGAACCTGCCAATAACCCCTGACAAGATCTAGGGTGGAAATAAACTGAGCGCTACTAACTTTCTCAAGGCGCTCCTCGATGTTAGGGATCGGATAAATTTGATCCTTAGTGATGGAATTAAGCCTGCGGTAGTCGACGCAAGGACGAGGTTCCTTGCCCGGTACCTCAACTAAAATCAAAGGGGAGGTATAATCACTCTCACCTGCCTCAATAACACCGAGCTGTAGCATTTTCTTTACCTCAGCCTCCATAATATCGCTCTGGCGGGGTGACACCCGGTACGCCTTGGATCGTACTGGCTCAGGGGAGGTAAGTTCTATGTCATGAGTAAGGACAGAAGTCCTACCAGGCCTCTCAGAGAACAGACCTTGAAACTCTTGTAAGAGCTGGTGTAGTTCGGTTTTCTGCTCACGCGACAGCGATGCTCCACTGACTAAGTCACTAATGACTTGACCGGTGTCTTCCCTGTTCGTCACTGAGCCTAGTCCCGGAAGCTCGACCGGAAGCTCATCAGGAACGTTTACCATCATGCACACCACTGCTTCCCGTTGTTTATAGGGTTTGAGCAGATTACAGGGGTAAACTTGCTGTGCTTTCCGCTTTCCTGGCAGACTTACCACGTAGTTAACGTCCGACAGTTTCTGAACAATTCGTGCTGGGCCCTCCCATTGCACGTCTAGTTTGTTGTTTAGCGATGTGCGCAATATCATGACCTCATCGCCCACCTCAAAACGACGGGCCCTGGCGGTCCGATCATAATAAACCTTGGCCCTCTGCTGGGCCTTTGTCATTGCTTCACCTGACAACTCCTGTGCCCTTCTTAAGCGTTCGAGGAGCTTAAGCACGTACTCCACCACGACTGGGTCGTCGCCCCTGCCTTCCCACGATTCTCGAAGCATGCGAAGCGGAGACCGAAGCGAGCGACCGTACACCAGCTCAGCTGGCGAAAACCCCGTAGCTGCATGCGGCGCGGTCCTTAATGCAAACATCACCCCAGGCAGACACAGCTCCCAGTCAGTTCGATGTTCAAAACACAATGCTCTCAACACGCGCTTCATGACGGAGTGGAGCTTCTCAACGGAATTCGACTGTGGGTGGTACACTGAGCTGTGTAGCAGCTTTACCCCACACCTTTCGAGAAAAGTTGTCGTCAAAGCGCTAGTAAACACTGTGCCCTGATCTGATTGGATTTCCGCAGGAAAACCAACTCGCGCAAATATGGACAGTAGTGCATTGACTATCTCAACTGAGCTGTGTTCTTTAAGCGGCACTGCTTCAGGGAACTTTGTCGCTGGGCAGATCACAGTCAAAATGTGTCTGTACCCCGTGGCTGTTACCGGCAGAGGTCCCGCTGTATCAATAACGAGCCGTCTAAAAGGCTCCGTAATGATAGGTACCAATTTCAACGGCGCCCTCGATTTGTCCCCTGGTTTGTCTACCCGCTGACAGGTGTCACATGTCCTCACGAAATGGTCTGCGTCCCGAAAACACCCTGGCCAATAGTACTCTTGCAAGAGACGGTCCTTAGTTTTCTTAACTCCTAGGTGTCCGGACCACGAACCCCCGTGCGACAAGCGCAACAGATCCTGACGATAGCATTGAGGCACGATCAGCTGATCGAACTCCACTCCTCTGCGGTCTAGATACTTCCGGTACAGGACTCCACCTCTTTTCACAAAACGCGCATGTTTCCTGGCGATACCTTCCTTGACATTGCAGCGCACGTTTTCTAGGCTGCCATCCTTTTTTTGCTCGGCTATCAAAGCCGACCGGCTGACTTTTAGCAACCTATCAAGTCCGTCTGACGTAGGCGCGATGAGCAAATCTGCAGATAGCTCTTCTAACTTTCCTTTATCGGGCATTTCCTCTCCAGCATCTGGTGCCTTTAACGTTACAGACTCAATTTTATTCAGTTCGGGCGTGCTCTGAATATCGGCTTGCTGCGCCTCTGACCCTTTTTCATTGTTTGATAACGTCGGCCCCGCAACTACCGCCTTTGCAGCGAGCTCCCGAACCTTCGATCTGGTTAAGGCCTGAACGCTAGCCTCACCAAACAAAAGCCCCTTCTCGCGCAGGAGGAGATCGGACCTGTTCGAAAATAGGTACTGGTACTGAGGGGGCAGCATAGATGACACTGCGGCCTCCGTTTCAAGTGCTCCGAAAGGTCCTTCAATAAGCACTTTTGCTACCGGCAGACGCACGCTATGAGCTTCCACGGCTTGCTTGATCCATGCGCACTCGCCCGTGAACATATGGGGTTCTACGTAAGACGGGTGAACTACATCCATTGTAGCTGCGGAATCGCGAAGCACTCGGCACTCTTTCCCGTTCACGAGGAGGTCTCGCATGTAAGGCTCGAGAAGCTTCATGTTCTCGTCAGTGCTGCATATTGACAAAAACACAACTTTTGGTTTTGTTTCCGGACACTGCGCCGAAAAGTGACCCGGCTTCTGGCACGTATAACAAACGCGCGCTTGCCTCATCTCGAACCGCTTTCTGCGTTTGGCTGCCGCCGTCTCCTTACGTTCTGTCGGACTGCTTTCACTCGCATCCACACTACGTGTGTTCCCCTTTGCTCTCATGGGTGTGAACTTCGGCCTCTCAAACTTCGAGCCAAACTCACCCTTTTGACCGTCCTTAGCTCCGCGAGCCCGACGCGTCACAAACTCCTCGGCTAGCTCAGCGGCTTTAGCCACCGTACAAACGTCTGGCCTATCCAAGACCCAGTACCGCACGTTCTCCGGTAACCGACTATAAAACTGTTCTAGCCCGAAACACTGCAGAACTTTCTCGTGGTCACCAAACGCTTTCTCTTCTTTGAGCCACTCCTGCATGTTTGACATAAGCCTGTACGCAAACTCTGTGTATGACTCACTTCTGCCTTTCTCATTTTCCCGAAACTTCCGACGGAACGCCTCCGCTGACAGCCTGTACTTTTTTAGCAGACTCGATTTCACTTTGTCGAAATCCTCTGCCTCCTCTCTATCCATGCGAGCGACTACGTCGGCCGCCTCGCCGGGTAACAAAGTGAGCAAGCGCTGTGGCCACGTTTCCCGAAAGAACCCCTGCTTCTCGCACGTTCGCTCAAAGTTAACCAGGAACAAACCAATGTCCTCTCCAAGCTTAAACGGCCGCATCAGGTCAGTCATTTTGAACAATACTCGTTCTCCTGCACCGTGTGCCTGACTTCCATTACGAGCGCGTTCCATCTCTATCTCGAGACGCTTCATTTCCAAAGCGTGTTGACGCTCTTCTTTTTCTTTCTCTTCTTTACGTTCACGCTCTTCTTTCTCTTTTTGCTCTTTAAGTTCGCGCTCCTGTCTCTCTTTTTGCTCTCTAAGTTCGCGCTCATGTCTTTTTGACCTCTCCTCAATAGTCTCAAGGCATTCCGACAGCTCGTCATCCTCAGCCTCTAACTCAAGAATAGCCTTTAGCAGTTCTGGTTTTCTGAGTTTTTCCGAGACATCCATACCCAACTCTCTTGCAAGCTCCAACAATTTCGGTTTGCGCAACGACTTCAAATCCATGGCTGCTCTGAATGCTGCTTTCTCTACTGCCTATTATTGTCTTGCCGCAAACTAACCCGGCAGCAACGACAACCACAATTACCAGCTCTGTTTCTGACACTAACAAAAGCCTGGCAAAGCTCAGAAGAAGAAAGTCCCGCACTCACCAAACCTCGCAGGCAGGAATTCAGCGCAGTCGTTCCGCTGCAGGCAACCAGTCATCACACAGGGCTCGTTGCACTGCTCCCGGATGGTCGTTGAGCTGCTCAGCATACAGTCAACTGCATCTCTTCGCTGCTGGCCTCCGTTGTCGCGATCTCACCGCTGGCAGACAGTTGTTGTAATCCCGCCGCTGGCACGAGTTGTTGGGAACTCGGCGCTGACGCCCGTTGTTGCACCTGGGTCGCAAGCCCCAAGGGTAGCGTTGGCCTGGCGGCCTGGGGTACAACTGGAAGCATCCGAAGGTCCCGGCAAAGCATGAGTCGACTGGTAACAACAAAACAACTTGTTTATTCTAACATCGCAAAGAGTTGGCGGTCAGGTCGACCGAAGTAGAGAGACGGGAGAGCACTTTACTCAACAGAAGAAATCGGAGCCCTCCCTTTGGCGTCCGGGGGCAGCTGTTTTTATACTCTCGCAGTTGAGGGCAAGAAGGAACCCCTCTATAGACGAGCACGTGACTGTACAATGGGATAAGGTGACGCATACTGTCGTGTCGCCGCCGGTCGGGCACAATGGGGAGGAGAAGGTGACTCCTACTGTCGTGTCGCCGCCGGTCGGGCACAATGGGGAGGAGAAGGTGGCTCACACGGTCGTGTCGCCTCCGGTCGGGCACAATGGGGAGGAGAAGGTGACTCCTACTGTCGTGTCGCCGCCGGTCGGGCACAATGGGGAGGAGAAGGTGGCTCACACTGTCGTGTCGCCTCCGGTCGGGCACAATATGCACATACACTCACAAACGCACATGAAGACACGTGGCATCGGAACATGCCTGGACGCGCTTGGCGGGGAGGCGTAGCGGCGACGCCGAACGGGCCAAAATGTCTGCCGCTTTGTTGCAGTCGCGCCGGCTAAACCGCGCGTCGTAGGCGAAACGTAACACTACGCACAGCAGCCCGATGCGCTAACAATTCGACCACGGACTAGCCAGCGACCCAGGTAGGCGGGAAAACGGCCACATACATACATACATACATACATACATACATACATACATACATACATACATACATACATACATACATACATACATACATACATACATACATACATACATACATACATACATACATACATAGCCCCGAAAAGTGCGTGACGCATCCTAACAACGCTCACGCAACATTTTACTGCGAAAAGTCGTTGTGGGTTCACCGGATCGTGGAACGGTGAACTCGGCCCTTCGCAAGAAGTTGTTACTCAGTTTAGATAAAGATATAGGAAGTATACAGAGATATATAGTTTCGGTAGATACAAAGAGAGACAGGCAGTTGAGCCAGCGGTTATCTCTGGCTGGCTGCCCTGTAGTCGGTAAAAGAAAACAACTAGAAGAGATGGGAAAATAAGAAACTGCTTGACGCTAAATATGCAAATGCCATCACACATATTCTGCCAATTTCAGAAAATGTAAGGCAGCGAAATGCATTAACACGCAGTGTCGGAGTGAAAGAAGAGAGTCCGTTCGGTTTTCCGTAATTGAGTGGCGCTTTTAAAGCTGCTTGCGCTGATGTAGTCGAAACCACAGACACAGAATTTTAATTTGAGAGCGTAGACGATTGCACAGATCACCTATTTATTTATTTACAAATACTGCTATCTGAGGTCTGAGATATAGCACGAGCGGGCAAGTACATTAATACAACAAACATGTACAATCAACATGTCACATGTAAAGGAAATTCCTTTACAAAATGGTCATGTGGCAATTCTTGAAGATAAGTATGTAGGTTACTCCACAATTCAATGGCAAATGACACAAAAGAAAATTTGAAGCACTCTAAGTAAGATCGGAAGGGAACAATGCTCGACGGATTGGCTCTTCGTGTTCTACGCGTAGAAGAGATAACAAATGTCGCAGCTACGTCGATGAAAACAGAAGCACGTACAATTTTGTGCGACATTATAATCCTCTCATACGTACGTGTATGTGCCAACGACTGAAGCAATAGCAGGCGAGCATGCAGAGAAGGGGAGAAATTGCGATCATATTGGCTGCAAAGAATTCTAACACATTTCTTCTGCCCAACAGCCTGAGGCTTTGATACGTTAGATGTGCGATTAGGCGACTAGGGATTTATAAGCTGCTAGTTTGCCTTCTTCGGTTGCTGTTCTTAGTGTTCTTTTTAAATACTCAAGTCGCTGTAGTGCCCTGGAACAAAGTAAATCGACGTGCCTGCGTCATATTATGTTGGAAGAAAAAGTTACACCAAGGTGCTTGAACTCGCTGACTTAAGTCGAGACCTTCTTATCATCAGTGTAGGCGAAATTCAAGGGTTGTGGTTTGTTCGAAAATGTCATAGATACCGTTTTATTGAAGTTACTTTCCATTTGCCAGTTCTTACTCACGTTGCAGAATGTATTAAACATATTATTCAGCATCTCCTGGTCATTGACACTGATAATGTTAGAGTACGAGACACAGTCGTGTGCAAACAAATGGAGCTTAACAGCAGTATTAGTAGGAGCATTCACATCATTAATATAAATAATGAATAAGAGTAGTCCTAATACGGAGCCCTGTGGTGAACCGGAGGAAATACCGACTGGTTGTTTGTGCTCTTGATTAAATGAAACGAACTGGGACCGCAGATGTAAGTAGTCTATTATCCAGCCAAGCAATTGATTTCAGTGTGTACCTCTGAAAATAGTCTCAAGTTTCATAAGTAGCTTAGTATGACATATCTTATCGAACGCTTTAGTGCAGTCAACAAAAATGCCGTCAATCTGCCCAAGAAGATTAAGTGTAGTGGTGAGTCAATTCAATTGGTTGCGTAACCGTGGAACACCTGATCTGAAACCATGCTGATGTTGTGAAAGTATGTTGTTATCATTGAAGTACTGTATAACATGCTTATCAATGATGTGTTCTAGTAGTTTACAGCAGGCAAATAATAACGACACTGGTCTATAATTGGAAATTGCTTGCCTATTGCCAGATTTGTGTATTGGCACAAGTTGAGCAACCTTCCAGACACGTGGAACAGTTTGCGAATCGATAGATTTCTGAAAGATGATAGTCAGATACCATGCGCAGTATTCCGAGTATCGATCGCTTTAGGAACATGTTTGGAATGCTATCTGGCCCTGCAAGTTTGCTGGTATGAATACTTAACCAGAGGCTGTGAACTCCGCTGAACGTTATCTGAAGTCCTGGAAAACATGCTGAATCACTATCAGAATGAGAAGTAGAGATAAGGCAGTTATCTTCAGCAAAACAGATTTAAAGTAAGTATTGAAAACTTCATACATATTGACAGTATTAGAGCGCGACTGTCCATTAGCCACCATAGAAGTGGAGTTGGACCCAGAAGGAACAATTGTTTCCCATAATTTGGATGGGTTTTCTTTAAGAAATGTCCTCAGAGTGTTGTTATAGAAATTGTCTCTGGCCTCCTGCATTTTAATCTTAAGAATGTTTCTAAGTGATGTTAGCGTTAAGTTTTGTCGGACCTTCTGAGTGCGAGAGCCACGATGAAGGCGCTTTATCCGGCGATTCAACTGCATGATCTCTCTAGTATACCATGGAGGCTTCGGGTTTCACTTTATACACTTTTTGGGTACAAACTTAGCTATGCATTCTTTGACAATGTTGCGAAATAGTTAAACTAACAAGTCGACACTTAAGGAATCACTCAAAAACATAAACTCATGAAAATATGATGCAAGCTAGGCGGCGAGGTAATTGTTGTCAGCTCCAGAAAAGTCAAGTACAGTACTGTATGTATGCTTATTAGACTCTAGAGCAACATCTAGACAGGTAATTGCGGCTTTGCACAACGTCGCATTCACTATACAGGAACCCATCACTCAAGAAGACAAAATCCCAAATGGCAGTTGCTCGTGTGTGCAAGCTAACGACCTTTGTTAAGTCATATGACACAAGAAGATTGATTAGAGAGTCACATACGCCTCGATCACTTCCAGTTGAAGACAGAGAATGCCAGTCGATGCAGGGGCATTAAAATCACCAGATATTATTAATTTGCTATTCTGTAGCCTGTTTTACGCGATATAACATGTAACAGTCTGGATTGAGTTGACATGATGTGGCGGTCGGTATATAGCGCCAATCGCAATACTAAAGCCACCAAAGTCGATCTTGCACCAAACAGATTCGCCATGAAGAAGCTCCGGTAGCAAGAGGTATCTAATATCTTTAGAGAGAAAAAGCGCTACGCCACCACCAGGACCACCAGTTATGGGGAAAGCAGTGTGATTTTCATGTTTAAAGAAAAACATTCACAAAACTGGTGTGCTAAGTCTTGACTGAGCCCGGGAAAAGCAGCTGAGCAGACTGACAGGTACACCGATGCGAAATTAGTTTGAATTTCTTGAATGCTGCTTCAAGCTAAACACAGACACATAGGTGCCACTAATGACTTATGTCGATACCTTAATACATGACTGTTGCCAAAATACAGCTGACGTTCATGCTGAACTGTTTGACATAGACTGATTATGGAAGTTAGGTGTCCCCATGTCATCGGGCAGCTCGTTACACCCGCGTGATTGTTTCACCTCCGAACTCTTGTATTAAGTGCCGCGTCTTCTCTGGACAGCCGCACGCTTCGCAGTGAAGACGTATTGAAAGAAGGTTGCGGTCACAACTTACGTCAATATCCTTGACAGCTGTGTCTGCAAAATAAAGGTGAAGTTTATTTTGAAATATAGTTGACATAGTTCGAGTGCTGCCTGTGCAGTGAAAACATAATAAAAGAAAGTTGGGGTCACGAAAGCGACGAATTAGGCCAGACGTGTGCGTTCGCAACAGTTTTCACAGTCGTAGCGGCAAGGCCGGTCAAGACAAAACGCCGCTTCTCGTAGACAGAAGTATTCCTCAGGGTGTGCAGAAAGATTTCTCTAGGCGTAAGCTGAAAAAGAAAAGAAATCATGAGCCACTCTATTCTGTGAAGGAGGACGGCCAGCGCAGCTGTTTAGCGCGCGACACAGAGGTGACACAGAATTCTGGACAAATGTACGAACAGATTTATTGTCCTGATCGGTTGTCATCGTGATGATAGTTATCCAAATACATTCTCGTATCTCCTCTGCTACTAAATGCGTAAGCATTTCTATGCCTACCAAAAGAGAGCGTTACGTAAGTGCGTCGAAGTGCGTCACGTAAGACAATGAATGGTGCATACCCCCTTAAGCAATGACTCATAACCTCGCAATCAATAAAAAAAAAAAGATCCTTTTTGTGTACCTGAGAGTCTACTGATCTTGAGAATGGCGCATATTGATAACCAATCTACTGAAAATGCATATGCAATTGGTGCGACGTACAAGCTATTGCATAGAATCAAGCGATTTCGCATGCAATTCGGGAGCTAGTGTTTCGCACACGCAGATTTGTTGACGGACACGAAGAATCCGCGGAATTCTAGCCACAAACAGCTCTTGCGCGTGAGTGAGCTAAACGTTCTTCCTTCCCTTCAGTTACATTAGGCTAGCGCTGCCTAGCTATTCTGGCGCGTGACGTACAAGCAACGCTCATCTTCTTTAGTCGAAGCATATTTGCAGTCCGAGAGCTGGTGCAGTTGTGAAGAATGGTGAGGGGAGCCCTGTGTCCGATCATCGAACCACTGAGCACGTTCTCCTGCACCACCAGGTGCGGGTCAGCTATGCGGCAGCTGCGCCTCCAGCGCCTTATGGGGGCGGAGCTTCGGATTTGGTTGAGGGTGAAGTAGCCTTCGTGTCCACAGAACCCAGGAGCCCTAAATTATCGTATGTTATCGTGACTCGCTCTGTGTGAACCCTTACTACATACAGAATACCGATTGGATATTTTCAAGCTCCTAAGTTAGCCTATCATTTCACATTCCTCACAAAATCAAGAAACTGAGCTTTCTGTCTTTAATTCCATCAAGTAACTACTAGACATATCCTAAAAAGTTTTAGTAATGAAGAAATATTTGGTCTAGTTTAAGATCGTAAGAGAGAAATTGATTTTTTAAGGCCAAACCGAAAAATGGACAATGACCTAGCGTGATCTTGGTCAGAGCTTCCTTTATAATGCTTGCACTGCAAAGCTCCGGCATGGTTGCTGAAAAGCAGTGAGAAGCAGGCCGGCAGTGCATGCGCGCTCTTTGTAAACACCAAGCAGAAGATGGTTCATTTGGAGAAATCGTTCAGGTAGTGCCACTCATGAACTCGGAAATGGGGTGAACGAGTTCATGCGTGTGACATTGGCAAAGAATGCAAGAGCTTTTCACGGCTTTTGATCTTAAAACATTCGAGTTAGGTCTGGTCACTGCACACATTGCCAGACTTCATGTCTGTGGCTAGTTTCAGACGGCTGTTCGCAGTAAATAAGTTAAGAGAACCAAAGTCCTCTCTGTCTACAGCGCTATTTCATTGCGATAGCAATTATGGGGCCGAGCTCAGTGTAACGAGTATCTGGTTGATAATGATTTGTACTGTAACATCTGCTGACTCAACCTAATATCATGCTATATTCTACACATTTTCGCTCGACTCCACTGTAGTACATCTATACTATTCTTGCAGATATCCCTAAGACTGGTTTTGTTGCGAATATAACTGCGATATTTTAAGCAATTGAGTTATCTCAAGACATGCTAAGAGTTAGTTCAACAAAAAAAAAATGGTTGCACTGCACTGGGAAGCTGGGTGCACAAACGTCGCCATGCCGTGTTCGGATTTTGTCAGTGGCGAAAAGTTCGCACTCAACGGTTTCGTCCTTCAATGCAACACCATTAGATTCAACTAAACAAGATTACTAGATCATTTAGGTTTACTACATAGAGAAAGTCTGGTGCAATAAGTGCAACACCACACTGTTAATTCACTGAAAAAAAGCTGCAGACGTTAAAAGCGCCCGCCATTACAGATGATTGATTTTAAACACTGAATATTGGTCTTTCTTGCATACAGTCGTCGCCCGAAACACTCTGCTCACGGCTTTGGGCATTCTCCTCGTAGAAATCCGAAAAAAACAAGTGAACCACATTATAAAACATAATTTTTACCTTTAGAATGTTTTAACGACAAATTCACGTACTCAGCAACTTGTGCATGGTCACGATGCGATTCTTTCGGTCTTAAAACGCTTTCCAACGAAGGGATGTCCTAACCGCATTTGCTGCCCCTCCACATGTTTCTGGCACTCTAGCACATTCTTGCGTTCAGTAACGTGTTTACTCCAAAACACGCAGCGATGCTTGACGAACTTAGCCGTTGACCCACATAATAGCTGATCTCGACTACAGTACATCTCAACTGTCGTGTATACTTCCCGATCTTCGTCCAAGCACGCGGGCCATCTTCTTGTGTTCACGTGACGCGCCAGGTACTTTCCAGCATCAAAGGGAACGCACCGAGGAAACACAGAGAATTATGGAGAGAACTTAGGGAAGAGATATCTCCTGTGACGTCAGAGCGCTGGCCACGCCCGAGTACTCATTTGTTTGCGCTCCGACGCTGTCGTAGACGCGGTGTAGCAGTGGGCAGTGGGGCCATTTGGTGATACGAATACGCATCGCTTGCACTGCGACGAATCCGATGCACGTGAAGAAACTTGGAATGCTTCAAGAAGCGATGTGCGCACGTCTTTCAACGATACGCGTCGCCGCCGAAAGTCGCGTCGCTTCGTTTTCAAAAACGAGGAAAGTCAGCACGCCAACAGCTAAAAGAAACAGCACGATGAAAGAGCAATGTGTTGAGGCCACAACATTAACGACGACGTGGTAAGTATTTATTTCAGTGCAATGTGCAGGAATGAAATGCACATTTACGATGTCAGTACGGCCACAAACGTTAGTCAGGCGTACACTAACTTGTGCCTACTCGCGAGGCGAGGCATTCACTTATAAAAAATAAATAAATAAGAGGATGCGCTATCATTAAAAGAAAAGCCTGCTGCAAATATGGTATAGAACTATTTTTGGAATAGGTGTAGAACAAGGAGGTAATGCCACTAAAACATGGAGCGTTGTGCGCTACGGAAAGAAAGGAAGAAAACGAACAAACTTCTTAAATGCTGTCTCATCATTGGTTTCACCGCAATATAAGTCTGTGAGGTAGTGAAGCATGCACAATGTATTGCAGCAAAGTGAGAAATTGCAGTAGTACTAATTATTTGCAACGTGTCGTTATTCCGTACAGTTTCGCTACCCCTCCAGGACAGTAAAACTGGAACCTGGGCTAGTCGATTGCGCCAACTTTCAACCACCGGCTCCGCCTTGGATGCCCTGGAGATGCTGCACCACCCGAATTTATTATAATCTCAGATGCTCTCCGGGGGCCTCCTTCTTCGAGCATGTTTATTCTCGCATGCTTGAATGCCGCCAAGGTGCTATAGGTGTCCTCAGATGTGTAAAACTATCCATAGTGGCTTTTACCGAGGGCTCCTCAACTATCACGCAAATATGTGATGGTGAAATAAAATTAAAATTATCCCACTGCATTACAGTGCCGTATTGCGGAGAAGCTTACTAAAGCACAACCAACCATTATGCGACGCACATAACACCCTCGCCAGAAAGAAAGCATGCGTACCAGGCGCCAAATAACACAGGAAACGCCCCATGAAATGGGAGCAGAAGCAACTGCACATTGTTCACAGACCATCTCTAACCTTTTAAATATACAAACACGCCTTGATTCTATTGGCATCAGTTAATCACCAACCTTTACAAGGAATGTTTATCCAAAGAAAGCAAATGAGCTGCAAAAGTGGGCTGAGCATTCTATGAATCCTGACCACAGGTCCAAACACTTGACTGCATGTTATCTGATGTTATCCGATAAAGTTAGTTTAACGAGATACCTCCAAGAAACCACCCGACAAAACAAAGCAAGTGGAGAAGTCATCCAATTGATAATAACGTAAAGCTTCTACAGCTTGTTAAATATCTCAGTGACCCCTCAACTAATCCAGGAAGCAAATGTGTATTGACAAGAATCAATTTTTAATTCGTCTGTCAAATTCTCAAAGGATGCTGAAACAAGCTGCATAAAGCCCTTGTATATACACGGAGGGACGCGAGAAATAAAATGCTTTCATCGAAAAGTATTGCTTTTGAGAAAGATATGTTGCAGAGCGTTGTCCTTATGTGATGTGTGGTGCGCGACGTGGTGAGGGGCTCGGGACGGTCGAGAGCAGACGACGCGGAGTGCACGCGCGCCGAGCTGGAAGGAGGAAAAACGACGACGCCGAAGAGCGCCCGGCACGTGAACGCGCGGCGCAGGAAAAACAACAAAAGAAAAAAAACCAATCAAGAAAGGCCACGGAGCGTCGGGCAGCCAATCAGTAAATGCCAAATCGGCCAGACCACGACAAAAAGCGTGGTGCGCTGGCAGAACGGGGGCGACACGCAAGAGGACACGCAGGGAGACGCCGGGGAGACGCCAGGATCGTCCCAGGAAACGACGGCAGGAGGAGGTCAACCTCCGGAGCGGGCGTTGAAGACGGGCCGTCGGGTTCCGGACCCGAGCCCACCAGGACTTCACCCGCCCGGGGCCTCCTGCCAACCTGTTCCTGTGCGTCGCCCGTCTCACTGAGCGTGCCGTCGGCTCCTCAAGGCCGGTGAGCTTCTGCGCCAGTGGGCAGGACGAGAACAGTCGGGCTACGGGCCCGAGTTCTACGCCAGCTGCCCGGCCAGAACGCCACCCCCGTCTGCCGTGCCGCCTGCTGCCCGAGGCCGGCGTTCGAGCTTCCGTGCCCGTGGGCGAGAGGGGAGCAGTCGGGCTACGGGCCCGAGCTCTCTGCCCGGCCAGAACGCCGCCGCCGTCCACTCCTGCCACCCAGCCGCCAGCGTTACCTCGCCTCGCCAGAGCTGGCGCGCTCCCGGTACGCCACGACCTTGGTGAGACCGGCGCCACCCCTTCTGCCAGCTTGTCGCCGCGTTGCCGTGTCGAGACTGCGACGCGTCCCCGCCCTTGTGGGCACGCCCGAACTCGCGCCCTCGTTAACCTCGTTAAAGCCCTAAGTGTGTTCTTGTTTTCTTGAGTGTGTAATTTAAGCATGTTTTCTGTTTCTTTTTATTTGCTTTATGCTTCTTTTGTGTGTGATTAAAAGTCTTTGTGTGTGTGTCCAAACCAACGGCTTCGTCCTCAATTGGGTTCTCGGAGGCTCCGCCTAAGAGAACCGCTAAAACCTTGAGAACACGAACCTTTGCCCATAAGTGGGTCATCACAAATTGGCGTCCGTGCGACAGGACAAAGCCGTTCGTTTGGATCCTCCTAGAGGCTAGGAACTATGGCTGCTAGCACACGAGATTTGTTAGCGCTAGCCGAACGCATGGGCCTAGAAGGTGCGGAGTTGAGGGCATGGCTGAATGAGCAGGAAGCGCGTGCGCGAGAAGAGCGGGCAGCGGAACGCGAGGCGAAAAAGCAGGAGCTTATATTAGAGGAGAGAAACTTACAGTTACGACTTAAAGTCGCGGAAGCTGAGGGCAATCGTGGCGAGACGAGCCAACGGCAGCTAGAATTGGAGGAGCGAACGCTTCAGTTGCGCCTCCAAATGGCGGCAACGGACGCTGCAAGGACAGCTGACCGAGGACCAGGAGGGAGTGCCCCATTCAGCGTGAATCCTCACAGTTTGATGCCGGGATTCAACGAAAGCCGGGACGACTTGGACGCCTATTTAAAAAGGTTTGAAAGCGTCGCCACCGGACAAGAATGGCCTAGAGACAAATGGGCCACAGCTCTAAGTTTATGCTTGAGCGGAGAAGCTCTGAAAGTCTTTGGACGTCTGTCTCCAGAAGACTCCCTCGACTACGATAAAGCCAAGTTGGCGTTGCTCCAGCGTTTTCGGTTTACGGCGGAAGGCTACCGGGAGAAGTTCCGACAGAGCAAACCCCAAGATGGCGAAACTGGAAAGCAGTACGCAACTAGGCTACTGAGTTTCTTTGATCGGTGGGTGGAAATGTCCAAAACCGAAAAAGAGTATTTGGCACTTCGCAACCTAGTGGTGACGGAACAGTTTCTGAACAACTGTCATCATCGGTTAGGACTCTTCCTGCGCGAGAAGAGCTACCGCCATCTAGATGACATGGCCGAAGCTGCCGATAATTTCCTAGAGGCTCAGAGGCAGCCCAATCTGTTAGTGTTCCGGCAGAAATCGGAAGGCAGTAACCCTACGGAGAAAACCGGAAGCCCATCCGAGAGAGTTCCAATGCGATGCTTCGTATGTGGAAAACTGGGTCACGGGGCATCAGACTGCCGATCTAAGCAGAGGCAACCGTTCTGCGGGTATTGCCGTAAGCCTGGGCATGATGTCAAAGCCTGCACCAAGAAAAATGATTCCCCAAGGACGTCTTGCCTGTTGTCGCCAGAAGAGCGCCTGGAAGAGTCAAACGCAGCAGTCGTTGAACAAGACGTAGTTAGCACGGTGAAGACTCCCACGAGGAATGTGGCACGCAAGATGCCAGTGCTAAAGGGCTTCGTCTTCGGACAGACCGCGTCAGTCTTGCGAGATACGGGGAGTAACACGCTGGTCGTGCGTCGTTCCCTCGTACCAGACAAGGCTTTAACAGGTAACACCGCCAAGCTGGTCCTGGCGGATGGCAGCAGCATTGAAATTCCCGAGGCCAAGGTTGAAATTAATTCACCTTATTTTTCTGGTACAGCGATTGCAAAGTGTATGACAGCTCCTCTATACGATGTGATTGTCGGAAATGTGCCAGGCTCACGAGAACCTCATGATCCAGATAAGACCTGGACAAAAAGACCGCGGAAGCCCATCCAAGATGGTATAGCAAGCCCGAAAAGAACCAAGGGAGAAGAACATTCCCCGGATGCTTGGCTGGTCGGCATCAAGGGCCGAGACCAACGGCCGAAAACATCAACTATCAATATCAGCGCCTTGAAAAT
The DNA here is from genome assembly GCF_050947875.1 of Dermacentor variabilis. Lineage (NCBI taxonomy): Eukaryota > Metazoa > Arthropoda > Arachnida > Ixodida > Ixodidae > Dermacentor > Dermacentor variabilis. The sequence continues at coordinate 168,352,246 of NC_134571.1, forward strand.
AACCAGGCAGGACCTTGCCACGGCCCAGAACGAAGATAAGACCTTAAAGTCTTGCAGGAACAAAGTGGGTCAAGTGTTCCAAGGCAAAAGATTGGCATCCTACTCATTCGAAGTAGTAAAGGGAGTGCTGCATCGTCATTACCGGCTACCCTCGGGCAAAATGACTGAACAAGTGGTAGTACCACAAGGATTACGCCGCCAAGTGCTCGCTTTGGCGCACGAAAACCTTAGGTCAGGGCACCAAGGAATTAAGGGAACAACTGATCGGGTTCTGGAATCCTTCTACTGGCCAGGAGTCCAAGAAGCAGTGAGAAGATACGTACGCTCTTGTGACACTTGCCAGCGAACGTTCCCTAAGAGCAAGATACGCCAGCTGAAAGTTGGTGACCGTGCCCTTATCCTGCTTCCAACGACGGCCAACAAACTGTCGATGCACTGGAAGGGGCCTTTCTTGGTCACAGGAAAGAAAAGCAACTTTGATTACTGGCTGGACTTGGGACACACCACAAAACTGTTCCATATTAACATGCTGAAGCGCTATGAAGAGCGTGAACCCGAAAGTTCCCCACAGTCAGCATCATGCATCGTGATGGAGGAGGGCGAGACGGACGCCCCTATACCTACCTTCACAACAAGTGAGGGCCCGGGTACAGAAGCAATTAAGCTTGGCGATGATCTTCAAGAAGGTCAACGTGCGGAACGTCGTGGGGCGGACTACATGAGTAGAATACAGGGGAAACTACAACCCTGCGCCTCTAGAGGTTATTGTTACCATTGCAAGGTTATGTCATCGCAATGCCATGCTGTTAGTGTTTGATACTAGTTTCTTGGTTTTTTTTTTCCTCGGTGTGCTTTATTTGAATGTGTTTTCCTTTAATGTCTTATCTGCGTGCTCAGTGAACTGTGCATTGAAACATTACAGTACGTTCTTGTGAACGGACAATGACTGTACTGTTGTGAACTATGTCGCGCACTGAGCGGCAGTTTTTCTTCAGGAAAACTTGTTAAAAAAGGGGCTTATGTGATGTGTGGTGCGCGACGTGGTGAGGGGCTCGGGACGGTCGAGAGCAGACGACGCGGAGTGCACGCGCGCCGAGCTGGAAGGAGGAAAAACGACGACGCCGAAGAGCGCCCGGCACGTGAACGCGCGGCGCAGGAAAAACAACAAAAGAAAAAAAACCAATCAAGAAAGGCCACGGAGCGTCGGGCAGCCAATCAGTAAATGCCAAATCGGCCAGACCACGACAAAAAGCGTGGTGCGCTGGCAGAACGGGGGCGACACGCAAGAGGACACGCAGGGAGACGCCGGGGAGACGCCAGGATCGTCCCAGGAAACGACGGCAGGAGGAGGTCAACCTCCGGAGCGGGCGTTGAAGACGGGCCGTCGGGTTCCGGACCCGAGCCCACCAGGACTTCACCCGCCCGGGGCCTCCTGCCAACCTGTTCCTGTGCGTCGCCCGTCTCACTGAGCGTGCCGTCGGCTCCTCAAGGCCGGTGAGCTTCTGCGCCAGTGGGCAGGACGAGAACAGTCGGGCTACGGGCCCGAGTTCTACGCCAGCTGCCCGGCCAGAACGCCACCCCCGTCTGCCGTGCCGCCTGCTGCCCGAGGCCGGCGTTCGAGCTTCCGTGCCCGTGGGCGAGAGGGGAGCAGTCGGGCTACGGGCCCGAGCTCTCTGCCCGGCCAGAACGCCGCCGCCGTCCACTCCTGCCACCCAGCCGCCAGCGTTACCTCGCCTCGCCAGAGCTGGCGCGCTCCCGGTACGCCACGACCTTGGTGAGACCGGCGCCACCCCTTCTGCCAGCTTGTCGCCGCGTTGCCGTGTCGAGACTGCGACGCGTCCCCGCCCTTGTGGGCACGCCCGAACTCGCGCCCTCGTTAACCTCGTTAAAGCCCTAAGTGTGTTCTTGTTTTCTTGAGTGTGTAATTTAAGCATGTTTTCTGTTTCTTTTTATTTGCTTTATGCTTCTTTTGTGTGTGATTAAAAGTCTTTGTGTGTGTGTCCAAACCAACGGCTTCGTCCTCAATTGGGTTCTCGGAGGCTCCGCCTAAGAGAACCGCTAAAACCTTGAGAACACGAACCTTTGCCCATAAGTGGGTCATCACACCTTACTAGGAAAAGTAGACTAAGAATCACACTTGTCAACAGTTATCATACCATGAAGCCTTCTCCATAATTTACCAATGCAAAAAGACGCCGACAAAAAAAATAGCAGGGATGACTTGAACATGTTTTTTTCACTATAGATCACGAATCTTTGGAAGTGACCATGACTCCATTCTCATCAAACCTGCTGTAGTGCACACCATCTTCAGCAATATATTCTAGCAGGGATGGAAATATGCACTGAAAGAACAAATCAACCCCGAAAGTGGTATAAAACAGTTCAGCAACTCATAATTTAGTTTCAGGTTCTCTAACGATTTATGATTTATACTGTGACCAATATAAATGATAGCTGCTTCATCTTGGCAACATCAATCCTTCAAGTACTGAAGAAAACGACGCAATTTGTTAGCGTTGACCAACTAAGGACTTGTGAGCAAGCACTCGCGCTGAGGCAATATCAGAGATCCTTGCCACATAGCAATACAAAGAAGTAGGGGTGTGCGAATATTCGGAACTTTCGAATAACTAATCGAATAAAGCCCTATTTGATTTGGGCTTCGAATATAATAGTCACTATTCGTAAATGTGAATACTTTTTGAATACTTAAAACGTCAACTGCGCCCAAATACACTTAGAGAAAATTACGGTGAGTTTCCACCCCCGTGGGCATAATATAGACAAAAAAAAAATGAGAACCTACGTAAAGGTGCGGGCTACATCAGTTAGGTAGCCATAATTTAGAGGCTGTACAGCCGTAATTGGCACTTTGTAAAGAGCCCTGTGCCAGCGAAAAAAATACTTGTTTGGCGCCACTGCTACATTTGTGCTTGATAATGGTTCAAAATGTACCATGTAATCAAAGAAACTTGTTAACCTTAAAAATACTGGGATGCGAATATAATCTTACATGACTTGTGATAACGGCTATTCATTAACCGAAAAGTATTTGATATTCGATTCGATTTGGCAGCATTGGATGCGTATTCGATTCAGTTTCAAATATCATTATTCGCACACCCCTACAAAGGAGCCCTTTAGCAAAGGTCCTATGTTATGTACAAACCCTTTGTAAGAACAATTGCCGTGTTTCCTTGTGAAGCTGTTGATTTTGAATTCTTGGCAAGGGCTGGTTCAGACAGTGCAGGACTGTGCTCCTTGGCGTCGTGGTTGGCAGCATTATTTATACCTGGTCAAGCTTGTCGCCACGGTCTACTTGTTCGGCCCTGGTATTTGAGCAGTCACCGATAGAAATTGCCATACAATAAAGAGGGGCTTGTGTACTGTGAATTCTAGTGCATGATTGTAGTTCCAGTCGGGTAATTTGCGAGCAGACAAGCGTAGACTGCCCCACATATTACTCGCAATGGCTGTTAGCACCTGCAAGCATATAGCAAATATATCTAATTTAATTTTTTTCCGAATCAAGGTGCACCCTTTATCCCATTAACTTATAATTAGGCTATGTACTAATGCAGTGGCAAATAAGTCAACTCAACTCAATTAGGTTGCAAGACGAGAACTTGTAAGTAGGGTTTGATACCTACATTAAACTACGACGGTGACAGCAGGTTGAATTCACACATGACTGATAGTTTTTGGTGCATGACTACACAGCACGTATGGCGCACAGCAGAATGGTAGACCATCCTGCTCTCCTCGCTGTTGTCAGACAGCTTGTGCTGCAATGGGAATTGGCTGTGCATGCTCTCCAGCAGTTTTTCATACCTTTTGTTAATGATGCTGCGAATGTTCCTAGCCTTGCTTCATACTCTCTAGCTTCATTCAATGTCTCACAGCAAATATACCAGGGAGGCCCACTTGCTAGGGCTACTGTCATGTTTGGCCATTGTCAAACAGGCTGGCCTTGCTTCGTAATGAAGAGCAATGCACTTTAAATCGCGAAAGAGGTGTTCTTTCCGAGTGCATTCATAGCTCTTCATCACAATTTATCGGTTTGTGTTCTCTAAATTGTGCCTATTCAATATACTGTCAGTATGTTAGGCTTTAACACGTTTTTTTTCTGCTGGTCTCTGAATGACGTTTGCATAATAATTGCAAAATATTTTCTGGTGGTTTTTGTCAGTCATTTCTCTTATACGTGTAATTACCCTAGCTGATCATTTATTTTTGTTTATATTCCTCATCTGTCTTTCAGAGAAGATTTTGCTGATAATACGCATGCTTCAAGGGATTGCCCGGTCTAACCTCGTTTAGTGCTTCGTGTGTAATTTTTCGTGGCCTTAAAGCGCACCTTGTGCAGTAATTAACCATCACTGCCAATTTCACCTTACACTTTAAAAAATTGGAGGACGCTTAAGATTCGCCTGTAAGAGTGGAACGCCGATAGCATTCCATGATCCCTGACTGCTTCTCACGCTTCCCAGTAACTGCAGCCTATGTAACCGCAAGGTTTACCGGGAAATACTAGCCGCGAACGCTTGGCACGAAGGCGGGCTTTCTGGTAGAGACTATTGCATGGGCCGCGATGGATGGATGGATACTATGAGCGTCCGCTTTGGAACGGGGTGGTGGGTTGTGCCACCAAGCTCTTGTGTTGCGGCGGAGGCGAGCGCCATCTGGAAGTGTTTCAAGGAAGCGGGCGCGTCGCTCCGTGGACTCTGAGATATTTGCGCGCCGGCGTGCGCAAATGGCGGAAGCCATCTCCGGTCTATGAATTGTAGAAACGCTGGAAAAGTGGTTTGAGTTTTCGCGTAACACAATTATGTTTTCTCATATGTTCAAGTTTCAATCCCGAGCTATTATTTCTGTATATTGCTTGTAAGTCGTAGTTTACGATTTTTCCAGGTATTTTAGCTTGAGAAATTTTATTAGTTCAGACAATCGCTTGCGTCACATGGAAGGCCTGTTTATGCGCGGTTCGAAAATCTTTTCGCCGAAATTGTCCGACCCCGCCACCGAATTTTCGCTACACGAGCTTCTTCATGTTCTCGCGTTAAAACGGCTGAGTTTTAAAGTAAAAACTTTCCCACTGCTTGAGCTACCTTGTATTTGTTATTCAACCATAGCTATCTGGTCCTATGACTGCGCTTCACATACCTTTTAATTAGATGATGTGAAGCGTGTCACTTAAGTGAGACAAAAAGGCACTAAAATTGTCGTTATAACTGTGAAGTGGATTTTAAGAATGTAGGTGTTTTCAAACTAATATAAGCTAGCATGAAGTAAATAATTTACCTAGACGTGTCACGTTGGTCTAATGTTCATGCAGATGAAGGAAAACAGTGAATTTACCAACACAGTATGGACGGTTTTAGCTTTAGTAACATATTTACTATAGGATAGGCTAATATCGAAGTTTCAAATATGAATAGTTGATGTATTCGAACATGTACTATTCTGTATTTTCGAATATCAAAACTAGCCAAATATTTCGCACCAACCGACTATTCAAATCGGGTTACTGCTCTCCACCTGCTCAACAAGGTGTCGCAAATCATAATTATCAGAACTAAAACAGCGACAAAGTTTTCGAAGCAATGCATAAAGAAAATTGGTAATACAAGCTTTGTTTTCGGTTATGCGGTGGAAGTGTGGCACTGGTTAACGCTCCTTGGGTTACATCTTGTGCACATACATAAATACCCCAGAATGTATGGACGCAGGAACTGCCGTCGCCGTAGCACAATTTGTAGTGCAACGCGCGCGTAATGCAGAGGTTGCGGGTTTGGGTCTCACTGTCAGCGACCCCCGCTCCCCCAAGTTGAGTTCTCCTAAATTTCCCATTAGCTTCTCATTTTTCGCACTTCAATTAGACTACTAATAATTTATCCTATGCTTTCCGCTTCTACATTATCTATTAGTTTCATATGGTCTGACAAACATACGTGCCAGCGTTCTTACAAAACCGGGCCCTTCGGTTCCCCTTCTTTTCCTCCAATACTTCACATTCGGCTATATTGTGCTTATGGCCTGGTAATCAGTCTTTCTTGCCGCTTAGTCATGTAGGAGTTTTGTCTCTGACGTTACAACCAGTGTTTTTTCGTGTAAAAGTCTCTGTCTTCTGTCTAGAGCACACAAATACCTCCTTAACGTTTTATTTTCCTTTTCATACCTTCTTTTTTCAACTATTTATTATACAATCTTGAAAAATTCATGCTTCAAATGTCTGTATTTCTTGGAAAGCTTGTTTGCCACCAGGCTTAAAGGTGTCAAGCGGCTATTCGTGTAGTTCTTTTCATGACCGTTGTGTCCTTGTGTTTAAAACGATCTTAATTGTGCATGATAGTTGACTGTCTATTCAGGGTAAACGTGTTACTAACTATACTGAAACAAATATTATATCTGTAAATATGTGCGTCTGCGTTTGTCTATTCGACATTCGATACTTACTATTCGTATTCGATTCGTATTTGAAAAAGACGATATTCGATGGCCTACCTCTAATACTTACATACCGGATTATGACAGCTTAAATTTTTCATCATCATCTGATGGAAATGTTACAAATACAGCACGATTAAAAAGAACACAAGCAAGGTAGTTTTTCTAGCATGAAAATGCATTTAGTCTGCATATTATCGCTAAATGTTCTTGTGCTTCTCGACATACGTGGTAACAGAGCTAGATTCTGTGGAACGCTGCTTGGCCGCATGTTGTTACTATGGTAATGACAATTACCCGAGCTTTGTACAGGCTAAACAACGTATTTTCGCACTTGATCTACTTGAAAGCCGTCGTGAAATACTGATTGGTCCGAAAGGTGTGAGAAATGGAAGTGATTTGTTCGGTCGCTTGTGAACGAGCTAAGCCCTTCCAATATTTACGCCTTTTTTACGCAGTCGATATGTCTCATTCGTCTGCTGCATTCTAAGTCTGAATAGCAAATTTATTCCGCTTAGTTTTGGTCAATTAGTTCTTTGACAAGCCTGCCAAACGTCTACCAAACGAATGGATTTAGTGACACCGCTGAACCCGCAGCGGTTAAGCGCATTCAAATAGGTTTTATAAATAATAAAGAAGCCTCAATTTTGTGGCCACAATGTCAAGGCTATGATGACCACTGTGCTGCGAAGCACAATCACAATGTGAAGGCTACCAATGTGAAGGCTACCAATGTGAAGGAAACCGTTGGTTCATCATGGTCGCGGAGGCTATGCATTGTACAGCGAGTTTCGGCCAATTAGATGCGGCTTCGGGATAGCAAAGCGCGTTCCTGAATGCCATTCTCCAAGCAATGTTTCTATGTTATAAGTCGTTAAGCTATCGCCAACTATTCATTCAGGTCACTAAAAAAGTCACTGATTGTTAAATAGCAAACTTTTTCGTAAACAAACAAGAAAGTCACTAAATCTAGCGTCGAAATCGCTAAAATGGCAACACTGATAGAATACCGGTAACCTACCAAATATTAATTTGTGTTTTCAAAGATGGTTAGGTTAGACGGCCCCAACAAACACGGGATGATGCAAGTGATGGTAGATTAAACTTGTTTTGGACAGCCTAGCGACAGCTTTCTCAGCAATGCAGGCGTGCAAGGCACGTCGCGCAGGCGTCTCGCACCGCAAAGTACGGAGTAACGCATCTGCTACAGCACGTGGAGGCGAGGCCCGAAAGCAGGGGATATGTAAATAAATAAATCATACCTATGTGAGCCCAATTCTGAGAGAAAACTTGGCCTCAGCTGTTGTTTTGTTGTATTTGTGCCGTGTGCAGCCGACAATGCCCGCTTTTACAGCTGTGCGTGCGTAGGGTGGGATAAATGGCCTACTTTTCCTTTTCAATTCTGACTGTGGGGGGACGGACCCACAGTACCCTCCCCCCGGACGGGTGGGTACAAGAATTGTGTCACGCATGTACAGGCAAATATAAACACATCTCACTTGATGACCATGCGCACTCGCTGTCACAACGCTTACGTGATGAGGAGCGCCGGCAGCGAGAAGCGAACGCATCGTGCTGCCTCAGTGTCGCCGCGAGAACATTTTCCACGACCAAATAAATGAAAGCTGTCTTGAAAGTTCTGGGAACCTGACTTGCACTATGGAGGTTCAATTGCACCATTGACAGACCAAGTAGCCTCAATCAATGTGTAGATCAAGACTCGAAAGATTACTGTGGACTTGCAGAGGTGGGGAAATTTACCAACTGTTACCGAGTAGACTCTGTATGCTATATAAATACCAGTGATGAATGCGCTGAAGAACCAATCTAGCAGTGACTCCACGTGAAGGCGGTGGAATGAAGAGCGAAGAATGCACTCGGAAAGAAAATCTCACAATTTAAAGTGCGTTGCCCTTCTGTACTAAGCAAGGTTGACCTCTTTGATAATGGCCAAACATGACAGTAGCCCCAGCAAGTGGACCTCCGTGGTATATATACTGTGAGACAATGAATAAAGCTAGAGAGTATGAAGCAGAGTTAGAAACGTTCACAGCATCATTGACAAAAGGCATGAAAGTCTGCTGGAGAGCATGCACAACCAATTCCCATTGCAGCACAAACTGTCTGAGACAGCAAGGAGAGCAGAATGGTAGTGCTATCCTGCTGCTGTGCATCATGCGTGATTTCTAGTCATGTGCCAAAAACTGTCAGTCATGTGTAAATTGAACTTGCAGTCACCGTCATGGTCTAATGCATGCCTGCAGCCTCCATTACGCTTTCCTTCTTGCGACTGCTTGTGCCTTGGAAATAAGAGCAAATTAGATGCATTTGCTATAAGTTTGGATGTGCTAACAACAATTGCGGATAATCTGTGGGGCAGTTGGCAATTTGTATCGGTGACTCCTTAACTTCCATGGCAGAACAGGTAGAGTGTGGCAAGAAGCTTGACCAAGTATATATAATGCTGCCAGCGGGAATTCCCAAGAGTACAGTCATAGAGTATCTTAGACAGTCTCGCGCCGTCAGAGGGCTGTTAGCCTCGTGCTGTCAGAACAAGTCCTTGCCAAGAATTCATGAACAACAGCTGGAAAATGAAACATAGAAGCTGTTTATCAAAAGGCTCGAACAATGAAACAGGCCTTTAGTAGTGGCAGTGATCTCTCATACCACCTCTGGTAGAGTACTTGGTGGCCTTCAAGCAGCTAGGCAGCATTCGAGTATGCGGAAATAAAAATGAAGGCCGATGGAGGCCTGATCAGGGGTTCTGAGATTATAATAAATTCGGGTGCTGCAGGACCTCCAGGGCATCCAAGGGGGAGCCAAGGGATCAAAGTTGTCAACACGGACAAGCCCAGCGCTGCTATTTTGTAGCAATGCCTCTTTTTATGTCAATGCCTTTTACGTGACGTTAAGGCGTTTGTATATAGTGGGCATGTACGACGTTTCTTGAATAGTCCAATCAAAAGCTCCCTCATTTGGCAGAATGTTTCTTTCGTGTTCTCTTCTTGTTTATTGCGATATCAATTATATGGACACTCCAGGAGCATTTCTGCACTCGCCGTGAAGTTCCGTAAAAGTCCAAGGGCAATAAAACCGTCGCCGCGCGCGGTATGCTCTATGTGCGAGTGATAGCGCGTGAGGGTGAGCCGGTGAACGCGGTTCAATCTCGCGTGCGCGCGCGAGGAATGCGGCGCGGAAGCGTACCCTCTCCTGTCGCGCGCGAAGTAGTGGGGTCAGGCGTGGGAGGAGAGGCGTTCTTCTCTAAAACCCCTTAAACTTTGTAAAGTAGCGACACTCCCATCCATCGCCTTCACTCCTCCTCGTTTCTCCTCTCTTTCATGCTCCCTCCTCGACAGTAGCGCCGTCTAAACTGCTCGAGCGTAGCAACGGCGCCAACATGCGCTCCTCGTCACTCCGTAGACACTTCTCGAGCAAAAATGGCGCTGAAAGAAAGTGCGAGGGCCCACGTGATGCTATTAGGCCAATAGCGACGCGGCGGCGGCCTCGGCCAGAGCGCGCGAGGAGGAGGCGGCATTCTTCAAAGCGTGGCACTACTTTACGAACTTAAAGGGACACTAAAGGTTACTATTAAGTCAACGTGGACTGTTGAAATACCATCACAGAAACCTCGAAACGCTTGTTTCGTGCCAAGGAGAGACTTATTTTAAGAGAACATGCGTTCTGAAGCGTCCGCGTACCTCTAGCGCAGTTCAAATCGCCCGCCCTCCGATCGAGGAGTACTGACATCATGGTCTCATAGTGACGTTGCGCCATCGGTGAGTAGAACGGCGTCCGCAGACGGCGCTACGGCTTTTCTGCGCAAAACGCGAACGCGCGGCCAGAAACAGAGCCAAGACAGAGCCGACAGCAGAGCGAAAGCGGGAGTATGGTGGCTAGCGGAAGGAGAAACGAATTACGTCCCACATTACGTCCCACGGCACACGGAGAGTCCGTTTTCGTTAAACTATAGGCTGCGGCAAGCTCGCAGCGTGGTCGGCGTGGTCTATGAGAAGCGACGAGCCTTTTCGCACTCGCAACAGGGCATAAAAATGTGCGAATCGACTCAGAACTCGGCCTAGAAACGTGCTTCGCCACAGCCAGGGCTCAATACGACCCAAGCTGGCACGACCCAGATGTCGTTTCCCGCAACGCCACCAGGCGCCGCTACTATACCTCAAACTCCAGCGCAAGACGCCCATAAGCTGGTACTTCATTCTATGACGCTAACTTCGACGCTCGTCGCAATGGACCCTGACACCGACAGATTGGCTCGCGATGGTGGGCTCAACTTCAGGGATTTGAGCACCGACGAGTGCGACCTGCTACTGAGGGCTCGCACTGCCGGCGTCGTTGCGTACTACGACGGCGGCCTCGACACCGGCTCTTCGGAGCGGGAAAGCAACGAGGGCTTCCCGCGACATCACATGGACGTGGCATTCTCGCTGCTTGTTCCAAATGAAAGTTTCGCGAGCCAGCAGAACCCTCGCAGCATGATGCGATAACGAAATTACTGAAACTCCAAAGCGTGCGCGGCGCAGAGTCGAGCGCGCAAAGTCGAGCGAAAACGAAACCTTTCGAACACCCATATTACTGAAGGGTAACGTCAAAATGTTATTTTTTCTTAGAATCGAATAGACGTAGACAAGTAGCATTTTTTTTTCTGTCTTATAATCGAATGAAATGATATTTTTAATACGAGTCGTTGAGTATTAGTAAAACAAATTATGAGGAGTCCTTTCGTCATCGGGCTAGTACCGGAATGTCGCTGGGGTGTCTCAAATCGTGTCATGCATTTACCTCAATTTCTCGGTTACTAAAGCTCTGTTCGCGATTATATTGACGCCTTAGACGTTCTAGGACATTGCTCTACCACTTTAACTTGAGTTTCTGGTAACCTTTAGTGTGCCTTTAAGAGGAAGCTTTAGCTCGGGTGCTCCTATTTAAATACATGTAAAAGCAGAATTCGTTTTTATCTGCTACCACTGCACCAAATTTGACGAAATTTGTTGCATTTAAAAGAAAAACTTAAAATATAGTGACTGTTGGTTTCGGATTTTTGAGTTAGGTTGTCAATTTTTTATTAAAAATTGGCAAAAATCGAAAATTTTCAAAAAACGAAACTATCAAGTTTACAACTCCGTAACTCAACCACTAAAAATGATAATACAATTCTGCGAATTGCATCTAATAGTACATCTAAAGCGGACAAAATTTATATGTCACACATAAATATAAAAAAAATTTATCATAGGGAAATACAACTTTTGCAAAACCGTTGTAACCAACGTAACACATTCACGTAATATGTAAAATGACATATTGAATTTATCCGCTTTGAATGATCTAATGAATGCCGTTTGCAGAACCGCGATATCTGCTCCTGATGCAGAGTTATGAATTTGTAAACTTCGTGCTTCTATTTTTTTCAAACTTTCGAATTTTTGAAAATCTTTTTAACAAAATTCAGGACCTAAATAGAAATTCTGCGACCAACAGTAGGTGCTTTTCTCGAACTTTTAAACGACCTTGAACTTTTAGCGACGCCGGGCGGTTTTAACCCTAACGGGTTAACGCTGGTGAGGAGTACGGGCTAGGCCTTGGCCTAACTCCGGTGTGGTGGGGCATCATGCCCGAAATCGAGATGGTGGAGGGGGTAGAAATCACCCCCGAAGAAGCAAGGTGCCCCGGCTGGACCACGGCAACGGGCAAGACTAAGAAGGCAAGGCAAGAAACTTCCAAGTCGACGCCGAGCCCGGTAAAGCAGGGAGGCGGCAGGGGCGGCCGCCGCACGGCAGCCCCGCGGAACGCGCTGAAGAAGCTGGCCGCAGCCTCAAGACTCCCGAGACTGCCACGGGACCATATTCGAATCATCGTTAGGCCAAGGGGTGGTCTCGACGTGAAAAAGATCAGTACTATTAGAGTGGCGCAAGCGCTGGCTATGGCGGCGGCGCTTTCACCCGACGAGGTTGGCGAAGACATCGTCTGCCCAAACAACGTGCAAAATATCTACGTCGTCTCAACGCCAGAAGAAAGGAACGCGCGTGCTTACGCGATGGTTCAGCAGATCCACCTGCGCGAAGGGGTCTTTGAAGTGGCCGCGTACATGGCCGCCTCGGACAATACATGCAAGGGTGTTGTGAGGGGAGTCGACATCGAGTTCAACGACGCTCAGCTCCGCGCCATGATCGTACACCAGCGGAACCCCACCGCGTTGGAGGTGCGTCGCATCAAGACCACCACCACGGTTATCGTCCTGTTCGACGGACTGAGGGTGCCGAACTTTGTCATTTGTGGAGCGGGCATGCTGCCCTGCTCTTTATACAGAAGGCAAGTTGATGTGTGCTACGGTTGTGGGGAACTGGGCCACAGAGCCGATGTATGTCCGACCCCGAGTGTGAAGAAGTGCAGGGGATGCGGAGCCGCGTCCCCCACTGAAGGCCACCAGTGCGAGGCGAAATGCGGCATATGCGGCGGCCCTCACCCAACGGCTGATCGTAAGTGCGAGCAACGCTTCCAAACGCCGTATGTCGTCAGGCAGAGACGCCGAAGGCGTCGGCGGAAGAAAACTGGCGACGCCAAGAAGGGCGCCAACGCGGCACGTGAGGTGAGCCAGGCACTGACGTCAGCGCTACGGAAGAGGAGCTCTTCGAGGGGACGCTCCCGCTCGCGCAGTCTTTCCCGCTCTAGAACGCGCTCCCGCTCACGTGGGCGCTCCGTGCAACGAGGGCGCTCTCAATCTAGGGGCCGCTCGAAGTCCCAGGTGCGCATCGCAGGAGGTCCCACCTGGGCCGACAGAGTGAAACAGACGAAGCAGACGGGCCGGACGCAACACGCCGCCGCACAGGAGAGCGAGCGGGCGCACGATCCCAGGATCGCGCAGTTGATGAGCGAAAACGCCAGTCTCAAGGAGGAAATTCAGAGAATGAAGGCCGACTTTGAGGCCTTCCGAAACGCCAGCGCCATCCAAGCGGCCGCGGCAAGGCAAACGTCTACGGAAGATGGGGCAACAGCAAGGGCGGTCAAGCGCAGAGCCACCTCCTCCCACGGTACGGTTGAAGATGTGAGCACGGCGGAGGCTGCCATGCAGAGGTCCTTGGACCGCATGCAAAAATCTTTCGCCGAGTTGGTACAGAGTAACCAGACCCTTCTACTCAGAGTGCAACTGCTTGAGAACGAGCTTGCCAAGCGTTGTGACCTACACTACGGCGACGCCGCCAGGCCGGAGGCGGTGTCCATCGAAATGATACAGGACAATCAGCTGTCGGGGGCTGACGAGCAAGATGGCACCCCAGCCCACCTCCGGTCCAACATGCCCAACCATGGCCAGACCGGATAGTAAGCTCATCGTGTGGCAGTGGAACTGCGCCAGCTTCCGGAGGCGCAGGCCTCAACTGGTGCAGTTCATCAAGGCCCGGGAGCCGCAAGAGAGGCCCCACGTCATTTTACTACAGGAAACAGGAATGGAAACTATTTCCCTCCAGGGATACCGAGCTGTCTCCTCGTTGGCGGAGAGCGGGCTCGGCATCGCGATACTTATTGCAAAGAAGTGCGCCTTCCAGGAGCACGATCTCCGTCTTGGCAACACCAAACTGGAAGCGTTGCTCGTCGAGATCATACCCAACAGTTGGCTGAAGAACAGCGTCTACGTTACCAATGTGTACTGCTCTCCTAGGGACAACCGGCAGACCTTCTACAGCCTAACAACCAAGGCATCGTCTAAGGCGAGGGAGACGCCGCTTGTTATGGCTGGAGATTTCAACGCGCCGCACGAAGCCTGGGGCTATGTGAGAAGCATTCCCAAAGGCTGCAGACTCCTGCAGGCAGTGACTGACAGCTCCCTGGAACTGATAACCGACCCCCATTACCCCACGCGCATGGGAAACTCGGTCTCGAGAGACACCACCCCAGACCTGGCCTTCGTCAAGAACGCGCCGGGAGCGGAGTGGCACAACTTACAAGAGAACCTGGGCAGTGACCACTACATCGTGGAAATCTCCCTACCGGTGAGCGCGGCCCCGCAGAGGGCTTTCGAAATAGTCGACTGGGACGCCTTCCGAAAGAGAAGGCAGGATGACCACGAAAATTACGAGTCGTTTGCGGACCTCGCAGCGCAGCTCAAGAAGGACGTAGCTGCGGTCACCAGGACCGTTGAAACGGACCTCAAGGTCGACCGCATGGACGCTCGATTGGCGCACCTGCTCGAAGCCAAGAATTCCCTCACGGCCAGATGGAAGACGCAGAAGCTGAATCGCAACCTCCGGAGGAGGATCACGGCCCTCAACCGCGAGATCGAATCGCACTGCACGGAGCTCGGCCAGCAGCAGTGGAACGAAGTTTTGCGCGTCGGTCGACGGCCAGATGCGTGCGGGAGGCAAGTGGAACCTCCTCAAGCAGCTATTGGACGACACACAGTCCAAGAGAAACCACACTCTGGCCATCGATAGGCTGGTCCACAAGCTCAATAGCGAAGGCGCATCTAAGAACGAAGTGATGGACGAAGTGGCGCGTCGCTACCTCCCCATCGGGCAGTCCGGACCAGAAGATTACCCGGCCTATGGCGGCAAGGCGGACGAGGAGCTCGACTCCCCCTTCTCCGTCTCGGAGGTCAGAGCGGCCCTTCAAGGCCTCAACGGAAGATCGGCGCCCGGGCCGGATGGAATCTCGAACAGACTCCTTCGAAATCTGGACGACGGCTCGATCGAACTGCTCACTAAAGAAATCAACGACGTCTGGGAGTCCGGCATCGTACCGGATGCCTGGAAGGAGGCCACGGTGATCCTAATTCCGAAGCCGGGCAAGACACCAGCCATAGACAGTCTGCGACCCATTTCGCTCACGTCTTGCGTGGGCAAATTGGCGGAGCATGTCATCCACAACAGAATATCGAGACATGTCGAGGAACGACAGGGCGCCTCCCGCACAAGCAGAAAGACACCTGCTTGTCCTTTCTTTTTAATAAATGTTTCTCCTCCTCCTCCTCCTCCTCCTCCCACCGAATATGGTCGGCTTCAGACCCTCGCTGTCCACTCAAGAGGTCATGCTGCTGATCAAGAGGCAGATAGTCGACGTGGTCACGAGAGACGTCCGAGGCATCCTGGCGCTGGACATCGCCAAGGCCTTCGACACGGTCAAACACAAGCACCTCCTCGACTCTGTTACGAGACTGAACCTTGGCGAACGCTTCCATGCGTACGTAAGCTCTTTCCTAAGAGATCGCAAGGCCACGATCAAGTTGGGCCAGATCAAGTCGGACGGATACGCGCTGGGAGCCTGCGGCACGCCGCAGGGTGCGGTGTTATTGTCATGTCTGGCATCCAAGAACTGGGCGGCGTAGACGTAGCGTCGAAAGAACGTTTATTCCTGTTACTTGGCAGGCAGCCAACAGGTTACATACTGCGCGCGGTGGGCCCGTGCGAGCGGTCTTTTAAAACCAGCACGGGCTACCCGATAAGAGATAGCCGGGCAGAGAGCATGCGCAGACAGCACGCGATAACACGCGTGCTTGGTTTCGCGCGCACACAACATCTCCTTCCTCCTAATGAGTACAAAGTCCTTTTGCCACATTATACAATGCAACTAATGCTATGGCTGATATCTGTCAGGAGGTCGCCGGTCCCTCTGTGGATAGCGTCGCTCCCCTGGAGGGTCGGTCGTTGCCGCAGGGGCCGCAGCTGGAAATGGCTCGTTGGCGCTCTCAGGATCCCTGAAATCTGGAATAAAATCTTCCGTGATGCTCTGCTTTGAGCTGTCGATGCTGAGCAGTAGCTGGTCTTGATGACGACGCCAAATGAGCACCCCATGATTCGTTCTAACGCGAACCTTGTATGAAACGGGGCCAGACTGCTGAATGATAGTGCCAGGGACCCATTTCTCAGGACCTCTGTAATTCCTCACGAGGAC
Source organism: Dermacentor variabilis (assembly GCF_050947875.1). Taxonomy (NCBI): domain Eukaryota; kingdom Metazoa; phylum Arthropoda; class Arachnida; order Ixodida; family Ixodidae; genus Dermacentor; species Dermacentor variabilis. Next base: position 168,368,596 of record NC_134571.1, read on the forward strand.
CTCATCATTGATGTTGAAAAGTCGCTCACGTGCCTTGCGTCGCACCATATCGGAGAGCTGTTGCTGAGCCACTCTTCCCCCGACAGAAGGCTTGACTGCGTCGAGTCTCGTGCGCAGTCGTCTACCTATGAAAAGGTTTGCTGGAGTTTCTCTTGTAGTCGCATGCGGCGTGTTGCGGTACGTCACCAGGAACGTCTGTAAGGTTGCCTGCAAGGAGTCTTGGGGTCGTCCTTTCCGCAACGCAGATTTCATTGTCTGTACAAATCTCTCCGCAAGGCCATTCGTGCTTGGATGGTACGCTGCACTCACGATATGACGACCACCGAAGCCTTTGACGAAGCTCTTGAATTCTTCGGAAACGAACTGTGGTCCGTTGTCGGTCACGATGGTCTCGGGTACGCCAAAACGCGAGAACAGGTCTTGGAGACACTGAATTGTGTGGTACGCCGTAGTCCTCTGCATGACATAAACTTCCGGCCATTTTGAGTGTGCGTCCACAGCAACAAGGAACATTTTGTCTTTCATGGGTCCAGCAAAATCCAAGTGAACTCTTTGCCACGGCGAAGTCGGCCATGACCATGGATGAAGCGGAGCCGGTGCTGGTTCGTTCCGTTGCTGTTGACACTCTTCACATTTCTTCACGTGTTGCTCTAGGTCCGCGTCGATACCAGGCCACCAGACGTAGCTCCTCGCGAGTTCTTTGCATCTTACGATACCGGGATGACCCTGATGAAGTTCCTCAAGCAAGAAGGCTCGGTGTTTTGAAGGCACAACTACTCTCATGCCGTACATTAAACACCCTTGATGAACTGTGAGCTCCAAACGCTTGTCGAAGAAATGTTTCAACTCCTTCTCAGCGACATGCGACGGCCAGCCAGCACTTGTGAAGTTCAGTACCTTGCTTAGTAATGGATCACGCCTCGTTTCACGAGCGATGTCTTGGCCTGTGACAGGCAGCGTTTCCAAACGAAGCGAATAAAAAATTTCGCTTTCTTCTTCTGATTGCTTTTCGCTGCTGTCGAGCGGCAAGCGCGATAAACAGTCTGCTTCCGCATTATCGGAAGATTTCTTGAATTCAAGAGCATAGTTGTAGGCTGACAGCGTCAGCGCCCAACGCTGCATGCGGGCAGCTGCCATCGCGGGAATGCCTGTTTTCGGGCCGAGAATTGTTTGCAGTGGTTTATGGTCAGTCACAAGCGTGAAGAACCTACCGTAGACGTAGAAGTGAAACTTCTTTACGCCGAATACGAGGGCAAGGGCTTCTTTCTCGATCTGACTGTAGTTCTTTTCGGCACTTGACAAGGTGCGGGATGCGTAGGCAACCGGTCGAACTGATCCATTTATCATTTTCTGCGAAAGAACTGCGCCTATACCGTACTGAGATGCGTCGCAGGCAAGTTGAAGCGGTCGCTTCGGATCATAATGGGCAAGAACTGGAGGGGAAGCCATAGCTGCTTTTATCTCCGTGAAAGCAAGCTGGCATGACGCATCCCACGTCCACTCCGTTGTTTGCTTTAGCAGCCTGTACAACGGCTGTGCCAAAGTCGAGAGACGCTGAACAAACTTGCCGTAATAATTGACCATCCCAAGGAATGACTGCAGTTGCTGCTTGTCTTTTGGAGCAGGCGCATTTAGTAGTGCCAGTACCTTTTCAGGCGATGCGCAAACACCCTCGGCGTTGATGACGTGGCCCAGATAACGGAGCTCTCGTTGAAAGAACGAGCACTTATCGCGCCGGATGCGCACACCGCGTTCCTGCAATCTTGACAAGACGGCTTCCAAGTTACGGAAGTGCTCTCGCTTGGTCTTGCCTGTGACCAGGATGTCGTCAAGGTAGCAACTGACTCCTTCCAACCCTTTCAGCATGTTGTCCATAATTCTTTGAAATATGCTTGGGGCGGACGAAATGCCGAAAGCCAGACGGTTCATAGTATACAAGCCCTTATGCGTGTTTATCGTCAGTAGTTTCCGGGAGCCTTCCGCCATAACTACCTGCTGGTAGGCCCTACTCAGGTCAATCTTCGAAAATTCCTCCCCTCCTGCAAGCGCTGCGAGAAGGTCATCTATCCGAGGTAGCGGGTAGCGGTCTACTTCTAGACAGGGATTGACGGTGGTTTTATAATCGCCACACAATCGGAGGCTTCCATCCCTCTTCACTACCGGTACCAAGGGCGTTGCGTATTCGCTTGTAGCAACAGGCGTTATGATGCCAAGCTTCTCCATTTTCACAAGTTCCGCTTCTACTGCACGTTGCAGAGCAAAGGGAACGCTTCTTGCCTTTACAAACTTCGGCTGTGACCCTTCGCGAAGGACAAGCTCGGCCTGCTCTTCCGTGATGGTACCTAGCTCATCCTTGAAAAGTTCGGAATGGCTTTCTAGCATGGCTTCCAGCTTTTCTTGCCAGTGCTTTGATATTTCTCGAGAGAGACCAAGGTGATTAAAAAAAACTAGGTTCTTCCAATCCAAACGAATATCTTGCAACCATTCTCTGCCGAGGAGTGCCGGTCCTGTAGAGTCCACGACGTACAGGGGAAGCTCCACGCACTGGTCGTTGTGGCGCACGACGACTTTCGCCAGACCCTTCGGTTTTACTATGGCCCCAGTATACGTGCGCAGCTTTAACGATGCTGGCTGAAGTCGCTTACGTGGAAACAACCTCTGGAATTCGCGCCATGATATGACGGATACGGCTGCGCCGGTGTCAAGCTCCATCGTCAGTAGGACACCGTCAACGTTCACGGGTACAGTAAATGGGTCTGCGTTGAATGATTTAAGTGAGACAGACGACTCGTTTCGGACGGACGTGAGCATCTTCACACGTTTCCGGAGCTTTGCCTCCCTAGCTTTCTTTCCTTTCCTGCAGGCGCGTTGAATATGCCCTTTTCGGTTACAATTGTAACATGTATCGCCGATATGAGGGCATGCTTCGCTAGAGTGATTGGGTGACCCGCAACGGAAGCAGCTTGCCGACATCACAGACTGCTTTTCGCCTCGAACCTTATTCACTTCGTACGCCGGGGATGCGCTGTTATGCGTGAACGCCGCGCTAATCGTTGCAGTTTCCATGGCAAGAGCTCTATCTACGGCCTTTTGGAAGGTTAGCTTTTTGTCTTCCGTGAACAACACACGCTGAATGTCCTCGCGGAGCAGGCCGCAAACGAAACAGTCCCGGAGCGCTTCATCCAAGAAACTTCCAAATTCGCAACTCTGCACCAGCCTTCGAAGTTCCGCGACAAATTCGGTAATGGACTCACCGCTTCGCTGTGACCGCTTGTAAAATTTAGCACGCTCTGCGATGACAGACGACTGCGGTGCCAGGTGATCGCTCAGGAGTTTCAGGAGACTGTCAAACTCTCGTGACGACGGTGCGTCCGGTGCCGTCAGCGACTTGAGCAGCGCGTAGGTCTTCGCGCCGATGAGACTCAGGAACGCAGGAACCTTCTTTGCTACTGGAACATCGTTGACCAAAAGATAGGCTTTCAACCTTTCCTCGTACGAGCGCCAGTCACTCGTGGTCTCGTCGAAAGGTTCAATGTGGCCGATGTGACTCATGACTCACTTGGAAGTTTCGGCTGCCGTGATGCCAGTTTCAGGAATTTCACCGCAGGGAAATCTTCGTGGCGGGAAGCTTTTACACAGAGGCCAGGTTCTTCACACTGCGAATTCCGTACGGCGGTCGTCCCATCCTCGTCGCCAATATGTCATGTCTGGCATCCAAGAACTGGGCGGCGTAGACGTAGCGTCGAAAGAACGTTTATTCCTGTTACTTGGCAGGCAGCCAACAGGTTACATACTGCGCGCGGTGGGCCCGTGCGAGCGGTCTTTTAAAACCAGCACGGGCTACCCGATAAGAGATAGCCGGGCAGAGAGCATGCGCAGACAGCACGCGATAACACGCGTGCTTGGTTTCGCGCGCACACAACAGTTATCTCCACTGCTCTTCAACATCGCCATGAGAGACCTATCAGTCCGACTCGATCGAATCGGGGCCGCCAATCTTAATCACGCTCTCTACGCGGACGACATCACCGTCTGGTGCGGCGGTGGGTCGGACGCAGCGGTGGAGCGGGCCCTGCAAGAGGCCTTGCACGTCACGGAAGAATTCCTCGAGGGCACGGGACTGGTCCTCTCGCCGACCAAGTCGGAACTCTTGCTGTATCGGCCCGACAGAAAAGGCCGCAAGTTCGACACGACGCTGGACCAAGTACCGATTGAACTCAGAACGAAGACGGGTCAGCGCATCCAGAGGGTGGATTCTCTCAGGGTGCTCGGACTGGTCCTCAATGCAAAGGGCAGCAACGCGCAAACGATCGCGCGCCTGAGCGCGAAGACGGAGAACATGCTCAGACTCGTTTCGCGAGTGACGAGCAGGAAGGGGGGCATCAGCGAAGCAAACCTCATAAGGATCTACCACGCCTTCCTCATGAGCCATATAGGCTTCTGCGCTAAGCTGGTCGCGGTCGGAGGAGAACAAGATCGACGCACTCATGAGGAAGAGCATTAAACGAGTCCTCGGCATCCCCGTGACGACCAGCACGGAGAAGTTGATGCAACTCGGGGTCCACAACACCCTGAGCGAAGTGATCGAAGCACAGAAAACGGCACAGATTGTTCGCCTCTCTACCACCAAGGCCGGCCGTCGAATACTCGAGATGGCGGGTCTGGCAGCCATGGCCGAGGAGTCGTGCGCAGTCCCGCTCTGCGAGGGTGAAAGGGACGCCTTTCGAGTCTCCCCCTTCCCGAGGAACGTTCATCCACAGCACAACGAGGCCCGGCGTGCAGCCAGAGCCCGAGCACTCACAAGACTGCCCTGCAGAAACCAGAGCTCGCGTCCTTTGTCGACGCGGCGCGGTATCCCGGATCAAACTCCTACGTGGCTGCGGTGGTTGACCCCCAGGGCAAGATCCTGAATGCGGCGTCTATACAACGTTCGACGGCGTCCGTCGCAGAGCAAGTCGCAGTGGCGCTGGCTCTGTGCGAACCCGGGCGCACGCAGATCTTCACGGACTCCAGGTCGGCGGTGATGGCCTTTCTGGCCGGCTCGGTCTCGGCCGAGGCTGCAGCAGTGCTGAGGACCCGCAAGACAGGCACAGCCCGTCATGTCATCACTTGGTTCCCGGCTCACATGGGCCGGGACGTCTCCCCTGGCTCGATCAACCCGAATGAGCTGGCCCACGACCAGGCGCGAGGTCTCATCAACCGCGTCGGTCCGAGGGGCCCAGCTTCGCAGGGGATCGACCGAACCACGGACCCGCTGCTAACTTTCCACGAGATAGCTGCTCACTACCAGCTGGGACGCAGACAGTTTCCGGCTCCTCACCCGAAGCTAGGCAGACCCCAGGCGTCGGTGCTGAGAATGCTGCAGACGGGCTCCTTTCCGTCTCGCTCAAGGCTCAGCCACTACACTCCGGTTGTGGATCCCCGCTGCCCAGACTGCGGCGAGGAACGATCCACTTTGAACCACATGCTGTGGCAATGTTCTGTGTTGCGCCACTCGCCTTTCAACAGGCAAGAAGATTGGGATGAAGCCGTCAAGAGCGACAAGCTTCAAGTCCAACTTCGGGCTGTCCAAAGGGCCTGCGCCAGGGCTGAAGATCACGGTCTTCCGCCCCCGGCGCGGGTGTGGCCCGCGACTACGACAACGTAGTCCCTTCGGACCAATTAAAGTTTCTTGTCTGTCTGTCTGTCTGTTGTTGAACCACTGTTTAGCCTGGTGAACTGCTGTTGCTTGGCTATATTTGGTCCGGCTAGACGAAGAAACAACTCATGCGTTACTCTGCTTCGCCTTCAAGAGTGGAACGCGACAGCGTTCCCGTCGACCCGCCAAGGGGTGTAAGACAATGGGCCACGGCGCAGCGACTACGCGCCCCGCATTGGACGCGGTGAGCGTCGAGCAACGCAGCGTTCGGTGCGGCAACGAAATGTGCGCCTGAGCAAGCGACGCACGCCTGAGCCTTAGAAACAGCTCGTTTCTAAGGCAACACCGCATTCACTAGAGGCGCTTTTGTACCGCTTTGAAGCATCGTACTCGTGGCTCAGGGACTCTGCCTCTGGACACGGACGCGTTCGGACGCAAGATGTCGAGCTCTGCAAGAGCGGTTTCAGCGGCCGCGTCTGGCCGTGGTAACAGGTCTTCTGTCGCCCCACCGGGCTATCGGTATGTACTACCGACTTTGCCATCAGGCGAAACTATGAAGGAGTGTCTGTTCTTACATTGTGACGTTGCCGGGAGACCATACCGCCTCGAAGACTTCCGTGACCCGCTGCAAGAACTCGGTGTATTGAAAGACGTGACCGGTATTGGGCCCTTCCAAATGACGCATGTGTGGCTCATCAAGCTACGAACTCCAGAGGTGAAGGAAGTGCTGGTTAGAGCGGGAGGCCTGGAGGTAAAAGGGCGCTTTTGCGCCGCCATTGACCCAGTGCAACAAGACATCACACTCAAAGTGCACTGGGTTCCATTCCACGTTACCGGGGAAGCATTGAAGAAGGCTTTCGACCACTATGGCGAAGTGAAAGAAGTAATACAAGAAGATTGGAAAGTGAGGGGCTTCGAGCAAGCTGAGTCTACCACGCGTATTGTGCGGATGACGCTCCGAGAGAACTTAACAACGGACGCTCTGCCCCATTTGTTCAAGATCTTTGGTGGCTCTGTGCTGGTTGTCGTTCCAGGGAGAGCTCTGATTTGCCTGCGGTATCGACGCAAAGGACACATTAGAAGAGACTGCAGAGTGCCAAGGTGTTATGAGTGCCGGGAATTCGGCCATGAAGCACTTGATTGCGTACGTACGTATGCAAGAGTTACTGGCAGCACGCAACCCGACGACGAAGGTCTCGAATTGATGGAAGAGGAGGTAACGGAGAAACTGACAGCGTCCTCGGAAACGCCGGTTCAACAGGTGGCAAGTGTCGCAAAAAAGGTGGCAACGCCATCCGCGTCGACACAGGACGCCACAGCAGGAAGAAAGCAGAGAGAAAGAAGAAGGAATGAAGAAGAGAATACACCGCCTGTGCCCGCAGAAACGGAGCACGGGTGTGACGCGTTTAACGTGGAGATGGACGCGGAGCCAGAGACGCCATATGAGACGCCCGATGAGATGGTCACTGAGGAGCCCGCCGTGCCTTCCAAGAGGCACCGAAGCGATGCTCCAGAAGAGGAGACGCCGGCTGACAGTGTTCAGCGCCTGGAGCCGCAGTGGATGGTGGTCCGGTCGACGCGGGCCAAGAAAGGGAAGTCCGCCCCACCGCAACGGTCAGCGTCGCTCACCCGAGAAGGGCAGGCGACGCAGTGACCAACGCGACTGGTGTCGCGGGTGCCCGTTGAAGCTGTCGTGCCGACAGGGACGCTCAGTTGTTGAGGGTTGCTATTTGCTGGGGGCCTTACTGTTGTTTTGCTCTTGCTCTTTGAAATGGCTATGTCGTTAGCTCCATTGCGCGTGGGAACCCTCAACGTTAGAGGTTTTAGGGCGAGACGGCGGCAGCGTCAGCTCCGACGCGTAATGTTGGAAGAAGATTTAGATATATTGGCGATTCAAGAGACTAAAATAGAGAGTGAGAGTCAGACTGATAGTATGGTTGCACAGTTTAGTGACCGCTATACTGTATGCGTTAGTCATGCTGTTGGCACAATGGCCGGTTGCTGTATATTTATTAAGAAAGGTTTGGGTACAGTTGAGGAAACAGTTATAAGTTGCCAGGGTGGTCGATTCGTGCTGTGCAATTTTGTATATTGCAACATAAAATACCGAATATTATGTGTGTATGCACCAACGAAAGTGAATGACCGGCTAAGTTTCTTTCAAGAAATATCGCACTACCTGAATACAGACAGATGTTTGATAGTGTTAGCAGATTTCAATTGCGTTTTGAGCTCGGACGATCGTTCGAGTGATGGATACTGGGCTGATAAGAGCGTTGTCTTTCTGAGGGGGGCCATTGGAAGAGCTCTGTTGGAAGACATTGCACATTACGCGAAAGAAGGCAATAAGCGGCATTATACTCATTTTCAAGGCAATAGCCATGCAAGGTTAGACAGAGCTTATCTTTCGCAAGAAATCGCCACAATGTGCGATGACTACAAGGTGCTGAACATAACATTTAGCGACCATTGTTTAGTAGCCTTCATGATAGGGAAAAAGATCACCGCAAAACCTAGAATGAAATGGGAAACATGGAAATTAAACGCGAAACTCTTAAAGGACGACCAATTTCTAGAAAGTGTACGCACAGAAATTGCCAAAGCAAATAATGACTGTGAAAAAGGATGGGGTGAGCGATGGGAGCGATTTAAAGAAGTCGTAAAAATGAATGCCATAGAGCGAGCAGTAGAAATACGTTTTAAAGAGCGCCAAGAGGAAAATAACCTTAAAAAAATGCTTCAGGAATTTGTGGATGCCGAAACTGCAGCGCCAGGCACCTTTATGGAAGAAATAAGGGAAACAAAGGGTAAAATTGAGGCTATCGACTCGGAAAAATACCGTGGCGCACTTATTCGCGCACGAATGGGAAAGATCTTGGCTGATGAAATGCCAACAAAGCGTGCATTGGGAACTGAGAAAAAGTATGCGAGGAGAGACGAAATAGTTGAGATTGAATACAAAGGGAAAATATCTAGAGATGCCGAAGAAATCAATTATGCGTTTACGGAATATTACAGGGAGCTCTTCAAGTGTAGAATACCGAGCAAGGCTGGGTATGAAAGCCATTTTCTAACCACTCTACCTAGGTTAGACGCAGAAGAAACAGATATCAGAAGATATCACAGCAAAGGAGATCGAAACGGCCATTGAAGACCTTAACCCTGGAAAATCGCCAGGACCTGATGGCCTAACAGCAGTTTTTTACAAAGCCTTTTGCTCGAAGATAGCCATCTTATTAGAGCGTGTTTTTATGGAGGCGTATCAAAAAGGTCGTTTGCCACCGTCCTTTAAAAGGGCGTATACAGTCTTGATACCAAAAAGCGATGACGCAAATAAACTTAACAAAGTAACAGGCTACAGGCCAATTACGCTGACAAACGTAGATTATAAAGTTTTAATGAAGATATTTGCGCGGAGACTACAAGGGATTATTGGTGTTATAGTAGGACCGCATCAGACCTGCGGGATAAGAGGGAGGTCTATATTTACTAATATCCATGTGGCTCGCAGCATTCTTGAAACTTGTGATGCAGATTTTAGGAAAGTCGTTATGTTACAAATTGATCTAGAAAAGGCGTTTGACAGAGTATGTCACAATCTCCTATTTACAATTCTTGGCTATGTCGGTGTTGGATCACGGATAACAGAGGGAGTTAAAATGGCATACAATAATTGTACAACTAACCTCATTGTCAACCATAAGCTAATTGAAAGGATTGAAGTGCGTTCCTGTGTTCGTCAGGGGTGCCCCCTGTCACCTCTTTTGTTCGCAATATATCTAGAGGCTCTCTGTAAAAAAATTATTGATAGTCCGGATGTGCGAGGATTCAGCCTAGAAGGATGTCAGGTACGTTTATTAGCTTACGCTGATGATGTTGTTGTTTTTTGTGACGATAAGGAGAGTGTTCGAGCTACCATGACAATTATGCGTGAGTTTTGTGACATGACGGACAGCAATATAAACCTGAATAAGTGTGCCGGCTTGTGGCACGGCCGGTGGCAAACAACGCCGCGTGTTTTTGAAGGTATGCAATGGAAGCTCACGCCTGGGATTTATCTTGGTGTACCACTAGGCACACATCGAGACACTAAAGACTTATGGAATGGCAAAGTGCAGGAATTAAAAGCTCAAACTGATAAGTGGGCCGGACGTGACCTCTCTATATTTGCACGTGCGGCTATCTGCAGAATCTTCTTGGTGAGCAAGCTGTGGTATCTCATGCAAGTCCTGAGTTGTTCCCGATTCAACCTCAAGAAATTCCATAGAGTATTTGCTGTTTTTGTGCGGCAGTCTGAATATGAAAGAACAAGCAGGAACAACTTGTTTCGCAAGTTGGGTCAGGGGGGCTTGTCATTACCAAATTTATACTTAAAGCAACTGATTTCTAGATTTTTGTTCTTACGAGACACGACAAATCCTTTCTTACGAACAGTTATTCAAGTCCGATTGAGCAATGTCTTACCTAACTTTGTTGTCTCGATGAGGGAGGGTGGGTGTTACGCAACGAGTAAATTTTTACGTGAGGTGGTCGTAGCATTTAGATTTTTAAACCACCACTTTTCCATAGAATATTTGGCTGCAGTCAGTCGTAAGCGGATAAGCTCGGATTTAATAGATATTATGTTCACAGAACCATTATATCGATTAATGTACCGCGAAGGCCAAGGGAAAGATGTCCTAAAACGTGTGAAACGAATGATTGTACCAGGGGGAGTGAAAACATTCTTTTTTAAACTACATACTAATACCTTGCCTGTAAAAACATGGCTAGAAGAAAGAGGGGACTATTTACCATGGGGGACTAACTGTTTGATTTGCAAGAAACCAGAAACTATAGAACACGTTTTTCTGGACTGCTGGAGTGCGGTCTTCTTTTGGGATATTATGCAAAGAACTATTAAAAAAGAATTGCCGTTAACAGCGCATGGTATCCGTTACCTATGCACAGTGCAAGACAGTATACCTTATGACATGTTCTTTCTTCTCGGCCTTCACAGTATCTGGAGAAACCGCATGGCTGTAAGGAATTGTGATATAAATGTGAGAACAGTAAACTCGTATTTTGCTGAGAATATCAGTAAACTGCGGGAAGTTTTTCAGAAGTTAGCGTATGACGATGATCTGTTGTCATTGATGGATGCCCTTGCCAAAATGAAAGTTTTTTAATCTCAACCGCAAGCTTCAAGCGCAGCGGTGGGAAAGTGAATATTGTCAGATGGTGGGAGCAGTATGTATTGATGTATTTGTTGAATGTCTGGAAATAAAGAAAAAATGTACTCGTGGCTCAGTGGTAGCGTCTCCGCCTCACACTCTGGAGACCCTGGTTCGATTCCCACCCAGCCCATCTTGCAAGAGTTGAGCCAAAGCCACCTAGAAACAAGCGCAGCTGCTTATATACCGCCGCGACGCCGCAAGCGACGGCGCGAGTTGGAGCCCCGTTTCTCCTCTGTCGTGACGTCACGGTGTCACGTGGTATTGAAGGCGACACCGCCGCGCCTGAGGAGCTGGGTTGAGCTCTAGTAATATGCTGCGCATAAAACGTTTTTGCGTTTTTACATGTATTTGAATAGGCCGCGTCGGAGTTGGGCCCGAGCTAAAGCTTCCTCTTAAGGGGTTTTAGTTCTCCGGCGGCTGCTAGGGGGCCTCGATGTCCTCCTCTCCCACCGCTTCGTACAGAGGGGAGACAAACGCGGCGTCTACTACGGCGTTGGCCCCAAAACCACCTAGAAAAAATATTTTTTTCTCTAGGTGGCTTTGGTTGGTCATGGGGATCGCGGATGCCGTAGTAGACGCCTTTGGCGGACGCCGCAGGGAGGCGTTGCCGGCGCTCGTGTATCATGAAAGCGATCTACGACGTGCCTCATCTCCAAAGCGATCTGCTACGTTTGCAGAGTGCGCGTACTGATGGTAGCTCGGTATGCGTTGTGCTTTCGACGGTTAGTTCGCGTTGAAGCGAGAGATGCATCAAGGTCAATTGGCTTGGTGCTGCCGCGATTCCTCACTCCAGAATTTTGACAACGAGTTTCCGCACTCATCGAGCGAGGTTTTTTCATGTTATCTGTGCGCGCGTGACACCGTGCTGGTTAATTTAGTTCAAACACGTTGGCGGGCTAGTTGGTTTGAATCCATGATAGAATGTGTAAGCGCGACTGAACAAGGACGTAGAAAGAAGCAGACACACAAGGACAGCGCTGTCCCTGTGTGTTTCATTTGACATACACTTCATGTCCTATTCATTTCTTTTTAATTCGGCAGCCTGCGATACTTAGGTGCAGCAGGCAGGGATTAAACCTTTCTTTCTTTTGTGTAATTTTACTGGCCCACCACCATTTTCTGTCCCTGTGGCTCTGTTTCTTCGTATACGTCCTCGTTCAGTCACGCTTACATATTCTAGCATTGTAAATTAGTAAGTAAATATTTACAAGTATATACGGCAGCCAAAACTACTAGCCTTACTTCGTATAGATATCCACTAATTTGCTATGGCAATCGGTGCTTCGCTTTTCGGGCAAAACTGCGAATTTTTTGCCGTGGCTGTATAGCAAGCTTATTTTGTAAAGGGACATTTCATAAAGTATACTTCTTTGTTACTTATAGCAAAATTATCATATGGCCTTACAATCCAAAAAGTGCTGTAGCGGAAAGAAAAGGTAACGCAAGTGCTCCTATTTTTTGAAGCTGTAACCACATAATTGTGAAATCTGCGCCCAATCCATGCCATTGAGCGCGCACACAATGGTGCGTTTGTTGAACCTGAACAGCCGATTCTGAGCATGCGCGCTAGTTCGTAATAAGGCGCTACTAATTGCGACCTGCAGAGGTGTACTTTCGTCTGAGAATAGCTTCAGACGATGCTTCCGGGAGCCGTGAGATTCGAGAGTGGGCTGAGCAAATATTGCTCGCGTAGCGCTTTCATTGTTTGGTTTTCGCTGTATGTATTGTATGACATGTAGTCCTTTCTTCTAGAAAGGGTCAACAAGAATTATTCATAACACCGGAGGACAAGATTTGGAACATAGTAGACAGAGAGCTGACAAGGCACTGAGCAGCTTTCAATGCGGCACCGTCGGGTTAGAACAATACCTTCTTCAATGTGATCGCCGCCACGGTAACCCTTCCTTTGTCAGGCGCCCCTGCAGTGACGGTTCCTCGTTGAGAAAGAAGCTGCTACAACGGTAAAAGTGAGTAGCGAGTTCAAGTGTTATTGACATTACCGGTATAAAAAGGTCAAATATTAAGGAAGAAAACTGAAGTAAGCATTTTCAGCCGGCGATTAGCTTGGACAAAATGTTTTCTTTTAACTTTCCTGCTGTGTTGCGGCACGGCTGGAATTCGCATGTTTATAAAGGAAGACAAAATGTTGGGAAAAGTCCTGCGCGTTTCTAGGGAACAGACCACTTCGCTGCTGCAGTTTGTCCAGCAGCATACACACCTGGCGAGTGCTTCTACAGAGCTGTCGTCATGTATGAGTGCTGCTCGAAAAAAAAAACGAGCTGCGGGAAGAATTAGCGGTTGTTTTCAATGAAGAGGGACCAGCCTTAAAGACACCGTCAAGCCGCTGGGGCAACCACTGGGTCAAGATGGCCCTCAAAGCTAGAAGGAAAGCAGCTAGGGCTGTCGTCATGTATGAGTGCTGCTCGAAAAAAAAAACGAGCTGCGGGAAGAATTAGCGGTTGTTTTCAATGAAGAGGGACCAGCCTTAAAGACACCAAGCCGCTGGGGCAACCACTGGGTCAAGATGGCCCACAAAGCTGGAAGGAAAACAGCTAGGGCGGCGAGCGCGCAGAGGCGAGTTCTCTAAGAAGCCTGACCGTAACGTCGTTTTACGTTGGTGTTGTTCGCAAGGCTACGAGAGGCAGGAAAGTAGATGGGATTGATGGGCACATCCTCGACGTCCCTTGGAGGATCGGCGGCATGCTCGTATCCCCCCTCCCCCGCTGTTCGCCGATAGCGAGGAGTGTAGAATTGGGTGTAAAAAATATTGTGTGTGTGACCTGTGATCCCACAAAAGATATATTTGCGCAGTAGATTATAACACATGATTGCAGAATGTTCTCAGTCTTTTTTTTTTTCTTCTTTTCTGTGGGAGGGATACTATAGGTTATGTGTTCTGAGCAGCAACTTAAGGAAGTTCATTGCGCCCACTGCTCGCAATGCAATGCTCGCAACCTGTTCTTGTGTACTATTGTTGTACATATCTAACTACAATGAAGATTCAGTGGCCAGTTAAGATAATCGCTTTTTGTGGGTCGGATTACAGTGAATGAGCAATATATGCTTTTGTCTTGCATGAATAATTAGCAGCTCCTCATGCGACCCCCAGCAGCCGCAGCCTCACCACGGACTGCCAGTTGCGCACGTGCTCCTCAGAGAGCTCTCTCCGCCTACAAGGCAACTGCGAGTTTTGTCCGGCAGGGGTAGTCGGTAGAGGCGCGGGCACAAAAAGAGGCTAGCTTCTCTGCCAGCAGCCGCTCGAACAAAACTGGCAGGTAAGTGTGAGGGCATAGATGTACCTTTTTTTTTGCGTATGGAATTGATGCCGCATATGACCTCTGTAAATTGTAATGATTAGTAAACAAGCATAAAGCTTACATTCAGTGCTCTGATGATCGTTTTTTGTACACATTTGCATGATATAATAACTATAGTAACAGGAGCGCCGTTCGCACGAGACCACCCAGCGCCTGCTTCAGCAGCTGCTGGCTGCACTTCCAAGGCCCTTGCCGCTCGCAGCCCCCTCATGAGAAGCGGAGAAGCATACCCAAGGAATTTCGCGTCGCATCTTTTTTTCTTTGCTTTAACAAATTGCTAATCTAGTAATGATGGCATGAAGCCCGAATATTGGTGAGTTACAACAATTATTTACTTATGTCATCCGTTAATGCAACCGCATATAGCAGAGCAGATGCAGTATGACTTTGTGTTTGAAGTGATGCTGCAGCAGTAGTGGTGTCCACATCGTCAACCTCCCCTACGCAAGTGTGAGCAATCTTGTCAGTGCGGACATTCTGAGTGTGGCAATGAAATTTCCAGCCGCTTTATTGTTGCCATGTTAATTTAAGCACGAGGCTCCACTGTATTTGTTATACTATTTCATCCTGTCTCGTCAAATGGTGACAGTTATTTGCTGGCTGAGGGACAGGGCAATTCGCACCTTAATATAGTGCGGAAAGCAACCTATGAAATAGCACACACAAAAGTGATGAAGATATCTTGCCTATTGTTGCGTTTCGCCTGCGACGCGCGGTTTTGCCGGCGCGACTGCGGCGGGGCGGCAGACATTTTGGCCCGTTCGGCGTCGCCGCAACGCTCCCCGCCAGGCGTTTCCAGGCGTTTCCAGGCATGTTCCGATGCCACGTGTCTTCATGTGCGTGTGTGAGTGTATGTGCCATTGTGCCCGAACGGCGGCGATGCGACAGCAGGGGGTCACCCTCTCCTTCCAGTCATTGTGCCCGACCAGAGGCGCCACGAGAGCCGAAGTTACCTTCTCCTCCCAGTCTTTGTGCCCGACCGGCGGCGCTACGACAGTGTGCGTCACCATTAGCCCATTGTACAATCACGTGCTCGTCTATTGAGGGGTTCCTTCTTGCCCTCAACTGCGAGAGTATAAAAACAGCTGCCCCCGGACGCCAAAAGGAGGGCTCCGATTTCTTCTGTTGAGTAAAGTGCTCTCCCGTCTCTCTACTTCGGTCAACCTGACCGCCAACTCTTTGCAATGTTAAAATAAACAAGTTGTTTTGTTGTTACCAGTCGACTCATGCTTTGCCGGGACCTTCGGATGCTTCCAGTTGTACCCCAGGCCGCCAGGCCAACGCTACCCTTGGGGCTTGCGACCCAGGTACAACCACGGGCGTCAGCGCCGAGTTCCCAACAACCGATGCCATCGGTGGGATCCAAATAACTGGTGGCAGCGGTGGGATCCAAACATCTGGTTGGCAGCGGTGAGATCGCCTCGGACTCCAAACAACTGTCTGCCAGCGGTGAGATCGCGACAACGGAGGCCAGCAGCGAAGATATGCAGTTGACTGTATGCTGAGCAGCTCAACGACGATCCGGGAGCAGTGCAACGAGCCCTGTGTGATGACTGGTTGCCTGCAGCGGAACGACTGCGCTGGACTCTTGGCTGCGAGGTTTGGTGAGTGCGGGACTTTCTTCTTCTGAGCTTTGCCAGGCTTTTGTTAGTGTCAGAAACAGAGCTGGTAGTTGTGGTTGTCGTTGCTGCCGGGTTAGTTTGCGGCAAGACAATAGTAAGCAGTAGAGAAAGCAGCATTCAGAGCAGCCATGGATTTGAAGTCGTTGCACAAACCGAAATTGCTGGAGCTTGCAAGAGAGTTGGGTCTGGATGTCTCGGACAAACTCAGAAAACCAGAACTGCTAAAGGCTATTCTTGAGTTAGAAGCTGAGGATGACGAGCTGTCGGAATGCCTTGAGACCATTGAGGAGAGGGAGACTGCAAAAAGACAAGAGCGTGAACGTAAAGAACAGAAAGAGCGAGAGCAACAAGAGAAAAAAGAAGAGCGCGACCGTCAACACGCGTTGGAAATGAAGCGTCTCGAGATTGAGATGGAACGCGCTCGTAATGGAAGTCAGGCACACGGTGCAGGAGAACGAGTATTGTTCAAAATGACTGACCTGATGCGGCCGTTTAAGCTTGGAGAGGACATTGGTTTGTTCCTGGTTAACTTTGAGCGAACGTGCGAGAAGCAGGGGTTCTCTCGGGAAACGTGGCCACAGCGCTTGCTCACTTTGTTACCCGGCGAGGCGGCCGACGTAGTCGCTCGCTTGGATAGAGAGGAGGCAGAGGATTTCGACAAAGTGAAATCGAGTCTGCTAAAAAAGTACCGGCTGTCTGCGGAGGCGTTCCGTCGGAAGTTTCGGGAAAATGAGAAAGGCAGAAGTGAGTCATATACGGAGTTTGCGTACAGGCTTATGTCAAACATGCAGGAGTGGCTCAAAGAAGAGAAAGCGTTTGGTGACCACGATAAAGTTCTGCAGTGTTTCGGGCTAGAACAGTTTTATAGTCGGTTACCGGAGAACGTGCGGTACTGGGTCTTGGATAGGCCAGACGTGAGTACGGTGGCTAGAGCCGCTGAGCTAGCCGAGGAGTTTGTGACGCGTCGAGCTCGCGGAGCTAAGGACGGTCAAAAGGGTGAATTTGGCTCGAAGTTTGAGAGGCCGAAGTTCACACCCATGAGAGCAAAGGGGAACACGCGTAGTGAGGATGCGAGTGGAAGCAGTGCGACCGAACCTAAGGAGACGGCGGCAGCCGAAGCCGAACGCAGAAAGCGGTTCGAGATGAGGCAAGCGCGCGTTTGTTATACGTGCCAGAAGCCGGGTCACTTTTCGGCGCAGTGTCCGGAAACAACACCAAAAGTTGTGTTTTTTTCAATAGGCAGCACTGACGAGAACATGAAGCTTCTCGAGCCTTACATGCGAGACCTCCTCGTGAACGGGAAAGAGTGCCGAGTGCTTCGCGATTCCGCAGCTACGATGGATGTAGTTCACCCCTCTTACGTAGAACCCCATATGTTCACGGGCGAGTGCGCATGGATCAAGCAAGCCGTGGAAGCTCATAGCGTGTGTCTGCCAGTAGCAAAGGTGCTTATTGAAGGACCTTTCGGAGCGCTTGAGACGGAGGCGGCAGTGTCATCTATGCTGCCACCCCAGTACCCGTACCTATTTTCAAACAGGTCCGATCACCTCCTGCGCGAGAAGGGGCTTTTGTTCGGTGAGGCTAGCGTTCAGGCCTTAACCAGGTCGAAGGTTCGGGAGCTCGCTGCAAAGGCGGTAGTTGCGGGGCCGACGTTATCGAACAATGAAAAAGGGTCAGAGGTGCAGCAAGCTGACGAACTGAATAAACTTGAGTCTGTAACGTTGAAGGCGCCAGATACTGGAGAGGAAATGCCCGACACGGGAAAGTTAGAAGAGCTATCTACTGATTTGCTCATCGCGCCTACGTCAGACGGACTTAATAGGTTGCTAAAAGTCAGCCGGTCGGCTTTGATAGCCGAGCAAAAAAAGGATGGCAGCCTGGAAAACGTGCGCTGCAATGTCAAAGAAGGTATCGCCAGGAAAACTGCGCGTTTTGTGGAAAGAGGTGGAGTCCTGTACCGGAAGTATCTAGACCGCCGAGGAGTGGAGTTCGATCAGCTGATCGTGCCTCAATGCTATCGTCAGGATCTGTTGCGCTTGTCACACGGGGGTTCGTGGTCCGGACACCTTGGAGTTAAGAAAACTAAGGACCGTCTCTTGCAAGAGTACTATTGGCCAGGGTGTTTTCGGGACGCAGACCATTTCGTGAGGACATGTGACACTTGTCAGCGGGTGGGCAAACCAGGGGACAAATCAAGGGCGCCGTTGAAATTGGTACCTATCATTACGGAGCCTTTTAGACGGCTCGTTATTGATACAGTGGGACCTCTGCCGGTAACAGCCACGGGGTACAGACACATTTTGACTGTGATCTGCCCAGCGACAAAGTTCCCTGAAGCAGTGCCGCTTAAAGAACTCAGCTCAGTTGAGATAGTCAATGCACTACTGTCCATATTTGCGCGAGTTGGTTTTCCTGCGGAAATCCAATCAGATCAGGGCACAGTGTTTACTAGCGCTTTGACGACAACTTTTCTCGAAAGGTGTGGGGTAAAGCTGCTACACAGCTCAGTGTACCACCCACAGTCGAATTCCGTTGAGAAGCTCCACTCCGTCATGAAGCGCGTGTTGAGAGCCTTGTGTTTTGAACATCAAACTGACTGGGAGCTGTGTCTGCCTGGGGTGATGTTTGCGTTAAGAACCGCGCCGCATGCAGCTACGGGGTTTTCGCCAGCTGAGCTGGTGTACGGTCGCTCGCTTCGGTCTCCGCTTCGCATGCTTCGAGAATCATGGGAAGGTAGGGGCGACGACCCAGTCCTGGTGGAATACGTGCTTAAGCTCCTCGAACGCTTAAGAAGGGCACAGGAGTTGTCAGGTGAAGCAATGACAAAGGCCCAGCAGAGGGCCAAGGTTTATTATGATCGGACCGCCAGGGCCCGTCGTTTTGAGGTGGGCGATGAGGTCATGATATTGCACACATCGCTAAACAACAAACTAGACGTGCAGTGGGAGGGCCCAGCACGAATTGTTCAGAAACTGTCGGACGTTAACTACGTGGTGAGTCTGCCAGGGAAGCGGAAAGCACAGCAAGTTTACCACTGTAATCTGCTCAAACCCTATAAACAACGCGAAGCAGTGGTGTGCATGATGGTAAACGTTCCTGAAGAGCTTCCGGTCGAGCTTCCGGGACTAGGCTCAGTGACGAACAGGGAAGACACCGGTCAAGTCATTAGTGACCTTATCAGTAAAGCACCGCTGTCGCCTGAGCAGAAAACCGAACTACACCAGCTCTTACAAGAGTTTCAAGGTCTGTTCTCTGAGAGGCCTGGTAGGACTTCTGTACTTACTCATGATATAGAACTTACCTCCCCAGAGCCAGTACGATCCAAGGCGTATCGGGTGTCACCCCGCCAGAGCGATATTATGGAGGCTGAGGTAAAGAAAATGCTACAGCTCGGTGTTATTGAGGCAGGTGAGAGTGATTATACCTCCCCTTTGATTTTAGTTGAGGTACCGGGCAAGGAACCTCGTCCTTGCGTCGACTACCGCAGGCTTAATTCCATCACTAAGGATCAAATTTATCCGATCCCTAACATCGAGGAGCGCCTTGAGAAAGTTAGTAGCGCTCAGTTTATTTCCACCCTAGATCTTGTCAGGGGTTATTGGCAGGTTCCACTTACAGAAGAGGCTAGTAGGTATGCGGCGTTCATTTCACCAATGGGAACATTCCGCCCTAAAGTGTTGAGTTTTGGTTTGAAGAACGCGCCATACTGTTTTTCAAGCCTCATGGATAAAGTGTTGCGGGGACAACAAGAATTCGCTTTACCGTATCTAGACGACGTAGCGATATTCTCCGCATCCTGGTCTGAGCATATGGCACACTTGCGGGCAGTGCTAACCCGCCTGCGCGAAGCGGGCTTGACAGTAAAGGCTCCTAAGTGCCAGTTAGCACAGGCCGAGGTTGTCTACCTCGGTCACGTGATTGGTCAGGGTCGTCGCCGCCCCTCTGAAATAAAAGTGGCCGCTGTGCGAGACTTTCCGCAACCGCGCACAAAGACCGATATTCGGTCGTTCTTAGGTGTCGCCGGCTACTATCAGAGGTACATCCCTAGGTACTCTGATATCGCGGCTCCCCTGACGGATGCTCTAAGAAAGTCAGAGCCTCAAACAGTCGTCTGGGACGAGACAAAGGAAAGAGCTTTTAGCGCCCTAAAGAGTGCCCTAACAAACCAGCCTGTGCTACGATCGCCAGACTATACAAAAGGGTTCATTGTTCAGTGCGATGCTAGTGAGCGAGGCATGGGCGTTGTACTGTGCCAACGGGAAAAGGGAGAAGTAGAACACCCCGTCCTGTATGCTAGTCGTAAGCTGACCAGTCGTGAGCAGGCGTATAGCGCCACCGAGAAAGAGTGTGCATGTCTCGTGTGGGCCGTTCAGAAATTGTCATGCTATCTAGCCGGCTCGAGGTTTGTCATTGAGACGGATCACTGCCCTCTCCAATGGCTGCAGACCATCTCTCCCAAAAATGGCCGCCTCCTGCGCTGGAGCCTCGCTTTACAACAATATTCCTTTGAGGTGCGTTACAAAAAGGGGAGTCTCAACGGTAACGCCGATGGCTTAAGTCGAAGCCCCTAACGTAGGAATCAGCCTCAAAATTGTTTGTTACTGATGTTTTTCTTCCTGAGGCAGGATTTTTTTTTACATATTGCTTTTGTTTAGTGTTTCAAAGTGATGATATGCTTTCTAGTGCAATTTTCCAATTTGTGGACGCGTTCTGAGTGATGCTAGACTACTGTAAGGAAATAGGCAGTGGTATAAAAAGGGGAAAGAGCCTGGCAGGGCTTAGTGAGGGTTGTGCCGTGCTTGCTGACTGAGCGGTTGAGTTTCAGCGTAGTTCTAACGCTTGCCGGGAACGAGAACAAAAATGTGAACTCTCCCGAAGTCACTTTGCAGTGTCCCGTGCGAACCTGAACGAGAGAACGAGGCCTTCTCTGTGCGCTGCGCTCAAGAAACGTCGAGGGACGCCCGACTTCGGTTATGAGCATCATCGAGCGACATCCCTCCGGACAGCGGATGCAGTCCCCTGTCCATTGGGATCTCCTTCCCCCGGCGGGGCGGTCTGTTGCGTTTCGCCTGCGACGCGCGGTTTTGCCGGCGCGACTGCGGCGGGGCGGCAGACATTTTGGCCCGTTCGGCGTCGCCGCAACGCTCCCCGCCAGGCGTTTCCAGGCGTTTCCAGGCGCGACTGCGGCGGGGCGGCAGACATTTTGGCCCGTTCGGCGTCGCCGCAACGCTCCCCGCCAGGCGTTTCCAGGCGTTTCCAGGCATGTTCCGATGCCACGTGTCTTCATGTGCGTGTGTGAGTGTATGTGCCATTGTGCCCGAACGGCGGCGATGCGACAGCAGGGGGTCACCCTCTCCTTCCAGTCATTGTGCCCGACCAGAGGCGCTACGAGAGCCGAAGTTACCTTCTCCTCCCAGTCTTTGTGCCCGACCGGCGGCGCTACGACAGTGTGCGTCACCATTAGCCCATTGTACAATCACGTGCTCGTCTATTGAGGGGTTCCTTCTTGCCCTCAACTGCGAGAGTATAAAAACAGCTGCCCCCGGACGCCAAAAGGAGGGCTCCGATTTCTTCTGTTGAGTAAAGTGCTCTCCCGTCTCTCTACTTCGGTCAACCTGACCGCCAACTCTTTGCAATGTTAAAATAAACAAGTTGTTTTGTTGTTACCAGTCGACTCATGCTTTGCCGGGACCTTCGGATGCTTCCAGTTGTACCCCAGGCCGCCAGGCCAACGCTACCCTTGGGGCTTGCGACCCAGGTACAACCACGGGCGTCAGCGCCGAGTTCCCAACAACCGATGCCATCGGTGGGATCCAAATAACTGGTGGCAGCGGTGGGATCCAAACACTATGCTCCTTAACTTCAGTTATATTGTGTATTTTCGTGCTATTTGTTGTTTACATATTTTATGATTTTTATCACGGCATAACAGAGCTTGAACGCCTATTTTTCTTTCCGTGCGAAAGTCTTGCATTGTCGTAATGTTTTGTTTCCATTCACTGTTCTTTGAGAGCAGATTGTGATGCATCTTTAGCTCTTGAGGTGCAGTGTTCGTGCAATACTCATGCAGCAGCTTCGATTTGTAAACATCTAAGTGCGATATGCCTTTTCTTTCTGTATGTGTGTAACTCCACCACAGCATCTTACTTTCACATGTAGTGACGTATCTATGCATTCGGCAGCGATAAATATTCTTTTGTTGGTGCGAGATGATCTATGCACTTGTACATTTTTTCTGGTATAGTTTAAGCCGGATGTTATTTTTGTGTGACCGTCGACTACAAAATAGTTTTCTTAAACACAGCGTGCCTTATCTGTGATTTTTTTATGCAAGCACAAGGTAAGGTGATATTTATTGTTCCCAATAAGTATCGCAGTGTGTCTCTGTGATATGTTGCATATGTCTACCACTGCATCACTCACACTTTTTTAATGTAGAGACTGTTTCATCTGATGCGTACATAAACACGTTTTACTTCAAGAAATAACCGCCCAGGCACTCCGTACAGATGGTTAACCAGCCAAGCTGAAACGTGCAGCCCCGGTGTTTATCACTGGGTTAATACCGACGGTTCGTTAAACGACGGCTTGGTAGGCTGCCGGATCCTGGGTACGCAGTTGCTGCTTGCGTTCGGCTGCACGAGCCTGTTCTTGTGCCTGGGCTGCAGGATCGACGCGGCGTAGACGAGTTCGTTCCCGGTTCTGCTCGCGGCGTTGTTGTTGTAAAGCTGCCCGCTACTCTGGAGTACGTATGACGCGTTGCCTACCCATTTCGTAGCCGGAGAGAAACTGCCGCGCGCGCGCTCGGCTGCGACGGAGACCAATGACGTTACCACTGGCGCAGCCAATGGTGCGACTTTTTTCTATTTTTCTTTCTCGCGCATGTCCATGAGATCACGCCGGGGGAGTTATCGGCCTACAGGCTACAGACGGACGAACGAATCGGCTAGCCAAATACAGCTTCTTTGTAAAAGGGCAGCACGTTGCAGGTTAAAATTATAAAGGAAGGTGGAGGTTTATTTTATTGCTTTTAATGATTTTATTTGCATAGCACTTTTACATTTGCAATGATGGGTTTCACTGTAAAAATACAACTGCATAACATTCCGGTTATTGAGTTCTACTGTTTACAAGTGAAGGCAGTTTGTATAAATCGATCAGCTGCTCATGCATGAACACACTTAATAGCTAGGAGCCATAGCGTTTGACATGTTGGACGGCAAGTAGGAGGCCCATTTCGTCACTCGGAAGAAACCTTGAGGTTGTGAGACAAAAGGGAGGCCGGCCTGGGAGGTGTACGTGCGACAGCAGGTTCGATGGAGCAGAAGGTGTCACGCGCACTCTGCATTTTGGCTTTGTGAGCTTCTCGGCCCGAGTAGAAGATTACGAGACGAACGGTCACGTAATTCATTGCACAGGGGGAGCAGAGAACTGTCAGCCATAGCAGAACAGAAACAGAAGTGTAGGGCCTAACTCCGTGGGGCACAGGGTATATAGGTAACGACAGCGGCAGCGGCAAAAAAATCATGGCAAAGATCATTTTAACAGCCACTGAACTTTAGTTCACTTTCAATATTATAACTTACCACTGAACATTCTGTTTCACTTATGATAAGTGTAAACCCTACGTATGTAAGCTCTTCATACCCTTCACTACACAACTTTTACATTTCTCGACAAATCATGAATGCTTGAAAGCTAGACATCAGTTACAACTGAGTCTGGAAAATATTTTGTAATTTCAGAGCGTAAATAAAACAGGCTGCTGCTGCTGATGGTGATGATGATGAAATGTGAGGACCGTTTGCGCTCGTTTTGTGTCGTCATATCGTTCTGTGCAGGTTTCCCACAGCTCTTCAGGCACTCATCACTACCAAATTGTTCAGTTTACCATTCTTATTAACTAAGTTGTGCGGGATATTGTGCCTGCAGAGTTACGCACGTAGCAGTAAGAGTTTTGTTCACGTCCTGTCTTGTGAAAGTACGAGCGGGTGTACACAACTCCAAACCGTATTCCAAGCAGTAGGGATCCCTGGCCTCTCCCCAAGCGAAGTGCAAGTCAGCATCGGGTACTCCCGCCACTCTTTGTCGTGTCACTGTCCTGCCAGATAAGATGAAAGTGCAAAGCAAGGTTTTGATATTGGTATTGATGTTTGCACATACTCATAGAGTATGTGCTCGGACAATGGAAGCTGCAAGGATACATGTGGCAGTTACCACTGATGATCCTGTATTTCTTTCCTTGTAGCTTAAAAGGTGCGGAGCCTATGCAAATTGCCGAAATAGGCATGTTCATGATTTGGCACAGGTCTAACTTTCGTGAAACGCTGACGCCGAACCTGCCGAATTTCCTAGAGTGCCATTGTAGGTTGTGTCGCTTTACTTGCATTCAGTGAAAGGTAGTAGGTTGGTTCCATGCGCGAACACTTACATTCGTTCCAATCGGCCCCGTCTACAAAGCCGGATCTGCGCCATATTTATGCACATGATTTTCGAAGTTAGGGCTTCCTGTGCTGTTACCAGTGCAGCAATAAACTTCCCTGAGTAGTGTGACCTATCCTTCAAGTAAGATGCGCTCTCTAACAATCAATTAATAGCTCAGTGAAAGTACCGGGACGAACGAGCAAATTGGAGGAGCCAACGTGCAGAAGGTGTCAGTCTGCCAGATGTCAGTCAACGCCTCCGCCGAGCCCTCTGTGAGGGGACCGGAGCTGACAAGGCGGCAAGGAATAAATTGCAGCTGTGTTGAAAGTTGGGCGAGTTGATATCTGTTTATTCTCGGGACAGTGCGAAAAGACGTGTCTTGTCGTGTCGTGCTTCGTCACGTCGCGCCATTTCGCGCTGCTCTGAGAACATAACCAGGAAACTATCTCAATCTAGCTACACAGGAGCCTGAGGCTGCACCGTCCAGCAACAGTGTTTGTCACGACATATGAGTACAAATAATTTAAGCGTGTAGCGCAACTCATCTCCCAAACTTTAAGAGGAAGCTTTAGGCGGGTGCTCCAATCTAAATACATGCAAAAGGAGAATTCGTTTTTCTCGGCAACCGCTGCACCGAATTTGACGAGGTTTGTTGCACTTAAAAGAAAAATCTTAAAATCTAGTGAATGTTGGTTTCGAATTTTTGAGTTGGGTTGTCAATTTTTGATTAAAAATTGGCAAAAATTGAAAATTTCCGAAAAACGAAAGTATCAAGTTTACAACTCTGTAACTCAACAACGAAAAATGATCAAACAATTCTGTGAATTGTGTCTGATCGTACATCTAAAGCGGACAAAATTTATTTGTTACACATGAATATAAAAATGTAATAGGAAAATACAGCTTTCGCAGAACCCTTGTAACCAACGTAACAAATTGACGTAAGATGTAAAATGACATATCGAATTTGTCCGCTTTGAATGACCTAATGGATGCCGTTTACAGGGCAGCGATGTCAATTCTTGATGCAGAGCTATGAATATGTAAGCTTCGTGCTTCTATATTTTTCAGGTGGTCAAATATTTGAAAATCTTTTTAAGAAAATTCAAGCCCTAAATCGAAATTCCGCTTGCAAAAGTCACTAGAATTTAACTTTATCTTTCAAATGCAACCCATTTTATCATGATCGGTCCAGGGGTTATCTCATAAAAACGTTTTTGCCTTTTACATGTGCTTGAATAGGCCGCGTCGGAGTTGCGCCCGAGCTAAAGCTTCCTCTTAACAGGAAGCTTTAACAGCCACTGAATTTTAGTTCGCTTTCAATATTATTACTTACCACTGAATATTCTGTTTCACTTACACCGTACACCATGAGGCACACCGTAGTGGGGGACTCCGAAAATTTGGACCAGCTGGGGTGTTTAAGGTGCATCTGAATCTAAGTACATGGGTGTTTTCGTGTTTCGCGCCCAGCGAAATGCGACCGCCATGAGCAGGATTTGATCCCGCGACCTCGTGCGTAGCAGCCAAACACCATAGCCACTAAGCAACTACAGCGGGTTGTTTAAACATAGTCGCCTCGTCTACAGTCCAGAAGATACAATAAACACTAGGTTGTTCTTACTGATGAGATGGGATCATCATCATCATCATCATCATCATCATCATCATCATCATAGTTACGCCCACTGCACGGCAAAGGCCTCTCCCATACTTCTCCAACAACCCCGGTCATGTACTAATTGTGGCCATGTCGTCCCTGCAAACTTCTTAATCTCATCCGGCCACGTAACTTTCTGCCGCCCCTGCTACGCTTCCCTTCCCTTGGAATCCAGTCAGTCCGTAACCCTTAATGACCATCGGTTATCTTCCCTCCTCATTACATGTCCTGCCCATGCCACATTTCTTTTTCTTGATTTCAACTAAGATGTCATTAACGCGCGTTTGTTCCCTCACCCAATCTGCTCTTTTCGTATCCCTTAACGTTACACCTATCATTCTTCTTTCCATAGCTCGTTGCGTCGTCCTCAATTTGAGTAGAACCCGTTTCGTAAGCCTCCAGGTTTCTGCCCTGTACGTGAGTACTGGTGAGACACAGCTGTTATAAACTTTTCTCTTGAGGGGTAATGGCAACCTGCTGTTCATGATCTGAGAATGCCTGCCAAATGCACCCCAGCCCATTCTTATTCTTCTGATTACTTCATTCTCATGATCCGGATCCGCAGTCACTACCTGTCCTAAGTAGATGTATTCCCTTACCACTTCCAGTGCCTCACTACCTATCGTAAACTGCTGTTCTCTTCCAAGACTGTTAAACATTACTTTAGTTTTCTGCAGATTAATTTTTAGACCCACTCTTCTGCTTTGCCTCTCCAGGTCAGTGAGCATGCATTGCAATTGGTCTCCTGAGTTACTAAGCAAGGCAATATCATCAGCGAATCGCAATTAACTAAGGTATTCTCCAGTAATTTTTATCCCCAATTCTTCCCAATCCAGGTTTCTGAATACCTCCTGTAAACACGCTGTGAATAGCATTGGAGAGATCGTATCTCCCTGCCTGACCCCTTTCATTATTGGAATTTTGTTGCTTTCTTTATGGGGGACTATGGTGGCGGTGGAGCCGCTATAGATATCTTTCAGTATTTTTACATACGGCTCGTCTACACCTTGCTTCCGTAATGCCTCCATGACTGCTGACGTTAAAAAGAAGTCAATAGCCGCGTTTACATGAATGCGACAGTGTCGCATCGCATCGCATTTCTAGCGCATCACATTCATGTAAACAGCAGTAATGCGCTAGAAAGGCGCATCGCATTAATGCGCCAGGCGAGGGTAGATTTCCGGGCGCGAGTCGACTCTCGCGCAGCATGCAAACGCACGATCGTCGCATTAGGAATGATGGGAAGGAATTAGCCATCAACATGGCGGCGGTCCCGGCTGCCCGCTTCGAATTGATTTTGGCGTTGCTTTTGTAAAATGCACTTCGTTCGCAGCAAATGATTGCGTAAACGGCTTTCGCTTAGTCTCAGGCCGCTTCGACGACAGAGTATTATGGATACCCTTATGGCGTTTTCGAGATCGCTTCTCGTTTCGAACGAGTCGAAGCCTAACGAAAGAAACATTCATGATGTCAGCGCTACCTATCGCTAGAGTCGGAAAATAGCCGCAACGACGGCATATGGCCTCTGAGATACGAAGATCTCGCTGGCCAACTAAAGCTGCAAAACACGTGCGTGGCTTTGCGTCCGCTGCACTATAGCGTATAGCGTACGCTATAAGTTGCGTACGCTAAACTAAAGCTGTCTATTTCTCGGCACTCAACCACCAACGTGCACTCGGCCTACTACCGGAAACCAGTTACACTGGAAGTCGGTTGCACTTCCCTTATAGGACACCATGTGGCGCTACATTCTCGCGACAGTTAAGGCGCTACATGTAAACGGCGTCGCCCCGTTTACATGAATGCGACAGTGGCGCATCGCATTTCCGAGCTGATTTGGGAAAGGCGATGCGACGCCGTTTACATGTAGCGCCTTAACTGTCGCGAGATTGTAGCGCCACATGGTGTCGTATAAGGGAAGTGCAACCGACTTCCGGTGTAACTGGTTTCCGGTAGTAGGTCGAGTGCACGTTGGTGGTTGAGTGGCGAGAAATAGACTGTTTTAGTTTAGCGTACGCAACTTATAGCGTACGCTATACGCTATAGTGTAGCGGACGCAAAGCCGCGCACGTGTTTTGCAGCTTTAGTAGGCCAGCGAGATTTTCGGATCTCAGAAGCCATATGCCGTCGTTGCGGCTATTTTCTGACTCTAGTGATAGGTAGCGCTGACATCTCGAATGTTTCTTTCGTTAGGCTTCGACTCGTTCGAAACGAGAAGCGATCTCGAAAACACCACAAGGGTATCCACAATACACTGTCGTCGAAGCGGCCTGAGACTAAGCGAAAGCCGTTTACACAAATATTTGCTGCGAACAAAGTGCATTTTACAAAAGCAACGCCGAATTCAATTCGAAGCGGGCAGCCGGGACCGCCGCCATGTTGATGGCTAATTCCCTCCCATCATTCCTAATGCGGCAATCCTGCGTTTACATGCTCCGCGAGAGTCGACTCGCGCCCGTAAATCTACCCTCGCCTGGCGCATTAATGCGATGCGCCTTCCTAGCGCATTACTGCTGTTTACATGAATGTGATGCGCTAGAAATGCGATGCGACACTGTCGCATTCATGTAAACGCGGCTAATATGCGAAAAGCTGTCAGAGATTGCGGAGCGAGGCTGTGCAAAGAGAGAGAGAGAGAGAGAAAGGAAAGGCAGGGAGGTTCACCAGAGGCGGTTGTCCGGTTTTTTACACTGCACTGGGGTAAGTCACATAGGGTTTGTAAAAACGAAAAAAAAAGCGAAAGGAGAGAGAGGTAAAGGTAAAAAAAGAAGAAGAATAAAGAGAAAGCAGGTAATAAAAAAGGGCATTCTAATCACAGGCGTTCACACAGGGCGGTCGATCTGAAGAAGCGCATTAGCGCTTGCACGGCCTTCTGATGCGATGTTAACTTGCGTAGATCTTGTAAAATTTTTTCCTTGCGACAGAGACTGGTCGTGAAACTGTTTAAACACGGCGGAAAGCGATCGTTTCTGCACACTGTACTGCGAGCACTGGCATAGAACGTGACGAATGGCGAACACTGCGAAGCTGCGCAGCGCTAGTTGTATTTAGAGGCTTCGAACAAAGGGATCCGCAATGAAAAGCAGGTGACGGCGCCTTCAAGAAGGTGTCAAGCACTCTCCCATGCGTTGCACGGAATCGGCTGTTGCTTTGCCAATCGATGGCACTAAAATGCGACCTGCGGCGTAGAACGTTCCGTGTACGCTCGCCTCAGCTATCTGCACGTTGTCTGTACAACCTGGCATCTGTCAGCATTAAAGGCTTTTGACAGGGCATTCAACCTTGTTTTGAATGCCTCTTGATATCACTTCGCGGTAATTGGAAACGCCTAAACTTCAAAGCCGTGATGTCTGCAAACAATGCAGATTCACTTTACCCCAGCTGTGTCATGAATTGTGGTCAATTCTGAAACCTTCATGTTTCTTTTATTTGTTTTCTTTACCTGCTAGTGGAGCTAGCGAGTGCTTGTTCTCTTTTTCCTCTTTTGCATGAAATGGGTCAATATATGTTCACGTTGCTTCACTGTAGTTTACTCTGCTTTGAAGATTATTTCAATGTCGTATGTCGTTTACAAGAATTATTTAATTTCATGCCTTCTATTTGCTTTTAAACTGTTAATATCGTGTCAACTTACTCTTTTGACTAATTAAAGAAGCGCTGCATTGGCTATTCAGACTCGGGGCACAACAGCAGGCGACACAACATGTGGTTTAATCCTGTATTTGGGTACGAAGGTGATACCAGTAGAAATGGTCGTGGCACTAAAAATAACATAAAATAAAAAAAAGCAATATGCTCTTGACTGGCAAGGTAGGAAAATTTTCAGCGACGGCGCCTTCTGATATTTACCTTGCGTGCTCCCGTGAAATCATCGAAACGCTTTGCTTGTTTAAGGATGGAACATGTGAGATGAATGTCTTGCAGACAGTCGTAAAACGAACGCATAAAAACAATCAACCCGTATTTATTGCCGGAGTCCTATGTGTGCAATTTTGCTCAAGCTAATCGGGCTGGTTTGCGAGCTTTGCCGTCGCTGCCTACCCGCGTGGCCGCGCCTGTACGAACCATGCATTCGCAGGCGCAACGACGATCTCTCAACCTGCTATAAAAATACACTGCATGTAAACGAAGCAAGTGTGTGCACAAAAAACGTTGGTTCACGGGCAAACAAATGAAGCCATTAGCGGCCGGGGCGTTGTAATGAAAGCGGCTTATTGACGGTGAGCTCCACTTCGTAGCCAAGCTTGTGGATTCTCATCTGCGGCAAACAATGACGCATAAGGAGACAATGTCGTCCTAAAGAGCCGTGAAGTCGGACACATGTCCACTATTGTACAGTGCGATTTCCTTGCGCCCACTGACATCGCAGAAGTAACTATCTAGGGCGCGCACAAGCGGAAAATCGCCCGCACATACTTCAGTCATGCCTGCAGTGGAAGCAGGCGTCTCCGTCGCGAGGTCCGTGTGCAGTTCCAACGGCCGCCGCTACGCGGCTTTCAGTGGCGCCCCTACTTAGTCCCTACGGGCGCTGCGCATGGCGTACACTAAATTTAGAGGTAAAGCTGGTTGAAAAAAAGTGGCAGCCACAGAGGTGCCGCCATGCAGGGGTGAAGCTAGGGGCGAGGGGGGGGGGGGGCTTATGGGTCTTCAGCCCCCCCCCCTCTCCCCGAAATTTTTTCGTGCTGTCATGCACCGCCGACCACAACAACCCCCTGCGCTGGAAATCATTCTGGATTTTGTCTATAATGGGCCCTTTTCCCGCTCGAGAAGACATTACAGCGCGAACATTGCGAAATCGGGCTGGATTTCGCGGCAACGCCAATGCACAGGAAGTCGCATAACGCAAGAAGCACCATCCGAGCACAAAGTTTCAAGGGCGTTTTGATGGCGAGCGGGCTCGTCGCGGCATCTCGCGGAGGCCGCGGAGTCTACGGAGCGCATGGATTTCAATTCTGAACCCCCCCCCCCCCCCTCCCCCCATTATGGGCATAAGGTTCTCATAAATTTTTGATGAGAAAGGTGCACAAATATTTCCAAAGTCGTTCTTTATATTTTTGATTCCGGAGCGTTGTGGGCTTAATGTTGTTATAAACGTTTGACGTCAAAGTCGTTTGACTTTTTTAAAGTCGCACATCGGACCATACAATGAGACAAGCCAAATCGACACACTATCGGAAAAGCTGACAAAGCAGGCACGCAGCGAGGTCCTATGAGACAAAGCGTTGTGGTGGTTCGTTTTTGCTGTCACGTCACGGAAAGTAATGTCAACGTTTCTTATCACCTGTGCCAAAGCAACCATGTCAAGGCACTAAAGCCAGAAAAGGTAACTGTATTGTTATTTATTTTTCTACTTTGACTTTTATTCGCGAGGACCCATTGAACCTCTCCATTTTTTTTTTTGTTCTCGCTACCCGCGGGCTGCCGGAGCCCGCCAGAGCGCATGCGTTTTCATCGTGTTGCTCCGACCAACGCGCGGCACACTTTGACGCGCGTTCGTTTTTCTCTGGCCGAGTGGATTTTCGCCTCACAACGTTTTGTACGCTTTCTTGCTAGTATAGCAGAAAAAGAAACAATGCATGGTCACTTGCCGTCATCACTGCGGGGCAGAGATGACAGATTTGGCGATTTCTCGCCAAATTGGCTACTTTTAGAGGCTCCTGGCGACCGAAAATTGTGTTTCAAGACTTGGCTACCTTATGGCTACTTTTGTAGGTGGTAATTGGTATAGGTAGGGGCCCAATTACACTCCCCCTTACAGCAATTGCTCTCCCACTTCGAAGCGCAACTTCAAACGCCAGATATTGAATACCACGCTTGTGTGTCTTGCAAGCTCCGGAAGCAAATTCAGGAGCGCGAAATATAGCCAGCACATGCTCAGTGGGCCTCTTCGACTTGTCGCCCTGGGTTGTCGTCTGGGATGCCCGAGATACTTCATATGCAATGCTCATTGGCTGAAATCAACGCCTCGAGTATTTTGGGACTGTCATTGACGGATAATTGAACAGGACCAAGCAGCTCCCTCCGAGTAACAGGAAATAACCAATCTTATAGGCTATTTGTCTGCGTTATTTGAAGGAAGGAA
The DNA here is from genome assembly GCF_050947875.1 of Dermacentor variabilis. Classification (NCBI taxonomy): domain Eukaryota; kingdom Metazoa; phylum Arthropoda; class Arachnida; order Ixodida; family Ixodidae; genus Dermacentor; species Dermacentor variabilis. Next base: position 168,400,555 of record NC_134571.1, read on the forward strand.
GCCATAGGTCATGTCCTAATATCACCCCAGCGACGTCTACCTCTATAGATAATCACGAAGATCATAGTTTTTCGCGTCAGAAACGACTGCGACAACCAAAAACACGTCATGGCAGCCATGGCACTAGAGGTGCCAATGTCTACGTGACTATGTGCGACTGCGTACCAGGGAGCGGAGAATGTGGGTAACGTCATAGAGTTCGCACGGGAACGTTTAAAGTGAAGTCATAGCTGCATAGAGTTAATATAACCATCTGTGCAAGGACTGCGTTCAGCAAGTTTATTCTACTGAAATTGGCAATACCACTTCGGCTATGAGAAAGCACGCAAGTCCGTGGCAGAACTTATCAAAGAACTTCAGTTGGTCATACATTATGGTAAATTACGATACAATATTATGTGATAAAAACTGCTTTGTTCTGTTATTTTTGTTTGTCATCAGCGCAGCTGGAAACTACAGGTCTTTATCGTTGGTTATTCTTTATTTCCGCGATAAAATGGGCAAATGTTCGCTTATCGCACCGTAGTTAAATTTTTGGCTATCATATAAAGCTTTTTCCGTAATTGGCGACTTTTTGGCTACTTTTCAGAATATTTCGGCTGATTTTTCTTCCGAACACCTGGCAACCCTGCTGCGGGGGCTCGACGGATTGCAACGCGTTCTCCTGAGCGCAACCTCTCCGGAAAATTTTGTCTCGCCGGTGTAGGATACCGAGCAGCATGCGTATAGTTCTTTGTGGAGCAAGCGTCTCAGGTTTTCTTCGATATTCTTTCGGTAGCCACATCAGGTGCCCAAAGTAGGCATTCGATTGTGGCCCAACATCCTTCCCTTTACGTTTTCTTATTTTCATGACCCCGCCCCACAATAAAAAGAAAGACATCGCTGCGGGGCAGCAAATTGTCGCATGGTCAAAGTTCGATTTTATTACTTCTTTTGCGGAAAGTAATGGGTCACGGGACGCTTCAGTTGCCGGATATTCTTATTATATTATTGCGGCTGCAAATATATGGATACTCCAGGCGCATTACTGCCATCGCTGTTCGGGGCGGCATGGGTGAGCCGATGATAGCGGCTCAGTATTGTGTGCTCAAGGGAGAAAAGCGGCGAAGAAGCGCGCCGCCTCCTGTAACGCGCGATACGTCAGGGGGAATGGAGGGAAGGGGAGCTGTGATCTGTTAATCTGTGGTAGCGCAACATGTCTATTTGCCTTGTTTGGCGCATTATATACAGTGACTTTTTCTTGGATAGGTAGATTTATTGGGGACTTATGCCTATATTCAAATATATTGTTGCGAGGTTTTGTGTATACGTGCAGTGAACTTTGTTTCCAGTGGCATTTTTTTGCCATTTATTAAGCTGTATCTTCGCATTTCTAATGTACGAGGACGAGTCATATGAAAGTGACCCAACCAATCCCACAAAATAATTGTTCTGTTCGTTATCTGCGAGGCATGCGCATAGCACACATGCATTTCTCATTTACATGCGACACGCTGGTGTGAGGATAAAAGTTCTTTAGTGCTTTCATACACTGGGTTGAACATGGTTGCGTGACATAATGGACACTCCAAAAGTTGAACAGCGCGGTGTCGAGAGGCTTTTAACAGTTGAAGTTGTTTCCCGAAAAGAAGGAAAAAGGAAAGAGAAAAGTAGAATGCAGGGAGGTTAACCAGAATATCGCCCGGTTGCCTACCCTACACCAGGGCAATGGGAAAGGGGAAAACAAAGATCACAGGGAGAGAGAGGAGGGAAGGAAAGAAGGAAATTGCGGTTAGTTCGCTGACGCGTGTGGTCTCACAGAAATTGCATTAATAGTCACAGATGGTCGCACAAGCCCGTCGTCATTAAGAAGCACAAAAGCGCCTTCACCGCTTTATGGGCCGACGGGCGATGGCGGCGTTGTTCCAGCAGCACCTGCACAGAAAGCGGCCGATTGTCCAGTTTTTGGAAAGCTTTGGCAAGTTCTTGTCTCTGAAGGGATATCGTGGACAGTCGCACAGCAGGTGGCCGATGTTTTCTTCGGTGCCACAGACCTCGCATGCTGCACTGTCAGTCACTCCAATTAGTGTAGCGTATGCCTTTGTGAAGGCAACTCCTAACCGAAGGCGACAGAGAAGCGTAGCTTCACGTCGAGGAAGTCCGAGCGCAGGTCGGAGTTGCAGGGAGAGGTTTAGCCAATGCAGTCGTGTAAGTCGTAAGTTTGGCGAGTTCCACTCGGTCAGTGTGAGACTGCGTGCCAAGTGTCGAAGCTGCCTTGCGGCGTCTGTCCTCGAAATTGGAATTGGAACGCTGCGCTGTTCTCGATGTGCTGTGCGAGCAGCGTTATCGGCGGAATCATTGCCACTGATTCCACAATGGCCAGGTACCCATTGAAAAACGACCTCGTGACCTTTTTGTTGGACGTGATGGTAAAGTTTCTCGAGTTCGTATGTCAATTGATCATGACATCCGTGTCCGAGAACTGACTACGTGCACTGTAATGCCGGTTTTGAATCACAGAACACAGCCCATTTTCTAGGTCTTTCAGAATCAAAGAATTTCCAGTGCTTGACGCAGGGCCGTTAGTTATGTCGCCATAAAGATCGTGACATGGATGGATGGATGGATGGAATAACTTTAATGAGAGGTCCTGCGAGCTACGGGGCGCAAGCTCCCATAGAGCGGGCTACTCCCACGTTGGGACCGGGAATTGTAACTCCCTGGCCGCATCGTGGGCTCGCTGCACAGCCCAGAGCTGCTCCGCCTGGTCCGTGCTGCGTAATGCTTCTTGTAGCCTGGCGGAGTCGTGATCCTTGATTGCGTGGGTCCGACCACACGGCCAGAGCAAGTGATATACCTCTATTGTGCTATGGCAATTTTCGCAGTATGATGTTTTGCATAGGTCAGGCATGTAATGATGTAGTCTGTTCTGCGTGGGGTACGTGTTTGTTTGAAGCATTCTGAACGTGAGGGCTTGAGGCCTGGTGAGCTTATTGTGAGGTGTGCTGTATATTCTGCGGTCTAGATAGAAGCGCTTTGTGATCTCTGTATGTGGAGGGAGGGTCCGGATTCTCGCTGGGATGGTCACGACCAGAGTAGGTGGCGTCGCGGAGGGTTAGGTCTCGCGCGCTCCTGTGAGCCATCTCATTGAGATAGCGAGGGGCGTCCTCTATCTCTCCGAGGTGTGCCGGGAACCAGCAGATGGTGTGATGCTGCAGCGGTGCGGATCTATTGATTATTTGTAGCGCTTGGCTTGCATCCGCAGTGTCATTTCTCGCGTTGGTATTACCACGGCACCACTAGAACTGCACGACGTAGTCGATCCATCGGTATAGATGTGCGCGTGGTTGCTGTACTTTTCATGCAAAAGAAGTAAGCTCAGCGGTTTTAGAGCAGGGGCGGTAGATCTGTCTTCTTCTGTAGTCCTTGAATCATTATATGTACTTCTGGACGGCTCACACACCACGGAGGAAACGCTGGCTTGGCCGCAGGTGCGTACCCTGAAGTAAACGACCCACGATGTGGATTGACACTACCGCTAAATATCGAGCAGGGCTTTGCAGCAGTGAGACTCGCCAAGTGGTGGGCAGGGGTCCTAGCACAATGCCTGAGACGCATGCGCACTGTCTCAACGGTAATGTGCGTCGTGATTGGGTAATCCTGCGCAAGGGCAATGGTTTCAGCCGTTGATGCACTGCGTGGTAAGCCAAGACATATCTTAAGGGCTTGGGCATGAATACTCTGAATCGTACGCAGGTTAGTCTTGCAGGTGTTGGATATTGCAGGCAGGCTGTATCGCAGGAATCCAACGAACAACGCCATGTACAGCTGTAACATAGCGTGTATTGATACTCCCCAACTTTTTCCTGCAAGGAACCTGAACAGGTGACAGATAGCAGTCAGCCGCTTTTTTACGTAATTCACGTGCTAAGTCCGAGGCAGGTCTCTGTCAATTACGACTCCCAAGAACCTGTGACTTCTGCTGTATGGCATAGGTTCCGTTAAGAGATAAGCAGCAAGCAGATATTGGCTTCCTCGTTAATGCCATCATTGCGCACTTTCCGCATGAAATTTCAAGTCCTTGTTCACGAAGGTAGCAATTTAAGATGTCCTTGTGGCTGCCTTCTGAAGCCGAGCGCGAAGCTGAAGTCGTGTCACATCTGATGCCCGAATGCAAATGTCGTCCGCGTAGGTGGAAAGTCGTACGGTGCTTGGCAGGTTGTCAACTAATCCACTGAGGGTGAGATTGAAAAGAGTCGGGCTAAGAACTCCGCATTGAGGAACTCCTCGGCTACCGTAATGCTCGGATGTCGGGCCATTTTCTGTGTGCACGTGGAATAGTCTCCTCTGTAAGTAATTACACACCCACATATATATATATATACTAGGAGAATGCCACCCGCCGTGGTTGCAGAGTGGGTATGGTGTTGGGCTGCTGAGCACGAGGTCGCGGGATCGAATCCCGGCCACAGCGGCCGCATTTCGATGGGGGCGAAATGCGAAAACACCCGTGTGCTTAGATTTAGGTGCACGTTAAAGAACCCCAGGTGGTCAAAATTTCCGCAGTCCTCCACTACGGCGTGCCTCATAATCAGAAAGTGGTTTTGGCACGTAAAACCCCAAATATTATTATTATTAGGAGAATGCCAGCAAACTTTAGAGCAGAAAAAATCAAGAGGCAGACAAAGGCAAAGAGACGGGAAGGTGGCTGGTCTAACAACTGAATTTCATTCATGAAAACGACGTCCCCCAAGTCCGTACTGAACATGCGCAGGCACAACAAAACAAAAACACGGTCAACACCTTATCTGTACACGTCTACAGTTATCGAGAAATAAAAGCTCTTTCTTGGTTAGGAACACAGATGGCGCGCTTACACACTTCTCGGGGCCAAGTTTATAGATGCGATAGGCTTCAATCAGATCTCCTTCCTGCTGAGTCTTAGCCTTCGCCAAGATTGAAACGTCACTGAAGATAGGGTTACAACCGCACTCCTTACAATGCAGCGGAAGATTACCTCCTTTGCCTGTGGGTATTAGATTTACATGCTCACGCATGCGATCATTCCCACAGCGACCGGTTTGTCCTATGTAATCTCTACCACATTTCAAAGGAATATTGTACACTACACACGTGTCGCACGTGCGGTGCTTCACGACATGCTTGGTATTGCATGTATTCTTTCGCGAACTGTGCTGCGAGACCATCATGCAAAGTTTTGCAAGCTTGCAAGGCGCAGAACAAACCAAAATGACGTCGTTTTTTGCCGCAACCTTTTTCAATCTATGTGAAATGTATGTACATACGGCATAACCACCAAGTTCTTTTTTATTTTGTCTCGCACTTCGCGATCCTCCCTGTTTTTCATTTTGAAAACGCTAGTACACCAGCCACCTTCCTTTCTCTTTGTCTATGTCTGCCTCTTGATTTTTTCTATTCTCAAGTTTGCTGGCATTCTCCTAGTATAACCTAAAGCCCCTCCATCCACGCGGCACCGCCGCTTTCTTAAGTAGCGACAACCTTTGTTATGCGCCGCCTTTTCCCCTCACACCAAATCCGGTTCCGGCATTTCCGGTTTCAAGATTTCCGGTTCCGGCGTTTCCCCTTCCTGGAGTTGCGCTGCGGGAATTTCCGCTTTGACTGCTGTGAGACGATGGTGAGACGCCCGCGCGTGCTTAGCAGAGCTGTGGCAGTCACCATAAGAAGAATGCAAAGGGGACAAGCTGTTGTATTCCGCTGAATAAGTAGTTCGCGGTCGCTCTTTTGCAAATGCACGAAAAACGGCAGTAGTCTGCAAGCGCCCAGGCACTAGATTCCACTGTACGTTGGCTTTCGTGGCACAACCCGTCGCAGGTTGACGCGAAGCAGCGAACACGATGAGATCGCTGATTACGATAGGCGGTGGTTCTTGGATGGAATAGCATTCACAGCTTAAACCACAGCTACTGCAATTAAAGCCTCTCCATCGACGCGAAAGTAAACAATGCTAAAAAATATAGCGTTACTTCCACTCGGAACAGGAAGCTGCAGCTAGGTATGTTCCGCTTGACGCTGGAAGCTAAGGGGGTGAGTGGGAGAGGCGCGGTAGAGGAGGAGGGTAGGCTGGCGGTACTTAACCTGGTCGACGGAAACGTGTGGAGGGGTTTTAGTATAACCATGTACCAACTAGCCCAACAAGCCACTCTCATAACCACATATCTATCTTACCACCAAGTCCGACGGCTTCTAACGTGCTAAGGATGGCTTCGTGGGTGACATTATCATAAGCCCCTTTAACGTCTAGAAACAGAGCAGCAGATAGTCGCTTACAGGCCTTTTGGTGTTGCACGAATGCTATCAAGTCAACAACGTTGTCTGTTGACGAACGGCCACGTCTGAATTCGGCCACAGCATCTGGGTAGATTTCATAGTATTCTAAGTGCCATTCCAGACGTGTTAAAATCATTCTTTCCATTGTTTTTCTGACACAACTGACAAGTGCGATCGGACGGTATGAGGAAATGTCCAAAGGCGACTTGCCAGCTTTGAGAAGTGGAATGAGGCGAGTTGACTTCCATTCTTGCGGAACCGTACCCGTCTGCCAGGAGTCGTACAGGAACAAGAGTGCCTTCCGAGCTTTATCTCCTAGGTTACACAGGGCACGGTATGTAATGCCGTCAGGTCCTGGCGCTGAAGAACGTCTGCACAAAGACAGCGCAGCTTCTAGTTGTTCCATAGAAAAAGGGCATTCCATGCGGGGATCGCGTAAGAACAGTGGGTGGTCAAGCGTTCTCATACCCGTTCCATCGGAATTTGCTTCGCCAGCAATCTTTCTGCAGAAAGATTCGGCGACGTCAGTAGCTCTACATTGTAGATAGAGTGTCAGAAATTTAAACGGGTGGCGCTGACCAAAGGTTGTGCGAAGGCCACGAACAGTCCTCCAAATAAGCGACAAAGGTTTTCGTGGATCCAGGGACTCGCAAAAGGATACCTATTGTCGCGAAGCCAGCTTGTTAATGTGACGCTGTATTTTCTATTGTGTTCGTATAGCCAATCTCAAATCATGATTGGACTTTGTGCGTCTATATCTTCGCTCCGCACGACGGCGACTTCCTCGAAGTTTCGCTAGCTCGATGTCGAAATCGATGCGGGAAGAACTCTTCGAAAGCGAATGCGATGTTGTTTGTACGGCATACTTTATCGCGCCCTCTAGGTTATAGGAGGTGCCGTCACGACAACAGTCTTCCATTATTATTTTGTATTTAGGCCAATCGGTGCACTGGACGGTTGTGGAGGACTTGGAGCTAGTCAAACCTTCGGTCTTCAAATAGGTTGGGATGTGGTCGCTACCCCGCGTTTCTAAATCGGAAAACCAGTGCGCTCTTCTCGAAAGCGACCGTGACACGAAGGTTAGGTCCAAGCAGCTGCTATACGATGATCCACGCAGATAAGTGGGGCTACCATCATTTGACAAGCAAAATTCCCGTTCACAAGCAAAGGACACCAACGTTCTGCCTCTAGAGTTAACTTTGGAGCTTCCCCATAGGTAATGGTGGGCGTTAAAGTCACCATTGAGCACCCACGGCTCCACAATCGCTCACAATCTAGACGGCTTGTTGGAGGTAAATAGGCTCCGAGAATTGTCAACGTGAGCTATTTCTTCTTCACTGTTAAGCAAACGTATTGATTTACTTCGTCAGGAGGCACTGGGTGATGTACATAAATCAAGTCACGGCGTATTAACACAACCTTGCTGCACTCTCCGTGGGTAAAAGAAAAAAAAACATCTGAAGGGAACCAGATTCGTGTCGGATGGCGACGTGAAAGAGTAATTTACAGACTCTTTGGAGCAGCAACCCAAGGAGTTTTATGAGACGGGAATCACGCGACTCGTTAGTCAGTGGGACAAATGTGCAAATGCTCATAAAGACTACTTTTAAATAAAGTACCGCGTTTGTCATACATTCGAAATGGCTCGCGTTCATTTGACCCGCCCACGTATAATTTGCAGAACGGCTTTCTATATGTGCTTTCTGTCGCGACTATAACTTTGGCGCCATTACAATACACGACCGGTGACAGCATTAGCGACAATACATTTGAACAAAGGACCGCACCACTGATATTTTTGCCTGGCCGTTGCATGTGTACAAAAATGTAAACAAGGTTATTGAATGTGAAAGTTTCGTTAAAATATTTGTCCTCAAGTCGTTAATTTCATGGCCTTTACGTTTTTCTAATCAGCGGCATGTGCTGCTTTGCTGGTTTCAAACTGAGATAGTTCTAAAGTTCGTGCGATATTTTCTTTACTTATTAAATAGAAAGAAAAGATGGAAGCATTGATATTAGTTATTTCGGGCACAATTCTTGAGACATACGACTATATTCTTTTGTGAAAAAGTACATATTTTACTTGCCTGGACAGTGCATAGCATTCAAGAATTCGTTTGCAGCATTTTCGGGCATGGCAATGAAGTTATTATTCATGTATTTGGTGCCTCGCCAAATTTGATAAGAAGGAGGCCGAGCTGCAACGTGAGTCCTCCACCGAACGAAATTTCTGGCTACGCCACTGCAGCCATTTTACTGCCTCTAATTTTTGTAACGCGAAATATATTCAGAATATGATTCAATAGCATTTACACCTAGCACGTACGCATGGACAACGTGTGAAGTTCCTTCTGTATATTTTGCAGAAAGATCCGATGCCTTTAAAAAAATAAGATCATCTAATAGTTACGGTGCGTGAAAGTAATCTGTTCGCAGGCGCCTGAACTAGCTGACGCCACCATACTGATGGACACTCGGGATTGCGTTATTGCGTGTCTCGCACGAGAAGCATACCGTCATATGCGCATGCGCGCCTGCACAGAGTAGCAACGTGCCGGCGCCCTTGCTGTTACCGATTTCGACGCACGGGTGCAATTGCGAGCTTTTTGCCTGCAGACATCGTTATATCAACTCAATGTTTCTCACGTTTGCCGGACCGTTGCGCGAATTGCGCGTGAGACTTGTGGGGACGTTTTGCTGCGCGAGATCTGCATTTCCCTAGGTAGCACAGTACAACGGAGCAGAGCACGCTTTGCTGCGTCTGTTCCTAGCCGAGGTGCACCATGGGGCAGCCGATAAATACTCTGGAATAAAGCTGGCTCTCCCTTTAGGTTTTGTGGTGCCGCTCGTGATGGAGGGGTAATCTGTTGGAATCGTGCGTTTCATGTAGCTTTTTCCTTTTTTAGTATTATGTTTCGGCATTGATACATTATTTGCCCCTTTTACTTCTGCAATAGAGGTTCTTTTTCTACGCTTCACCATCAGGCCTGTCATGGAGGATCCAGTTCATTTCATTTCACGAGAGGGAGGCCTCACTACGAGAGTATTACATAGGGGGAGTATTACATAGGAAACTAGAGAAGCGCGATAAATGAATAAGCAACAACAATAAAAATGTGGCGTAACAACACTCAATGAAACAATTATAAAAACGCGACGTAATAAATAGCACGAAATGATATACCACATTGCGGCAGACAGAGCACAACTAAACGAAAAGCTACGCATCTCTTTCTTTCATCAGAAGTTCATGAAAATTTGTCGCATTAATTTCAGTTGCGATTGTAAGACGCAGCCAGTTCTACTCAATAATGGTTTTGCGTATTAACGATTTGGCAAAAGTTTAAGTGCAGCATGTGATGCGTTTTATCTTGAAAGGACGATCACGGCCTGGAAATACGGCTGAAGGTGAGTGAAATAAATTGCCATGGAGCAGCGGATGATGACAAATCTTGTGAAAAACAGTTAAGCAAGCAAGTTGACAACGGCCGGAAAAGTAATCAAGACGCGCTCGAGCGTTTAACGTCGTGACGCTAGTGAAACGCGAGTAATGTAAAAAAAAAAAAGCTGGAACTAGCAGCACGGTTCTGCAGGGATTCAGTATAATCTATGATGTAGGCTCGATCCGGGTCCCGTATGGCTGAAGCATTCTCGATTTTAGGCCGGCTTAAGGTAATATAAGCAAGTTTATCTATCTACGCAGCAGCCTGTCGAAAGTTATGTCTTAAGTGGCCAAGAGAACGTTTAGCAGCCGCCAAAATGGAACCAATGTGATATTTCCATTTAAGTCGGACCGAAAGCGAACTAAATACTTGTAAGTGGAATCTGTATCCACTGTTATGTCATTAGAAGTTTATGTAGCTGGGATGAAGAAAGCATTTCTTGTAGAGGAGGTGAGCTTTGTATTAGAGTGGTTTAAGGTCGTTAGAAATGATGACACCAAGTGTTAATTCAGTCGAGGTCAGTTTGTAAAGATTGATGGCCAGTTTCACTTTCAATGGCTCCGTAGACGGTACAGTCGTCAGCGAATGGTCTAATTCGGGATGATAGACAATTAGGTAAATCATTAATAAATATGAGACTATGTCACCTCCGAGGAGACGGAGGAACGACACATTATAGGGTTCCCGGCTCACACGTCCCCCGACACCCCCGTACCCAACCTCAACGAGGAGGTCCACCGCGTAGCGCGAGGTCTCACGTTCCGCGCCCGCGAAGAAGGATCCTCTCTTGGGGTTGGAAATCCAACGGAGGCATGGACAGAGAGGGACAGAATGACCAGATACTGCGATATTACAAAATTTTATCAAAACTCAAGGCGGGTTTATCCGCCCCCTAACCCCAAACTCGACAGGGCCCAAGCGGTAGACTGGCGGCAGATACAAACAAAGACCTTCCCCAACCCCGTCCATCTCAGGAGGATATATCCGGACATCTACTCAGAAGATAACTGCAAGCTATGCCGCAGGGCTCACGCAACTCTTAGACACATTCTCTGGGAATGTGACGTTATATGCGAAGAAAATGCAGTTTCCCCAGATGAAGCTGTGGCGCGATGGATGGCCGCATTGCGCAGCTCAAACCTCGAAAATCAATTATGGGCCATCCAGCAAGCCCGTGAGGCGGCGAGGAGACAGGATCTCCGGACCTCCTCAGGGGTGGCCTAGGCCCAGGCCACGAATTTGCCGGATTGTTAATAAAGTTGTTACCACCAACACCACCACCTTGCGTCCAAATCCGCTTACCTGCGGTACACAGGATGTGACTTGAGCAATTCAAGAGTTAGAACCATTACCAGAGGTGAACTGAACGCGAGAAGAGAGGAAGTCTCTAATCCATGCTAAAACCTGAGGGGGAATATTGAGGTGTGATAACTTGATTTGTAGTCAGTGGTGGGGGACCCGATAAAATGCCTGGGAAAAATCGAGAAACAAAGTATCGACTTGAATCTCAATCTCTATTAAAGTAAATAAGTCGTTAGCAAATCCACAAATAATAAAGAAAGAATACCGTCTTCAGGTATGACTATCGGGGGCGCAGAATGATCATGAAATGAACTCAGAAGTAGAGAATGGGTAATAACTTCATTATTGAAAACAGACGAAAAAGCATAGTTATATAATTGAGCAGAATGGGCATCATCCAGCCGATCACCATTAGAATTAGTTAAGGATGAATTAGGACGTGAATATGGGTTAATTACGCTCCAATATTTTTCCGGATTATTAGATGGGATAGTGAGTAAGACGTCGCCGTAAAACTGGAACCGAGCTGCTTTAAGAATTCTTTGGTGATCCTTGTCGCTTTTTCTGTAGCTTTCCCATATAGTTACTAGGTTGTTAGCAACTGCCTGCCTATGCAAACGTTTTTTCTTTCATTGGCTTTTCGCGGCCGTTCATTGAACCAAGGCGCACTTTCACGGCACCTAATTGTGGTAACGGGTACGAAACTTGAGATGGGATTAATTAGAGTAATCTTGAACCGCGTCCAGTTCTGTTCAATGTAACGGAAAGAATATTCAGCTAAGAATCGTCCAGAAAAAGAGGTTAATTCGAGATTCATCTGGTTAAAATTAGCTCTGTTATAACGCCTGGTCAGCTTGGAGGTTGTTCTCCTGCAAATCATACGGTGATTGATGCATTCAGTAATGATGTCATGGTCCAGGAGACCACTAAGGTGAAATGTTTTAGGACAAGCATCGGGATAATTGGTTAGAATTAAGTCGACAATGTTGGCAGTGGCACCTGCGGATCGTGTGGGCTCTGTTATGAGCTGAGTTAGGTAAACGTAGAGACAAGTCTGCAAGAAAACGTGCGCATACTTATCACGTACTTGCAGAGACAGATAGAGTGGCGCAGTTGATACCTGAGAAATGAAAATCAAAGATTATTAGGACACAATTTGAACAACGCGTATTGATCGGTTAATAGGCGGGAAAGTTGGTAAGCAATCCCGTCATACAGGTTTGGTGGAACGTACAACACACCGGCAATAATATTTGTAGTATTGCACTTTAAGGAGGTGAATATACTTTCGAGAAAAGAAGGAACATCAATTCTTACGGCAATCAGCTCTTGCTTAATCACAACAAGGACACCACCTCCTGTTCTTTTCTTTCTGTCACATCGAAAAATAAAATAAATCATGATTCGCATGAGATGATCTTATCGTCAAAATTATAATCGTTTAGCGACGTTTACCAAAGTGCTAATCCAGGCTTCAGAGGAGTCGATAAGAGAGGAGAGGGCAGATAGGCTGTTCAAACAATGCTGTGGGTCGCCTCCCGAGGCTTGCGTAGGCGGTTATGTACATTTCACGCCAGGAGAGTTGAATGAAATCGCAATGAAATAGTTTTACGTTCTATGGCCCCTTGGCGGTGGGCCACGACACTGCTGCTACGCATCTGCACTGACGCAGAACACTTGCACAGGACCTGTTGCTACTTTTCCTGGGCCAGCTACCGAGTCGACCCTGCTTGTCCGGATGGGCCCAAGATCAACGTCTGGAAGAACTATGCCGGCGGCTACATCACGAAGCCGTTTGCGACTTGCTGCCTGCCGTCGCATCGGCCGCATCACTGCATCACAAACGCTGGAGCCCACTGCGCTCTTCGTCGGGCAACACGGGTTCACGCCGCTTATCTGCCCGCTTGAAGAGGGAGTGATTCCTGCGGACACCGTGGATCACGACAGCGCTGCTATGCATCCGCACTCACTTAGAACACTTGTACAGGCACGAGATTGTAGGGCACGGCTGGTTGTAACACTTTATCCGGACCCCTTCCCTCGCCCTAAGGTCAAATATAGCAAGCTAATTTTCGGTTTTCAAGTATGATTAGGCGGTTCCAAAAAACTGGGCACGATGGAAGAAGGAAGGAAGGAAAACTTTATTTGGTCCTGCAAGTAGTGATAATTAACCACTAAGCGGGCCGCTCCCACGTCGGGAGCGAAAGGCCAAGCCTCACGGCCACGTCGTGAGCCTGCTGGACAGCCCAAAATTGTTCATCGAAGTCCAGGCTGCGAAGTGAAGCCTCTCACCTGGACGCATCCTTGATCGCCGGGTCTTCAGTTCTTTCGCAAGACCAGAGCATGTGTTCGAGCGTGGCTAAAGCACCACAATCTTGGCAATAAGGCTCTGTATACGTCTCCGGATAAAACATGTTCAGTCTCTGTGGGCAAGGATAAGTACCAGTCTGTAGTAAGCGTAATGTGAGTGCCTGAGCCCTGTTCAGTTTAGGATGCGGCAAACTGTGAACCCTGCGATTAAGAAGGTAATACTTCGTGATTTCATTGTATGTGGAAGGGAAGTCTCTGTTCTCGGGGAGTACCACCACGCTGTTGCGCGGGGCAGAGCGGAGGGTAAGATTTCGCGCTGCCTCATGAGCGGACTCATTGAGATTCGGAGGGGCTCCCTCGATCATCCCAAGGTGAGCAGGGAACCAACATAAGTAGCGCTGAGAGATCTCACATGTGTGCATAATTTTAAATGCAACCTTAGCCACCGAGCCCTTCTCGAAGGCCCTAACGGCCGACTTTGAACAGCGCAACGTGCAAATATTTATGGCGGGAACTGCCCAGCGCACACCTTCTCCGCAATGCCAGTGTGTATGGCGCAACCTGGTCGTCGCCTACCACGACTCTTCGCGGCGAAGAACGAAAGAATATCTTCGCTACCTAAACAGCAGATACGTAATAAAGAAAAAAAAACATTCCTTACGTCGCTGGTCTATTCAGAAAGAAGTTTGGCTGCAGCTGTTGTTCTGATGAATTTTTCAGCGTGCAGGTGAAAGCGCAGGTGAGGGCATGTGGCATACTATGCCTCTCCACTTCTGACATTGTGGGGGGGGGGAGGGAGCGTCAACTTAGGACTTAGGGGACTGGATTACCTTTTACAGACCATTCCACTGTTTACAAACATAGGGCCTGGACGGCTTCCGGTTTTACTTACTGGCGTAGCCCGCTAAATGTAGCGAACAAAAAGCATTGGCGGCTATAACGATTACCAGGAGCGCGTTAAAATCTAAGCCCGCAGATTTTCAACGTTTTTCCTCTATACATAACGATGATTTTACAAGTCTGGGTTGCGCAAGTTATACGAATGGTTATATGTATTAGTCTTGAGGTGTAAAGCGCAAGTCTTTTATCTCAAAACATAAAAATATACTTTCCGCACAGTCACACAACTCAAAAACGAGCTTTGTGTTCTGCCCAACAAGCCGCCCATGATATCGGTTAGGGTACCCTGTCGTGGCACACCAAGAGAAGCTGAAGACAGCGGTATTTGGTGAAGGTCCTGTTCGCGACCGCGAGTGGCCCCACACGTACTTTTTGAATAGATCACCTTGATCAAAGGTGACCATGACTAGCTGCGAGAGAAGCTTGCCACAGACGCGGTCACGGCACCGCATCTGCAGGGTCGAGCGCATCTTCTCGAGTGTAGGATTTGACCCCAGGTGACGTTCCCGGAGGTGTGGAAATCCATTACTAGGGATGCTTGCGTTAAATAAGTGACGCTAGCTAGAACATGCGCGCGAACTGTTCGCAGCTGGTGGGGCTCTTCGACGAAGTCGCCGCAATGTAAGAGCGCGTTCAGCAAAGTACCGCGCGCGAAACACGTCACATTTCTGCCTGCACGGATCATACCGTAAGCATGCTGTAGGAGGAGGAGTAGTAGATTATAATGAAAAGAAAGGAGGAGAGGTCGGCCTAGACAGCGTGTCTCTAGCCTGCTACTCTTCATTGGGGAAAGGGGAAGTGGGAAATACAGGGAAAGGTAGGTGGCGGGTTATGTTATGGTACAATGAGCTACTATATACACGTTGTACAATATGCGGATGCGCACTGTAAACGCACTACACGCAAGAGTAATCTTGTACAACACAAAAAGTAATATTGTAGCAAATGTTATCGCGCAAACCCATTTCACACTGTCTGCACGTCTCACAGGTTCTAGAGGCGATCGTTTAAACCAGTCTTACTTAGAAAGTTCAAAAGTGACTTTATAGCACTTTCAGCACAGTCAACATTTCTCCACGCGCCCAAAAGCTTTTCTTCCGAAAAAGGGCGGGAGTCCAAGCAGTCAACAGTAGACTTGAGTGTTCTTCGTTCGGCCGCATATTGAGGGCACACGCAAAGTAAGTGAGCTATTGTCTCGGGAGTGTGACAGACGCTACAGTCAGGGTGCCGTGCTTGTCCAATCTTGTGCAGGTATCGGTGAGTGTATGCAACACCCAGCCGTAATCGATGAATGAGTGTTTCCTGGACTGTCCGCAACCGAAGTGGAAGCCGGTATCGTAAACCAGCGTCAAGTCTATGGAGCTGCTCTTGCTGATGTTCGATGTTGTCCCAATGTCGCGCCATAGAAGTTTTGATGGAGTTATGACGCAAGGCGTTGATGTCATACCCGGAAAAGGGAATTTTTTTCTTTCCGTCAGTGAGCGCCTTTTTTGCTTCCGCGTCAGCCTGTATATTTCCAGCTATTCCACAATGGCTAGGAATGCACTGCAGCACGATGGTATGCCCGGAATGAGACGCCTCAGCAAGCAGAGACATGATATCACAAACCAGAGGACTATATGTGGTTCTGTCATTCATATAATGGCTGATGAGTTGCAGCGAAGGTTTTCAGTCACAGAATACAGTCCACCTCTCGAGGCGTTGTTTCAGTATGCAGCGAATTGCTTCTCGAACTCCGGTCAACTCAGCTGCTGTAGAGGACGTTCTGTGTCCTATCTTGAACCGTTGTGCGATCCCCATAACAGGTACCGTGTAAGCCCCCGCGGAAGAGGTCTGTGTCACAGAACCATCCGCAAAAACATGTTTGGTATATCCCTACATGTAAGCAATGTATGACAATGCGAAATGCTTGAGCCCAGCAAGCGGCATTTTCGAGTTCTTCGTTATTCCTGGGATTGAGAGTCTCACCGTTGGATTTGCCATCTTCCAGAGTGGAACTTCTCGTATGTCATCCGGTTCGAAATGTGAGGGCAATAATTCTTGCTGCGATAACACGGCTTCAGAATAGGCGGCGAGAGGTCGTATGCTTGAGACGTTCGTCAGTGGATGATTCCTCTGTCTATTCAGTAGCCTTAGATGCACTCGCAATGGCTCGTGCTGCAGATAAATTCGAGCTGGGCACGCGCGTGCCTCTGCAATAGTGCCCCAAGTAGACGCACATCCTGGTAGTCCTAGGCAAATTCTCAATGCGCGAGCCTGAACACTTTCAAGTGTGCGTACAGCAGTTGTAATAACCCGAGAAAGTACAGGTGCACTGTAGCGGAGGTAGCCAACAAAAAGTGCCTGGTAGAAATGCAGAAGAGATTATTTGGATGGCCCCCATGATTTTCCAGACATATGTCGTATGATTTGAGTAAAGCTGTCTAGCTTTTTTCTTAATGCAGAGATGCGCTTCGACCAAGATAAGTCACGGTTGATGATGACTCCGAGTAACTTGTAGTAGGTTACCGAAGGTATTATCTTCCCATCAATTATAAAGGGGTAGCAGGCCATTGACCTCCGTGTAAATGCCAAGGTTACACTTTTTGTCGGTGAGCGCTGCAGTCCGCAAATGTTAAGGTATGTTGACGTTATTGACACTGCGCGCTGCAGCTGCATTTGCACTAGCAAGCGCGTTAAGCTCGTGGTCCACATACAGATATAATCTGCGTACACAGAGACTGAGACTGTGCCTGCGTGCTCGTTAACCAGTCCAAGGAGAACGACATTAAATAAAGTTGGCCTCAGTACACCGCCTCCTTGAGGCACCCCACGATAGACGGGGTGGTTCCTTGTTTCACCGTCTGGAGTTGCCATGAATATCCTTCTCTCTCGAAGATAGCTTGCTATCCACTGATGCATACGGCCGCCGATGCCAGATTTTTCTAGGGCATTTAAAATTGCATCATGTAGAACGTTGTCAAAAGTACCCTTGATATTAAGAAAACCAGCAGCCGTTAATCGATGGCGACGTTTCTGATGTTCAACAGTTTCCTAGGTCAATGACTCTTTCGATTGACGACCTATCCTTTCGGAAACCTGTCATTGCGTCTGGATATATATTACAATTCTTTAAAAACCACTACAGGTGCGTAAAAACCATGCGTTCTATGGTTTTTCATATGCAACTGGGAAGCGCCACAGGTCTGTAGGAAAGCATAGCATGGGGTGTCTTGCCTGGTTTCAATAATGCCATGATCTTGCTAGTCTTCCAGTGTGTAGGCACAGTTCCCAAAGACCAAGAGAGAATGCATAAAGCCAGAAGCTCTTCAGTGGCTTGAAGGCCTAGATGGCGCAAGGTAGAATAGGGAATGCCATCAGGCCCAGGCGCACTTCAGTGTCTTGAAGAAGAAATCGCTGCACGTAGCTCTTGCGGCGCGAATGGGAAGTCGAGATGATCGTCCATTGTCGGAGGAGCGCATGTGAGTAGTGAAGCTACCGCTGTTGTAGATCCGGAGAGGTGCATGCAGAAATCTGCCGCGATTTCCTCCTCACTGCGCGTGTGGATGATAGCCAAAGCTCGGAATGGACGTAGTTGTTGTGGAGATGGTAGTGCTCGTACAACATGCCATATTGTGGACAACGGCTTCCTTGGGTCCAGGCTGGTGCAAAAGGACCTCCGACGTTGTCTGTCGAGCTTGTCTAAGTATCTTTGAATTTTCTTTTGCACACGGCGTGACGTCCCCAAGTCTGATATCAATTTAGTTCGCCAGTATTTCCTCTCGGCGCGACGTCCGACTGCCCGCAGCTTTTCATATATAACGTCAACGGATGTCCTTGAATTTCATGTTTGGATGATGCGTGTTGTTGCGTGCATGCGCTGCTGTAATGCGCTCTTCAATCTCATTCGGAGAAATTATACAGTTGCAGGATTCTGCCAGCTTGTTTTGAAAAGCATCCCAGTCAGTCCGTCGGGTATGAGAACTTCGGAGTCTTGCGAACCACCTCAGTTGTACATAAGTGGGTAGGTGATCACTATCATATGTTTCAAGCATATGTGCACCAGGCAGCAGAAGACGAAAGGCATCGTGAAGCGATAGCTAAACCGAGACAGCTGCTGTACGTTGTGCCACGAAAACATGTTGGTGAGCCTTCGTTCTGGATGTCAAGGCCATTGCTGCCTGTGAAGTTAAGAAGTTGTCTTCCTCGAAGATTTGTGATTATACTACCCCAAAGATGGTCGTGCGCGTTGAAGTCACCTACAATAATATGAGGTCCTTGGTTGGATTCAAGAGCAAGTTTCAGGTGTCCAGCGTCAAGTCTTCCCCTGGGAGAAATATAGCCACCGATAATGGAAATTGTCCGGCGCTTTAGCTTCAGTCTTGTAGAAATGTATTCGTTGCTGTTATGCACTGAAACTTGGTTTAGCGAATACGTGAGGTCACATCGCACAAATAGTAAAACCTTGCTAGGATTTCCACTTGTCTCAGACACGAATTGTTCGTATCCAGAGAGTATAAAAGGCCATGTCAAATTCGGCTCGCATATCACGATAACTGGAAATGGATGCGTGAGCACTCTCTGTTTAAAATCTCCCAGGCGACCCCGTAAACCTCGTGCGTTCCACTAAAATAACGCGGAACGGCTTATCATTTCCTGCAGTGATAACCTTGAAGCTGATGCCTTGGTGTTTGCTAGATTTTATACAGCAGCAAGCACTGATTCTAGTTCGTCCAGAATTTGCACCGCAGCCTTGGCAACGGGCGCCTTAACTCCTATAGGCAGCATTCGCAAGGAACGAATCAACTGTGCAAGCGTAGCCTTGATTTGCTCATTCGATGATGAAGGTTCATCTTCACGCTGGCGTTCCGGCTGCACTTCTGTACTCCGAGATGGCAGGGAAGGCCATACAGTAGAGTCGTTGGTGTTCAGAAGAGTAGACGTGGTTAAAGGTGGCCCTGGCGTTTGATGAAAAGCAGGAGAGCGCAACGACTTTTCAGGGACTACAGGTTGTCCTGTTGTCGATGCTGATCTACTTCTTCGATTACGTGATCGCCTCTGGCGGAAATGTACCTTGGTAGCCACTTCTCTGTGTGCAGATGTGTAGATGTGTGGATGTTTTGTTGTCCTACCTGATGGCATGTTTCGTCAAAAAGCTTGTGAAGCTATGGCTAAAAATTTCAAGAGAATTGATGTTAAGCCTGCCAAACAAAAACAGCATGCTATTGAATTACTGCGTTCCCTCAATTTAAAAAGCCTATGTGCCCCAGTCAAAAAAGCAAAGGGCCTGCTGCATCTTGAAGTGTTTTTCTCATGTAAAACGCACAAACCTGGAGAGCCGTTCAGAGCCATTGTTACTGAAAGAAGCACTTGGCAGCAGCAGGTGGCATCATTTATCCAGAAACAGCTTTCCTCGTTAAGAATCCCCGATCCGTTAGCAGTCTGTAATTCTGAGGCAGTTGTACAATATTTGAGGGAAGACGAAACAAAGGGATGCAGCGCCTTCAGTGTGGACGTACAAGATTTATTTTACTCGATTACCCACAAAGAGCTGTTAAAATGTTAAAATGTGTATATGCGAAGATAATGACGCAGTAAAATTTAGAAATGACAGCGGAGCACCCATGGAAGGTTTTATGGAAGTACTATTCTTTTATCTTAGTTCTACTTTTGTCGGTTAGAATGAAGCAATGTATGTGCTAAAATCAGGTATATGTATAGGTTCCAAGGTAGCCTCAATACTAAGTGGCATTTTTCTAGCTCGTGTAGACCAAGGTATTCACAGTGCTTTCGGAAGCTTTGCAAAAATTTTCCGTTTTGTTGATGATTTTTTGGTTATTTTTTATGAGAATGAACATGTCTGTAATGTCGTTAATGTAGTGAAAGTGTTCCATGAATGTGGTCTAGGCCTTAAGTTTACCCATGAGATTGCCAAAGAAAACGAACTACAGTTTCTAGATCTTTCTCTGATATTGCTACCCGATCATACATGGTGGATATGAATGAATGAATGAATGAATGAATGAATGTTTATTTCATCTTGAATACACTTTCAAGAAAGGTGCAGGGGCAAAAGGCGCACAGCGCCTGACAGTGGCCCCTGCATCCCCAATATACGCTTTTATTATACATTATTTAGTGGTAGTTCATTGGCAGTGAGCGGACACACACAACGTTACATATTTTAACACATTATGCATGAGTTTACACAAACTGAGAACAGAAATAACAAAATTTTTTGGGTTACAGTTTGTTTACCAATATAGACGGTGAAATAAGAAAGAAAAAAAAAATGTTCCCCTTTTCCTCCCCTCTTCCCTTTCCTCTCCCGGTTCACAGTCAATAACGTACAGGTTATACAGGTAAATTACCATAGTACACTAAAGTGCAGCATATAACCATGAACATGTACGTATCCACGTAAAACAGAAAAACAGGAAAAAAGCGGGTTATAATATATTTATGTAGCAACAATCACTCTCTCAAACACTGTGTTAGTAACAATTCCTTCACATGGTTTTTGAAGCCGTTTCTTGTCATACTGAAATCAATGTTATCTTCTAGCTTATTTAGGATTGTTAGTACTTGGTAGCTGGTTGTTTGTTTACCATACTTGGTCCTTGTGTTTAGGGTCCGTTTTCTTTTTAGTCTCATATCGTAAGGAGCTTCATTAATGTTTTCGTGTATATAGAATGCATTTTTATATATATACTGCAGTAGTTTAAAATCGTAAACGTCGTTAGCTTTAAGCATTCGGTATTTAAAAAATAATGGTAATGTGCTTAGTTCATGACTTGGTCCCTGATAGTTTTCGTAAATGCGCAATATTTTCTTTTGTAGAATAATGAGCCTGTTGTAGTTAGCTTTTGTTGTGGTACCCCATACCAATATGCCGTACGATAATATGCCGTGCGATACACAATACGCAATATGCCGTACGATACAGCCCTAGATCAAAAAAGCCCATATTACAGTACAAATCAGGACATTAGCAGATTGTAAAAAGCGGAATTGCGGGGTCTTGCCTTCGGGCTGCTTTAGTAAAATCTTGTTGCCACCGAATAAAAGAAAGCTTTGCCAATCAGGTTACAAGACTAGCTTCAGTGGGATTCCCGGAACACATTATAGTCAGAGTAGCTGAAAAGGTAATAAAAATATTAAAGGGTGTACAACCCATAGATTCAAGGAACAGGCTTAGCACGAACAAGAAGCGCCTTGCGATTTTACCTTACGTCCATTATTTTTCCCATGGGCTAAAGAATGTTGCCAGCCGGTATGGCGTTGCCAAAGTGGTTTTCTGCGCTCCTAACAAGGTGCAAAAACTGTGCGAAGCTATTTCCAATAAGTTTGACAATAGAGTAAAAAAAATGCAGCTGCGGTCTAAAAGAAGATCCAAAATTCACGAAATGCAGAATAGGTGTTGTGGCAACATGTACATAGGACAAACCGGTCGGTGCATAAACACCCGTCTAAAAGAACATGAACGTTCTCTCGGTAAAGAAAACTATTCGCGCTTGTCGAACCACTGTAATCTATGTCATTGTGATCCGGTATTTTTTGACACTGACATCTTGTTTTCAGATAAAAACAAACTAACACGTGAAATCACAGAAGCGTTTCATATCAAAAAGTGCGCTGAAAAATGCATAAACCAACCATCGGTTGCAATCACTGAAAATGAATTTGCTTTTTTAAATACTGGTTGAACCTTCTTAATCTGTTTTTACTCTGTTTCTGTTTTACTGACCACTCTTGTTGCACATGCTCAGCGCTGATAGCTGGGGTATATGTGTTCTGTATCTTTCCGAAAATAAAATAGTTGTGAGTAAGCGCTCGTGTCTCCCCCTTCACTGTGTCCTTGTCAATTGTGCGCAATAAATATTTTACTATGAATTCGTACCAACTCGCCCAACTATCAGTTCTGCTGCGATCTCGTACCATTTTCCTTGGCACGGACATTTCAGTCTTTAATTTTGGACAATCCTTTTGGACGTTGCCTCGTGCGGCCCATCGCAGTTAGGGCACTTCAAGTCAGAGCCAGCACACGCCAACTAATCGTGATCACCACGACAGCGGGGACATGTCATCTTGTCCACGCTCACAGCCCTTACATGCCCGATTTTCTGACATTTATGGCACTGCAATGGCCTAGGGATGTATGCTGTTATCTGCAGCGTTGTAGTGGGGTGATCAGTGTGCGTCCAGTGGCGCTGCTTTTGTAATCGATCGCCTTCCCGTTTTGTCAGTATGGCTTCAGCGTCGGCATGTTATAAACTCTTCGTGCTTGTTTGGCCGTATGCCCATAGAGAAAGAAATTCAACAAGAGCGGACACTCCCATAGATCCCATCGGCCGAAATGGCTGTAGCGCTCCAAGCCGGAGGCATTAATACCTGAAGCACACTTCCAGCGTTGGTTTTGAGCGCGCGCGTTTTGAACGCTATAGCTGGAACGCGTTTGCGCCGGCTGCGCTTATCGGTATGTATGGTATGAATAACTTTATTGGGTCCTGAAGGTCAGCGCTAGGTTGACGCGGGCCGCTCCCACGTTGGGACTGTCAGGCCGAGCCCTTCAGCCACATCGCGGGCCTTCTGGACTGCCCGTAATTGGTCAGAGAGTGATTCACTGTGTAGCATTTGCCGCCACCATTCTTGTTCCTTGTCACTGTCTGTGAAGACCGCGGGGAACTGCCAAAGCATGTGGTCAACAGTAATGATGACATTGCACTAAGTACAGTTGGTTTGAGTTTCCCTCTCCGGATAGATCCTGTTAATAAAATCTGGACTTGGGTATGTTCTTGTCTGTAGCAAACGTAATGTGACCGCTTGGGCTCTGCAAAGCTTACCGTGTGGCAATGGGTATTCCCTTCTGCTTAAATAATAGTGCTTCGTGATTTCGTTATATGTTAATAATTGATCCCTGTGTTGCCCGGGTGAAGTGTAAGTTGCTCGGTCTTGAAGAGCACGGCTAGAAAGTCCTCGTGCTGCTTCATTTGACACCTCATTGAGGTTTCTCCGAGCTCCGTCCACTAGCCCCAGATGTGCAGGAAACCAGCGGATTTCAATCCTCTCACTGTTGACTTTCTCTAATAATTTTATTGCTATCCGTGTCTCATATCCATTGGTAAAGTTGCGTATGGCTGTTCTAGAGTCGCTGTATATATGTGTCCACCGATTTGCCCGGATGGCTAAGGTGATTGCTACTTGTTCTGCTACTGTTGGGTCCTTGGTATAGACGGTGATGGCATCCCGTAAGTTACCTTGAGTGTCTATAACAACGGAGGTATACGCATCCTTATTTTTAACCCAGGCAGCGTCAACGAACACCGCCTGCTGCTTACGTTGATCTATGTCTTGAAGGAGTGCCTTCGCCCTTGCTTTCGGCCTCTCGAGGTTATGTGTCGGGTGCATGTTCCTAAGGAACGGGGTCGTCTTTATTGTTTCTCGTAGTCCCGCTTGCAATTCTGTTAATAATTCTCCTTCGTTGGTGCGGTTGTTAATTTGTACGCCAACTTGTTCAAGTAGCGCCCTTCCAGGTGGTGTCCCCTTTAGTCTCTCCTGGTGGGCCACCTGTTGAGCCTCAGCTATCTCTTCTAGTGTGTTATGCAGCCCTAGGCACGATAAGCTATCATTGGCCGTGCTGATGGGAAGTCCTAGTGCAGTTTTTATAAGTCGTCTGATTAAAGCGTTTAGCTTGTTCTTATCAGCCTGTGTCCATTGTCGTATGCCTGCCACGTACGAGAAGTGGCAAAAGGCGAATGAATGTACCAATTTTATGGCACTGTCTTCTCCTAGCCCCTATGCTTGTTGGTAACTCTACGCAGAAGCCTAATGACTTCTTCTGACTTGTTAGAGATATGCTGTATCATCCTGCAATTCAGTTCAGTTCAGTTCAGTTCAGTTTTATTCCTTAAAGGCCCCCATTTCAGGGGGTGTTACATAAGGGGTGGGATTACATTTGTAGTGAGGAAAACAAAACAGCCATGGTGATTTAACATTGAAGGTGATCTGTTACGCGTTCTTGAAAAGCAGGTGTTGAAGCGATGGCGACGATGTCATGGGGTAGGCCGTTCCAGTCCGTGGCTGCTCGAAGAAATAATGAAGCTGAAAACGTAGTAGTACGTGATAGTGGGCGGGCAACTTGAAGGGAATGACTGGTGCGGTGAGATATGCGTGATGCGGCGGTGATATACGGTGTTTGATTGAGAGGAGAATAAAAGAATTTGTGATAAAGGGTGAGGCTAGCAATGCGACGACGAAAAGAGAGGGGTGACAGTCCGGATGTAGCTTTCAAGGATGAAGCACTGACGTCATATGAGTATGAGGAATGAATGAATCGGGCAGCACGATTCTGCACAGCTTCCAACGCGGTGATTAGATATGCTTGATGTGGGCTCCAGATGGGGGATGCATATTCTAATTTGGGTCTTATAAGTGATTTATACGCGAGCAATTTAACACGTGGTGGGGCAAGACGAAGGTGACGTTTTAGAAAACCGAGTGTTTTGTTTGATGCTGAAATGATGTTACCGATATGAACCTGCCATGATAGATTAGAAGAGAGGGTGACTCCTAGATATTTATATGATTGTACTTGCTCAATCTGTGTGTTAGAAATTAAATAATGAAAGAGATATGGATTGTGACGAGGAGTGAAGGACATGAGTTTACATTTACTAGGATTGAGGGACATTAGCCAGTTATTACACCAATTTAGTACGTTGTTAAGCTCTGTCTGAAGAGTGTATTGATCGTGACAGTTATTAATGGTGCGGTAAATAACACAATCATCTGCGAAAATTCGAATATTACAGGAAACATGCAGGGGCAAGTCGTTAATATATATTAAGAATAGGAGGGGACCCAGGACAGAACCTTGTGGGACGCCTGAAGTAACCGGGAGAGATGTAGACAGATGGCCGTTAAGATAGACTGACTGAGAACGGTTAGTCAGGAATTCTTCAATCCATTTGAGAATATTAGGGGGTAAGTTCAGCTTTGAGAGTTTTAGTAATAGCCGGCGGTGGGGAACCTTGTCAAAAGCTTTTGCGAAATCAAGAAAGATGGCGTCGGTCTGCATATTACGGTCTAGATTAGTGTGCAAGTCGTGAAGGAAAAGCGCTAGTTGGGTTTCGCAAGAGAGGCCCTTACGAAACCCATGTTGTGAAGGGTGAAAAAAATGGTTTTCGTCCAAGTTTACGATTTGTGAGTAGATGACATGTTCCATGATTTTACAAGGCACACTAGTCAATGAAATGGGGCGGTAATTCAAGGGCGAGTCTCTGTTACCTGATTTGTAGACTGGAACGACCTTCCCCGTTTTCCAATCAAGAGGCAAAATTCCTGAGGAGAGTGACTGTGAGAAAATGAGACATAAATATGATGCACAAATTGATTCCACATTTTTCAATAGTTTTGAATTAATCAGGTCCATACCAGCTGATGATGAAAGTTTCATATTATGAATTATGGATGAAATGCCTTCTTCGACGAACGTGACTGCCGGCATGGGGGTTTCTAAGTTAAAGGGTGGTAATTGTGAAGGTGCGTCGAGTTCGGTAGTGAACACAGATGTGAATGCATGGTTAAATATTTCTGCGTATTCATGGTCAGTCATCGCTTCATTTGAATAATTCGTCAGTTTAATATCGGGAGGATGTAATGGGTTTAAAACTTGCCAGAATTGCTTGGGGTTTCTTATAAGTAAGTTTGGTAAGTCATTGTGATAGAATGAGTATTTGGCGTTACGAACAGAAAGTAGGTATGATTTTTCGGCCTCGAAGTATTTTCCCCATGCGGCAGGCGTGTCGTTTCGTTTGGCGGTACGAAACAATCGTTTCTTTTTGTTTTCGAGTCGTTTTAAGTGCTGGGTAAACCATGGTTTATTGCGATTAGTATGAAAGGTAATCCTTGGTACGAACATATTAGTGAGATGATTTAATTTGTTTTTGAATATCAGCCAGTTTTCATGAATTGAGCGAGTGTGAAATGCGGATACGTATCCAGGAAAAAAGGTGTTAAGTTCTTCAGTTATTGCATTATAGTTACCCTTATCGTAGAGTTGTATCGTTTTATCGGATGTCTGTTTTTGAGTCGAGGTAAATGAGAATAAAGCATGCATGACTTTGTGATCGCTGATTTCAGGAAGGTAATTGATGGATGATACATTATCGGGGCTGCTTGTTAGTATCAGGTCGAGCGTGTTTGCTGATTCTCGTGAGACACGGGTTGGTTGGGAAATTAATTGAGTGAGGTTAAAATTTAAACAGACATCGATGAAGTTCTTCGCCTCTGCATGACACGTTATTGTGGAACTAGCTATGTTCTGCCAATCAATATCCGGGTAATTAAAATCACCAAGAAGAAGAATACGGGCATTTGGATATGTGAAAACAAGTTTATGAAGGATGTTGTTCAGATGACGTGGGAAGTCTGGATTAGTCTGGGGGGGCCTGTAGCAAACGCCAAGCAGAACTGTTACGGGGGGAGCGCGACAGATGAGCCATATGGCTTCAGTGTCGGATGCGACGTCAACAACAGAGCATGATATGCCTCGATGAATGGCAACGAGAACACCGCCCCCCCCCCCCCCCCGTTTGCCTTTTCGATCGTTTCGATAGACTTCGAAGTTGGGTAAATCGGCCAAAATTTCCGTATCCGTTACATCACTATTTAGCCAAGTTTCTGTTAGTATTAGTATGTTGCTCCCGGATGACGACATGATGTTTGATATGAGTTCGCGCTTTGGAAGAAGACTACGGATGTTAGTGAATATTATCGAAAACGAGAGAACATTGTGCGGTGGAGCGGGTCGACGATTTGTTAAAGTTTTGTGACGGGGCAATTGCTATGCTATTTCCTTAACGGCTTGGGATGATGCGTCAAATACATAGCGTTTTGAGCCGATGTGCAGGGTTTTGAAGCGCAAGGAGTACTTGTTGGAATTGGCTTTGGCAAACACTAGTAACTGTTTACGCGCGTGCCGAACGGTGCGGGAGAAGTCCTCTCCAATACTGTAGTTTGTGTCTTTCAATTTACGGCCATTTGATAACAGTGCGTCTTTGGTTTTATGAGATAGGAATTTTACGATTACGGGACGAATTCGGTCGGCTGAATGATTTCCGAGGCGATGCGCTCTTTCAATGTCGTTAGGTTCCAAGGTTATATCAAGATTTTTGCGGCAAACATCAATGACTAGTTTTTCTGACTCAGCCCACGTTTCAGCGCTAGCAGGGTCAGGGATGCCATAGAAAATAAGGTTATTCCGACGTGATTGGTTTTCCGCGTCATCCAGGCGTGTTTCTAGTTCTTTAATCTTTTTAGCTTGGTCGATTGTGGTTGACTGCAGTATTTCAATATCGTTTCTGAGGTGAAGAAGTGTTTGGTAATGCGTTTCGAGATCGGCCATTCGTTTGTCTAGGCTTGCTATGGTTTGGTCTGTTGTGTTCAGCTGTGTTTTGAGGCCCTGTATTTCCGTAATCAACAGGGTCTGTCCCGCGTTTAGCTTCTGTAGTTCAGGGAGTACAGCAGCGTTGCCCTCAGGACCAGGGTTAGTCTCAACGTCACCTGATAGCATGAGCAAGGAATGAATTACGTGAGCACACTCAACGGCAATGGCAACACAGCAGTGCGGGCTCGGAAACTGCACCAAAATATAATTACTGGATTTTTTAGCGAAGAGGGCATATGATGTAATGACCTGCATCGCAAAGGTAAGCGGATTAGGCGGCTGCGCTGTGGTGCAGTCACCGAGCCCACGAAGCGGTGTCAGCGGGTGAAGCTCTTTTATACATGTTGGCATTGATGCAATGAGATCCATTCGCTTGCAGGAGAAGTCCTAGCACTCTAATAATCTCCATCTGCCTGATTGGTTCTCCATTCTTGGCGTATATGTGAATGCGGGGTTCTTCCTCTAGGATATATCCGTTCGGCTTGCGCCCACGCTTGCTGCTCCGTAGTACCAATAGTTCCGATTTTTTGGCAGAGCAGTTCAGTCCCATAGCCTCAAGTATTGTTTCCATCACATAAATGCTTTCTTGTAGTTTGGTCTCCGTTTGTCCCATATTACCTTCTGCGCTCCAGATTGTTACATCATCTGCATATATTGCAAAGTGGATACCCTTAGTCTGCGCGAGACCTCGAGCCGCTTTTCACATTGCCAAATTAAATAGCATGGGAGGTAGGACAGACCCTTGTGGTGTCCCACGATTCCCAAGTTCCAGGGTTGTCGATTGGAGTTCGCCTAACCTGAGACAAGCAGAACGGCCACCGAGAAAGGCTTTGACTATATTGTGCAATCGCTTACTCAATCCCATCTCCGAAAGGATATCCAATATGGCCCTGTGCTTGATGCGATCAAAGGTCTTTTCTACATCTAGGCCTAGGAGAGCTCTCGTATGTAGCGGGCTAGCAAGATTAAGGTGATGTTTGATTAAAAGCATTGCATCTTGAGTCGAAAGTCCAGGACGGAAACCGATCAGGTTATGCAGAAGAACATTTCTGTTTTATACATACTTAGTCAGTCTATTGAGTATGGTATGCTCCATGGTTTTGCCCAGACATGATGTTAACGATATGGGTCTTAGGTTATCTAGATTGAGTTGCTTGCCTGGTTTAGAAATAAGAATTGTGTTAGCAATTCTCCATTACTTCGGATAATCACCGTTTTCCAGAGTTCGTTGAAATACTCTGCTAAATATTTTATGGAATCATCGTCCAGATTTTTCAACAGCCTATTGGAAATGAGATCTGGACCGGCAGCGGATCTACTGTTGAGGTCGTACAGGGCTGCGCGAACTTCGCTTTCTGTGAAGTCTTGATTCATAGGCTCACAGTCTTCCCCTGTATATTCAGGCTGGTCTGTACTCTCATTGCTATCCTTAAGTGGTAAATACTTAGCTGCGAGCCGATCCAGAATGTCCTCCTCCGTTGTGTCCTGACTCTCACGATGGACGAGTCGTGCTACAGCTGTTTTCCTGTTAGATTTCGTGTTGTTCTCATGAAGCAGATGTCTAAGTAAGTTCCAATTTCCACAACGTTTGATCCGACCATCTATGGAATTACACAGCTCATCCCATTGTTGTTTCTGTAAATTTCTGGAGTGTTCTTCAATCTCCCTATTCAACAATGCTATGCGCTTCCTGAGTATCCTGTTCAGCCGTTGCGTTTTCCATCTCTTTAACATAGATTGTTTCGCTTCAATCAAGTGCGCCAGCCTACTGTCCATGATCTCGATATCCTCCTCCGTGGTAATATTCTTCGTTGCCGCCTTTACATCTTCCCTGAGCTGACTGGTCCAAGTTTGGAGTGTTTTCTTTTGTCCTGTCTCTGTCTCAGCTCTGCTTTTCCTTGCTTTCCGAAAAAGATCCCAGTCAATGTAGTTAAAGTGCTTTATCTCATTACTGGGTGTTTCCAATAGTATTTGAAGTATGTAATGATCACTACCCAGGTTAATTATGGAGTTATTCCAGCCAGCGTTTTTTTTTTTTGCTCCTACTGCTCAACCGTGCGCGTTCTTGGTGCGGAATCGTTTTATTATTAAGTAAGAAAGATTGGAAACGATCTTTACAAGCCTCCATAGAATATGTGCAACGCGCAATGTCATAAAGACGCAAGACACCTTGTTAAACAAGAAAAAAACTTATTTCGCTCTATATAAATGCTCGTGCTGGGCGTTTTTTGTGAACTCAACAAACGTTGTGGCACCACCTGACGTCGTCCGCCGGACGACGTCAGGAAAAATTAAATTATACGCAAGTGTCATTTTTGATTTAGCACCTTGTAAGAATAATGCGTGTGGAAGCGAAACGTGAGAAAGTGGTGAACTGGCGGCATTACTAACAAAAGCAGTTCGGTGTTACATACATGGCGTAGAAAATACCCGACTCATCCCAAACACTACCGTATGCATCACGAAAACGTCCGATTTCCAAGCATTTCCCCATTTCCGGGCGTTATTTCTTGCACATTAGGGGAGGAGGAAAGAGAAAAGTAGAAGGCAGGGAGGTTAACCAGAATAACGCTCGGTTGGCTACCCTACACCAGGGGAACGGTAAAGGGGAAAACAAAGATCACAAGGAGAGGAGGGAATGAAAGAAGGAAATTGCCGTGAGTTCGCTGACGCGTGTGGTCTTACAGAAACTGCATTAATAGTCACAGATGGTCGCACAAACCCGTCGTCCTTAAGAAGCACAAAAGCGCCTTCACCGCTTTATGGGCCGACGGCCGATGGGGGCGGTGTTCCAGTAGCACCTGCACAAAAAGCAGCCGATTGTCCAGTTTTGGGAAAGCTTTGGCAAGCTCTTGTCTCTCTTGGGCATATCGTGGACAGTGGCACGGCAGGTGGTCGATGTTTTCTTCGGTGCCACAGACCTCGCATGCTGCACTGTCAGTCATTCCAATTAATGAAGAGTATGCCTTTGGGAAGGCAACTCCTAACCAAACGCGACAGAGAAGCGTAGCTTCACGTCGAGGAAGTCCGAGTGGAGGTCGGAGTTGCAGGGAGCGGTTTAGTCTATGCAGTCGTGTAAGTCATAAGTGTGGCGAGTTTCACTCGGTCTCTGTGAGACTGCGTGCCAGGTGTCGAAGCTGCCTTGCAGCGTCTGTCCTCGAAAGTGGAATTGGAACGCTGCGCTGTTCTTGATGTGCTGTACGAGCAGCGTTATCGGCGGAATCATTGCCACGGATTCCACAATGGCCAGGTACCCATTGAATAACGACCTCGTGACCTTTTTGTTGGACGTGATGGTAAAGTTTCACGATTTCGTATGTCAATTGGTCATGCAATCCGTGTCGGAGAACTGACTACGTGCACTGTAATGCCGGTTTTGAATCACAGAACACAGCCCATTTTCTAAGTCTTTCAGAATCAATGAATTCCAGTGCTCGACGCAGGGCCATTAGTTCTGCCGCCGTTGAGCTCGTGACATGCGATGTCTTGAACCGCACTACGTCGTGCAGTTCTGTTGATGCCGCGGTTATTCCTGCTCATAAAGAGCACAAATACACGGGCGACTCCGTGTTTCCGAAAGAACCGACACAATCACACGCTACGGATATCGCCGGCGCGCGAGGAGGAAATGCGGAAACACGCACGCTTGCAGTCACGGGGGGACGCGCATGCGCACAAGCGTCGGTCTCGACAACACGGGTGCGCCGCAAGAAGGCGCGGAGGGCCGTTTCGCTACAGTGTTTCCTCCAATCCCCCGATGTATCGCGCGCGACGGAAGGCGGCGCGCTTCCTCTCCGATTTTCTCCCTTGCGCACACAAGACTGAGCAACCATCGTCGGCTCACCTATGCCGCCCCCTCACCCCCATTTTGCTTTCACTCGCACATGCAACATGGCGAGCGCGGTCGCGATGTTATCGCCTTTGGACTTCATAGAGAACACAAGTCCGACGGCGAGGGCAGGAATGCGCCTGGAGTATCCATATAACTGCTATCGCAATAATATAATAAGAGTACCCGTCAAGTGAATCGTCCCGTGGCGCTTTATCCTCCACAAAAGAAGTAACGAAATCGAACTTTTGACCATGCGGGAATTCGCTGCGCCGCAACAATGTCTTTTTTTCCTTTGTGGGGCGCAGGCACCGTAATGAAAAAAAAAAAAAGACGCGAAGGAAAGCATGTTGGTCATAATCAAATGGCCACTTTGGGCACCTCATGTGGCTACCGAATGAATATCGAAGAAAACGTGAGACGCTTGACCCACAGAGAACCATACGCATACTCCTCGGCATCCTACACCAGCTAGACAGGACTTTCCGGACAGATTGCGCTCAAGCGAACGCGTTGCAATCCGTCGAGTCCCCTCAGTGATGGTGGCGAGCGACCATGGTTTCTTTTAGTCGTCTGCTAGCCAGAAAGCGTCCAAAACTCTGTCAGGCAAAAATCCACTCGGTCAGACAAACGAGCGCGCACCGAAGTGCGCCGCGCGGTGGTCGGGGCAACACGAGAAAAACGCATGCGCTCTGGCTGGCTCTGGCAGCCCGCGGGTAGCGAGAACAAAAAAAGTGAAGAGGCTAAATGCGTACTCGCGAATAAAAGTCAAAGTCGAAAAATGAATAAGAACGTAGTTACCTTCGCTGTGTTTAGTGTCTTGACATAGATGCTTTGGCGCAGGTGAAAAAAATGTTTATATTCTTTTCTGTGACATAATGGTACAAATGAACCCCCACAACGCTTCGACTCATCGGACCTCGCTGCGTACTTAGCAAGCTTGTCTGATAGTGTGTTGATTTGCTCTGCCTGATTGTATGGTCCGACGTACGACTTTATAAAACTCAATGCACCTTTGGCGTGAAATGTTTATAACAGCATTAAACCCGCAAAATTCCGGAATTTAAAATCTTAAGCACGATTTTGGAAATGCCAATGCACCTTTCGCATCAGAAGTTTATGAGAACTACGTACCTATAAAGTTTCCGAATTGAAATCCAAGCGCTCCCTAGATTCCGCGGCCTCCGCGAGATGCCGCGACAAGCCCGCTCGCTATCAAAACGCCTTTGAAACTGTGCTCGGATGGAGCTCCCTGGGGGGTGGGGTGGGGGTGGGGGGGGGCGTTACGATGGGACTCCCAGTGCATTGGCGTTGGCGCGAACTCTAGCCCAATTTCGTAATGTTCGCGCTGAAATGTCTTTTCGAGAGTGAAAAGGACATTCTAGACAAAATCGAGCCTGATTTCCGGCGACGGGGGTTGCTTTAGTCGGCGGCGCACGACAGGACGAAAAAATTCCGGGGGGGGGGGGCGGGATGGAAGCCCCATAAGCTCCCCTGGCTACGCCCCTGGCTGTGAACGCCCATCGACAGTAACCGAGCCGTCGACGTAGATAGGGGAAGGGACAGAGCTGACTTATACGCCTGGCGAATGAGGCTGTTTACTTTGTCTTCCTCGGTATAAGAAGAGATGCGGAAGAGAATAAATAAAGCGGTTGAGAACAAAGGCCTGCACCAGGCGGTGGAGGTTGTGTTCGCGCATGCCGTGGTGACAGTTAGCAATGCGGCATATGAGGCGGACAGTGTGTTGTACAGTGTTTGTCAGTCGAATGATGAGGGTGGTGTGCTTGCCATTGGACTGAAGAGTCCGAGGATGCGGAGGGTAGAGACGAGAGGAATGGATGTGCCGTCAAGGTTGACGGTGAGTGGAGAACTGATCTGCAAGCTTTCGGAGAGGAGGTTTAACGATGCAATTCTTCTTACAATGTTGTGTGATGGCGTTCCTTTAGGCATTGTGATCGGCTATAGCAAGCATGGAAATCCCAACGCACTCCGCGTGGTTACATAAATTAACAAAAACACGTGTCAGCAGCGGCGAACGATAGCACGCTAAAAAAAATATAAAGAAAGGTCTGGCTGCTATACGTTATCTGTCGCATCAGGGCAAAGCGAGCAGCGTATGCTTCACACCCACCGCCACGCCCCCAACCTGCCCCCTTCGAACTGAGTGCGCGACGGATTAAATAAAGAAAGCGACCCCTACCGCCAAACGATACATGTAGTCAGCTAGCATGCGGCGAGCGAGTAAAAGGATATGGCTGCGAGCCTGAAAAGACGCGCGTAGCGCACCGCGATGTCTCGAGCCCAGACGCTCAATATCAGATGGCGCGGTGATGCAGTTTTATCTGATTTCGGCCGCCGCTCGCATGCCCTGGCTTATTTTGCTACCGGGTGTACAGTCGCGATCAATATGAAGGTGATCGCGCGAGCATCGACCGGCGGGCCTTCCAAGCAACATATCGGCCAATTTCGGAACTGCGCAAATAAAAATTGCGCTGCCTTCTTCCCCTATTATGCTCTTCCAGGCGGCAATCATCACCCCCAAGACCAACTCGCCACATTTTTGCTTGTTTCCCATTCATGGCAATGATCTGTGTACGTCGCTTCCTGATGCATATATTGACTAACAATGACGCATCTGTGCAAAAGCTCATAACGGAATCGAAATAAATTCGCAGGTTATGCCGTGAACGGTGACGGGAGTGACAGCTTTTAAGGGAACACCAAAAGAGAGAGAGAGGAGCTATCTGATGTCTCCCTCCCGACCGACGGTGACGTAATGTGGCGCTGCTCCTAGTTTTGGTCGTCGCTCGAGCGATCACCTTCAAATTGATCGCGACTGTACATATATACACGCACATATACGAACACACGCACGAACGTTCATATAAGGAGTAGGACACCCTGGAAATAAAAACCTGACTGCGCCCGTGGCTCGAACAGCTCAAAAGCTGGCGTGCAAACGCGCATTACCTCGTAACAAAAAGCACTGCAATATTTTTCAGCATGCATATGAAGTTTTCTCGCGGAGGCCGGAAGACAAGAAATGTTTTAAGGGTGTTTAAAGAAAACTTCCCACACGTGTGGTGGAGAATTATGTGAGCAAATTTTGGCTGCCGAAACCAGACGAATGATGATCGTCGCCAAGAGAACTATCGTGTCTGCAGTTATGTCAGAGACCATTAACCGTGACCGCCATTCATACCTGACCGTCGTTCAAAGCAGCTGCACGTTTTCGATATATGCGGTGCAAACACGTATATTTAAACGCATTTCAAATGTTCACGTGCGCACATTTTATGTAAAGCTTAGTTTTACGATTCATACCGCAAACTTAACAGCTGCTTCGTAGCAGCAAATCTGCTAGTGGAAAAAAAATCAAGATTCTGAGCTTCTAGATCAAATTTATTTCGTACAAGGGAAACGATGAGCAATGGCTGATGGGAGCAGGTGATGTGAGTGCTGCTTCTTGGATCCTTGGGGGGCAGAAGCCACTGGAAATGGAACAAGTTATTAAGAGTAACAAAAGGTTATTCTTATTGCACTAATCACATAAAATAGCAAACTTGCATAGTAGTCATTCACACATTGCAAACTGTAATATGACAACACATTTTTCTTTATCTCTCCATAATACTCAGGTTAATTTACTATAACACAGCGCTTAGTAAACGCACCAAAAGAATTTCACATTCCTGACGTCGACTACGGCTGATCTAAAACTAAGGCATCATGTTGCGGGCGGTAAATGGTGAAGTTATCACAGTTGTGTCATCAGCGGGAACGTTTTCGCTCCCGGTGATGTTTGCGCCTACAACAAAACAATTAACACCAGCACATCAATCGACACACACACACACACGCACGCACGCACGCACGCACGCACACGCACGCACACACACACACACGCACACAGACGCACACAATCGTACAAGCAACACAGCGAATTGGACGAGCTTGTAAGCTAACATTCTTGCCATATATGTGCAGCGCGACACAGACATGTCGTTCATTCTTTGTCCCGCGTCTGTGTCGCGCTGCACATATACACAAAAAATTGCACAAGTGAACAACCTCTCATGCCACGCGTACGCATTTCAGCGTGTACAGGAGTGTTACCCGAGATAAATGCTGCTTTAGTGTAAACAAACCGAGCTCACCTCTGTAAACAAGGTGAATGCACCTCGCATATGGCCGGCACCCTTCGGTGCCGGCCGGTCTCGTCCATGCACACGGCGTAAAAAGCTTTGCCACCTTCCGTGCGATTTGGGCAGTTTGCTGCGCTGCACCCTGTCTGTCATACTGGAATGCAAGTGTCAAAATAATGTGTTTCCTATCACTTTACCAAAGTCATTAACTTAATATCGTGGAATACCGTACCTGCAAACCGCAGCCGATCGGTCCAACGCAGCTCGACGGTCGGCTGATTGCAATTTCGATGGAACTGGCAGAAACGAGTAGGCGCCGCGCCCGTAAAGTTGGCTTTGCAGCGGCACAGTTGAACATTTGACGTCATTTTGCACCACGTGATAGCGGTCGGCGAATAACGATGTGAGCGGCCCGGAAAAGTTATGCGCAACTCTGCTCCCTGCAGGCGTCTACGGGAGTGTCCGCTCTTTACGTTTACTGTATGACTCTGGTTCAGATGGTCAGATGGTGCTCTGGTCGCGCATGTGCAATCCGTTAAGAGTCTTATCTCGATGAGTGCGTCATGTCCGTAAGCCCCGTATAACCGGGTTCAGACAGGGCAGAAATGGCAGCAACAAAGTGGCCACGCCACCGCACTGACACTCCAGTTCTCTATTTTCCGCTTTAAACAAGATTCTTTTCCAGACACGTGTAGATTACTCCGCCGCGTACACTGAAACCATTTCAAGCCATCGGATGGCGTAGATTCTTATTCGCCGCTTTAAAAGGGACGGTGGTGTTGCCATATCTGAGCTATCAGCGACTCCACCCTCTGAAACAAGTGCTATATCGTACAATGCTATATGCGTCAGTCCCTCGACCGTTCCTTCAACCACCTCAGTCGTTCCTGTAATTCGAATGGTGAAGTGCTCGCTGAACAAGGGACATCAGAAGGACGCCGAAATGACTGTGCGTCTGCGCGCCAACGAGCGAGCGTGTACCTTGGAACAAAGGCTGAACGAGGTCGATGCAGCAGCGGACGTCCACGAATTAGACCTCACAAATTGCATTTTTGCGGATCCGGACAAACTGTCTGTACTCATCAGCAAATGTAGCGGCCTTCGGTCCTTACGGTGCGTCGCCTGCTCGCTAAGGTCGAGTGACCTTTTCAGGTTGATTTTTGAATGGCTGCCCAATCTGGTGCTAGTCGAGTTCTCGCTCGTGGCAAGGACGGAGGTAGACTCCGAGGTCAGGGAGGTGCTTGAATTGTTGCCGCGGATCCGCAACTCCCCGGTCAGGAACCTGCGTCGCATGTATGTCGAAGTCGGTGGCTATCAGAATTTCAAGCTCCTCTCACTGCTCGTGCGCTTGTGCCCGAACCTGGCTGAGCTGCACGTGCACTTGGTGCACGGAGTTTTCTGGAACGGGCTCCTGGAGTGCCGCGACATCCTCCGAGACTACGTTGTTTCGCAAACTTTCGCGTTCACCTCGGAGGTGCCGGGCTCCATTCAGCATGAGCTGACAGTGCCGATCGAGTTAACGAATTGCGCCGCCATCTGCGCCAACGTCAGCTGGGACAGACGGAGCGACTCGTGGAACTGCGCTCGATTCGTTGACCTCGCAACCTTCAACCACGACAGCCTTATCCTGCCGTCTCAGATGATCCTGTTTACCATCCACAACGCCAACCTTACGCCGGATTGGATCTATCTAGCCACCCGCAAACACGTTTGGAGCGAGGTCCGCCAGCTGTGTCTTGTGCTATACCCAGTGGAGCGCCATTCCGCCACCTATCCGACGGCAGGTGGCAATTACCGCCAAAGTCTGCGAGAATTCCTCACGGCAGTCCAGCACATCGTCGAACTCAATGTAAGTTCGTTCCACTTCCGCGGTGACAACGACTTTACGGCACTGCTTGAAGAAGTAAGGCTTCCATCCCTGCGGGCGCTCTGTGCACCTCCGTGCGGGTTTTGCCACCGATTTGCGCTGCATCGTTTGGCGCTGAGTTGCCCTAACCTCGAAGACTTGGACGTGCGCTTTGACCGGCAGGGTAGCCTCGTCCGATGTGCCTCCTGCGAGGGTGGGTTCTGTACTGAGCCCGAAGAAGATATGGATGGGCCCCACGCCAATGGCCCCGTTCTTCGTATTAGGCTCGTCGGGCTGACTCTGACGGACGTGCCCAGGCTTATCTCGATGTGGTTCCTCGAACACTGCCGAGCGGTTACAGTGCGACTTGCCGACTGTCTCAGTTCCATGCTTCATGACTACGAGCGTATGGGCGATCTACTCATCGACGCCTGGCCGCGTTACCTCGTGCTTAAGCTTGCCTCTCTACCCCTCAGCGAGAACTTTATGTTGGTGAGTCGATTTTCGCTAGTGCTCTAATCTCACGACGGGAAGTCACGCCGGTGCGTCAATTTTGACGTGTCGAGCACACCGGAACTGATATTTTCTCTAATTTTTCTTATTTCCCATACAGTAGGAGTTCGTAATTTAATGCTCTTAATAACACCTGGCCGAATCTCTGCAGTTCTCTAACGGCGCAAGAAACATGAATGGCTTGCTTTCGCTGTTTTCTACCAAGGATGCAGCGATGGTTGGCACTTTACTCGTCAATCCGTAAAATTACTTTTTATTTTTTTTCTCGTGGTTTAGTGGTCTTTCTCTTATATTTTCACCTCTGCTTATAACCTTTACTTCACACCTGTAAATTCAAGAGTGGAATAATGCATAACTCGCACCTTTGCAGCACGTTCAATGCTGATCCCTTTCTTAACGCAAGAGTAATGAGAATAAATTTCAGCGAATAGCCCTTTCACTTCGAAATGACGGCATAGTGAAGAGCTCACGGAAGGGGACGTCATGGTGGAAAAAACAAAACAAAGAAACTCTTGAACTCTCCGAAATGCATTGTTTTGTTGCAGAGCAAGTTAACTCGCATCACCAGCCTCCAGTACCTGGCCATTCTTTTGGCGGACTCCATGGAAGAAGACGAGGCCGAAAGGTGCGTGAGTACCCTGACTACCAGATTGCCGAACCTGCGGTGCCTCCACGTTCACTACTCAACCCCTTCCGACGGCACCTTGCAGCGGGTCACGTGGATGCGGCAAGAGGGCGCTGCAGAGGGTGGCAGCGTGGTTTGCGACCGTCCGTGCTTCCTGTGTTCAACGGCTACCTTCATAGGTCTCGTCAAACCGAGGAACCGCGACTTTCAGACAGTTCTGTAGCTGAGGGCTGTCGGACGAGTGAAAATTCTCAGGATAGGCAAAAGCTTAAACTTATGCTAGTTTATTATTTGCATGTTCATTAAAATGTATTTTCAAGTGTGTATGTCATGCTTCCTCTTTGTTTTCATCGCATGTCGCGACGCTTTCCTACATTTAGATTGAATATTTTGTCTCTTATATTTTGTTGCTTTTTAAGTGCTATTCAGTAGATCTATGTGCGCGTTGTACCGACTCCACAGAATGTAAACACGAAGCATGCGCAAATATATATATATATATATATATATATATATATATGCTTCGTGTGATGCCGTTTTTGCCATTGCCTCATCGACGACGCTGGCGAATGGACGCTTTTTTACAGTGGTTGGTGCTAAACACGCCTTTTCGCTTATGGCAACCATTCATCGTTCGCTAGCACCTCTTGTCAGAGGCGTTTGTTTCCTGCCCGTATGGCGTGCTTCACTGACAGGACTTCTGTTCTTCAGTTAAATCTAATATTTTCGTCGAATATTTTCTGCAATTTATTTTTGTACTGTCGAATAAAGCATGTTAATTGATCGCGACGTAGGGCGAGTGGTATACGAGTCTATTATTAAAGGTCGCCGAACCGCGGCGCCACCCCGATGGTATTCCCGGAGACAGTAAGACAAATGGCGATCGTTGATTGTCGAGACAGGGGATTGTTGCTTTGAACCACGAGAAACAAAGATCGGGCACTGACGCGGACAGCGCGTGCAGGAATCAAACGCATTTGGAAAGATTTGCTTGCCAGCGATAAATGGTTGCTGTAAGCGAAAAAGCTCATTCTAGCATCAACCATTGTACGAAGCGTTGCCTCGCCATCAACGAGGCAATGGTCAAGGGTGTATCGCACGCTCGCCTAAGATTTCGTTTGAGCATGCTCTGTACTGCGCGCTGCCACCGGCAGTGCACGATAGCAACAGTTCGGTCACTTTTCGCGTGCTCCGTTAAGCGCAAAATAAGTTGTTGGGTGAGTCGGCACATGTGCATGAAGAAGAAAATACGAGCTCGGGGATTTTAGTACGCAAACAAGGCACATTACAAGACGAGTGCTTCCTTACAACTAGTTCTTATTCTGGAGGGTACACAAAAATATGCGATGTTGCCATTCAGGCATGCGCAATAAATGTGAGCGGAAGTGTAGCGATTCAAGATATTTTCGTGGTTACATGCTCAATTATGGTGTCCTACGCGTCGAAACCACGACCCTATTATGTGACACGGCGTAGCGGGAGACTCCATAATAATTCGGACCACCTAGGGTTCTTTAACGTGCACCTAAATTTAAGTACACGGGTGTTTTCGCATTTCGTTCCCATCGAAGTGCGGCCACCGTGGCCGGGATTCGATCCCGTGGTTACATTGCTCTCGCAAAACTAGGAAGGTGGTGTTATCAACGACTTGAAAGGTGTCAATCTTGAGGCACATTGGCCAACCTCATCTACAATACTGAAAGCGTCCGTCACGGCTGGTGGCGGTGCTCGACAGCATCGTGCGACCTGCTGCTGTCCGACGCGCTGCGGTGTCCAATTGGCTATGGCATAGCGCTGGTGAGTTCGAGATCGCGGTTTCCATCCCGACCTTGCGGCCGTATTCCGATGGGAGCGGGATACAAAAAGAAAAGATCGTTTACCCGGCATTCGAAGCACTTTGAAGAACCCGGGGATGTGAAAATTATTTCGGAGGACCCCATTAAGCGGTGTGCCTTATATTTGAATTATGGTTACAGCAAATAACACCGCATAATTAGGTTTATCTGGTCCTGTCTAACAAGACGAGAGCGGACGCGGCTAAGGAGACATCCGAAACTTCGTTCCTACAGCCTGTCTCTCCTGCTTTCCGCGAGAGGCATCGCCTATACCGACAGCAGATGCAACGCACAGTCACAAGCTTTGTGACTGCTAACGCAAGAACACGTGTCACTAGACACAGGCACA
Source organism: Dermacentor variabilis (assembly GCF_050947875.1). Taxonomy (NCBI): domain Eukaryota; kingdom Metazoa; phylum Arthropoda; class Arachnida; order Ixodida; family Ixodidae; genus Dermacentor; species Dermacentor variabilis. Next base: position 168,441,366 of record NC_134571.1, read on the forward strand.
GTATACCTTGGCGAGGAACTGGCGTATACTCCGGTATTCTGTAGGTTTAGCAGATGCACCCCCTTAATATAGCACTCGCAAGTCGCGTGCTACCGTCACTACCACACGGTATCAGGTAATGATTAACACGGCGTTTCCCGCACGTGCGCCTTGACTTACAAAGTCTTGGTGTAGACTGCAGCAGACGACCTACGGGCCCCATCAGTGCGTGCATCTGCTAAACCTAGGGACTTCGAGACTGCGCTAGCATTTCACCACAGCGCCCTGTCCGTAATGCGTGACACACGTTCTGGTGTTTACTGTTGTCAATCCGGTGACTGTACAGCGAAATTTTTGTCATTTCTACTGCGAACCGGAGATAGAACCGAACTTGGGTTCGTTGCTATTCGGCGCTCGACTTCTGCCTGGCGGCACTGCTAACTGAATGAGCCCACGAGTTCCTGCAGAGCACTTTGGTAAATTGTTGCGCTCTTCTGTGCCATCAGCCGCACCAGCTGTCCAAACCTCCAATACTTCGATGTGCGCATGAACAGGCCCGCACACTTCTTTCGCTAAGCTGTTTTTTTTTTCCAACTTCAATTCTGGCTCGCACCCGACAAGTGGGCCGAGCTGCGCGTCGGGAACACCTGGTGTCATTGAAGGGTAGCCCGACTAACCTTGAGCGACGTGCCGAGCTGCGTACGTGCTGCTACTATCGCGGCTCTTGGCGTGGAAGTGTTGTAATTGTACATACGTAGATCTAGGTTATGTTAAAACATTGCGAACTACGTGTCCACATGTACCACGTATGTGTAAAGGGCTTTACATAGCTCTTTGAAAATTTTCTTCGTATATGGACCGTTAGACTTTGTGAGTTAAATTATTACGGGATTGGCCACCGACACTGCTACGCACTTACTCGAAGCATCAGTTGAGCATGCGCGCAGGCAACTGCGCAAGCTACTGACACACCGAGACATCAACTGTCAAGATATTTATCAAAGTGTAGACGAGTGTTCCATTCACGCGGCTTTTATCTGCTTTATTTCACATTCCTCTGCTTCTCTGGCTGAAGACAACGGCGGCTTTTGCATCTTTTTTTTTTTTACATTTGCGAAGAACCGCGGTTTAACATTTTAAAGGTTTTCATTTGCTGGCCTGCGGCTATTGTGTACAGATTGTTCTTAGAAAGGACGTCGCCATTACCGTAGGTCGTTTCTTATTGTTTGGTTCAGTTCTAAGAAATATTATTTATTCAGGTGTAAGAATTACGCAGATCCAACGCACATGTTCGAAGATTTGTGAGCGGAATATTTCGTGAAGGGATTGAAAAAATACTATAAAACTGAATCCGATGCGCACAACTGCCTCCCTTGTTACCGCATGCAATGTCTAGCCTGGCCTACGCGAACATCAGCGTGATGCGCTGCGAAGGCACTGCTGCGTTATTGGAAAGACACCGGATTTTGCGACTAATTGTGATTGTACACTGTGTGACGTAGGATGGGATGCTGACACTGTAACATTAGGAACGCCTTCAAAGACTGCGTGACAGTGCCCACATAAACAGTTGTGTATTGTCTGTACATGTGCGCAGTTTTTTTTTTTCGTTCTTTTTCTCTCTCTCACATATCGCATCCCTTTGCCCCTCCCCCGGTACAGCGTAGCTAACCGGAGATAATCTCTAGTTAACCTTCCTGTCTTACCTTTGCCTTTCACTCTCTCTCTCTCTCTCTCTATTCTGCAGCCCACAAGCTTTTGCCCCCCACAAGTCGCAACTTTAATATCACGCACAATTCGTTTGTAAACCGCACCGTTCGCAAGCTACACCGAAATGCTGACAGCAGTTTAAGCAAATGTGAGGGGTCAACGAAGTGACGTCACGAGTACGAAGGCGATGTTTGATGTTCGTCGAGGGAAAAAAATGGTGAGAGGTGCACACAAAGAGAACTGCGACGTGCAAGGTGGTGACAATTTTGGCTATTGGCCTGTTTCATTCGAGTGTGTGTGGCTAAATGAAAACTATCCCGTGCACGTTCTTTAGTGCGAATGTTCGGCGCGACGCGGAACGCGCGTGGCAGCCGTTTTATCTTACAGTTCTGCTTGACATTTTCACGGTAGAAATATTCATGCCATTGTGGCTTGACAGTTAGCGCATCGGGCCCTTTTGCGGGAAGACACAATTTCGATCCCACCATTGAAAGGCATTGTCACTTAATGACAATATGTTTTCCTTCTTTTTTTTAAAAAAATTGCATTGACTCTTCCGCAGTACAGCAACACCCTACATCAGCCTCGCTCCGCAAACTCCGGTAAAGTTCGCCTAGAAAGTTTCGCTTTAATATAAAACGAAAAATGGCGAACTGTATTCAATGTTTCTACGGGCGTCGGCTGGTGTTGCATCATTCCTGTCCGTAGTTCAGCGAGGCACCAAGGCAGAACGCCGTATATAGAGTCAGCAGCGTCGGCAGTTTCTGAAACTTTAACTTGCAGCCTCGCTTCGCGTCCAGGCAGATTGTTACAACGGCACGTAGCACTGGTAGAAACGCAGAATTGTTAGTATCGGTGTGACGCTGTTGCGATACCGATACTAACAATGGGTGCGTCCGCGACAACAGAGCCAATGTCGCCCCTTGCGGACATGTTAGGCCATAATCAAGTTTCGTCAGAGCGATTGCGCTATCGTTTGCACTGGTGCGAGTGCTGCTCGTTGTTTGCACGATAGAAAATGCGACTTCGACATCACGGAAAACCGGGGGCCCAGCATTGTATAGTTCGCTACTGTAACAGCCTCTGGATCACAACAGGCTGAGATTGGCCCGGGAAATTCTGGATTTCCGGACAACCGGCAAAAAACACACGTGTGCGCAACTGTTGCACAGTCAAAAGAAACATGTGGTTTTTGCGCATGCGTTCTTTTCTTTCGCATGGCGTAACAGGCTGTAGAGGCCATATTTTGACGCGGGCGAAATTAGAATGGCTCAGTGCTGGCCCCATTCAGAACCAAGCACGTGGCAGGACGAGCTGATGAACAAAACTTAGAGGCACTTGAACACGGTGGCACAAATGCGTCCCTCAAGGTTCTTTATGACAACCTTTCACACTTTAACCGTTTCCCCGATTTAGGCAACACAACCTTGGTGGTTAGACTGTCTCATGTAAAACTTATAGACAACCAGGGTAACGACTGTCTAAAGTTCTATGCTTCGCCGAATTAATCGAAGTTTAAACGTATTTAAATTCTATAAACATTTGGAGAACTTTCACGCTGCTTTGGACTCCCAGGGTACCTACTACCTTGGGAAAGTCAAGTAATCAGCCAGGTGACTCCAGCTACCATCAACGAGGCTTGTACACCTCCAACACAGCGCGTTAAAACTCTCGGCATGTACCGAAAAGCAGTGCAACGAAAGATCGTACCTGAGTTAAAAAAGCAAGAAAAAAAAAACACTATTTCAATAATACGAGAAAGCTTTCCAGACATATAGAAAACGTGCTAAATAGTCTCGCCTCCCGAATAGATTTATCCGCTAAAACCCGCAGTCAAAGGGGGAACAATAGCCGTCATCAACTCCTCCGCATACATAATATAGCCACTACTCCGGCTGAATGACAAATCACTATAAATCACTGACCCATGATCCTATACCCTCGAGTACAGAATCTCATGTTGGTTTCTGCCTTACGCCGCGGACCCCACGATCAACTAGACCTAGAAATCAGACTGCTGCTTCACCACCTCGTCGAGTAAGGACACGACATCACGTTACGGTGGATTCCAAGCCACTGTGGCATAATGGGCAATGAACATGCCGACGCAGCAGCACGCGATCTGCACATGAGGAGGGCTTGCAAGACTCCATTCCATTCTCAAGAACAGACGCTGCAATGAAAATTCGTGTGCTTGCAAATGAAGCCATCAGAACTTTATGGAACACATCAAGCTTGAAGCACACACGTCTACACCGACTGGACCCATCCCTTCGACTTCGACCCCCATCTGGATTCTCTCGACTCGAGACAGCCGTACTTTGCCGACTGTGGCTTGGTGTCGCTTACACAAGATCTTTCGCCTTCCAAGTCGGTATGGACGACATCGAGGCTTGGAGTCACTGCGGCGGTGAGGAGACTATCGAACATGTACTTTGCCACTGTCCTCGATATAGCGCGCACCGGCTGTCACTAGCCACCGCGTTGGCGCGCCTTGACGACAGGCCACTTTCAGAAGAGTCAGTCTTGGAATGCCGACATGAACTGTCGTCACACCGAAAGTCGGTCAAGGTTTTGTTGACCTTTTTACGTGGTAGGGGCCTATTAGAAAGACGATAATGATCCCATTCCGTCCCTTTTCATTTTTTCACGCTTTTATTTTTGTCACGCTCTTCTTTCCCTCTTTACTTCCCCTTCCCTTCCCGTAGTGCAGGGTAGCAAACCGGAGGTTTAAACTCTGGGTAACCTCCCTGCCTTTCTCTCATTTGCATCTCTCTCTTCCGTTCATTAGAACATTGAGATAACTAGCGAAAAAAAAAAGAATCCACGGAGCTACAGCAAAAACGCTACTTTTCCTAAGCCCTAAAGCAGGAATACTTTATTTATTTCTGAAATATACTGAAAACCCAAGACTGGGCAGGCTCACAGTTCACGGTATGGGCACCGTGAGCGCGAAAGGGTTTTTAGTATGTAGATAGCTTAATCAATAAATTTTTACTCACACTCCCTTTGCTTTAAAACCATAACGAATACACCACTTATTTTCTTTCTCATGGAGGAGACATTGTGGTTTCCAACAGCAGTCTTTTGGTCACGCGGGATTTCTGTTCTCCATAGAACGTTTACAGTGCCATACTCATGGGCTCTAAGATATTTGCTCACGTGGTAGCGTCCGCCATTGAGCGCCTTTTGATCGGCGTCTTCTCGCTCGTTTACAAACGTCACGGCGGCCACAGGTGTGGCTCACACAGCCCCTATTTCGGCCACGAGGGGGCGCAGTGAGCGGGTAGATGACACTAGAATTTGACCAATGATGCAGAGGCAGTGCACATTTTAATTTATCCATTCTGTCTGCGCTGTAACCTTATATTTTCGCACAAGCTACGCGGAAGGCGACAAATATAGCAGGTTGCTGGCAGCGGCTCTGCACCAATTACGCAGCGTTACCACCACTACTGGCACACAACATCACGGAATGTTAATTGTTTGGTTTTACCTGTTATACTCTATGGTCTTTGCAGCGGTAGATTTGTAGGGGTGCTACGACCATACGCTGTTGTCGTAGTCGTTAACTGCACGTGCAACAACTTTGTTCGGGAATGCGTGCTTGTGCGTTGTTACGTTTCGCCTACGACGCGCGGTTTAGCCGGCGCGGCTGCAACAAAGCGGCAGACATTTTGGCCCGTTCGGCGCCGCCGCTACGCCTCCCCGCCAAGCGCGTCCAGGCATGTTCCGATGCCACGTGTCTTCATGTGCGTGTGTGAGTGTATGTGCATATTGGTGCCCACGCTTGTCGAAGCGCGGCAGCCGGGGAGAGGAGCTCCCAACAACTGTGAAGCGAGGGGGGGCTGACAGGCGCCGACACGACGTGTGAGCTACCTTCTCCTCCCCATTGTGCCCGACCGGCGCCGACACGACAGTATGAGCCACCTTCTCCTCCCCATTGTGCCCGACCGGCGCCGACACGACAGTATGAGCCACCTTCTCCTCCCCATTGTGCCCGAACGGCGCCGGCACGACGGCTGCGCCACCTTATCCCATTGTGCCCGAGCGGCACAGTCACGTGCTCGTCTATAGAGGGGTTCCTTCTTGCCCTCAACTGCGAGAGTATAAAAGCAGCTGCCCCAGGACGCCAAAGGAGGGCTCCGATTTCTTCTGTTGAGTAAAGTGCACTCCCGTCTCTCTACTTCGGTCAACCTGACCGCCAACTCTTTGCGATGTTAAAATAAACAAGTTGTTTTGTTGTTACCAGTCGACTCATGCTTTGCCGGGACCTTCGGATGCTTCCAGTTGTACCCCAGGCCGCCAGGCCAACGCTACCCTTGGGGCTTGCGACCCAGGTGCAACCACGGGCGTCAGCGCCGAGTTCCCAACAGGTCGTACCATCGGTGCGACCACAACAACCGTTGCCATCGGTGGGATTCAAACAACTGTCTGCCAGCGGTGAGATCGCGACAACGGAGGCCAGCAGCGAAGATATGCAGTTGACTGTATGCTGAGCAGCTCAACGACCATCCGGGAGCAGTGCAACGAGCCCTGTGTGATGACTGGTTGCCTGCAGCGGAACGACTGCGCTGAATTCCTGCCTGCGAGGTTTGGTGAGTGCGGGACTTTCTTCTTCTGAGCTTTGCCAGGCTTTTGTTAGTGTCAGAAACAGAGCTGGTAATTGTGGTTGTCGTTGCTGCCGGGTTAGTTTGCGGCAAGACAATAGTAAGCAGTAGAGAAAGCAGCATTCAGAGCAGCCATGGATTTGAAGTCGTTGCGCAAACCGAAATTGTTGGAGCTTGCAAGAGAGTTGGGTCTGGACGTCTCGGACAAACTCAGAAAACCAGAACTGCTAAAGGCTATTCTTGAGTTAGAGGCTGAGGATGACGAGCTGTCGGAATGCCTTGAGACTATTGAGGAGAGGTCAAAAAGACATGAGCGCGAACTTAAAGAGCAAAAAGAGAAACAGGAGCGCGAACTTAAAGAGCAAAAAGAGAAACAGGAGCGCGATCTTAAAGAGCAGAAAGAAAAAGAAGAGCGCGAACACGCTTTGGAAATGAAGCGTCTCGAGGTAGAGATGGAACGCGCTCGTAATGGAAGTCAGGCACACGGTGCAGGAGAACGAGTATTGTTCAAAATGACTGACCTGATGCGGCCGTTTAAGCTTGGAGAGGACATTGGTTTGTTCCTGGTTAACTTTGAGCGAACGTGCGAGAAGCAGGGGTTCTCTCGGGAAACGTGGCCACAGCGCTTGCTCACTTTGTTACCCGGCGAGGCGGCCGACGTAGTCGCTCGCTTGGATAGAGAGGAGGCAGAGGATTTCGACAAAGTGAAATCGAGTCTGCTAAAAAAGTACAGGCTGTCAGCGGAGGCTTTCCGTCGGAAGTTTCGGGAAAGTGAGAAAGGCAAGAATGAGCCATATACAGAGTTTGCCTACAAGCTAATGTCAAACATGCAGGAGTGGCTCAAAGAAGAGAAAGCGTTTGGTGACCACGATAAAGTTCTGCAGTGCTTCGGGCTGGAACAGTTTTATAGTCGGTTACCTGAGAACGTGCGGTACTGGGTCTTGGATAGGCCGGACGTTTGTACGGTGGCTAAAGCCGCTGAGCTAGCCGAGGAGTTTGTGACGCGTCGGGCTCGCGGAGCTAAGGACGGTCAAAAGGGTGAATTTGGCCCCAAGTTTGAGAGGCCGAAGTTCACGCCCATGAGATTAAAGGGGGACACGCGTAGTGCGGATGCGAGTGAAAGCAGTCCGACCAAACGTAAAGAGACGGCGGCAGCCGAAGCCGAGCGCAGAAAGCGGTTCGAGATGAGGCAAGCGCGCTTGTGTTATACGTGCCAGAAGCCGGGTCACTTTTCGGCGCAGTGTCCGGAAACAACACCAAAAGTTGTGTTTTTTTCATTATGCAGCACTGACGAGAACATGAAGCTTCTCGAGCCTTACATGCGAAACCTCCTCGTGAACGGGAAAGAGTGCCGAGTGCTTCCCGATTCCGCAGCTACGATGGATGTAGTTCACCCGTCTTACGTAGAACCCCATATGTTCACGGGCGAGTGCGCATGGATCAAGCAAGCCGTGGAAGCTCATAGCGTGTGTCTGCCGGTAGCAAAAGTGCTTATCGAAGGACCTTTCGGAGCGCTTGAGACGGAGGCCGCAGTGTCATCTATGCTGCCCCCCCAGTACCCGTACCTATTTTCGAACAGGTCCGATCACCTCCTGCGCGAGAGAGGGCTTTTGTTTGGTGAGGCTAGCGTTCAGGCCTTAACCAGGTCGAAGGTTCGGGAGCTCGCTGCAAAGGCGGTAGTTGCGGGGCCGACGTTATCAAACAATGAAAAAGGGTCAGAGGCTCAGCAAGCTGATATTCAGAGCACGCCCGAACTGAATAAAAGTGAGTCTGTAGCATTGAAGGCGCCAGATACTGGAGAGGAAAATCCCGATGCGGGAAAGTTAGAAGAGCTATCTGCAGATTTGCTCATCGCACCTACGTCAGACGGACTTGAGAGGTTGCTAAAAGTCAGCCGGTCGGCTTTGATAGCCGAGCAAAAAAAGGATGGCAGCCTAGAAAACATACGCTGCATCGTCAAGGAAGGTATCGCCAAGAAAAATGCTCGCTTTGTGGAAAGAGGTGGAGTCCTGTACCGGAAGTATCTAGACCGCAGAGGAGTGGAGTTCGATCAGCTGATCGTGCCTCAAGGCTATCGTCAGGATCTGTTGCGCTTGTCGCATGGGGGTTCGTGGTCCGGACACCTAGGAGTTAAGAAAACTAAGGACCGTCTCTTGCAAGAGTACAATTGGCCAGGGTGTTTTCGGGACGCAGACCATTTCGTGAGGACATGTGACACCTGTCAGCGGGTGGGCAAACCAGGGGACAAATCAAGGGCGCCGTTGAGATTGGTACCTATCATTACGGAGCCTTTTAGACGGCTCGTTATTGATACAGTGGGACCTCTGCCGGTAACAGCCACGGGGTACAGACACATTTTGACTGTGATCTGCCCAGCGACAAAGTTCCCTGAAGCAGTGCCGCTTAAAGAACTCAGCTCAGTTGAGATAGTCAATGCACTACTGTCCATATTTGCGCGAGTTGGTTTTCCTGCGGAAATCCAATCAGATCAGGGCACAGTGTTTACTAGCGCTTTGACGACAACTTTTCTCGAAAGGTGTGGGGTAAAGCTGTTACACAGCTCAGTGTACCACCCACAGTCGAATTCCGTTGAGAAGCTCCACTCCGTCATGAAGCGCGTGTTGAGAGCCTTGTGTTTTGAACATCAAACTGACTGGGAGCTGTGTCTGCCTGGGGTGATGTTTGCATTACGGACCGCGCCGCATGCGGCTACGGGGTTTTCGCCAGCTGAGCTGGTGTACGGTCGCTCGCTTCGGTCTCCGCTTCGCATGCTTCGAGAATCGTGGGAAGGCAGGGGCGACGACCCAGTCGTGGTGGAGTACGTGCTTAAGCTCCTCGAACGCTTAAGAAGGGCACAGGAGTTGTCAGGTGCAGCAATGGCAAAGGCCCAGCAGAGGGCCAAGGTTTATTATGATCGGACCGCCAGGGCCCGTCGTTTTGAGGTGGGCGATGAGGTCATGATATTGCGCACATCGCTAAACAACAAACTAGACGTGCAGTGGGAGGGCCCAGCACGAATTGTTCAGAAACTGTCGGACGTTAACTACGTGGTGAGTCTGCCAGGAAAGCGGAAAGCACAGCAAGTTTACCACTGTAATCTTCTCAAACCTTATAGACAAAGGGAAGCAGTGGTGTGCATGATGGTAAACGTTCCTGAAGAGCTTCCGGTCGAGCTTCCGGGACTAGGCTCAGTGACGAACAGGAAAGACACCGATCAGGTCATTAGTGACTTAGTCAGTGGAGCATCGCTGTCGCCTGAGCAGAAAACCGAACTACGCCAGCTCTTACAAGAGTTTCAAGGTCTGGGGTGCTATGCAGGATGCGCCGAGTTTGGCGAAACTCGGGATCTTCACGAGCTCTGGCGACACCCCAAGATGAAAGCACGAATGGTACCGAGACACAGTTTATCTTTCGACAAGCCTTCGTTTCATTGGTTTATCTAGATTCACTCTGGCTGGCTATCATTCCTTGGGCGTTGCCTTATGGGCGGTCGACAAACTGGGCCTCACGTGATCATATCGTCGGTGCATGGTCGTGCCTTCTTTCACTTGTTTGTCGTTCCACCGAGTGCATTACATGCACAAGCGAGTTATAAAACAAACGCATTTAGTACAATATTATTAGTTAGTTTAACGTGTTTTAGAAGCATTTTAAAGCTTACAACATGTACACTGAATGTGCATTAGACTAATTTGTAATTTAGTACGCTTCGCATTATACCACGAGGGAACGCTGTGGTGGCGCCATCACATCCATTCACCGGGCGAGCATGGCGGCTAAGCATCGGAGGCGCCCAGTGTAAACAAACTCGTACAACGAGCTTGCAGTGCGCGACGTAGTGATCAGGCTCGACGATGACCACTATTTCTTGGATAGTTCTGTTCCTCCGTGAGCAATCTTTCCGTGCACCCCGGAAGACTGCCAATAGCTTCGGCGATTTTACAGATCGCAACGCGCACCTACTGTTCACGGCGCAGTGCTGAAGAAACAACTTGTCCGGTGCTGCTTCTGCGAGTGCGCTGAGTTTCTCCACTCTGTGTGACTGCGAGCGTCACGAACATTACATAGTGTGGGCAAAAGGCAGACATCCTATATAGCTACGATGCGACAAGGAGGTGGCACCAACGATGGATCTCGCTACCAACACAGTGAAGGAGACATCGACAGACTGCAGATAAGTATATTTCTACTGTTTCATATTTAGCATATAAGAGTGCACGGATTAAGTCGCCTTCGTAGTAACGAACTGAATGTCCAGCAGTTTAAAGGAGGCAGTGAGAACCAATGAGTGTTCGTGCTTCTACATGCAAGTGGACCCGCGAAAATATGGAAAAGATGAAGGTAACCTTCGCTAACTTGGTGAGATAACAGAAATTCATGAGTGACATTAAGCCCGCAAAATTTATGGAAGAGTATCTTTATCCAGGTGAAATATCAATAGCAGGTACTGATATAAAGCAGGAAAGTTATACAAAAATTTCATGGCTTGAACAGCACATGGAAGGCATTACCGAATCGTGATCGCCACGTTACCGATATCCTTGAAAAAATTTTAGAATCATTGCATTCTACCGGTTATGCAATATGGGACATAAACCAGGAGGTCAACAAAGAAACTTGAGATGTCAATGACTGTGCAGAAAGCGAAGTAACAAAAATTGTTGGAGATAGTATTAAGGCAGGAAAACAGTGGCGTAGTAAACCGTGGCAACTGATATGCTAGTTGACATTAAGAAAAAAAAAAGGAATCGGCAGGTAGGCCATGCACGTAATCGATCACTTGTTGCCAATTCATAACAGGTGATTACATAAGCGCGACAGAATCGATGTCAAGGAGGGAGAACTACAGCCGAGGATGGTAGAAAATTGTGTAATGGGACAAAAATATGATGTTTGTAGGCATAGGATGCAATCAGCTCGTATAAGACAGGATTGTAGGGTGAGGCATTTGTTTTTCAGCAAACAAAAATAGGTTTGTGGTGCTGACAGTAGACTCGTGAAGGTGCGGGGCCACCTTAGCTGCTGGCACATTAATCAACATGACAATTGGCTCTGAAAAAGAAAACCCGTTATGAAAAATAAAGCAACGTTGTCCCAACGCATTGTTTAATTATGCATACTACACTAAAGGTTTCCACCGTTGAGGGCACTTAGTACTATTAGTGCAACGAGCATTTTTCTTTGTAAATAATGATTTGTATGCAGCTGATTCATTCCAATACACTTTTTTACAGCAACACATTCTGCTGCTGGAGGCACTCAACTGCCTGGTGGCAGTAGGCGAGCGCCAGGCACGTGCTCTTGAGAGTGTGGCAGAGGTCCAGAGGGCTGCTCTGCAACAGTAGTATCAGTGCCCTCACTGCTCTCCTGTCGAGCCCACAGAAGGCACCTTATAAAGGAGCTTTCAGTTTAATATTTTGTTTATTATTCAAGAACATGGAATAAAATTATTGCAGTAAACATTGTGCTGTGCATATTAAGAGACTTGTAACATGCATTGGTGTCCCTTCAAAATAGGCAAAAACGTAAGACAACCTGTGCCACTCTTGGACCATGTAAATAAAAAATACACTAATGCAGCATACACATCATTGTGCTGTTTGTTCTTTCTATGTGCAAGAATACAGTGCGTGTTGATTAGCCACAAGATGAACGGTTTGTGTAATTCACAATGAAGACAGGAAACAGCAGGAGCTTAATAATGCTATCACCTATAGACTGTGCATATGACTGCAACACACTCCGACTCAAATGTGCCATCACATGCATGTTCGATACCACATATTTTTAACATTGTCTTATAATTGCATGTACTATATTTCACACATCTTAAGCCGTTGCATAGCACAATTCTGATGTATCCATTTCACAGGCCATATAATTGTACACGTTGTCCTTTCGTGTTGTATGAAAAGCAGCATCCTTTACAGTCGGAAAAAACTTCAGAAGACAGGAGAGGCCCCGCCCAGATGACCAAAGCGCAGCAGCCGATTGCCTCCACGCCTAAAGAAATAGTCCCTCTCCAACGAGCAGGTAGTCTGTTCGGCAGCACAATGTCAGTCTAGAGTGCGTGCCCATTGGTGCAGGCTTGTGTTCACCTGCCTTAATGTGCAGATTCCGCAGCCTCCTAAAGTTGTATCCGACTATAGAAACACGTAATGCCTTGCACCAGTTGCATAGACTTCTGCAACTTGATAGCACACAATGATCAGGAGCAGAAATCTATAAAGGCATCCAAGCAAAGCTGGCTGGCCACACTTCCATTATGAGGGGCGGCAAAAGGTCTCACCAAATATTCCCATGACGTCCTTGAAAAAGAGGTGGTGTTTGGCACTTCTTTAGAATCAAAAACAGATTACAGTGAATGTTGTATAGCACGTCAAAACAAACTGAGCTTGGTTGTCTGCACAGCATGTAATCGGAGGTTGTGCTTCACATAGGAAACAAACTGCTCTGTCCAGTACAATTTTGAGGCCGGTATGGCACCTATTATGTCAACAGTGTCAATATACAAATTACACTTTTCACAGGCCATTGATTTCACCATTATTTTTGTATGATGGTTCTTTCAATCAGTGCTTGTATAACATGAGCAGGTGGATTTGAAAGCAAAGCTTTGTTTGCAAACCTTCCGACTTCCATAATTGTGTGGCAACGCACTGGCATGTTGTCGAATAGCTCACACTTCCTCGGTCCTGCACCAAGGAAGCCCAATGCTCTATTTGAAGTTGGATCGCACAATTCAATGGCAAAAAAAAAGTAACACACACAGAAAAGCATTCTGCTGTGTGTATTTCTCTTCTTTGTGTCCCATCAAATTGTTGTGCAATTAAACTTCAAGCTACTATACCAATACACCCTGTCGTCAACATCACCAATGCTCTAGTTATTAGGCCACAATGGTGCACATCTTTGAAATTTCCCAACACAAATTAGCTCTCCAAAAAATCACAAATGTTAAATTTTGCAGCACAGGTGTATGTATGCACGTGCCATATTCTTTACCACTAAACTAACAGGAATCGAAGGGGCAAGCATTAACCAGCCTTGCTGCTGCCGTTACCATTATCATCATGACACCAATGGAAAGACAGTGCCACGTTTCAGTAAAGGGAGTGTCGGAGGGAAAGGTGTGACAGCGAGAGCTTACAATAAACATAACGGTTACGAGACATGTTCAATGCCAATATACGCTGCATGTCGCTCAGCCTACTTTGGCATTGCGGCAAGCGTTTACTCGTTTGAGCATATCACGTTTTGTGTAATCATTGCTCTAAAGCTGTACAAATGGTCTATTTGCTCTGCAATTTTTATCTTTATCATGGTGGGTTGAAGACCCACTTTTCATTGGCATCTGCACCCCATTTCTCCCGATATGTAATTTTGCCTTGGTGGTTCATGACATCTTCACGTACAGAGAGTTCTGCAGAGCATTGGATGTGCATTATTCTACTGCTTAAGAATTAGAGCCCCATTATGAGACGAAAATATACAATTTATCCATCCAGAATAACACCGCCCCCCCCCCCCCCCAAAAAAGAAGATACACTGAACCTCTGGCACATGCATCGACGGTGAACAGAGCAAACAATCTGAAGTTTTTTCTTCATGCAAGCCAAGACACTAAGATTCTCAATGCATTTTCATTTCGCCACATATGCACAGGTACAACCGGCTTGGCGCAACATCCACATCTCGCGCTGCAACAAATTGTGCAATGCCTCGCTGTTTCATAGTGCGGCCGATAGATTACGCATGACCAAAATTCAGCATTGTGCATACTAAGTAACTTCACCAATGAAGAACCCCAAGTTCTTTATGAGATTAGGATTCATAGGTTACTTCACACAATTTGTGATATCCCTTTATCTATTTATACTTAATTAACCTCTTTCCCAAGAAAGTGAGCCATTTGGAAGGCACCCTGACAGACAAGTAGAACAATCGGCAAAAAGTCATCAACCAGCGAAAAAATCAGTATCATAAGCAGCCGCATGTGAGATGTCGCTAACACAAAATTTAAGTCGGCTACACAGAAGTGACAAATTTGGCAATATGGCGTGTCTAAACATTGCTTCAATGTTAATCACAGTAACGCTGACATTGACTGCGCCTTAATTCCTACGTACGTTCCGTCGACACATCCGACTACGTTCGTAACGTTCCCACGGAGTAGGAAGCACTCTTTTATATATGCCCGCTCAGCCGCAGTATTCTGGAAAGCTAGCCACCGCTTACGCACTGCCGCATCAATAAGCACAGCAGACACCTCTGACACAGTGGCTAACAGTAGTTTGATGGCGTCCAATGTAACGCTCGGCGCCGACGCTTCCCTGAAAACTCCCAGTCCCGTAGAAACGGAGGGCACAGATGACTTGCTCTACGACGGTGAGCGAATGAAGCCCGCCACGCTGTCTCCGCAGACGAGTCTTCGCCTAGCTCGTCACACAGCCAGCGCACTGATGTCTTCGACAGGCGAAAATGACGCTGAAACTCCCCGTCGGTCATGTAGGTGAACAGGTCCGGACGGTCATACTGACGCTTGCTGCCGCTGGATGCAATGAAACAGGCTGCTGCTGCCGCCGCCATGTTTCCGAGTTGAACTCGGAGGGGGTTTCGCGATGTACGAGTTTAGCACGAGTTCGCCTGTCAATCAAAACCAGAGGTCACGCCCCGCGCGAGGCATGTAACTCTTGTGCGCGCACCCACTACAGTTGGGCCACGCCCAAATTATCTTCCGGCAAGAGCGACGCGGTGTCGAGCTGAGAGGCATCAACAATCTTGACCGCCGACATAAAACGCGCACAACGCACTGTCATCGGTGATGTACTGGGCACCACTATCAAAAACAAAGCGTTGACTGCCGCTGGCTTATGCGTACATCTTCTCGGGCTGAGATGGCCGCGGAACACGGTTTCATGGCCTGCATTGTGGCGCGTAGCGCACAGTAAATAATTATCGGCACGTCACTGTAGCTGCTCACAAGGCGTCGATGCGGCGAGGGGGACGACGATGCTGAGGAGTGCGTATTGCAGCAGTCGTTTAAGATGGCTGCTCTGTCATGGGTGATGAAACGGAGCCACAGCGTCGTAAACACGATCAGCGTCCGAGAATCGCTCGCTCTTCTAGACCCAGTGCAATGGCATTTCTTCATCACAAGCACTGCGCACTCAACAGTTCCAACACCTCTCTCCGTTCGAAATCTGATCTCATAACTGCACACAAGAGCCCTCACCTGCCAAATGCTAGTGCTGCGGTGTCGTTACGATATCCATCTGCGATCGCTGCTGGCTCCAGCAGAGGTAATCCGCAAGCACCTTCGACTGCACAACACACTCATATACTGCGTACATGCGCTCAGAGGCACCTTCACTGGGCAAGCGATGACAAGCGATGAATTGTGTCGCTGGGGAAGCACGCACTTTTCGCAATGTATCGCAGAGGCTTCGCGCATAACGATAAACTGGTACATTTTCACTGAACTACGTCACTACGCACTCTAAAATAACATACCGCCATTTTCCAGCGACAGCCGTTGTGTGATCTCTAGTTGATTAAGCGGGGGGCCTTAATGGCCTAGTGAAGCGCCTGCGATGAACAGCCGTACCGCGGCGCTGCGTTTCTATTCCCCTAATAGAGAAACAGTGACCATGACCCTCCATGGATCATGACCGACATTATTGAGAATAGCTCTGCAGCGCCCCTACGCGACTTATCACCGTATGAACGCCCTCGTGCGTGCGACACGTTTCAATGTACCGCTTCTAAGCTTTCGCCTCGCTGTCGCCACTCGCGGCAAGAAGTGCAAAATTTAATCATTTGCTCGATCTCCGTTTGTCATCACAAATTTCTAGCGTTGAAAACGAAAAACAGATACTTAGAGAAATAAAAATGTTCGTTATTTTATTTCTTGTATTTTAACGTATTCGTTTGAGTGGAAGTGTAGGTGCAAGAATGCGCCGCATGTAGCCTGTTCGCATTCGATGAAAGAAAGAAAGATAGCGCCCGAAAGAGGAGGCACGCCCTTGACGCGCCCGGGAAAGGCGTGGCAAGCGGCTCACGGCAAGTGTGCAGACAGACAGCGCGACAGTCACAGTATCGCTAAGTTGCGATAATCCGTTGATAACACTACGCGGCGCTGACGCGTTTCGTTGTGCAGCCTTCTGCGCTTGAAACGTGGAAGCAGCGTGCCGCGCAAGGTGCGCTCATGTTGTCATACGCGGCTTTTTGTCTACATATTTTTTTGCCTGCACCTTCGGCGCGTTTCGCGCTATCTCCGTTCACTGACTGCCGTCGAGCAAACTCGGGTAAAACTCGGGTGAACGAGAAACTCGGCGCATCCTGCATAGCACCCCTGTTCTCTGAGAGGCCTGGTAGGACTTCTGTCCTTACTCATGACATAGAACTTACCTCCCCAGAGCCAGTACGATCCAAGGCGTACCGGGTGTCACCCCGCCAGAGCGATATTATGGAGGCTGAGGTAAAGAAAATGCTACAGCTCGGTGTTATTGAGGCAGGTGAGAGTGATTATACCTCCCCTTTGATTTTAGTTGAGGTACCGGGCAAGGAACCTCGTCCTTGCGTCGACTACCGCAGGCTTAATTCCATCACTAAGGATCAAATTTATCCGACCCCTAACATCGAGGAGCGCCTTGAGAAAGTTAGTAGCGCTCAGTTTATTTCCACCCTAGATCTTGTCAGGGGTTATTGGCAGGTTCCACTTACAGAAGAGGCTAGTAGGTATGCGGCGTTCATTTCACCAATGGGAACATTCCGTCCTAAAGTGTTGAGTTTTGGTTTGAAGAACGCGCCATACTGTTTTTCAAGCCTCATGGATAAAGTGTTGCGGGGACAGCAAGAATTCGCTTTACCGTATTTAGACGACGTAGCGATATTCTCCGCATCCTGGTCTGAGCATATGGCACACTTGCGGGCAGTGCTAACCCGCCTGCGCGAAGCGGGCTTGACAGTCAAGGCTCCTAAGTGCCAGTTAGCACAGGCCGAGGTTGTCTACCTCGGTCACGTGATTGGTCAGGGTCGTCGCCGCCCCTCTGAAATAAAGGTGGCCGCTGTGCGAGACTTCCCGCAACCGCGCACGAAGACCGATATTCGGTCGTTCTTAGGTGTAGCCGGCTACTATCAGAGGTACATCCCCAGGTACTCTGATATCGCGGCTCCCCTGACGGATGCTCTAAGAAAGACAGAGCCGCAAACAGTCGTCTGGGACGAGACAAAGGAAAGACTTTTAGCGCCCTAAAGAGTGCCCTAACAAGCCAGCCTGTGCTACGATCGCCAGACTATACAAAAGGGTTCGTTGTTCAGTGCGATGCTAGTGAGCGAGGCATGGGCGTTGTACTGTGCCAACGGGAAAATGGAGAAGTAGAACACCCCGTCCTGTATGCTAGTCGTAAGCTGACCAGTCGTGAGCAGGCGTATAGCGCCACCGAGAAAGAGTGTGCGTGTCTCGTGTGGGCCGTTCAGAAATTGTCATGCTATCTAGCCGGCTCAAGGTTTATCATTGAGACGGATCACTGCCCTCTCCAATGGCTGCAGACCATCTCTCCCAAAAATGGCCGCCTCCTGCGCTGGAGCCTCGCTTTGCAACAATATTCCTTTGAGGTGCGTTACAAAAAGGGGAGTCTCAACGGTAACGCCGATGGCTTAAGTCGAAGCCCCTAACGTAGGAATCAGCCTCAAAATTGTTTGTTACTGATGTTTTTCTTCCTGAGGCAGGATTTTTAACATATTGCTTTTGTTTAGTGTTTCAAAGTGATGACATGCTTTCTAGTGCAATTTTCCAATTTGTGGACGCGTTCTAAGTGCTGCTAGACTACTGTAAGGAACTAGGCAGTGGTATAGAAGGGGAAAGAGCCTGGCAGGGCTTAGTGAGGGTTGTGCCGTGCTTGCTGACTGAGCGGTTGAGTTTCAGCGTAGTTCTAACGCTTGCCGGGAACGAGAACAAAAATGTGAACTCTCCCGAAGTCACTTTGCAGTGTCCTGTGCGAACCTGAACGAGAGAACGAGGCCTTCTCTGTGCGCTGCGCTCAAGAAACGTCGAGGGACGCCCGACTTCGGTTATGAGCATCGTCGAGCGACATCCCTCCGGACAGCGGATGCAGTCCCCTGACCATCGGGATCTCCTTTCCCCGGCGGGGCGGTCTGTTACGTTTCGCCTACGACGCGCGGTTTAGCCGGCGCGGCTGCAACAAAGCGGCAGACATTTTGGCCCGTTCGGCGCCGCCGCTACGCCTCCCCGCCAAGCGCGTCCAGGCATGTTCCGATGCCACGTGTCTTCATGTGCGTGTGTGAGTGTATGTGCATATTGGTGCCCACGCTTGTCGAAGCGCGGCAGCCGGGGAGAGGAGCTCCCAACAACTGTGAAGCGAGGGGGGGCTGACAGGCGCCGACACGACGTGTGAGCTACCTTCTCCTCCCCATTGTGCCCGACCGGCGCCGACACGACAGTATGAGCCACCTTCTCCTCCCCATTGTGCCCGACCGGCGCCGACACGACAGTATGAGCCACCTTCTCCTCCCCATTGTGCCCGAACGGCGCCGGCACGACGGCTGCGCCACCTTATCCCATTGTGCCCGAGCGGCACAGTCACGTGCTCGTCTATAGAGGGGTTCCTTCTTGCCCTCAACTGCGAGAGTATAAAAGCAGCTGCCCCAGGACGCCAAAGGAGGGCTCCGATTTCTTCTGTTGAGTAAAGTGCACTCCCGTCTCTCTACTTCGGTCAACCTGACCGCCAACTCTTTGCGATGTTAAAATAAACAAGTTGTTTTGTTGTTACCAGTCGACTCATGCTTTGCCGGGACCTTCGGATGCTTCCAGTTGTACCCCAGGCCGCCAGGCCAACGCTACCCTTGGGGCTTGCGACCCAAGTGCAACCACGGGCGTCAGCGCCGAGTTCCCAACAGGTCGTACCATCGGTGCGACCACAACAACCGTTGACATCGGTGGGATTCAAACAGCGTGCGCAGGACATGCTTGTTTGTGACCTGCGGCGAGAGCAAGGCGCTTGGTCCTGACTTCGGAATAGTTGAAATTCAGCGCCTTGTGTCGTGCGGCCCTTTTCTGTGTCCCGTTGTTTGCGCTCTTTGCTGAAGTATTTGGTCCCGAACGCGTTATTATTGTCACCAACAGTGTTCGTATGACTTGGGAATGGTTTTTGTATTGCTTATAGCTCACATTAGACTGCATTTATTTGCGCGTGAACAAAACTGTTGCTAGTGGCACAACAATCGCTCGCCTGCTGTTGAATTCCCGGCACGGAAAGAAAACTCGCGGTGCCCGCCTATCATTTCACATTTTACCTCGCAGTTATGGAACGTGAAGTTGCTCGAGTTCGTCAGTCGCACTTGCGTGGGCACGACGTAGCGCTGACATTGATGCTCATCCAAGTTCAACGCTATGTGGTGTTTTGTGCCAGTAGTGGCGGCAGCGCGGTGTTGTTGCTGCAGATAACATTTTCGTGGGAGCCATAGCCACCAATCTGTTGCATGTCATTGCCGGTAATTGGCTACTTAGCGCTGGCGGTAAAGCTTGGTGTGCCCGCCTTGCCGAAAGGTGTGCAAGGCGCACGGTCGTAAACACGGGCACTCGTTGCGCAGCTTAGGCGGGCGAAGCTCGCGCACAGTCTTATCCAAGAAATTCAACTGTCTGCAGCAATTGTTGCAGTTAACGACAAAACACGTCTTCCCTCTGATCTTACACAATTTAAATATATAGTACCAAGCGATTCCCGCCTCTCGGCGGAATTTTGCTAGAGCGATGGGCGGGTGGCGGCTGATGCCTCCTTGCTCTCTGTTCAGAAGCTTTTCAATGGCGTTGCGCCTGCGGTGGGCCCTGGCGCGCGGTGCGCAGACTGCTCGTGTAAAAGGTCTATACTCCAAAATACCGTACGAGGATGACACGATGTCGGCTATTCTTGTGTAATCTCAATCACACATGGAGAGAGGAGAAATAGAAATGAGATGCGAAAGGCGAGGGGTTGGGCTAGAAGACAGACATTTAGTTTGCTAACGTGCAATTGGGCACCGGTAAGGGGAGACAGGGAGATATAAGAGGAAAGCATACGCGGAGAGAGAGAGAGAGAGAGAGAGAGAGAGAGAGAGAGAGAGAGAGAGAGAGAGAGAGAGATAGATAATAATAATATTTGGGGTTTTACGTGCCAAAACCACTTTCTGATTACGAGGCACGCCGCAGTGGAGGACTCCGGAAAGTTTGACCACCTGGGGTTCTTTAACGTGCACCTAAATCTAAGCACACGGGTGTTTTCGCATTTCGCCCCCATCGAAATGCGGCCGCCGTGGCCGGGATTCGATCCCGCGGCCTCGTGCTCAGCAGCCCAACACCATAGGAGAGAGAGAGAGAGAGAGAGAGAGAGACAGAGAGAGACAACACACACAGAGGCACACACATAAAAACCCCGTGGAAATGTTCACGTCTGTTCTTCTATGACGTAAAGCAGCCTTCTTTGAAATATAAAAGAACGGTAAACTCGCCGGGCTGTGTCTTGAACGAAGGAACTTCACTACCGCCTTCGTCATCTTCTGGTGTGAGGATCGCACGAGTTGGAATTTTAAGATGGCGTCTTGAGAAAGCGTCTGGTCGTCGATGCGCGCCCGCGCTGTCTTGAGGGTCTGCGTCTGGGTTCGACAGCGAGGACTGAACACATATTCTATGGTTTCCTCGCTGCCTCACTCATCACTGAGCACCACTGTCAGCCATTCCAGTTCTTCATCCAAAAGTATTCGTGAAACATACCAAGCGACAGACTGCAGACAACAGCTCTCTCGGCTCGAGATAGTACAGATGAAATGCGTAGTCAGAGGAATGGCTACAGGCAATTCAGACGGGCAATCCGGATACCCTGCGTGCTGCAGCATGGATCGTGTGGTTTTAGCCGCGAGCGCCACCGTTGTGCTTGAAAAATCAATTACGCCATATGACATGTAGATATAATATCACCTCGGAGACATCTCTAATGCACGGAAACATCTTAAGAGGAAGCTTTAGATCGGCCCCAACTCCAACGCCGCCCATTCAAATATGTGTAAAACGCAGAAATGCTTTTTTGAGATAAACCCTGGGTCGATTTGAATAGAATTTGCTGCATTTGAAAGAAAACAATAAATTCTAGTGACTTGCCTTCGGTCGTTCTCGCCTTAAGGGTCCCGTGTCATCACGTGCAAACTTATTTCGCGTCATTGCTCCCCTCTCAAAAGCGACCGGCCCGGTCGCTTCAAGGGCAGCGGGCGCGCACTATGGGCAAGAGTGCCAACATGAAAAGACCTCAAGAGTGGTGCATTTTCACGGACTCAAAACCCGCGCTGCAAATTTTGGGATGCTTCCTGCGCCACACCGCATATCAGGTTCTGGCACTGCAGATCACCGAGCTACTTTCATGCGCCCAAGAAAAACACCACCGCATAGTGTTCCAATGGATCCCGGGACACTGTGGGCTCAACGGTAATGAGATGGCCGATGCTGCAGCAAGGCGCGCCCTCAGCAATGGCCTGCGAACTATAGTGCCATTCTCCAGACAGGACATCACATGCCTCCTGTCGGAATTAATGAGGAGTGCGACGAGAAGATACTGGGCCCAGGCAGACGCTCGTGACGTCCGCCTTAAATGTCTGGATCCCGATAGGAAATTTCCTATTCTGCGTGGAGTTCCACGCCCTCACACATGCCTGATACAGAGACTGCGATTAGGCGTCGCCTTCACGCGCAAATATTTGCACATTATCGGACGGACAGACTCCCCGAATTATTCAGTGTGTGGCGCTGTAGAGACTATAGAACATGTGCTCGTGGTGTGCCGTGAGTATGCGCGCGAAAGACTGACCATGGCAGATACATTGAGACATTTACACAATGGACCACTGTCGGAGGACCTCTTGCTAGGCGCATGGCCACAGAGTTGGCAGGCGACAGAAACAATGCGTGCACTTTCACGTTTCCTAGGTGACACGGGCCTGGACTCACGCCTATGATACCAGTTGTGTAATGTGTCCTTCACCTCGTTCCTCCCATTATCATCCCCCATTGTGGCCCTTTTTCTTCTCCTCTTCCCCTTCCCTTACGTAGAGTAGCAGGCCAGATGCTCCATTATCCGGCCGACCTCTCTACATTTTCCAATCATTAAAATACTTCTTCATGAAAAGACAAAAAATAAAACATACAGGAATGTACATAATGCTGAAGCGGTTTGTGAGGGTTGCTTATCCCTCGCGTGCGTAGTACGGCTTCATCCGTACTACGTGGACGACTTCAGCACGGGGACGGTGTCGGTTCGAACCAGGATCAGAGCTTTGAGGCACCACCTCGTAGTTCACATCACTGAGGCGGCGTACAACTTCATAGGGGCCGAAATAGCGGCGCAACAATTTCTCTGAGAGCCCACGGTGTCGCATAGGTGTCCACACCCACACGCAGTCGCCTGGTAAGTACTGGACATTCTGTCGTGTCCGGTTGTAACGGTAGGCGTCGGTATTCTGCTGGGTGCGGATGCGATTCCGAGCAAGCTGGCGAGCTTCCTCGGCTTTCTCGACGAAATCTTCAGTGGTGTCATTCCTTGTGGTTCCGTGGTCTACCGGGAGCATGGCGTCTAAGGGGTTTGTAACGCGACGTCCGTAAACAAGCTCGAAAGGTGTAAACTCACTGGTCTCCTGCACAGCGGTATTGTAAGCAAACGTGACGTATGGCAAAATTTCATCCCATGTTTTGTGTTCCACATCAATGTACATGGAGAGCATGTCGGCTATTGTACTGTTTAGGCGCTCTGTTAAGCCGTTAGTTTGGCGATGATAGGCTGTGGTGTTTCGGTGGTCGGTGTGCATCAGTGTGACGACTTGTTACAATAACTCCGCTGTAAACGCTGCACCGCGGTCAGTAATGAGTACAGTGGGTGCACCGTGGCGAAGCACCATGTTGTGGACGAAGAAGCTGGCCACTTCAGCAGCAGTTCCCCGCGGCACAGCTTTTGTCCCCGCATAGCGAGTTAAATAGTCAGTTGCCACGATTATCCACTTATTTTGCAAGAGTGACGTGGGGAACGGCGCAAGAAGGTCCATTCCCACTTGCTGGAACGGCGCCGGAGGCGAATCCAAAGGCTGAAGGAGGCCGGCAGGCTTGACGGGTGGAACTTTACACCTCTGACAGTCACGGCACGTTCGCACATAGCGCTGAACCGACAAAAATAGGTGTGTCCAATAGTATTTTTGCCGTATGCGCGCTAATGTCCTCGCGAAGCCTAAGTGGCCGGCACAGGGATCGTCGTGACACGCCTGTGAAACTTCCTCGCGCAGTGCCGTCGGAACGACGAGAAGGAACGTTTCCTGGCTGTTCTCGAAATTTTTCTTGTACAGGACATCGTTTTGCAGGCAGTACGACGTCAATCCTCGTGAAAGTGGGCCTGTGACAACAACGTCAGCTCCCTTGAGATATCGGATGACTGGAAGCAGCTCAGAGTCTGCACGTTGATAGTCAGCCATACGCACCACGTCGACGATACCAAGAAACGGCAAATCTAGCTTCAAGTCGCAGGATGTCAAGGGAATAGGAGAACGTGACAAGCAGTCAGCGTCGCTATGCTTGTGGCCGGATCTGTAGACAACAGTTATGTCGTATTCCTGGAGGCGGAGGCTCCAACGAGCGGGGCGACCTGACGGGTCTCGTAGATTGGCAAGCCAGCAGAGCGAGTGGTGATCGCTGATCGTTCGAAATGGCCGGCCATGTAAGTAGGGTCGGAATTTGCTGATGGCCCACGCGACTGCTAAGCATTCTTTTTCGGTCGTTGAATAATTAGCTTCTGCTTTTGTCAGACTACGACTCGCGTACGCAATTACACGTTCTGCGCCATCTTGCCATTGAACCAGAATGGCCCCGAGTCCTACGTTGCTGGTGTCGGTGTGTATTTCAGTTGCCGCGGTGTCATCAAAATGCGCCAGCACTGGAGCGGATTGAAGGCGTTTACGCAATCCGGTGAATGCTTGCCCTTGGTCTTCCGTCCACGCAAAGGGCACATCTTGTCGCGTCAGTCTCGTGAGCGGTTCAGCAATCCTTGAGAAGCCTTCAACGAAACGACGGTAGTAAGCGCAGAGGCTCAGGAACCACTGAACAGCCTTTTTGTCTTTAGGACGAGGAAACTCAGCAACGGCAGCGAGTTTTTCTGGGTCTGGTCGTACTCCTTGGGAGCTGACCACGTGGCCTAGAAACTTGAGTTCCTGGAAGCCAAAGTAACATTTTTCAGGCTTGATGGTGAGGTTGGCCTTGCGTATTGCGGTAAGGACACTTCATAGCCGGGCGAGATGTTCATCGAACATGCTGGAAAACACAACAACGTCGTCTAGGTACACTAGACACGTCTGCCACTTTAGTCCAACGAGTACAGTGTCCATCATTCGTTGGAACGTAGCAGGAGCGGAACAGAGACCGAAAGGCAGCACTTTAAATTCGTACAGCCCATCGGGAGTCACGAAGGCGGTTTTTTCACGGTCACGCTCGTCCACTTCGATTTGCCAGTAGCCTGACCTTAGGTCTAACGAAGAACTGAGCATGGCGCAGATGGTCCAAAGCGTCATCGATCTGTGGTAGCGGATAAACGTCACGTTTGGTGACTCGGTTAAGCCGTCTGTAGTCAACGGAGAAGCGGAGTGTGTTGTCTTTCTTTTTTACTAGTACGACAGGCGATGCACACGGACTTGTCGACGGCTGGATGACGTCATCATTTAGCATTTCTTGAACTTGACGCTTAATCGCCTCCCGCTCCATAGGTGACACGCGATACGGATGGTGACGAACAGGCTGCGCCAAATCCTCTATAACGATCCGGTGTTGCGTAACGGAAGTGCGCTGGACTTTGGATTCCGTGGGAAAACAGCCGGAGAATTCTGTCAGTAGGCCCATCAGATGATCCTTCTGTACTACATCTGCTAAGTCAGCATTAATGTGGACGCGGGTATTCAGGCTGGCGTGAGTTGTTGCATCCGGTGAAGTCACTTGTAACGTGCCGATGTCGGAGAAGTCAGCAATGTCGTTCAGGAATGCCACAGCTGTACCTTGAGGGACGTGCTGATACTCATGGCTGAAGTTTGTCAACAAAACTTGCGAGCACTTATGCTGTATTCTAACAAGGCCCCGGGCGATGCAGATGTGTCTTTCGAGCAGCAGCGGCATATTTGCCTCGGCAATACCCTCATAGCCGTCGAATGCGTCGCACGTGACGAGGGTCACTACGCTGCTCCTTGGCGGCACGGTGATGTTCTCGTCAACAATCCTCAAGGCGTTGGTATACGTGTCGTGAGTGCCGCTCCCTGCTAAGGCCTGCGCCGTCGAAAACGTTACCCGCGACTTTTGTAAGTTAATCACAGCTCCATTAACCTGCAGAAAGTCCATTCCCAGAATTAGGTCCCTCGAACAGCTTGGGAGGATAACGAAATCTCCGAGGTACGTAAACCCACGAATGCTCACTCGCGCTGTGCATCTCCCTACCGGGGTTAGCAGATGGCCTCCTGCAGTGCGAATCTGCGACCCAGTCCACTCGGTAGAAACTTTCTTCAGCTTGCAGGCAAGGTCCATGCTTATAACTGAGGTGTCCGCTCCAGTGTCGATTAACGCCCTTATTTCTTCGCCGTATATGGTGACGGGAATGTTCGGCGTTACTACCTCTCGTAAGGTGTTTGACTTCGTCTGTACGTCTGCGTCGTTCTGTTTTCGTCGTTGTCGTCGTAGTGGAGGATCTTGCGTACGGTTGTCGTCAGCGGCCTCACCTCCGGAGGTCGCTGAACTCAGTTTTCCCGACCCGCCGGGCTAGGCGAGCGGCGTCTCAGAGCGCCGCGAGTAAAGGCTTGGCTTGGTGATGGTGACCTGTAACGAGCAGGAGACGACGAACGGGGCTCCTGCCATCGCTGATCGACATTGCGACGATTGGCGACGAAAATCTCTATTTCCTGCGGCCGCTCACCAGGTCGTGGACGAAGTGCGTTCGGTGAGAATCCATGGAGCCCCACATGACGATAAGGACAGATCCTGTAGATGTGTCTGGCTTCGCCACAATGAAAACAAAGGGGCTTGTAGTCTGTAGTGCGCCGGACGTCGCTCTTCCTAGTCCTTGCTTAGGCGATGTGCGGTGGGCTGCGAGGCGGCCTGAAGCTTACGTCCATTTGTTGAGTGGTGTGTACCATGCTGCACGCACTTGAGGGTGGCGGACAGCGTACTGCTTCAGCGTAAGTCATTTCGGCGTGTGGTGCCTGCTGTGGTGCCTCGTACTGTCCAGGAATATGGACGGCCTGTCGGACTTCGGCGCGCACCATTTCCGCAATTGAAAGTTGTCCCACAGGTGCAGTGGTCGTCTGCATCTTCTGCAGTTGCTCCTTGACGACAGCCCTGATGAGCTCTCGCAAGGCGCCAACGTCGTTACCGATAGTAACGGCGGAGAGCTCCCTTGAAATCATGGCGTCGCGGTTGTTTTGCCTGGCCCGCTGTTGAAGGGCCTTTTCCATAGTAGTGGCTTCGTCATGGAACTCTGCAAGTCTCGTCGGCGGATGTTGAATGAGGCCAGCAAAGATTTCCTCTTTGACGCCGCGCATGAGATGGCGCACCTTCTTTGTTTCAGTCATAGAAGGGTCCGCACGTCTGAAAAGCCGATTCATGTCTTCTACGTACGCCGTCACTCGCTCATTCGGGCCTTGAATTCTTGCCTGCAACGCTAACTCCGCCCTCTCCTTCCTGTTAGCCCTGGCGAAGGCATTGAGGAACTGCCTACGAAATTCTTCCCATGACGACAGTGTCGCCTCGTGGTTCTCAAACCATGTTTCCGCGGAATCCTCAAGGGCGAAGTACACGTAGCGTAGCTTACACTCGTGCTTCCAGTCGTTGAGGTTGGCAAACCGGTCAAAATGGTCACGCCAGTCGTCGGCGTCCTCTGAAGCACTTCCTTGGAACAGATTCGGCGTCCGGATGTGATTGACGACAACGTGCGATGCTGCAGGAGTGGCAGGGGGTGGATGGTTCGTCATTCTAGTTCGTTCGGGTAGCAGACCGTGCTGTGGCTGGAGTCCCTGGAGACGTCGGCTGGCACGTGCGTGCACAGGGGTAAGCTCGGCTGAACTACTCGCCGGGCGTAGGTATGGGGTATGCTCCGGAGATCTTAACATCGGCCGTCCCCGCACGTCCACCAGAAATGTCACCCAGTTATTACAACTAAAACAGTTTACCACCGACAGATTGGCAAAAAAAAGTATGCCTTTAGCTTTGGCTAGTCCTCGGAGAGCGCGCGCGCAACCACGAACTTTGTCGTTCTCGCCTTAACGGTCCCGTGTCATCACGTGCAAACTTATTTCGCGCTAATATGTGTAAAATGCAGAAATGCTTTTCTGAAATAGACCCTGGACCGATTTGAATAGAATTTGCTGCATTTGACAGAAAACAATAAATTCTAGTGAGTGGTGGAATAGAAATTTTTATACACGTACTGATTTTTTTTCCACAAGAATTGCCCAACATTGGTAAGATTGAAAAAGATAGAGGTACCGAGTTTACAAATTCGCAACTCTGGACCTGTGGCGTAGCTAGGTCGTCTGGCACCCGGGGCCCTTAGCTCTTCTGTCACCCCCCCCCCCCCCCCGCCTGGTGTAGTCGCAGAAGGCGAAGATATCGACAATTTTCGGGTGTCTTCAGACGTATATGACCCCCCCCCCCCCCCCCACTCGGTTGCTACGCCACTGCTCTGCACCAAGAACAGGTATCGCATTTCTGTGAATTGCATCCATCAGAACATCCAAAGAGTACAGAGTGGACATGCTAATTTATGTATTCCGTGAGTTTTGTTACAATATTCACGAAGCTTTTGCAAAAGTCATACTCGCCGATTAGTGGCGTACCTGAGAGGCATGCATATTTAAATAGGTGTACTTTTAAGTGGAACTGACAGAATTACGATATTGTTTTTCATTAGCGGGTTAAAGGGTTATAAACTTGACAGTTTTGCTTTCTGAAAACTTGAGATAGCCTACAGTATTTATTAATGTATCGAAGGCCTAAATAAAGAGTACGTTTCCGGGTGTCTATAGACATGAACCATTTCTTTAAATGTAAAAAGCCACATCAAACCCTATTTACGGCGCACTGCATATGTACCGAGGTAAGGTTATGTGCCGTAGTGATTGAGGGGATATCGAATCCCTAAATGAACAGTCAAGAGCACACGTTTATGTAATTTCCCATACAAATGTGAATTCCGGCATTGTTAAGGCATGATAATTCTAATTTAATGAATCACTTTCTAGGTGATGAAGGCTGCTACGTTCTCGAACGTTTAATTCGAGGCTGTGTGAAAGTTCAGCTTATTGGCAGATCCTGCGTTCTGCAAATATTCGCTATTGATGGTACTTAACGTATTTCTATAGGACGCAAGGTATATATTACATGCGTGGCGCTCTTCTCCCTGTCTACACACACTTCTGCACACCAATATTCCTACGGCAAGGATCAAGCATCATCTTGTTTCTGGTGACGTCGCTGCGTCCAGGTCTCAGAGTGTGTATCTGGCTCAGCTGGTATTTGCGTTTCGGCATAGCTTGTGAATGTTGAACATCCATCAGAACATCCGCAACTTAAATAGCGGAACGCTATTTACGTTGCGCTACGTACGTCCGCGTCTTGTCCCTTATGTTCGTCAGTGTAACACGAAGCACAATATAATCATCCTCTGTACATATTGAGCTTTATGGCTACAACTGTGACAACTATAGTAGCGCTCACGCACTCGCTGCACCGTCAGGAATATGGCAAAGGGAACATCAGCGGAAACATGCCTCGCTCGCTAGCAACCGTACGCTTGCATAACTAAGGGGTCCGCACCAGATAATAGTTTGTATAGCAGCCTTCAGAAATGTGTCATGCTAGAAAGGGCTGTGCATGGGTGGTCCTCTTGCTCTGAGGTTCAGGAATGTGTGCTTACAGCAAAGCAGCATCATGTGAAAAAACGTACGCCAGAAAGAAAGGCTCGGTGTGAGCGAATCCGTCCCTCTCATGGCGCCTGCGTACAGCTTCCCTCTATTAATGGGCCGTCCCCCACGTACTGCGGTTTCGAAATTTACATATGCATGCAACAACACCTTGCAGGCATAAACCGGAGAGACGAACACAAATACGGTAAATTATGAAAGGAATCCATTCAGAACTGATAGTCATTTACTAGCTGCTCAGGTTTTGAAGAATAGTTTGTGATGCGCGGCATTGGCAAAGTGCTGCGAATTGTATGTTGCTGTTAATAGTAGTGTGAACAAATGTCCTTTTACAGCTAATTTCCGTGCGCCCGAACAGACTATGCCCGAACACCACGTTATCTTAAGCGGACAGGGTAGGTCCTTTTCTTGCCATGCATTTTAGGCTGTGTTCGTGACCCTTTTCCTCATATTCTGCTGGGGTTAGAGCATTAACCTTGGTGGCATTGATCAGCAATGTTAGGTAGTGTTACTGAACTAGGATAACTTTTTAAAGATTAGTTTTTGTTTTCTTTTTTTTTTAGTGGAGCACCAAGTTTTAGAGCCAAAATCTGCAGTAAATAGCCTGTAAATAAATATCCCCTACAATAATATTTATAATCCTAGTTCAGTAGACTGTCTGTAATGTTTGCTCAATATATGGAAAATATCTCCCAGCACTTGTAGTTTCTGAAAAAAAGGGTCAAATGCAGCAAAATTTGGTGTCTTTAGATAATTGGCTTTGAAGTGGAAGAAAGAGCTTTATTGCAATATAGGACTATAGAAACGACTTCTGACGCATTTTTTCAACAGCCACCAGCCTGGTAGTCCCCTCCATCCTCAACACTTCTTTTCTGTACTAGCTGCCTTGTTTTCCGGGCCTAGTTAGTGACCAGTCGTGTAGCCCTCTCTGCAAAATTACAGTCGCCGCCGGTTAGCTTCGCGCAACCACTGGACTGTGAACCGTCCTGGAGAAACTCCGAATGACCTCAATATGTCGGCTCGAGCAATGCTGCCGTAATTAAAAGTTAGCACAGCATCCATTGTCGCTATTTTCAGCGCGCCTTAAGGCCAAGAAAGACATTCTTCGGAGCGCGCTCCCATACAACGTTGTTGAACGCCTCTTTCGCGTTCTGAGTTTTTCCATGGAGGCATTTCTGGAGAATCTCAGGCTTTGAGAGCTGCCTTTAAGTTCTTCAAGCGTTCCGCCGAATGCGAAAGCTTCGATGCAGACGCGCACGTGGTGGCCGCGGCGCCCACTCCTGGATTGTGTTGTGGAGAATTGGCGTCATTGGAGATCGACTTATGCCGGTTTCAGTGGAAGAGACATCTTTCAAAGCACTTCTTTGGCTTCGTTATTGCATTACCGCTAAATAACCAGCACCAAAGTATAAACAAATTCGATTGTCCGCGAAAACAGGCCGAAGCACGAGCAAAACGCCGCGCGTTGCGTCTAGAACACCATAGTTGCGAGTAATCCTGCTGCGTCTTAGGATTCGTTTGGCTAAGTGAAATATGCTAGCTAGGCTTTCACTGTTGCTAGATCAGTGACAGCCATTCCGCTAAACGTGACAAAAAATAGGCGTTGAAATTTTTTTTTCAGTTTGGGAGAGGCACAGATCCCGAGCATGTGTCAAAGTGGGCGTGGCTGGATGCAGCCTAGGTTTCGAAAAATGTTGATCTTGAGGTAAATATTTCGCGTGCGCGCAAATGAAACACTGGGCCATGTGAAGGAAAGAATAGAGATATTAAAATACACAAAAACAAATGATCGATCTTTTTTGCGGAAATTTTGCCTACCCTGTACCGTAAATAAAACAGGCATCGCGCAAACTGGGGGCACCGAAAGTATGTTGCAGCTTTTGGGTGTTGCATGCATTACTTTATTCATTACTTCTCTCCACCTTGCGGGTTTCCACAGAACTACTACGTCAAAGCCTACCTTTTATATCCAACACCTGCAAAACCAATCTGCGTACAGTTCAGAGCATTCAAGCACATGCCCTGAGGATATGCCTTGGATTACCGCACAGTGAGTCAACGGTTGAAACTATTGCCATTGCTCAAGATCATTTAGTCACGACGCACAATGCACGAGACAATGCATGCACACGGCATGCACACGTCAGGCACCTCGCTGCACACATCGTGGAAAGGCCCCACACGTCATTTAACTCAACTGCCAGAGCACATCGTGCCTCGCTTACATCGGGGTACACACCCGCGGCCAAGTCAGTGTCTTCTCCATGGTGTTTGTGTGGCTCTTAAGTACATCTCAGAATTCTAGGACTTCAGAAAACGTTGGATCTGCCACCACTTGGACTATAACAATTTAGCTTACTCCAGTTGTACGAGAAATACAGTAGCCGCGTACACATCTATACTGATGGATCGACCACGTCGATCAGTTCTGGGGGTGTTGTGTTTACACCGACGAGAGGAGCAACACTGCGATTCAAGACGTCAAATGTCACGAAGTCCAAGGCTTCAGAACTCACTGCTCTGTCCAGAGCGCTTCAATTTATTGACACAGAGAGTCCTGGTACGTGGGTCCGTGTTTTCCGACTCGAGACCAGCTTTACACAGCATGCAGTGAATTCTCAAACGTGGAGCTCAGGAACAGCTAACATACGAAATCGTCAAACTTCATCACGACGTCCAACAGAAAGGCCAGAAAATTATTTTCCAGTGGCTACATGGCCATTGCGGTATCAATGGAAATGATCAAGCAGGTAAACATGCCCGAGAGTCACATCAAGAAGAACACAGCGTGCCCATTCTTCTTTCCAGGACAAACGCTGCAAGGCAGCATCGTCACCTGGCACGCAAGCTCTCTTTAACAGAGTGGAACGCTCCGAATATAAGGTGCAGCAGCTTGTAAGAACTGAACGCTTCGCTCCAACTCCGACTTCTACCCTGTCTTCACCGACGTGAGGTATCGCTCCTATACCGGCTGTGGTTGGGAGTGACTTTCACGAAGGCGTACACTACTTTGATTGGAATGACCCACAGTGCTGCATGCGACGTCTGCGGCGTGGAAGAGAACACCCTTATGGGTGTTAGAACGAGTGTTTTCTGCATTTACATCATCGCCTTCAAGCTGGGTGCCTTCAAGCTTATGTCTATATGATAGGTTCCAGACAGCAAGCAGTAATGCTAGCGAAAACAGTTCTTTCGTTGCAGAAAAAAAGTTGTGGACAGAAAATTGCTGTGCGGTAAACATGCCCGGATAAACTGACCGCCAAATCCAGCATTTTCTTAGATTTCAGAGCGCAGCTCATAGGCGTCCGTTCCTACGGCGAGTGCCGGCGTCGGCGTAACCGAGTGAACGAGCATGGCGAAGGTTGAAAAAGGGAACGCTCAGCGCAGCGGGGGTGAAAGACGTGAGGAGAAAAGCGGAGCAGGGGGTTATGGCGAACGCGGGAGAAGAAAAGCGTAGTGCGGCGTCGATGACTAGGAGAGAGCGCGAGAGTAGCGCGCGTAGCAGGGAGATCTGGCTGCTCTGCATTGCGCCCGCGCGTCACCCACGCGCTGCCTCTCGCGATCTCCAGATGAGCGAGGCAGTCGCGTCACAGTTCGCTCCGTCTTGCACAGACAGATTGTCTGTACCAGCCAATAAATCGCGAAATGTAAACACATATAGAGCTGCAGCCAAACTTCGCCTTAGGTAGTATGGTAATCGACGGTGGAATTTTTTGTAGTGAGAATGACAAGTGAGTAACAGCAATTGCAGTTGCCCTTGCATTCCTATGCTGAGTCGCGATAAAATGCGATTCTGAAAATGGAGGTGTAGGGCACTCGACGCAACTATATCTACTAGCCGTATAGCTCTTCGGAAGTGTTCCTTATGTAAACCCACAAGAAGCACCGTCAAAACTCCGCAATAAAAGAAAGGAACTACGAGCTTCTTCAATAAATTAGAAAGGACGTACCAGTTCAGGTCACTCAGCAACCATCCATAGCACTGTGTTTGAAGTTTGCTCAAGAGCGCTACAGAATTTATTACAGTTCGTAATTGTTAAAATAAAATATGATGTTTTGCTAACTGAAATGAACTGCGTTTTGTATGACGCTTTTGCTACTATATTGATATTCCACGCAAGTTAGTGATCAACAGTATAAAATTTATTTTCACGCACACAGCTTTGCCAAACTAAGGTCTTTCAATTAGTCGAGTTTCATGAAACTATGTATGAATACGAAGCGATGGCTTACCATAATGGGAATTTTGAACGTCAATTGTAGCGTCATAGATAAAAATTATTTTCGACGGTACAAAGAGCTTCTCTTCCTCTTTCCTTTTTTTGGGGGTTTTTTCAGATGCAACCACATGATATTTATACACCATGAATAAATTCGGGAGAAAAGAAGAGCATCGTTGGAGCCGCTCTATCACGCTAGAAATTTCACCTCTCTGACGAGACGTCCTTGGAAAAATCCTTCGATTTGTGTCAATACGTGGCCACACATCCAGCACTATTTGGACAGCAGGGGTGCTATGCAAGATGCGCCGATCATGGCGAAACTCGGGATCTTCACGAGCTCTGGCAAGGCCCGAAGATGAAAGAACTAATGTACCAAGACAAAGCTTGTCCCTAGGCTCGCCTCCAGTTTTATTGGTTTATCTAGATTCACTCTGGGAGGCTATCATCGCTTGGGCGTTACCTTTGAGTGGTCGACAAACTGGAGATCACGTTATCATACCATCTGTGCATGGTCGTTCCACCCAGTGCACTACACGCACAAGCAAGTTGTAAAATAAATCTATTGAATACGATATTATCAGACACTTTATTGTGCTTTATAAGCGTTTGAAAGTTTACAAGTTGTACATTGAATGTGTATTACACTTATTTGTGATTTATTACGTTTCGCGTTATACCACAAGGAAACGCCCTCCTTATGATGGCACGGATCTCTACGTGCTTGCGCTCGCATTTCCAAGCGGAAATTGGTATGCGCCTGGTTTTCACACTAGGCTTTCAACAGATCGCTCACTGCTCGCACGAAAGTAAGGCTCTGAGATGAAGTGAGCGACGGCTAGTAGAGAAGCTGATTGCCGCGCACTTACCACATAAGCACGCCGGAGTGGCAGCAAACATTCCTACAAGGAAAGGGTAAGAAAATACGCTTTATTTTCTGTTACCTTGGGATGGACCTTCATAAGGGGTATCACGGAGCAATAGTTTCTAATAACTGAAAGGAAGAGTGTTCGTACTGGGTAGCCCCAAGCGATCCATGGCTTCTAACAAACGCTAGAAAGGGTCATTGCACCGCACGTGGCCGTTAATTGACTGCCACACCGTACATGTCAGGTGGGACTCCATTAGGGGCGCAGTTACCCTTTCCCCGCCGCTTACGAAGGGACGCTTCACTTCCCGACATAAATTCTATATTTTGCGCGTGAGCGCACAATATAGAGTATATGATGGGGTCCACAAAGTTCACGCTGTGGTTGAGTGTCTCCTAATGCAGATTGAGGCTCGCCCCGTTAGCATCCACTAAACCTGGGATACAGCTGTATGCGGCCCATTCGTCACTGGCTATAATGGTCCCCTGTTGAACAATGGCTGCAATAATGAGGCCTAGCGTTGCCGCGCCTCGTCGGTTCTCCCCTGTGGTCGCACAGACCATGTCGAAGACCCGTAGTCCACGATCTGCAACACCGCCATAATTTTGGCGGCTAGGCGGAACGTTGTCGCCCATCATCAGGCGGCCTCGATTGTACTTTTGCTTACCGCGAAGGCACTCGTCAATTTGCCCTATCTTCCCGTGGCCACAGAGTGGAGGTCGTGCGAACAACTCGTTTTTCTAGCTGTTGGCGATGACGGGATCCGACAGAGGAAGCAAGTTCACACTCATCTTTAACAGCCACACGTCTACATTTTCGCCCACGCACTGCGTGAGCCAAATCGATTGCCGCCTGGAGAGGCGGACGTTCGGACTGCCGATGTGGTCCGTGTTGGCGAAGCAACTTTCCTCGTCTCTCTGCCGGTGCAGTGCAGCGGTACCGTGTAACTGCGACAACTGCTTTCGGCACCCGTTGCACCGGAAGGCAGCCCGGCGTCCATTCTGAGTACTAATATATAATGTGACCACTTCGCCTTCGCAGGCTGTTTGGTCCGGGTTAAGCCCCAGGTCCTTGCAGGTGCCCCAGTACTACGATGACGCCATCGGACCTGGTCTTGCGCTGGGGCGCGGTTTGCGCAGACGAGGGTCTCCGCGTAACTCGTAACACAGACGTAACACTGACGTTTTGGAAAGTCGGAAGTTAGGCTGAAAGCTTCAGTAACGTAGGTAAACGAGACCAGACAGTGACAGTGACGCTTCCTGCCGCTGGATGCGATTACAAAGGCTGCTGCCGCCGCCGCCACCATGTTCCCGAGTTCAGCTTGGGGGGCAGGGTGTGTTCGCGATTGCAGTAGTTTGGCACGGGTTCGCCTGTCAGTCAAAACCGTAGATCCCGCCCGCCCAACATATTTTTCGGCAACAGGGGCGCGGTGCTTAAGTGAGAGGCACATCTTGACCGCCGAAATAAAACGCACACAACGCACTCTCATCGGTGATGTACTGGGCACTACTACGAAAAACAAAGCGTCGACTGTCTCTGGCTTATGCATATATCTTCTCTGGCTGTGATGGCCCCAACATACGGTTTCATTTCCCTGCATTATGGCGATGTAGCGCCCAGCAAATGATTATCGGCACGTCACTGTAGCTCCTCGAAAGGCGTCAGTGCACCGTGATGGGCGACGGTACTGAGAAATACGTAGTGCTCTCGAACGACAACGTATCGCAGCGGTCGTTTGAGAAGGCTGCCCTGTCACCGGTGACGTATCGCAACCGCAGTATTGCAAACACGGTCAGCGTAGAGAATCGCTCGGTTTCGTAGACTCAGTGCGATCGCAATCCTTCGCCACCAGCATTGTGCACTAAACAGCTGCAACACTTTCCTCCGTTCGAAGGCTCACTTCATAACTGCACTTAAGAGCCCTCGCCTGCCAAAATGCGACTGCTGCAGTGTCGTTACGATATTCATCTGCGATTGCTGTTAACTCCAGCAGAAGTGATCCGCAAGCACCTTGGAGTGGGCAACACACTCAAATACTGCGTACTGGGCAAGCGAGGGCAAGCGATGAATTGTGTCGCTGGGATGCACGCTCTTATTCGTAGTGTATCGCTGAGGCTTCGCGCACACTGCTAAACTGGTACATTTTCACTGTGCTGCGTCGCTGCGGACCCCACAGAACACGTACCGTACTGCCATTTTGCAGTGACAGCCTTGCTCCCGTCTCTATGACTAGAGTTTTAAAAAAATTATATTTTGTGGTTTTTCGTGCCAAACCACGATATCATTATGAGGCACGCTGTAGAGGGAATCTAGAAATTTGGCCCACCTGGAGTTCTTTAACGTGCACCTCAATCTAAGTACACGGGTGTCTTCGCATTTCGCCCCTATCGAAATGCGGCCGCAGTAGACCCCCCCCCCCCCCCCAGATGGGTACGCTCTAAAAAAAGTTTACACCCTTTGGTGTGTCTATCTGCCACACAACGATAATCGTCATCTGCCTTGCTTGCGTTTCCTTTCTTGAAAACGCCGCGCCCGCTTCTCTCTTGCCGGCAATGCTATGTCATTCTGATAACGCGCATGCAGTTCGTTGCTGGGAAGTCCCGGGTTCGCAGCGTTAAAGAAAGGTAATGCGGACAAGACAGATGACGTTTAGTATTTTGTGGCAGGATACGACTCAAAGGGCGTAAACTTTTCTTGTGTTGCTTTCAGTCGATCAAGCGGCGGGCTTAATAGCCACATTAAAGCTCCTGCGGTGAGCAGCTAAGCCGGCGCTGCGTTGCAATTCCCCTAATAAACGGAGAATGGTCAGATCATCGTCATGACTGACTTTATCGAGAGTAGCACTGCAGCGCCCCTCAGCGTATGAACTGCCTCGTGCGAGCGACCCTCTAAAATATGTCCGCTTGTAAGCTTTCCCCTCACGCCGCGTTTACATGAATGCGACAACTAGCGCATCGCATCTCATCACATCAACTTTCTAGCGCATCGCATCCATGTAAACGGGCCTAATGCGCTAGGAAATCGCGTCACATCTCATCAATTCGCGATCGCATCACATTAGGGATTCTGGGAAATCGAATGTGCTGCTGATCTGCTGCGCTCGCCGAGCTGCAGCGTGGCGTGGCACCGAACGCGTGTGATGCGCTGCTCTGCCTTTCCATGTTCGACGCCGCGCGCGCCACCATCGCACCAAGGGTAATGCGCTACATGTAAACGCTGGCGCATCGCATTAAGGCCAGAATACATGGAGCGAATATGCGACGAATAGTCGGCGTTCGACGCCCGGCGGCGTACGCGCGACGCGCGGCGGCGGAGAAAAACGTCGTTCGCCGCCGATCTAGCTGGCGCAGAAAATTTCGTCGGGCGTCCACGATACCGGAAGCGGCAAACGAGCGGCGCCCCAAAGCGAGCCAATCAGGTCTCACTATCCACCCCGACTTCCGGCTAGGCTTCTCCGCTTGTACGTGTATGCCGATCCCGCTCTATCGTTCACGGCGGTCTCCCGCTTTTCGTATTCGTGGCATCCAAAGCGGTGCGGCTGGAATTCAACGACAAGTTAAATTCGGCTGTTCAGAACCAGTGTTGCCACGACGCATAGCATCGCCGCTTTCTTTAACCTACATCGGCACATGAATGTCTCAAACACATAAGAACACTAGAAATCATTTCTAAACAAAATTTTACGCGTTTTTAGAGTGTTTCGCAATTCGAAATCGATAATAGTTGTCGTTAAAGTTTTTTTTTGTGTGTCATGTGTTTCAGTACAGCGCATTTGCCTCGTCTAGCCACACCGATAACAACGCAGCAACTAGCCGGCGGCGGCCGCCGTGTCTTCGCTCCATGTAGCGCAGCCCGACGAACATACGGCGTCGCGCCGCGGCAGATTTTCTGTCGCCCGAACTTCGTCGTGAAAGTTCGCTCCATGTATTCTGGCCTTTAGTCGTGATGCGCTACGTAAGGTGATGCGCTACTGGCGCATTCTGTCGCATTCATGTAAACGCGGCTAGTACCCGCGTTCACATGAATGCGACAGTGTCTCATCGCATCGCATTTCTAGCGCATCACATTCATGTAAACAGCAGTAGCCGCGTTTACACGAATGCAACATCGCATCGCATTTCTAGCGCATCACATGCATGTAAACAGAAGTAATGCGCTAGGAAGGCGCATCGCATTAATGCGCCAGGCGAGGGTAGATTTACGGGCGCGAGTCGACTCTCGCGGAGCATGTAAACGCAGGATCGTCGCATTAGGAATGATGGGAAGGAATTAGCCATCAACATGGCGACGGTCCCGGCTGCCCGCTTCGAATTGAATTTGGCGTTGCTTTTGTAAAATGCACTTCGTTCGCAGCAAATTATTGTGTAAACGGCTTTCGCTTAGTCTCAGGCCGCTTCGACGAGAGAGTAGTATGGATACCCTTGTGGTGTTTTTGAGATCGCTTCTCGTTTCGAACGAGTCGAAGCCTGACAAAAGAAACATTCGAGATGTCGGCGCTACCTATCGCTAGAGTCGGAAAATAGCCGCAACGACGGCATATGGCCTCTGAGAGCCGAAAATCTCGCTGGCCAACTAAAGCTGCAAAATACGTGCGCGGCTTTGCCTCCGCTACACTATAGCGTATAGCGTACGCTATAAGTTGCTTACGCTAAACTAAAACTGTCTATTTCTCGGCACTCAACCACCAATGTGCACTCGGCCTACTACCGGAAACCAGTTACACCGGAAGTCGGTTGCACTTCCCTTATACGACACCATGTGGCGCTACGTTCTCGCGAGAGTTAAGGCGCTACATATAGACTGCGTCGCATCGCCTTTCCCAAATGCGCTTGGAAATGCGATGCGCCACTGTCGCATTCATGTAAACGCGGCTAATGATTGTGTAAACGGCTTTCTCTTAGTCTCAAGCCGCTTCGACGACAGAGTATTATGGATAACCTTGTGGTGTTTTAGAGATCGCTTCTCGTTTCGAACAAGTCGAAGCCTAACGAAAGAAACATTCGAGATGTCAGCGCTACCTATCGCTAGAGTCGGGAAATAGCCGCAACGACGGCATATGGCCTTTAAGATCCGAAGATCTCGCTGGCCAACGAAAAGTGCAAAAACATTCGCTGCTTCGCATACGCTACACTATAGCGATAGCGTACGCTATAAGTTGCGTACGCTAGACTAAAACTGTCTATTTCTCGGCACTCAGCCACCAACGTGCACTCTGCCCACTGCCGGAAACCAGTTACGCCGGAAGTCGGTTGCACTTCCCTTATAAGACACCATGTGGCGCTACGTTCTCGCGAGCTTGTATTTGAAGAAAAAAAGAGTGGGAAGGAGACCCAAGTGGAAAAGGAGCCGGTGCTGACAAATTTAAACTGGAAGAAAGCGGAAGAGAAAATTCCTAAGAGCATAGCCACAGGGCTAGACGAGGTTCCCGTTAGGCTGATAAACGAACTAGGACCAAAAAGTAAGGAAACTCTGGGGAAAGCAGTGGAAAAAAACTTTAAAAGATAGACGAATACCAGGCAGTTGGCGACAAAGTAGAATGAATTTAATTTATAAAGGTAAGGCGGGGAAAGACAGAATTCACTCGTATTCGCAACTCAAATCAACATTAGGGGGTGCTGCGAAGCCTGGCCCGGTCTGGCTACACTGTGCAGCATGGCGGCTTTACGGAGGTCCTCGCGTATGTTGTCCTTGGTGAAAATATTAAGTTTCTTGCAGTGCTATGTTAATTCGCGCTGTTTTGTGGGGGGAGAACGGGTAGTGGACGCCGAGCACCTCATTTTTGTCGGTATCAGTGGTACAGTGAGTAATGAAGTAGAAGTGGTCGCGCGTGTGTGCAAACCTCCGGCGTGACAGCGGACCCGCACAAGATTGTGGTGAGAATCACCGACGCATTCCGGGGCCCATCGATCGTGGAGGCAAAGTGCTCATGCACTGCGGGATTGTCGCAAAAGTGCAAGCACATCTCGGCTGTTTCTCCTGGCAGCTTCTCCTGGCACATTTGGTTTAGTTGTCAGTCCCTTTAATGTTTCGTCTCTGCATTGCGTTTCAATGCTGGTCATATTGCAAAGATTGTATAAAGTGAAATGTTCATGTGCGTGCACCGTTATAAGCAGAAGAGATCCTATTATGTGCCAAACTGCAACTTAGCTTCGCCTTGTGCTGTGGCGCTTGAGGTTACCTATCACAATACATATCCTGTTGATTTTTTGTTTTTGCCGACGTGACTGTTCGGTTCCTATGGCTCATACGTTATTGTTTCACAAGTTGTGCACGAGCAACTGCGTGATATCAGTGGCGACTCAGGCAGAACTCATGAAACCAACTTTTGTTGTCTTTGTGCCCTTAAAGGGGCCCTGAAACTCGCATGCTGCATAATATAGATACCGCGACCACCACAAGCCCTGTTCGCAGGACGATCAGACAGCCGTGTGTATTGATTGGTCTTTGTGTAAGTGATGTAGCTCCAGGCGTCCATCTCGCGTTTAGAGTGTGCCACGCGTGCCTGAACCACAAGTAGCAATGTGTAAAAAAAAAAGAAACTTGAGCAGGACCTTGCTCCCTTGAATGCACCGTGTAGCTTCCAGCACACTAGCTGAGACGAAAGGAGAAAGCAGTGCATCGGTGCAATAACTACTAATTCCGCTTACACTTCAATGATTCGAAAAATTCTTGCAGCAAGCGATGTCCTCTTGTAGTGAGGTCACTATGATCAGTCGGACGTGTTTCAGTGCCCCTTTAAGTGTTTGATAAGTGCTTTAAGTGCATGTTAAATTTTTATGTCACTTACTTTCCATTTACTGATATGTGCATAGTAAGGACAGCTCTATATGCTCTCTGGAGGTCAATAATTATCATTCACTGATGTTAAGTCTGCATAAGTGTCTGCCCATCTTGTATTACCGCGGTGGTTTAGTTATGCTTCCCAGGACAGCCATTTGCACTGTATTCAACAAATTGGGAAGAAGCATAAATTATGGTACATATACCAGCTGGGGTCATTTGAATGAAACCATTCTTTCAGGATACTCAACTCTGGTGGCCCAACTTTTTAAATACTCATCGTATGCGGGTTTGACACGGTTCCATGTTACTTCTCATGTTCTCTTTGGCAAGATATACCCTCATGCTAAAAAGTGCAACAAAAATGGGCTTGAGTCAAACGTATGAGGAAAACACCTTGACACTGAGTACAGTGAACGAAAAATTGAGTGCATGTGGTTTATTTTGTGAAAAAATACAAGTAAGGCAAGGGACAACAAACAGCCATTGAAGAATAACAACAACTCTATGCACACAGATCATAAGTGAATTGCAAATATCTCGGAATACCATAAGATGAAAACTTGCATCAGAATGCGTAGCGTAAATCAGCACTTCAGTGAAGAATACAAGTTGCAAAAGAATGTGCATTGCTAATTTACAAAAAGTGTGTTGAAGTTGAAGTCTGGAGGTTTGGCCAATGCAAACAAGTGCAGCATGTAGATCACATGGCAACGATCGTGTCTGAAAAGTATGAAATGGCTGAGTGGCATAAAAAATGCTGGATTTCCAAACAGAAGACCGCATGCCCTTACTCTCAAGGCCGCCACGCTTTGACGGAGCCAAGGTCACACGCACAAATGCCTCTATGCAATACAGGCTACTTGCCATGTCACCAGCCATGGCACATGACTTCAGGCGAATCACCTAATGCCGAATATGCAAACGTGCCACTGGAATGGTGAAGAATTAAAAAAAAATACGGGGTATGACACGTTCATGTGACATGGTCTCTTCGCTTAGGTATTGGCAGAGTCCTTCCATGTTTTCCAATACCAGAGTCCTTCCAAACATGGAAGGACTCTGGTATTGGAGAAGGCAGGGAAAGAACACTTGCGCACCCTAGTCGACGCAGAGACAAAATGTCTGCTGGTAGTAACGCTTGCCTTTTGATGACAAATGTCACCAATAAGAAAGCCAGGGTCCGCCATTACGGCATCTGATATCGGGTCTAGTTGCTTGATGAGGCAGCTTTGCTCAAACAGGGCCTTGTCTGAGGTGCGGCCTCCATATCCTTGGCTTATGTGGGCACTAAGACCACTTGGTGTAACAGTCACCATATATTTAATCGTGAAACCTTTCTTATAGAAAGGGTAGGTCTGTAATGCACATCGTAAACAGTTGGGCTGGCTAATATGAATTACGGTGCAATCTACAATGACAAGCACATTACTGAAGTGTTTAAAACAGACAGGCAAATGTTCAACATCTTTTGGTGGCACAGCCACAGTTACTTTAAAATTTCAGACATCAACTGAGCAGTCTCTGCAATTATGTTGCTACATGTAGTTAGAGAAGAGTTAAAAAGGTGACTCAAGAATGCAGTGGAAATATTATGCTTCAATTTCACCAGTCAATGCAATTGTTCATACACATAACTGGCGCCGTCCTGAAAGTTGATGAATTTTTGTGTAGCACGTCACAAGAGCATCCAGAACATCGAATGATGGCAGGCCTGTGAACGTATTTACGTTGCTACTATTTATCGTGTTCACAAACTTTTGTGGAAAAGAACCCGATGTCACTTGGACAGCCTTGCTTTCTGTAAGCCTTGTCCCTGAAGCCATTTCTAGTGGGAAATTTGCCACGTCTTTTTCTTCTCTTGAGTACTCTGCCATTAATGTACGGGGGCCAGGTTGGC
Source organism: Dermacentor variabilis (assembly GCF_050947875.1). NCBI lineage: Eukaryota > Metazoa > Arthropoda > Arachnida > Ixodida > Ixodidae > Dermacentor > Dermacentor variabilis. Next base: position 168,484,411 of record NC_134571.1, read on the forward strand.
AAGCACATTCCTGTCACAAAACAAAAGCAAGAGTTAATGTCTGACATATCTGACGCGAGATGCAGCTTCTTTTTTGTCATTCCAATAATGCACGTCAATGTGTTAAATTCAATGTTGGAAGTAGGAAAGCCAGGGTTTTCGCATCAGTTAATTTTCACCCATCACACACCACAATCCTTTCACGAAGTTAATCCAGAAAACATGCTGCCGGCTAGGTAAAGACAGCTACTACATCTCAAATATATAGAAAAAATAAATTGCCATATTTGCTATGTCCTTGTCACATATGGTGTTTGCAACGCTTTGGTCCATGCTGTTAGGGCATGGGAAATCGTCCTGCAATGTCAGATAGAGTTCAGTCCAAGGAACCAGTGGTTAAGCAATGTGTGCACAAGTTGCAGTTAATGTGCACCCATCACACACCACGTGCTACAATGCTTTTACAATGTAAATCCAGAAAGAATGCCGCCGTCTAGGTATAGACAGCTTCCACAACACATACACATACAAAAAGAAATTACCATATTTCCTTTGTCACTTATTTGGTCCATGCTGTTGCTGTCAGGGAATTGGAGATCGTCCTGCAATGTCACAGTTTAATCCCAAGGAATTATAAGTGAAGCAATGTGTGCACAAGTTGCAGGCAGCCAATTTACCACGGTGGTCGTGCTGACAGGTGCATGGGGTAACACCTTTGCTTCTAATGGGGAGGCAGCAGTTTCTTTGCTTGATTCATTCTGTAATGCATTAAAAGGTGTTGACATTTATTGCATGCTTGTAGCCATGGTGTATGTACCATAAGCATATAAGTGCTGCACCATGCAGTCAAGTTAACTTACTCTGGCTGACCGATACGCATGCCGGCGAAGTCTTGCCGGTGAAAGCTCTTTCATATGAGCATCCTTGTTCTCATCATAACATGACGGCCTTGGCAGGTTTTCAGTTGGTATTGCATTTTTTTCAGCCGCCGTCTTTGACATGCCACATCTGAAAAAATGAATGAATTGTTTATGCTTTATTGTGCCTCATTATGGGCTGCACCCAGAATTTTTTTCTTTTTACCGCAGAAACAAGGCCACAATCTTTATAAAAAGCATTTGCAAGGAAATGCAGCAAGGGTTGAGTGTGCAGGGCTATGCAACGTTGTACACCGAATGTAGCATCTGCAAAATGTAGTTGAAAGCTGCTCATAACAAAAAGTACACAGGTGCAAACACCACCACATGACCGGAGTATTTTTGCCACTGACTTGGGGATGATTTAATAATACAGATAATGCTGGTTTAGATACTAATACTGCACATATATATGGGACACGTCAGTAGACGGCGGACGCCGTAAATTTTCCTCGCGACTAGAAAACGCGTGTGAAATTGACATGTGGCTGTCGCGGAAGTAGCAAACTTCTGCAATGAACGTGATAGGCTCGCCGTCGGTGCGAAATACCAGTGTCAAATGGGCACTTTTGAGCGCGTCGGAGATTCTCAAGTGCAAATGGCAAATTCGTAATCAGTCGCGCTGCAGTGCCCCTGTGCTGCAAGCTCATCCGCGCCAAGCATGATATTTACTGCGCTTTAGCATGCCACATACGTGGCACGTTTACACTCAACACTTCCCGAACTTGCTAGTACATCATTCGTAAACATTTGAATCTCCGACGCCCGTATAAGTTGCGCGAGACGTGCTGGGCATCAAAAGCCTCCCGAGTTACAGCCGGGTGTAGCCAACGAGTGCAGAGGTGACGTTCCACGCAGAAACCGCTGTGAAGCGTCGAACATGAGCTCTAATTACAGCCAATGTGGTCAACGAGTGCAGAGGAGACAGAGGAAACTGTGCTCGAATTTCGCGTTGCGGCTAACATATGCAGCAAATAATGCACAGCCCAATCGCCAGTCCTCGCAATGTGAAACGTGTTTACATAAGGTGACACAGCGACATGTATAATGGCCATGCACAATGGTCATGCATTAGGTTCGAGTTCGCTAGTTCACAATAGTGTCTCACCTGGTAAGGAAAAATTATCCCGTGCAAAATGCCGTGAGCAAACAGTCATTGTCAGCGTCACAGCCTTGCCGATGCGGAGGTTAGCGATCCACCTGGTTCGGCGGCTTCAGCCTTTCGACTCGGAGGGAAATGCGTGAACGGAAATATCGCTGTCCTTCCATCTCGCTGACACGCACTGAGGAACACAGCATAACTGCTTAGCCGTTCGCTTTTTCTTTACTAGCAGCCCCATTCTTCCGTCCGCGACACCAGCCTCTACGGCACACACGGCGACTGGACCTCTGTATGGCGTTTCTCCCTACTGCCGCTAGGTGTCGCATGAATTGCTGGAGTTGCGAATAGACCGTTGACCATCACATCGGTAATATACAGGTTCGCAATGCAGGCAATCAAATTAAAGCTTCAAGCATGGGTAGAGAGAGAGCGTAACCGAGTAATGACATTTTGGGAGAGCGTCAGAATGGCTTCAGAATAGGTAGGCGTTTGGATGATAACTTGTTTGCTCTTGCTCAGTGTATTGAAATATCGAAAGCAGAAAGCATACCGTTGTATGTGGCCTTTTTAGACATTACAGAAGCCTACGACAACGTAGACGGCAACATTTTGTGGGATATTCTGGAAGGGGAAGGCTTAGGTTACGATTGCCTACAGCTTTTGAGAGAGATTTACCTAGAAAATCCCGTTTGCGTGGAATTGGAAGGGATGAGGAGCGAGGAGAAAGTTCACATCAACAAGGGACTGAGGCAAGGGTGCCCTTTATCCCCGCTGCTGTTATGATGTACATGGTGAGGATGGAGAGGGTGCTAGAAGGAAGTAATATCGGGTTTAATCTTTCATACAAACAGGCGGGTACAGTAGTAGAACAGCAACTCCCAGGTATATATTGTGCGAACGACATTGTGTTGCTAGCTAATAAGCAAAGTGATTTGCAACGTCTGGCTAATATCTGTGGACTGGAAGGCAACAATTTAGGTTTGAAATTTAGTGTTAGAAAGTCAGGTGTTATGGTATTCAATGAGAACAGTGAACATATAGTGCAGATGCAGGGCCAAGAAATACCTCGGGTAACAGAATATAAATACCTAGGTATATGGATAAACGAAGGCAATAGATATATGAAAACACAGGAAAAAACCATAACAGAAAAGGGGACGAGAAATGCAGTCATAATGAAGCACAGAGCGCTATGGGGATACAATAGGTACGAGGTCCTCCGAGGTATGTGGAAAGGTGTAATGGTTCCAGGACTTACTTTTGGAAATGCAGTTGTTTGCTCTAAGTCAGGGGTACAATCAGGACTCGACGGGAGCCAAAGGTCAGTGGGTCGCCTCGCATTGGGCGCTCACGGGAAGACTACAAATGAAGCTGTGCAGGGTGATATGGGTTGGACTAGTTTTGAAGTGAGGGAAGCTCGCAGTAAAATTGAGTATGAAGAACGGCTGAGGAATATGGAAGAAAGTAAATAGGCTGGGGGGGGGGGAGGTGTTCAGTTATCTGTACAGGAAAAACATTGATACACAGTAAAGGAAAAGGACTAGGAAGCTTACCGGCAAGTATGCGGCCTGTATGGTGGGCAACACAGCAACAAAGAAGGTCAAGTGGAAAGTCAGAGAGGCTGAAATTATCTCATGGGTGGCGGCAATGGAAAAGAAACCTGCCATGAGTAACTACTTAAGAGGAAAAAACGAAATCAGGAAAGAAACCATTTATGATAACTCAAAGGGAAGCTCATTACTTTTCGAAGTGAGATCGGGATGCCTTAGAACACGCACCTATAAAGCGAGATATAAGAAGGATGAAGAAGCATGTGCTTGCTGCGGTAACGCTAGGGAAATGACGGAGCATGTTTTATTAGAATGTGAAGACGTCTACCCAGCGGTCGATTTAGGCACCACTGGCCTCCTTGAAGCCCTTGGGTTCGGCGGGAGCAGTGGTAAAGCAAACATGTCCGTAATAGGTATTAGTAAGAGGTGATTGGAGGATTGGTGGAAGAAAAGTAGGGAAACGACAGAAGACGGAGACGTACAAAAGCACAGTTCGCAAAAGGGGATCAGAAAATTTGGGCCTGGTATTTCATAGTGTTTTTTTTCATTGTTTAACTTAGTAGGACATTAGGCAGTATAATAGCAAGAGCTTGGTGGCGCAATCCGCCGCCCCGTTCTAAAGGGGACGCTCATAACATACATACATACATACATACATACATACATACATACATACATACATACATACATACATACATACATACATACATACATACATACATACATACATACGTCCGTCCGTCCGTCCGTCTGTCCGGCCGTGCGTCCATCCATCCATCCATCCATCCATCCATCCATCCATCCATCCATCCATCCATCCATCCATCCATCCAGTTAATGCGTTACATGTAAACGGCGTCGCATCGCCTTTCCCAAATTGCGCTTGGAAATGCGTTGCGCCATAACTGTCGCATTCATGTAAACGGGGCTACTACTGTCGCCACTCGCATCAACAATTGCAAAATGTAATAATTTTCTCGAAATTCTACTGTCTCCAGAAATTTATAGCATCTAAAACGCAAAACAGATGCTTTAAAAGACGTGCTTATTTTATTTGTTGTATTGTAACGCATTCGACTGAGGAAGAGTGTAGGGGCAAGAATGCGCATCTGTGCCCTGTTCGCATGTGCACCGTCGCATTCATGTAGAAAGCTAGTTCCCGAAAGAAGAGGCACGTCCTTGAAGCGCCCGAGAAAGGCGTGGCAAGCGGCTCACGGCAAGTGTGCAGACTGACAGCCGGACAGTCACGGTATTGCTAAAGCGCGATAATGCGTTGATAACAACGCGCGGTGCGGGCGCGTTCCGTTGCGCAGCCTTCTGTGCTTGAAACGCGGAGGCAGTGCGCTCATGTTGTCACACACGGCTTTCTCTCGGCATTTATTATTTTTTTTTTGCTTGCTGTTTTTGCGCGTTCCTTGCGAGCTCCGTTCAGACTATACGATCGAGCAAACTCGGGTAAAACTTGTGCGAGCGAGAAACCTGCGCATCGTGCGTGGCACCCCTTTACCCGCCGTGGTTGCTCAGTGGCTATGGTGTTGGGCTGCTGAGCACGAGGTCGCGGGGTCGAATCCCGGCCACGGCGGCCGCATTTTGATGGGGGCGAAAACACCCGTGTGCTTAGATTTAGGTGCACGTTAAAGAACCCCAGGTTGCCAAAATTTCCGGAGTCCTCCACTACGGCGTGTCTCATAATCAGAAAGTGGTTTTGGCACGTAAAACCCCAAATATCATTATTAGTGGCACCCCTTTTCACATTTTCGAGGTTGATGATACGCAAATCGGCAATCTCTCGAAATCACAGCCTCATGAGCACCTGAAGTACTTTTTTGCCACGCTTCCATACTACCAAGTCATAAATTAAGTCATGTTTTATTTTTCTTATATTAGCACAAGAATATGGTTTTATGACTTTTATGACAACTACTAGGTCTCGCTGTGAAGAATGACTTAAAGTGCGCCTGTTTCGTGCAGCCCTGCGGTGCCATTCGCCATTTTGCTCTATTTGTCGTGAAGGAGGAGTGATTCATCATGACTCATTTCTCCTTAAATTGTATTTAACTGTTCATTATGGCTGTTTTACGCCTTGTTTGGCTATAGTTGTGTGGTCATTATTGATTATTGTACCGTGCATGTAGAAGTTCAATTAACAGATCAATGCGCCGTATGCCACGCTTGGAAAGCGTGATGTTCTTTGTGAGGTTACCATCTTGCATGTTCCACGCGAATTGATCGATTGTAAATTGAACTAAAGGTAAACAATCAACACGCATGACGCATACAAGACGGACAGCTCCGACTAACGTTCTGCTATACAGGGTGCCTCAGCTAGCGTTAACCATGTTCTTCAAGCTAAGACATAGAATACACGAGGACGCAACCGATGGTATTCTTTCGCCGGTGGCGCTCCGCACGAGGAGGATTTTTCTCACAGTCGAACTATCGATGACTATAACAGATTAATTAAGGAACTTCTTGAATACTGTATTGAGGGCGCCGATTTCGACTCAAAAGTAGTTATTCTCTTTTAAGAGAGCGTGAACGCGTCAACTATGAGAAGAGCCGCACGACTACGAGTACACGCGCTGCGACACCAGTGGTTCCTGGCCTTGTGCTCTGAAGAACTTGCTGTGCTCAATGACTTTGTCCTCCTCCTCCTCAATGCCTCTGCGCACGGCATTGGCTTCGGGCCTCACGCGGTAACGATCGCTCCCAGGTCCCGGTGACTTACACCAATACGCATGCCTCGCCACTTTGACGTGGCAGGTTACTTCAAGTGGCAAGTTAACTTTTCCGAGCAGTGTCTGGGACCGCCGGTATCTCGGGCCGTGGACGCGTAATCATCCGGCTGCTTAGGTATTTCGCGCGTTTCCACTGTAACGCCGAAAAAAATCATTACGCCACACATTACGCACTGAAAACAGCTAAATCTGGTGATTTAAAACACACTTATCACTTTTGTATCGAAATTCGCTCCCTTAATGTAGTAATAAAGGATTGTTCATTATTCTAATCTAATTATCTATATTTGAATTACGAAAGAAAATGTCATCCTCGTGCAGTACGCCACTGCTGACAGAACATAGCTAGTTGCGTCGTCGCATACTCTACATTTTGTTTTTAAGAACTTCGCTAACGCTAGCTGCGACACTCTGTATATTCTTTATGACGTACGCGAACCCATCTGTGCGCTTTTTATTCAAAAACTGGAAACGCGCCAGCCTATGCTCGAAGAAACAGATGATCAGGGATGACGATGGCTACGTACATATGAGAATAATGATGCACGTTAATAGCACTGGCAATGCGTATATTTCGCGCTTATACAGTGACTCATCTTCACTCAGGTTATATCTGTCCGTTGCAATTCATCGCTTTATTGGCAAATGTTAACCAGATATGATACTCTTTTGCCGGTGTAGTCCTCGTATGAAAGAACATAGAGTTGTCATCATCAACTCCCCAGACACCGACCAGCATATGGCTTCATGAAAGACGCTTGCAACACTTGGAAGTGTTTGTATGAGTAAAACCACGCAAAACCCCTCACTAGAGTGTAAAAGTTTAGTTTGCCCGAGAATCGCCTGATCCTCCCACACCCCGTATTATATTCGAACGTATATTCGGTCGCGCATGTAGCAACACTAGGACTATGGCAAAACCTGATGGAATTGCTTCGTAATATGTCTGAGTGCATCTGGTAGTAATTCTCTCCAAAGCCCATAACATGCACAGAGACCTAAGAGATTGTCCATAATTCCTCTTCTTGCAACTTGAAACTTCATGCAAAGACTTGTGCTGATCAGAAAGCAGATGGGAATTTTACGCACTTCGTATACGACCCTCAAGAGGCGGAGAATCACTATTCCGTAATCTTCTTCAAAGCACCCGCCATAGCATTGGCCCACACATTGCCTCTGCTGCACTTTACGAAATACGCGGGGCAGGCTTTAGTTCTCCTGAGACAGAGGGAAAACGTCCCTAACGCTGTAGAGCGCTTCCAGTCACAGTCGGAGCACCGGTGTGTCAGTGCTCTAAGTCCCAATAAAATTAAAAAAAAAAACATTTTCCTCTGATAGGTAGCATTTGCGGGACAATGAACTCCAAATCGACTTTTGCATATTCTCGCGTGACACTATACCAGTGTTCTTTTAAGCAAAGCTTCCATAGAGGCAGCGGGGCGCCATTTATAAGAGCTGTTGCAGCGGGATAGCGCGTAGTCAAGGCTGGCGTGGTTCCGGTGCGTATGCTAACGGTGTGCCCTTTTGCCCATTCTACTAGGTTCCACGTTCCTCCTAACACGGTATGAAATGATGGTTGTAGAAAATATAAAAAGGTCACGCACCTCGTTCGCCAAAGGCATGACGCGTAAATATAGTTTAATTCTCTGGTGCCAAGAGAAAGTGGTGAGACATCGGTATTGACGTTCGTCACCACGAACTGCGAGCTCCCTTTTCCAGGTGAAGCGCAAAGGCAATGCAGTGCGCAGCGACATTATGAGGAGGGCATTCAGCGGAGTTAATTCGTCCGAGTAACGCCTGGGACCGCTGGTCCGGGGGCACGCAGACGCATAATCATGCGGCTATGTTCATATTTCGCGTGTTTTTTTTTTCTTAAAACGCTGAAAAGTTATTGCACAAGACAAAGCACGCTGAATGCGTCCGAGTGAGGTGTCTTAGAACCCAATTATTAATTTTCTATCAAAATTTCCGGCCACGATTGAGTACTTAAAAAATTACTTAAACGGTATAATCTAATTATCGATAGTTCAAGTATGAAAATAAATCTGACTGGTGCAGTACGTCACTGCTGACAGCATACCATTAGCTGCGTCCTCGTATGTTCCATATATATATGTTTAAGAGCTTGAATAACGTTAGCTAGGAACTCGTATCGTTGTATGTATGTATGTATGTATGTATGTATGTATGTATGTATGTATGTATGTATGTATGTATGTATGTATGTATGTATGTATGTATGTATGTATGTATGTATGTATGTATGTATGTATGTATGTATGTATGTATGTATGTATGTATGTATGTATGTATGTATGTATGTATGTATGTATGTATGTATGTATGTATCGTTCTGTTCATGTGGATGTGTCTACAAATAAACTGAGCCCCTCAGTTCCCGCTCGTGGTGACACACATGCACGCGCACACACAGAGATAGAGAGAGAGAGAGAGAGAGAGAGAGAGAGAGAGAGAGAGAGAGAGAGAGAGAGAGAGAGAAAGCGAGAGTGAGTAAGAAATCGGAAAATAAAATCCATGCTTGGTGTGGGAAGCCTTTCGAAGCAAAGCAGTCCGCTGGTTTTACTCATTGATTACATACAACAGTAGGTTTTTACGCACCTGGGCCGGAAGTTTGGCATTTTAAATGCAACTTCCCTGTTGGTCTTATGGGTAAGGAAATTGAACCACGGAATTTAACAGTTAACTGACAGTGTTTTTTATTTTGCGTTTTATACCGCGCAAATGCTACAGCTAGTTGCGGTTTTATGCAATAATAAAGTTGGTTGAGTCTGGCAAGCAGCAATAACCTCCATGCACAGGCTTATTTGTTTTTCTTTGTTGACGGAAGAAACATTGTCTCTAGGGTGATTTCCAATTAGAGAAGTGGTAAATATATACATTGAGCTAAGCAGTGAATAAAGATATTTTTATTTCAGCATGCGCCACTGAAAACAGGATGAAGACAGAAGCCTCCGTTGGATTACTTCTACTGCTCGTAAGGAAACGTTTTGCAAATTGTGGAGTAGTCCGAGTCATATAACAACCTTAGTATTAAGTGGCATGAGGCAGGCATGCATTTTGTAATAAATCTACTCTGACACTAACTTAGGGCAATATTAGGAAAGACTTCGCGAGTCTAAATTTACCAACAGAGTAAAGCACATTGCCATCCTGTGGCTCAAGATTAACCTAGATTTCCACCAGGAAGCCAAGCCTGTCTTGCAAATTACAAAGGCCATACTGCCAAAATAAGATTTTGCTTTCCAGAGAGAGAGAGAGAGAGAGAGAGAGAGAGAGAGAGAGAGAGAGAACGAGAATGTTAAATGGAAACTGATGTTAGCCCAGCTATATGCATGGGCTTGATACTTTCAAGGCGCAAATATTTTTTCTCTCTATTCATGAAGTGTGCTGGGTACCCCACTGCGTTAGTAAACTTCAAAAGGCTGTTGCATAATAAATCAGGCTGTGTATTCATTTCTTCGAGAAGTCCATTTACGTGAAATAAGCCTATGGCTGAAGGTCACCGTGCGGACCCCACAAAATCACATGTGCAGCTTGCCAACCCTTACAGCATCGTTCAGGACGATCGCTTTCAGAGAAGCTGCTATTTATGTCAGTGATCGGATATTCACAATTTCGTCATAGTTAATGGGCACTTCGGCTTCTTTCTTAAAGCCACTGAGCCACCCTAAACACGCTGTTTCATGATTATAACTCATTCTGCATGTAGATAAAAAAAGAAAAGAAACGGGGTACGGGTGTGAGCGAAGCGCGAGACACAAGTGGACGAAGTAAGGGAAGCCCTTGCCGAGTGAAGACATGTGCGAGAGCTTAGGCCATGGGTGTTCGTTTATTATATTTTTGTTGCCGTCAAACGTGGTAATCGCTCTTTCGAGAAACCATCACTTTGACAGAGCGTCTTCGAAAACTGAATGCAACTACTGCGAGGGCTAGCGTCTTTGTGCAAACTACTCTTCCGACAGAAGCGTAGCACATCCCCGATTCTGAGGCTCGTGAAGTCAACAGGCACGTTAACTTTTTGAAATGCCATGAAGCTTAGCTGTGCCAGCTGGACAACGTTATACTCGGCATTACGGAAGACGACGCTGTAGTAAATGAGCTTCAGGGTGCTGCCAACTACAACGAGATGTTATATGCTATCTCTGGCGTCGATTTTTTTCCTGGAGCTGCGCCAACAGTCGGCAAACATTAGCGAATCATTGATGAGTGTGCAGTTTAATTACTAAGCGACAATGATCAACAGCAGTGACGGGCAGGCTGCAGCGTGGCAAGGCCAAGTAACTGTGCCGCGTTCCTTGTCAGTCGCGCTCCCGAGAGTTCAATTGCTTACGTATGTATGCTCGTTACTTGTGCTAATGGCAAGAACTTTGAGATCACTGCAGTGCGCCGATCCGCCAAAACGACGCATTGCCACCTATAAAAAAAAAAAGGGGGGGGGGGGGAATCGGGACCGAAACTCCCCACTGGGCAATTGTCGCATGGAGCGCAGCATCCATTGTAATCAGTACTGATGAAGCATATGCTCTACCCTTTAAACAAAGACTGCCGTATTTTAAGAGATAAGCAGCTACAAAGAATATCTCGCGAACTATGACGATTTCCATAAATGAACTCATTTTTATCGCCTATCTTGTGTTGGGTAGATTGAAGAAATTATTTTTTTCCCCGCATAATGGCCTGTCGACACCCTTCGCTGTGTTTCCCGCGCTTACCTCACCCGAACTAGCTGCTGTCTGTATTCTAACTGCACCCAAATAGAAACGGGCCAAGCGTCTCAACGCGCTCGTTTACCCACGAGAAATTTATACTGCTGCTCTACGCCGCTACTCGATTCATGCGCCCATGGCGGAATGGTTTGAATAGCGGTCTTCTCTATTAGACGTTGTGTGTTCGAATCCTGCCGTCGGATAATCATAATGGTCTTTATGTAATTATTCAAAAAACAAAGTCTAGAAAGTTTACACATGAAGCCATTTGAAGCCAGAAGGGGGAAGTTTTGGTAAATCCATGTACTAACCATTTTTCCCAAGATGGCTGAACCACTCCTGTTGCAGCTCCCATAGACACTGCCGCCAGAGTTCCCTGTAGTAATTATTCTATAAAGCTCTATGGTTAGGGCTTTGGGCGTATGTTTTCCGGTACATGGTGGCTTCCTGGCAGCATATCGCGTCGGAAGTTTTTGCGCCCACAAGCAGGTGGCGGTAAGGGTACAGAAGTTTGTGTATTCACAGAAGTTAACCTATTCACGCCTAGATGGCGCAGCGTGGCCTGTGGGACACAAAGCGCATGAACGAAATGAATGGGGCGGAAAAAAAAGTAACCCTGGGTTATTTTCTGCCCATATATTCTGCCATATAGCGAGAATGCTACGCATTAACAGTATTGGTGGCTAGCGCGGGCGAAGAGCAACTAGACCACGAACATTGAGTTCCAAACGAAGACTAACTTTTTGTAGAGAGAGTTCGGGGGGGGGGGGTCAGTGCGCCAGAAGTCTAGCCTGTCAGACGCATAACCTGGGGCCACAGAGTGGCGCTATGAACCAGCCATACAAACGCGCGCCAGATGTTGCGGCGTGCGGATGGCGTTCGCTACAGCACCCCAGTGAGCTGCCGAACGTTGCCGGTCCAGTCGAACGGGCACAGTATTTTGCCTCCCACTGCGGGTGCGCCGCACCCTTGTTAAAGAGGAAGTCACGGTTACTTCGTTCGTTGCTCTGACCGGAGTCGCCGCAGCTGCGGGCATGTCTGGTCAGAGTTCTCCATATGTGCCAGTTTCACTTGGTCAGTAGAGGCCACCTCGCGTCGACCACGAGTCTCCTTGGTAAATTGCTTGTTTGTGCGGTGGAGCACATTGAACGGCCTGGCCGTACGGTGGTTGCAGAGGTCGTTGCACTGCGTTATGCCAAACAGACATATGGGAGCGCGACCACAGTTCGGAGTGCATATAGAAAGGTCACGGCGCAGGCTGACGAGGTGGTGTGGCACGAAGCTTGTCCATGATGCACCGCAAGCGGCTGGAGTAGTCGCCTGTAGCAGCAGGTATTTCATCTCCACAGCGTGCGAAAAATTCGTCAGGTAATCGCAGTGTTGTTCCATACACCAGCTCGGCGGCGCTGCTGCAATTTCGGCTTTCAGCATTGCGCGGATGCCAGGAAAGGCGAGCGGTAATGCTTCTGTCCAGCTGTGCCCTTTCGACGCGATAAAAGCTGCTTTCAGCTGGTGGTGGAAACGTTCTACCTTGCCGTTGCTCTGAGGATAGTAGGCAGTAGTTCTGATGTGAAAGGCATCGATTAGTCGTATTATGATGTTAAAAAGAGTAGATTCAAGCTGCCTGCCGCGGCCAGTCGGCGTGGACGACGTGCCGAAGCGAGCCACTAAATGGCACAGCAAATCACGGGTGATTGTGTCAGCGTTGATCTCTGTCATAGACATAGATTCATCCCAGCGTCTAAATCTGCCCACGCAAGTGAGTAAATACGACTGATCATTACAAAGCGGTAGCGGTCCGACAATGTACAAATGCACATGCTCAAATGGAGTGTCTAGCGCTGGGAACCCTGTCAATGACGTCACGGTGTGGTGCTGGAGTTTTCAGCGTTCACAGGCGATGGACTCTGACGTCCACTGTCAGTCGTCTCAATTTATACCAGGCTAGGCGTATCGTGCCGTCACTAGCTTTTATCTTGCCCGAATACCCGGTTCTGGTAGCTTGTGCAGCGACTGGAAGGCACTACGACGAAGGCCAGAGGGAACAAAAGGACGAGGGTTGTCCATTGACACGCCGCAGCACACTCGGCCTTTTCAGCAGCACACTGGTAGCCATTGCAATTCCAGTGCGTTTACTGTTTTCAGAAACTGACTCAGTTCTTGATCTGCTTGCTGAGCTGCCAGCTGCTCAGTAAGCTCACTTTCTTCGGAAAGGCTAAGGGCGTTGATAGGACTGCACAGTGCACGTCCAGTGACTCGGCTTGCACGCCCCAAAGACACTACCTTGACGTTTGCCTACAAAGATGCCTCTTCAACTTGTGGTACTCAGCATCGGAAAATTATTGCACAGCGGCCAACAGCCCAGATGCTGTCCTACCTTTTGTCACTACATCCACCCAATTTTCCACAGGCGCCTGGACAAACACTGCTGTCACGCGCTTTGAAAGCGCCCGGCATTAACACCAAACCTTTTTAAGTCCGACCAACATTTAGACGACTTTAAAAGGCTAACCTCGAACGAGTAAGTGGAGTGGCAAGCTTGCCACCTCGGTCGAAACGTCAGCAGGTGCCAGATTCGATGCTGCTATCAGGCGCCTCGGAAGTGGCGAGATGCCCTCATTCGCTGACGAGCCCTAATTAACTACGGCGATGTTACGTGGCCGCCGCGTTCAACGGACCACTCTGAAGTCGACCATCCATACACACTGGCCATGCAGCACCTGTAGCTTAGAGCACGAATGGCATCACCCCTGCGCCCTCCGCGGTAAAGCAACAATTGGGGGCACGTTTCTAAAAGTACCGCACCCTTCCACTCTTCCACTGCTGCCATCCAAGCCAGAGAACCGCAGTGAATCGCGTAGAGTACGCTGTTCCGGCTGCGCAGGAGGCCTTGTAGCGCCCATCGACGCCGCAACGCGGGGACGCTAAGGTCGGCGCTCTCAGTCGGCGCCTTAGTGCCGTCTGCGAAAGACGAGGCGAACAAAATTGCCGTAATTGAATGTGGTTATACCAAGTTTGCCAAGCGATAGCAGGGTTTTACTTGCTTTTGGAAGGGACACAGACGCTGCTTGGTACCGTCAGCAACTACAGCATATACAATTGCACCACAAGAAAACACACAGACGTTGCTCGTCGCGGCAGCAGCAGCGAGCAAATTGGCCTCCATGCTGCGTCTCGTTTCAGCGTGAAGAAAGCGTCGAAAGCAGAGGCAATACGAAACTACCAGCACTCGGCGCACTTTGCACATATCGCAGATCACCTTCGACATATGGACGCCTATGCTGCGCACGCAGCAGCCACCGGTAGTGGCTGGCTAAGTCGCAGTTTCACGTTGGCTGAGCTTGAAAGTCAGATTTACGGAACCAGGCTTTTTCTGGCTTTGTACCTCGAGCAGTAGAGCTGTCGCTCTAAAGAAGGGCAGGGTACTGAGGGTGCTGAAGATGAGCTCATGGCTCCTGAAGGAGAACGTGCCAAACAAAAGACATTTTATTGTTCTGGCGAATCCAGGGGGGGTTATTCTGTAAGAGTCCACCTAGTGGACTGTCCATTTCGGTCGCTGCTGATTGGATGCAGCTGTACGAGAGAGGAGAAGACGAGTGGCCCTAGCCAATCAGCAGCGCCAATGGGCAGTCCACTAGGTGGACTCTTACAGAATACCGCCCCAGGTCGAGCTGAGAGACAAAGGCAAGCAATAATAATAATATTTGGGGTTTTACGTGCCAAAACCATTTTCTGATTATGAGGCACGCCGTAGTGGAGGACTCCGGAAATTTTGACCACCTGGGGTTCTTTGACGTGCACCTAAATCTGAGCACACGGGTGTTTTCGCATTTCGCAAAGGCAAGCAAGTACAGTCATCGTCGCAAACACGCCACACGATCATTTTAGCAGCCACAGGATCCACGCAGCCATGCACTCTTTCTGGCCCCAAGTGCAACGTAGCGTTCACAGAAGCACATCATGCATAGCCAAAATTCCCGCCGACGAGAAACGAACCAAGCTACACAATGCGGGTTGCTTCTATGGCTGCGGAACGCAGAATCATGTCGCTCAATTTTGCAGTTCCCCGCAGCCGCATGTGCATTAAGTGCCAACACCGACACCTACAGTACTTTGGCAATTGTCAAGTGCCGTTGCAAGAACCGTTACACCCACTGAACCTGCAGAGCTTGCTGCGCCTGGGTTAACTCCGCCAACTGTTAACACAACCTCGACGCGTGAGACATGAGTCAAGTCTGTGCTGCTCCATAGTGGTCGATTTTGGGCGGAATGCGGACACCAATTACTCATGAATGGCTCGTGTGATGCTAGGCAGCGGCAGTCAGGGCTCGTTCACTTGCACCCACGTCGCCAGTGCCTTGCAGAGTCAACAAGTGGGTATCGCAGAGCTCTCGTCGGTGACAATTGGTGAGAATTAACGAGCGCTGTGTGCCGCTGCCTAGCATCACACGAGCTATGACTCGTCAGCGTCCACATTTCTGGAATTGCGTGTGCGGAAGATTACAGCTCACTTATTCGGTTATTACGAGTAACCACATGCGCACAGCGGTTTATCCACAACACGTCACGAAAGGGCCCTTTCAGAAGTGGACCGCTTACGACTTCGGAGATGCAGAGACCGAATGGTACTGGGTACGGGTCACGCAAAACATGCCTTTCACAACAGAGGTCCGAGCTCTTCCGAAAGGACAGTGACCACCATGAGCGTCACCGGTCGTTCGCTTGGCCCTATTCATGGTCGCAAGCGGTCTACTTCGTTATGCAAAAAAGTGAGGTGTGCAAATAGGACACAAGAGAAGTGGACAACACGAACGCCACGTTCGTGTTGTCCACTTCTCTTGCGTCCTATTTGCACACCTCACTTTTTTGCATAATGAATCCTTACCAACTAGCTCAGCTTTCTGTCGTTCTAAGCTTCATTTCTAGTACGCTGAGCCTTTTTCCATGTTCCCCTACTTATCTGTACAATCCCGGCGTTCGTGTCGTCCACTTCTCTTCTCTTGTGTCCTGTCTGTACGCCTCACCTTTTTTGCATAATGAATCCTTACCGACTAGCTCAGCTTTCTGTCGGTCTACTTCGTGTTGGTGGGCGGCTGGACCTTCTCAACTCCTGTACTGATATTCAGTATTCCATTCTTTTGCCTTCCACCCACAAGTTCACCGCAGTCGTCGTGCAAGCAACTCAACTTCGCATTCTTCATGCGGCGTCAGACTTATGCTCACTGATCTTTGGGAAAGTTTAGGCATATTGAAGATTCGAATGGAAGACAGTAACGAATGTGTTATTAAAATGTTTGCCCTGCGTGAGGCAACGGCTGATTGCAGAGTCTGCCCCAGTGGCATCTTTATCGCCAGAGCGGATAACAGAGGCGCACGCGTTTTCATTTGTCACAACTGACTACTGCGGATCACTTCATGTCTGTACAGGCGACTCACACAAAGCCTACACTTGCTATCTAATTCGAGCTAATGCCAGATTCGGGTGTGGCGGTCACAGTTCTTGCCCTTCATTGGATGGTGAAGCGGCGAGGTGTTGGGACAATGGGGCACTTGGACAACAGCCAGACGTTCCGTCACTATGCGCCGAGCTTCAAGACACTCATCCCTACACTACAAGACTATGTCCCCAAGCTCGCATTCAGTGGAAGTTCATCGCAGAATGAGCTCCCTGGTGAGGTGGACGGCGGGAGGGCCTCATTCAATCCACCAAATACGCTTTGAAGGGGCTGTTAGGCAGCAGTAGCCTCGACCACGAGAGACGCATGACGAGTTAGCGCGAATTTGAGGATGTAATTAACAGCAGACACCAGAGGTACCTTGAGGACGACCCCAAGAAGCTGCAGACTTTGCAGCCAGTCCACTTTCTGCTTGGAAAACAAGTGAAACAACAGTGGAGACAACGACTTACACTACGCAACAACGATGTACTCAGTACAGGAAGCGTCTCACCATGGAACTTTAGTGAAGATGGAAACACGCATAGCTATTATTGCTCTGATCAGCACACTACCGCTCGGCCGAAGTTTTCCGCAGATTCAGGTCGGCGATGTTGTGTGACTGCGCTGCACTCTGGATGAGATGGAGTAGCCACAGCCTGATCCATCTGCCTTGGAACCGGCCACGTGGTCAACCACCAAACACAGAAGTTGTACATATTGGAAGCTACGAGATGATTTCAACCACTTTCTTGCCCTCCAAGTAGGGGAAGGAGCTAGTCCGTGCCAAGTAAAGACATCTATGAGAACTTAGACCACGGGTTTTAGTTTATTATTATGTGTGCCTGCAGCTCTGCTATGGGATATTCTGTTAGCCGTGTTTCATTTACTTACACTTACACGTCACACTTTCCATAGAAGGTAACGTTCAAAACGATTTCACAAGATTAGCTGTATTGAAGGCCATAACACTAGTAAATTAATGTTCACGTTCATGCAGCGTCAGCAGTGAGAGGCAACATTCATGCATAGTCAGAGATACCATTTTAGAGCATATATGTTTGTATCTTACGCCGTTCTAGAGAACTGACGTAGGCGTCTGCGCAGGGATCTAGAGTAACAAAGGATGCTTTTATTTATCTTTCTAGGTTACTGCAAAGGAAGGTGAGTTACAATTATTGTTGCTTATGCGTGTTCACTAGTGAAGAAATACAACTGAAGACAACGCCATTTCAGTTTGGGAGTGCACTTCAGCTAATCGCACAGTTTCTTGGCATTAGAGTTCACTACCGCATATTACCTTTGCGGGAACGCTGCAGCCCCAAGAGCCCACGAGTCGGCTACAGTTGCAGTGATTATTTCTCGGTGCAAGCCGGGACTAGGCGCCATTAAACGCCGCCTCCTCCGTTTCTACAGAACACTACATGGAAAGCAAATAAAAATGCTGTTTGCTGCTTTGAAGAAAGAAAGATAAATTCTAGTGCAATAAATACCCAAAGTATTAGCGGAAAGAGTAAAATCTTTTACAAAAATTTACGAAACTCAGAAAGCTTAGAAAAGTCAAAGTGTGAAGTTTACAAATCCATCAATATGCACCAAAACGAATATCGCTGTTGTGTGAAATGTCTCCGGAAGAGCATCTAAAGCGGTAAAAGTTTATATAGGCATATATAGTTTGCATGAATTTGTTACAATGTTTACAATAGTTTCACAAAGCTCTACCTACATAGTAATGGCATAGTTCACAGCGGTGTGCAATGCATCAACCTTGTTCGCTGCACATCTATTTATTTGTTCTGTTTTTTAAATCGTTCATTTTCAAGAATTCTTACAAAACTATTGATGGCTCAAATCAAACATCTTCTAGATGTTTTACCGTTTTCCTTAAAATGCAACAAACCACTTCAAAGTGAAACATCATTTTTATCCAGGTTGTATATCTTTTTTAAGTATAGCCGGTAAATAGTCTTGTCCTTGTGTTTCCTTCAAAGTAAAATAACGTTCCTGCTATTGTTAGTGGTCATAATCGTAATGAACCAAGCCTGACAAGAAACCGTCAGCCGAAAATGAAATGTAGTTCACTAAGCTGACGATATTTTTTATTCTGGTCTGTGTCCACACAGTCGTGCTCGTGCAGCCGTATTTATACTTTGCTCAGCTCAGTCTTTTTCCAAGTTGCACCTGAGGTTTACCGAGAGATTCGTGTGTTTTTTTTTTCAAGGAAGGAAAATAAGGAGCTAAACTCAGCCATAGCTCGGCCCATTCACTAATGAGTACAATCACTGATACTCACTCCCACTTCACTGCGCTAACGTGACGACGAATATATAAAGAACGGCTCGAATGGACGTAAGTGTGAACGGCAGTACCGGTGAATGTTAGGGCACATTAGTGTGAGCAGGAATCAATGTCGGTGAGTGCGAAAGAACATGTGCACATGAGTTACTCTCTGCGAGTGTTAGTGGATGTGGTGTGAGCACAAGTGACTGCCTGTTACTGTGATGCTAGTATGAACGGGAATAATGTCAGCGAGGGTGAATTGATGTGTGTATGAACGTAAGTAACGGTGAACGTACTCTGCGTGAGCGTAAGAGTAAGAAAATGTCGATGAGAGTGAGTCGATGCAAATACTAACATCAGTGAGGGCCGGGAAATTTGGGTAAGCGTCTGTAGAAACCCGAGGGAATTCCCCTCAGTGTGAGCAGATGTAGGGATGAACACGAGTACCGGTGAATGTGCGTCGACTCGAGCATGAACACGAGTAGTTTCTGGAGAACGCAATAGGATTTGTGAAAGTGGCTGCCCGTGAATGTAAACTGATATGTGGGTATGAAAGTGAGTGAGAGTGGGTGGGTGAGCATAATCGGCATGTGGGTGAGTTTTAGTGAAACTGAGCGCCGATGGGGGAGAAGGCACTTGAGTGTGAGTAAGTGGCGGTGTGTGTGATTAGTTGTGAGCTTATAACTTAACACAAGTTCGGGACGGAATTATTTAACAAGGTCTGCAAAGTTAAGCTAACAGTGACTTTATTAATAATGTACTGCTAGCTACGCAAAATATGGTTGCACAGGTGTTTTATGCGCTTTGATAGGCATAATTTCGGAGAAGAATTGGAGTCGGCAGAAACATAATTAAAAACTTCAGAATTATTCTTGTTACCGTAATTTTGTATATGCTGATACTGCACATTTTAAGATCTTATTTTGAGACAACTTCAAAGGGTTTCATTTTTGGAGCGCAACTCAGTTCCCAGATTTTTATCTTATTATATGAGACTCATTCAACTGATTTGGCGTTAAGGTGCATAGATCTCGACAAACTTTCAAGACTGTATTCACAGCGCTGAACGAACAATCATCGCTCGCCATTTCCTGTGCAGTGTGAAACATATTCTTTGTTCAAACAAATTTACACTTTGGGGGCTTTGGCAATGGAAAACTGAAGAGGATTATTAGTGGCGTTATTGCTTCATGCTATTGCAATACCCAAATCGCCACTCTAACCCTTAGAGGAAGCTTCCTCTTCCAGAAACGGCACGTAACCGAACCGAGGGCGGAGACGCCACGGTGAAGTTTCCCCACTGGAACGTGGCCACGTCACGTTTTCACACTGTGAACTGTGGTCTCTAATTTTTATTGGTACAAGAGGGTCACATTGCGTTATAATCTAACCAACAGTTTGGCGCAGAAAGTTTCAAGAACCGTTCTTCCTGCGAAGCTGGCCTCATCAAATATACTGTGATCATCAAAATCTGTGATGTCACGTAGACGTATGCCTGGGCCACAATGCCTGCATGGGAGAACTTGTGTGTGCCAAGGGAACACCTCGGCCGAGACGGTAATAGAGAGGCTCCGCTCAATGGCCTTTGGGGCTGAACTTGGCGCTTCTTCCAACAGTCAGTCAGGCGACCTAACCACTAGCCACAAGTAAATTCACTATTCCCACCACTCAAATACCAATAAAGCTCGCATACCAACAGGCACGCAAAGCAGTGCAAAGCCGTCCGTTCGGGACTGAAAATCGGAAGCCGTAGAAAAAGCAGCATGTCTATTTTTAACAATAGAACGGCTGCTACTAATGAATTCCATCACGTCAGTGTGTAATAGGCGTAGCTGTAAATGACCTCTAGAGTCAGGCTTGAACACATGATTGACACTTCGAAGCAAACCAACAATCGATGTGGATTAGCGGGCTCACGGCTGCACAGCGAGCTTTTGTATGAGCTACGAAGAGGACTTCGAAAGGCGGTCAGGCTGGCGCTTTTTCTCTCCTTTATAGGCAGTCTGAGCATTATCAGAGACATCTTTTGGTTGGAGGGGAGAGATATAAATATCTCTGTTGGAAGTGTGAATGCACGAAGAAGGCCGCTTAATTTGCAATTTCGTTCGGGATGAGGTTTATGCTTGTGTAACGGAAGTGAGTACAGCTTCCCCATTCTTCTAAGCCGGCATGCCCAGAAACCATGCTAATAATGCTGGAAATGGTTATAAATGGTAGCCGAACACGAAGGGCGTCTTCATCTACTTCGCCAGTAAATCCACAGGCTTGCTAGCAACACATAACACTTGCGGTGCCCTTAAAGATTGCAGCAGAAGATATGAAATAGTGACGTGGAAGCAGGCAGAGGTCACGCCGTTAAGTAAAATGTTCGAGTGGTGAACAAACCCTGCTATCGCGACCTGACCTCTTCAGGACTGCACTAGGCCGCCTGTCAGTAGCGACATTTTCAGCGCGCGAGGCGAGCGATTTAAACTGGTCACGCAAATCCTGGAGAGCCAGTTGTCATTTGTTTATGGCATTTCAAAGCTCCTCAAAGGGCAGTGAATCACTTGGTGCGTCGCCGTACTGCTGCTGATGTGGCTTTTCCTCTGCAATGGAATAATTTATTGCCGTAGAGCGATTGCACACAATGAACCAGTGCAATAAAGGACCTACACTTATTTGGAACATAATGCCCGAAATCTTAGGCAAAGCAATACACATATTTACATGTACTTAAAAATATAAATAGTTTATACTCTAACATCACGAACCTCTCACGCCGCATTTATTTAAAATTTACATGTAATCGGAGCTCATAAATTTAATATAGTGAAATTCTTCAGACTTTGGATATATTGAATATTTTGGCGAGACTTGCCAATCGAAGTAATATTTACTGGCGAAAGCCTCAGGCAAGAACAGGTCTAAGGTAAACTTTACCTTTTGTGCAGAACAATGTCTGACGCTGAAGAAATCGGGATGTGCATCTGTAAACTTAAGTGGCATTGATGGCAGTTTAGGGCATAAAAAAGCAAACCAAAACATCCAAGTCTGTGCAGCTGTTGTCATTATTTCAGGTAAATAATACCATTCACCTTCCGAATGCAACAAGCAGCACTTTCACAAAAGCGTCATAAAGATCCTTTGCCGAACCATGATTTTATTCTGTTGTGAAAGCATTCGAGTCAGTTGCAAATATATTTGCAGGATCTGAATGAATCCAGATGCTTACTTAAAATGCGGATATGCTTGATATGACAAAAATTTCACTTTGTGGCTCTCTGTATCCAAAAAGTGCATTGAGGAAATTTCACATGGGGGAAAATTTGACCATATTATTAAGCCGTTCAGAAAACATTTCAGTATCACGCTTCTCAGGATTTCGCGTATAGGTAGGGTCCATAGCTAATCAATTGATTTCAACGAAAGCATCACATTCTTCTCAAAGTTTTGCTCTTTATTAATTTAATCTTTGAATGTGCTCATATATACTTATCAATTACTGCTGTCAACCAATTCATCACGGTGATTTTTGGACACGTGCCACGCACAATGCTTACAGAATTAGGCAAGCACATACAATTTTAGATCTTTCCCAAAAGTGACTGAACAAGCCTCTCGGTAGGTTGCGTAAAACAGCATAAAGAATGCAGCCCATCCAACGAGTTGCAGTATGTATACAGCGAAGTCTTGTGTGCGTGCATAAAGTGTCAAAACAGGAGTACACACACACACACACACACACACACACACACACGCACACACACACACACACACACACACACACACACACACACACACACACACACACACACACACACACACACACACACACACACACACACACACACACACACACACACACACACACACACACACACGCACACGCACACGCACACGCACACGCACACGCACACGCACACGCACACACACACACACACACACACACACACACACACACACACACACACACACACACACACACACACACACACACACACACACACACACACACACACACACACAGCAGCAACAACCTGCCAATAGGAATTGTACATTTGTGCAATCGGGGAAGTTTGTGTAGCTAGTGAAAGTGCATCTCGAACGTTACTTATCAAAATTGCGACACTTATTATCCTTCACTGTACTTTGAATTTACAGATCAGTAGCGTTAAATTTTGCTCTAATATCACATGCCGAACATTGCATCAGATAAGGAACGCATTTCCCGCGCCGCGCTCTAACTGTTTTTGAAAGCGCTTGTAAAGGGTCAGCCAGCTATTTAGATGCAATTTGCCCCGATTCCCGAGCAATGTCATGTGTGGTCCATAATATGAATCAAGTATGCGGCGATCAGCATTGCAATACCATTGTACTTTTGGTACTTCAAGTCCTCACGACATCACTGATTCAAGAGATTCGCTAAAAACTGACATGACCACGGTAATGTCATCGTCCATTAGGCCATGTAGGCCAAGGCGAATATTTGTGCGAATGACTGCGATCGACGTAATAGCATCGGCGAAGCAGCACTGCTGTCGTAATAACGATGGTCCGCATCCTAATTGTTCCGATATATTACGTATTTCAGTGTATTATTGTACGGTTAGTACGTATCCTGTGCATAATACGCCGGGGGGAATTTGTATTCGTGTTTGATATGAACGGTCTTCCTTAGATAGTTTCCAACGATTGTTAAGCGGCTAATTTCTTCATAAAACGACCTTTTTTTTCACCCTATTATTTCCCTCATACCAGCCACCTTACGCTAGGTCTCTTTGGTTCCTGCCGTATGTCGTTTCGGGCCATCGCAAACTACACTTTGCAGTGATTTACACGTGCCTCATTCCACGTAAAAATGTCTTGAATTAAAACGACAGCGCGTACACAGGCGTCAGGTTTCACTAGACACAAACGCAGCGCCGGAAGTAGCAAAGAAATATTAGCCTTAGCATTGACCCTTGCATGCGTCAGGTGGGATAGCCTACAACTGGCTGATGAAAGTATGAGTGTTGCAGTTTCATTCATCTGTCTTTGCGGCAGCCAGCGCTCATACAGTATGCTACACTGGACCGCCTTCGGCACCGGTTGCGTAATAGCGCAAGAAGTTTTACTATTTCTTCGCGGCAGTAAAATGAATCACTCACTATACAGTCGGCCTCGCCATCATACAATACAAACCTCGCCGTACAATCATACGGTCATGGCATCCACAATTGCTTGCAATAGAAAAGCATGTTTGTCCATCTGCCTTGTAATGTTTTCAGGAGTCCAAACGATGCTGGATAGCCAGTTACCGACGAATATTTGCTTAACACTGATTCATTCCTTCATAATAGTCATCTTCATAATATTTGTATTTATATCGTCGGGGGCGATTAGGACACAGTTGCTTACGTTATGTTGGTTTGTGATTGCAACTTCAATTCCGCTATGGGATTTAGCGTCATTAAATAGTTGCAAGGCATCACATTCGGGAAGGAGCCGTCAAAGCTCTCTTGGAGCCCTTTATTAACACAGACCTGGATGCCCATGACGTTAGGGCATTGGCCAACGTCGCTGGCATACCATGTCTGAGAACAAACTGGTGAGTAGCCTCTGTCTCCTTGACGATTCCTATGCTATTAGGGTGACAAGGTGGCGCGGATTGCGGCTGCGTGAAACAGGCTTTACAGTCGCGGCTTTTAATGGGCTCTTCGCACATCGTCGTCATCATCATCATCTTCACCTCCATCCTGTTTTGCGCCCACTGATGGATGAAGGGCTCTTCCAAAGATTTCGAATGACTTCTGTCTAACGCCAGCTAACACCGTACAATTACATTACATTATGGTGTTTTACGTGCCAAAACCACTTTCTGATTATGAGGCACGCCGTAGTGGAGGACTTCGGAAATTTAGACCACCTGGGGTTCTTTAACGTGCACCTAAATCTAGGCACACGGGTGTTTTCGCATTTCGCCCCCATCGAAATGCGGCCGCCGTGGCCGGGATTCAATCCCGCGACCTCGTGCTCAGCAGCCCAACACCACAGCCACTGATCAATCACGGCGGGTGACAGCGTCCAACGCCGGCAAGCTTCCTTAGTCTATTACACCGCCTTATTCCCTGTCGCCATCCACTGCACTTCCCTTTACTTAGCGCCCGTTCTGTAACTCAAACAGGCCAATGGATATCTGCCCTACACGTTACATGGCCTGCATACCTATATATTTTATGCTAATCTCAACTAGAATAACGACAACCCCCTGTTTGGTTTCTAATCCGCAACGCTAGCTCCTGTCTCTCAAGGTTCTGGCTGAAGTTATTCCTTCCATCACTCGTTGCTCGGTCTTTGGTTTCTTCTCAAGCTTCTTAGCCTAGACGTTTCAGTTTATTATTGTCACATTGCAGTTAAGGTGAAGAACACAGTAGCGAAAACTGTGAATAACCCAACTTACTCTTTATTGGGCGCACCTGTGCCCAGCAAAGCCCCTAACAGTCGAGAACAACGATAGCAGTGAGCACAGTCTGCGACAGTCGGAAATTTGATCTGCGGGTCAAGCGCATGGGCTTTTATGCCCGACTCGTCGAATGTTCCAGGCTCATCGTTTGTGCCCGCGTGCCTTCCAGAGAGTACTATGCAATTTCTGTCATGCATACATCTGATTACACAATGTTCGGCGAGAACATACGCCACAGATAGAACCAACGATAACATTCGAGTAAGTTCCGAATCATGCAAGCACGCGTTGCGCTGAGAGATAACTTTAAGTCCCCAGCGGATGAAATGCAGTCCGATAGAAAAGAATAAATCAGTATGTTTGTTAATATGTAAACACGGGTGCGAGGCAACGATAGTACACTTTTCGTTTCAAGGACAATGGTAAGATGCTCGTGATGGCTAGGTATAATGCTTGCCGCTTGCCCCCCAACTCATATTCTAATACAGCGAAGCTGTTAGCCTCCAGTTGGTCGGCGTTCTTCGTGTCTGCGTCCATAAGCAAAAACGTGGGCCGATCCAGGTGGCAGTGCAGGGCCAGAAGCAGTGCTCGTAACCCCGTAAGGAAGAAGCTTCAAGCAGTCAGCGAAGTGAAGCGAAAAGTGCATACATTATTTAGAACAGCATGTACAACATACACAACAGCACACGTTTTAATAAAGAACAAGCACTAAACAATTATCCGAACCACATAATTCATCATAGGGCACTCCTCATAACAATGCGAATCACGTGGCGCTCCTCGCGTATGTTTTCCGGTAAGGAGTATACGGTTGGGCAAGCTGCCACTCCGACGGCAGCTTCGTACATAAAAGAAGCAGCCTAGCAACTGATTTCAGGGTTGTTGCAGCACTACTAAGGGCGGTGGCGTGCCATCAGAATTACCATTACTTCCATTACTATAGTTAATCTAAATTACCATCCCTACCATTACTCTAAAACGATAATGCATTGCGTACCCCCTCAGTAGTTGTAACGGTTGTTTTCAACAGCTTCGCTGGACATCTACTTTCGCAGCGCCGGGACGGCGAATTAATTTTATCTTCTGTAGGCTTGCCTTCTCGTGATCCAGGCGCACTATGATTTATTTGTCTAGACAAAAGTAAGTTTGCACAGATTCTAAAGGCTGTCTACCAATCGATAATTTTTGTTCTCTTGCGAGCCCACTGAACGATTACATTATTGAACTTGGTCTTTGGCTTCACAGATATTACTCTTCAGACTTCTACACTTCCTCAGCTAAGGTCTTGCATTCTGTCATTTGGTGAACGTGATCTCTAGCATTACTGAACAGTACAGTGTCATCTGCGAATCTCAAGTTGTTGACATATTTCCCGTTTATCCTCAACCCTATTCCTTCCCAGTGTGAATAAGCATTGAAGAGACCGTGTCTCTTTTCCTGACGCACTTCATAAAGAGTTTTCCCAATTATCTGGTGGAGAATGAAGCGTGGGTATGGAATCGTGATATATGTTTATAAATAAATTGCCGTCTAATTCCCGTAGTGTATTGTTACGCCATGACTGCTGGTCATTTCTACGGAGTCGAATGCCTTTTAGTAACATATAAATGGTATATAGTCGCCCCTCGCCCCCTCCCGCTCCCTATCCTTACCATGACTATTACCCCTGTGCTCTGCCCCTTTCCTCTGAGCAGAGTGGCATGCTAGAACACCATTACCTCATACCGCGCCTTCTACATTTCCTCAGATAAGTCCTTCCTTTGTGCCCTGCCTACGTTCTTAAATTTAAAAATCAGGCATTGTCAGTGCCCATAGATAGTCGACACCATACGGATTTGAACATATAATGATCCACAGGCCGTGCACTGTAGTTCTAATAATACCGCAACGAACTGTCCGGCTCTCCCTTTATACTGAAGTCGTGCTCCTCACCGTGTAATTTCGCCATGCCAACGAACTTTACCTAAATTACTGCTCTAGGAGCGCACCTCCCTCACCAGAAGTTGGTCATTCGCAGTTTATGCAAATGCGTTCGTTCAGATAGTGCCGTTTCTGCTTTCATTCATCTTGAATGCATATGTGCTTAAACTTAATTTTTAGATCAGTTTGCAGCAAGCTTCCCCTTTCACTCTTATTGCTTGTAACGCTGTTAAATGTATTGACATGGGAATAGGCAGCTTCATTTTTTAGCCAGCACATAGACTAAATATAATCAGTGTGCTGCAATTAAATAGGAGGAATTTTCTTAGCAATCCTTGAGAATTGTAGAGATAGAGATTGAGCTCTTTCAAGGCATTGTGTTTATTAGCAATCTTGGCGTTCACAATATGACAGGTTTGTACAATGCCACCTGAATTCGGCTAAGGCGGTCTTGTCATCAAAGTACTTCGCCACACATATAACGACATCTTCGTCTGCGATAGTTAAGAAGGCTGTGGCCTCCGAAATTTATTCAATGACTTGGTCGTTCTCGGAGTCCTCATGGCGCGCGAAACTAAGGACGCATGCGTTGCTTCATATTTGAATTTTAGTTTATCTGCAGCCATCACCAAGAAAGGTAATGCTGTGGATGACCAGCAACAAAAAGAAAAAGCTGCTTATGACAGCTGAGGAGACCTCGTCACCTCGACACTCAGCAGCACCCGGAGGATTGCTTAAGAATGCAATACACTACGACAGCACACAATTCAATGCAATGCTCTTTCATGCTGAAGGTTCTAGAAATTAGATATGTGCTTAAAATAAATCGAAAGAAAAGAGAGAACAGAGCTATAAAACAGTACCATATCATAGATTTTAAAAAAGTTCAATGCACACAAAACAGAATTTTGCCACCTGCTAACAGAAATTCACCACCAGTGGGTTTCTATTTATAACCTTCTCAGTTCGATTATTGAAGCATTAGCCAAGTCGATGTTTCTTTTTTTCATTTTACATGGGGTTCTACATTGTGGAAAATCAGAACTGCAGCTTTTGTTTACCATAAATTTTGAAACAATTTATAACGATTCACTGTTCCAATTTCCGTGTATTTATAAGTGGTTACATTTTCTACTTGCTTGGCTAACCATATTACCAGGCCATCATTATTTGTTATTGCGAGTTTGTACCGTCGTCAGAGTTGATAACTGTGTATTGAGTAAGTCGGAATATTACTGTGCTTCTGAAAGACGTCCACTGTGGGCGCAAGGATAACAGCTTTGGATATTAGGCGGATTATACTTTTTTGTGTGAACGCGTAGTTCTATTCAGGCTTCCGCTCGTTGTTGTTACCGAAATCAGAAGTCCACAGCTATTCTGTGGTAGGAAGAGGACATTCTGTAAATTTATGTTGACAGAGATAGCAATTTGAAAAGAGTGGCGGCCCAGTATACCCACGATTCGAGAAAATTTAACGACAATGTACTAAACATGGTCATCCCGATTCGTGTGTTCACCAAAGGAATTTTCCAGCGTATTGGCAGATGGTACTAGATCTATCTCACTATCACTTACGTTAATAGGAGGGAGATTAACTGCTTTGTCGTGTGGACGGAACAGGACTGCTTCGCTTTTAATAACGTTAATATTTTGGTAATTATGAGCTTCCTTGTCACTTAATTTAGTTCGTGCATTGTTAGCTCCTAATGTTATGTCAGCAGCTGATTGGCAGACAATAAGAAAACTAGTGTCGCCCGCGTTAGTTAGTTACATTAGTTATTGCATTCATTTAAAGTGCAAAAAGAACAAAACCGAAGATGCTACCCTAAGGAACGCCCGACGTTAGTGGCTTATTTTCTGAACATTCACCTGCATTCTTAACAAATTGTGACCTATTTTGCAATTAATAATAAATAAAGAATTTGCGACTCCATCAATAATGTAATATTCGAGCTTATTTTAATAAATCATCGTGATGAATAATGTGAAATACCTTCGTAAAGTTCAAAAACAATACGAGTACCATGCTTTGGGATTCAAAATGTTCCAATATATACTCCTTTTGCTCTAGAAGAGCAAGCTCGGTCGATTTTTTTTATATATATAAGGCATAATAGGCCAGCTTCATGAGAATTTGCCAGCCAAAGAAATATGTCAGACGTCTTAAGATAGCCTTTCTAAACCTTTAGAGAAAATAGGTAAAATCAACATTGGCTTCAATTTAGCTACATATGCCATTTTTAATACCTTTTTTAATATTTTTCCGTCACTTTCACATTCTGCATGTTGCATGAAAAAACTCCTGTATGAAACTTGAATTGAATATGTGCGTGAGAGAAGGTGCTAGAAAATCAACGGCGTGTTTCACAGGCTTTATTTGGAATCTTGATGCATAAGTCGTCTTACTATTGCTTAAGTCTAAAAAGTAAGCCACAATTTCCCTTTGTGAAATAAGTTTGACAAAAACAGTTGATGTATCTGGAGTCTGCGGTAATAGGTATTAGGTAGATAGAAGCTTCAACTTCCTCTGCTTGCGACGACAAGCTGACAAGTTCACTTTGTTTACGAGTTATTTCTGCGAAGAAGGTGAACGCATAAGATGTGCTTACGTTGTCCCTAGTTTCTGTTTTCATCGTCCCGCACTGTATACATCGGCATGTCCCGCGACGTTTCGTGCCGTTTCCCTTGAACGTAGTCTCAGAGCAGCCAGAGCAGTCGCCGAGGTGGTAAGCATGTTCGCATTCATACATGTCATGGCACGCGCATCCTCTGGAAGAGTTTCGCCACACACTTTGCATCGGTACAACATTCTAACACTACTGCAGCGGTTGCAAGAGCGTGGAACTTGCAGGAGCGTAGAGTACTTAGAAAAAAATTCACCGACCATTACGATACTCTCTAATGCGAAATTTGAGCGCAGCTCTATACGTGTTTTCATTTCGCGATATATTGGGACAAACGATCGTTGAAAATCTGATATGCGGGTCAAGCGCGTCGGCTTTTATACATGACTCATCGAAGGTTCCAGTGTAATCGCTGGTGCTGCTTGGCTTCCAGTAAGTATACAATTTGTGTCGCGCATACAATCAGACTACAAAGCAATCGCGAACCATGACAACCGAAACAAGCGCGAACGAGACCAAACCAAGGTAACCAAACAAGCGCGAGCGAGAGCTGACGAGAAAAGGCGATAGTACGAAACGAGCGGTCCGGTTGAGACCAGATACGAGTACGCATCGAGTGGTCGGGCGGGTCCTCATGAAACCAGTTTTCCGCGCGCACGTCACTGAAGGGGCCACTCTCATTGGTCTCCGCCGTTCGCGGCTTGTGTTATTCACCTGCCGCTCTGCGTTCGCTCTTTCATCTTTCGCTGTTTTGCTCGTTCGCTCGGTTACACTGCCGTCGCCTACGACGCTCGCCGCAGGAACGGGCGACTAAGATCTGCGCTCGAAAACGAAAAACGATGAATAAAATTGTATCGAATTGCAATGTATTGTTTGTGTTGTCGGTCCTGTATCAGTTCCTGTGGCTGCCGCTGAAGCCTTCAGACTGGCTTTTAAGGCCCGTGAAGTTGCTGTGTGCAACTTTTCCTGAAATCCCCCATAAATTGTGTGCTTATGGAAATAAGGGCAATTCAATTCAAAGATGGACGTTCCGTCACCACCACCACCACTTCCGCTCGTGTGACTAGCCATAGCTCGATTCAAGGGGTGTGTGTTTTAGCAATGTTGCCAACACAACACAGAAAATCCGTTAGGGTCCAAGTATAATACGTGACGCCGCAGTGTTTAAAGAATTCGGCTCCGAGTTGAACATTACCCTTTGCCTGCTTAACATCACACCGTGCGGGTGAAGCCACCTAACCAGGAGAAAGCGGAGAGAATCATACACGATGCTTGCTTCATGAGTGGCTGATACTTATGACCTTTTGCAGTACATGTGGCATGCTTGAAGCCCATTGGCCGATGCTCAGAGGTGACAAAAACTGCTTGCTTAGTCACTTCTTGCGCTACCTATAGGTTCCTTTCCACCTGACAGATGATGCCTGCGAAAGAAAAAAACTACTATGTAGTCGACAGTTCAGTAGAATACAGACTGGTCAGCTAAAGTCTAATCTAGGACTCTAGTGCAAACTAAATGGGGTTTTGAATACGTATCAATTGTTAACAATGGCTGGAGAGACAGAAATAGTTCATTGACTAGACATTACAAATCAATCACTGTGGTAATTCCGACAAAACAACTGATGCCCGCAAGGCACTAGGGTCTTGAGTAGTCTTTAGCGCATAAGGCAAAGTATTTAAATGCATTTATTCCGGGTGCATTGCGGCGCTACTCAACCACGTGCATGAGGATCATACACATATTAGACACTTCTACAGCGTCTGTGAGCGATTCCTGATTGCCAAATTAAGGAAGCCTAGCAAGCTGCGTGGGTTTGAGTATAACCACAATATGGCGGTGGGTGCGCAGAGCGAATTTGTGACCGAAACAAACCAACTTCTTTGACTGTCTTTTGTTGATACGTCAGTCAACAACATGCGCATGTATGTACGAAAGGATAGATGGATGGAGTATAGA
Organism: Dermacentor variabilis; assembly: GCF_050947875.1. Lineage (NCBI taxonomy): Eukaryota > Metazoa > Arthropoda > Arachnida > Ixodida > Ixodidae > Dermacentor > Dermacentor variabilis. Next base: position 168,516,064 of record NC_134571.1, read on the forward strand.
AGTATATATTTGTGCATGGAATACAGAGTGTGCTAGATGGTAACGTACTGCAATTTTGTAGTGGCAATATGTAAATAACACCGCCATATCATTCTCCCTAGGTACCTGCAGTATGATGAATCTCACTGCAGCAGCTGAGGCATACCTCAACAGTACCGTGGATGGTGGCTGGAAAAGCTGGGGTCTAGATAAATCTTACGTGTATTGGACTGGTGCTCACCTAACCATTCCTGAGTAAGCTTTTTATTCCTTTATAATTGTGCGCATTTCAGATAATGTGACTATCAGGTGACGATCCCATCAGCGATTATAGCAGGAAGGAAATTTACAACATGTGCTTTCGAACGCGATAGCGTTAGGGGCCCCGTGTCGCATAAAATGCAGTGTCGGCGTTTTGCGTCAGACATTGTTTAGCGAAAATTTGTTCCGAACCCCAACCACGCAGACCCTCCGCGTGGTGCAGAGACGTTACTGAACTAATTGAAAGGATAGAAAGTTGGGCGAGTTAGCACGGTAACATATTCCTGGATAGTAGCACGAAGTTGCACACACACAAACTAGAAGGCTAGACTACCGCTCGTGCTGTCTTCTAGTCTACGTGTGTCACACCGAGCTACTATCCGAGAATATGAACTAATTGAATTCCTCGAAATAACATGCGTCAGAAAAATCGTAAAGTAAAACCCAAGCACAACCTACAGACATGACAGCCTCCAACTGTAATTTCAATATACCTGGAAACATAATTCTCTTACGCGGAAACTCAAACACAAACCGGCTTTCCAGCGCTGCTACCATTCATAGAGCGGCGGTTTGTGCTCGTTTCCTGCAACTACACCATCCAGATGGCGCTCGCCTCTGCATCCGCGGCCCACGCAAGTGACCGCTTTTCTAACAGAAAGATCGCCCGCTCGCCTTCGTTATAGCGTTCGCCGCCAGCGTTTCCCGGAAATCATTGCGGTGACATAAGCTGTCGTTACCGGAAACCTGACGAGGAGTCAGGGATCTTTGAATGCTATCGCTTTCCAGTCTTAAAGGCTAAACTTAAGCGTCTTCCAATTTAGTTAGTTGGCCGTTCAAGAGAGCACTGCGGGCGACAAATAAAGAAACATTCTTATTGCGGACCTCGGAAATCTGCAATAGAACCCAATGATACAGCTTTTTTAGTTGATTTTGAACGGCCCCGTTTCACACCGAGCATTCGGTAGAATTTAGCGCGCTGTTTCAGAAATGTCAAGTTGGCCTGGTGTTTGAGGGAAAAAAAATCAATGGATGTCGTGATGTGGATATTCAAAGTGTAATACGAGAGCGGTACTGTTTTCACACTGGTCGTGAAGCCACGCACACTTGTGGACATAAAAGTACAGTTAAAAGCAATATTTAAATTATTTGAGCAATATGATGGTTCGGATTTCAGTAGAAGGCGTTTTGCAACATTATTCATCTGGTATCAGGTACATAGCGGATAGTAGCCCAGCAAGTTTAATGCAGAAATATACCAGGAACGGCAGCACCAAATTTGCGACCAGTGCTTCAAGATTGGCTGGTGTTTAATGTGCGCTGGATAATAAATAAATGCCAATGGTCAATGTGAAATATTTCTGAAGATATAAACTTTTATCGAACCACTTGTCTCTCCTGCCATGACATTATGCGATCTTTCTATCATGAGCTCTTAATGTTCTTTTGAAATGGTTTTCGTTTTCTTTTTAAATCACCTGTAACAGTGTTGTTCCACTTTTGCTTTGTTTGAATTGCTTTGTTCGAATAGATAAATACCAGGTTTTACTAGTTCACATTGTCGCATTGAATTTTGTGCACATGTTGCAATCGCGATATTTAAGTCGAAGAAAGTAGTAAATTCATGTCTACTTAACAGAAATGACTGCATTAGCATGACTTTTAACCCCAATGTTCTCCCTACAGAGGCGTGTCAGTTAGCTTTGTTCTGAACTGAGAGGAAGGCGATTTCAGGAACTGTTTATTGGAACGACATTATTCCCTCGCAGAAATTTTTATGGGTGGATGTCGCCCAAAGTAATGTCCAATGTTAATGCATAAAAACGAAACACGTTGCAATAGCAACAGTTAAAGAGGAAGAATTACCTCGGCAACCTCTATCTCAGTACACCACATCGGAGGAATTGATTTGCTCCACCCCCACTACAGAGAATATGACGAGGTTTGTTTCACATAAAAGAAAAAAAAATTAGATACAGTGCCTGAAGGCAACTAATTTTTATTCTTAAGAAGGGGGATTATGTTACTTAGAATTGTTTAAGAATGCGAAATCGAAAACAACCCAATTATCAAGTTCTCTAACCTAACTGATTAACAAATGACGATATTAAAATTTTGTAAATTTCACCTAGTTTGACATCTGAAGCGAACGAAACTGACGTGTTATATGCCACTTTCAAACGCACCATTATGTTTCCAGCCACAGTTATGCAGAACTCTCGTAACCGTTTAGCACTGTATCAGCAGGAAATTGGTATATGAAATCTGCCCGTTAAAATTCTCTAACAGCTGACGTTTACAGAGCTGCAGTATCTGGCTTTGTGCACAGTTCTATATTTCTTAAATTGCTGCTTGACTCTATTTCTTAAGATCTTTTTGCAAATATTGTACAAAATTCGTTTTCATATTAAAATATGCTTCACTCAGTATAGTATTTACATTTCTCCCAAACGCAACAAACTTTATTTGTATCGGTCAAGCAGTTGCCTCACGAGGATACGTATGTGCGTCTGAATAAAGCAATAGAAATTGGTCCCGAATTGACGCTTCCTATCAAGTTTCAGTAGATGCATGATACTAAGGAGCCCTACTCTAAGGACGCATCTCAACTTATTGCTTCTCGCCTCATGGCGCACTTGGTGGATCATCCGCTCCTGGTGAAAGGGTGCCTTGGGAAAACTGTAACTAGGCGCCGAAAGAAAAACTTGCCTTCCATATCCTTGATGAGCCTCTCAAAACAAGAAATTGGGAATGTTATACGTTTCTCCACGAAGCTTCCCCGAACAAAGCAATTTTCCTCCTTGATTATCGTTGAAGATTTTTATTACTCACCCCTCATGATTTTTACGGCGATTAGAATTCTTTTAAGACTTTACCCAATTTACGCTGATATCTAACCTCATGCACATAACCCCTGACGCAAGTTATCTACTACTTTAGCCCACTAGGTATATGTGCTGGCGGCTCCCTTCGATAGCTGCCAGCACAGATGTTAGGCGTGAATAGATGTTGGCACTGTACACTCCATAACACTGCAAATGTTCAAGAATTTATCCGCAGCAACTTACGAGGGCCGCTGCTCAAACATGCTTTCTTTTATTACGCGAAATTTTCGCACAATAGGAGCAGAGAAAAGTGACGAGAAGACTTCATAGTATTCGCGAAAGGAATAAGGTAAGAAGCACGTAGCGACAACGCTGATAAAGTTAACACACAGACTTTCATCACGTCAGAACTGTCGTATTTGCGTCCATTCCTTTCGTCTACATTTGCACTTATTCGTTCTTGCGTGTTTCCGTTTATGCTCCCGTGAATTGTATTGCGAGTGCGGTGGTAACCGGGTGGTCAATTGCTTCCACGCGCGAAGAGTACATACCATGTCCGACTAATCGCAGACGGCCTTGCGGAAGATTAAGTGAGGCATAACTTTTTTGACTTGATAGCGTATCATTCTGGAGTGTTCGCGGTGAGATAAAGGGCCCGTTCCGCCATTTTCTTCTCATTAGCTCTAGTTCAAGCGCCGTCCAAACCTGTAGAAAGGTCGAAGACGCCTATAGGCGCTGTCAAGGTCACTTGTTTCACGCGTGTCTCAGAACCATATTACACAAAAAAATTATGTGGTTTTACGTGCCAAAACCCCTTTTTGATTTTGAGGCACGCCGTAGTGGGAGACTGTAGAAATTTGGACCACCTTGGGTTTTCTGGACCACGGCGGCCGCATTAGGATGGGGGCGAAATGCGAAAACACCTTTGTGCTTAGATTTAAGTGCACGTTAAAGAATCCCAGGAGGTCCAAATTTCTACAGTCTCCCACTACGACGTGCCTCAATATCAGAAATGGGTTTTGGCACGTAAAACCACATAATTTTTTGTGTGCAATATGGTTCTGAGACGCACGTAAAACAAGTGACCTTGAGAGCGCCTAGGCGTCTTCGACCTTTCTACAGGTTTGGACGGCGCTTGAACTAGAGCTAATGAGAAGAAAATGGCGGAACCGGCCCTTTATCTCACCGCGAACGCTCCAGAATGATACGCTATCAAGTCAGAAAAGTTATGCCTCACTTAACCTGCCGCAAGGCCGTCTGCGATGAGTCGGACATGGTATGTACTCTTCGCGCGTGGAAGCAATTGACCACCCGGTTACCACCGCACTCGCAATACAATTCACGGGAGCATAAACGGAAACACGCAAGAACGAATAAGTGCAAATGTAGACGAAAGGAATGGACGCAAATACGACAGTTCCGACGTGATGAAAGTCTGTGTCTTAACTTTACCAGTGTTGTCGCTACGTGCTTCTTACCTTATTCCTTTCGCGAATACTATGAAGTCTTCTCGTCACTTTTCTCTGCTCCTATTGTGCGGAAATTTCGCGTAATGAAAGAAAGCATGTTTGAGCAGCGCCCCTCGTAAGTTGCTGCGGATAAAATCTTGAACATTTGCATAGTTATGGAGTGTACAGTGCCAGCATCCATATCTTTCTCGCGCCCCGTATCGAAACTCTTTAGTATTTGACCCGGAGTGAAAGTTTCGCTATATATGCAAACGACGGCCAGAAAACCGCCGCAAAAAGACGACCAGAGGCAGGCTGACCCTACGATAAGCTGACGGGTGTATCTCCGCGTATACGCGACTCGCGGCTTCTCGGTAAGTGCTGAAACAACGTTTTTCCTTTTTGTTCCTGTTTTTTTTTTCACATGCGTTTTAAGTGTTGTTCAAGTTTACCGAAAATATATCATGTACCTACGCGCGTTCATGGCAGCATGCGTACGTGAGATTCCGGAACCACGATGTTAGCACCACTGAGAATTGAAATTATATTATGCGACCTATGGCGATCAGCAAAACCCGCAAATGGCGGATAAATGAAGGGGTCCTTTAGGCATGAAGGATTTACGAAAAGTGCTTAGGCATACACTATTGATAGACCTTGCGCATACTTTCTAGTGACAATTAAAGCTAGAAAATATAACGTGAACAAGTTCGTAACATCTGTAATGCTGGGATGACGTTGTAAATAAAATGGACGAGATTTCCCTTTGTTAGCATACATACATAAGAGTTTGCTTATACAGATCTGCATATGGCGGATAAATCGAGGTATCATTTAGTGCAGGCCCTCTGGCTTTGACTTCTCCGCAATTAGGTAGCCTCGCCGCCTACAGGATTATCTGACTGAGCTATGTCGGATGCAAGATTGCCTTATTCAGTAGCTCTAATCCTTGTATGAAAAAAATATTTTCCTGTTTTTTATATCTGAGGATGGTAAGCTCGAATTTCACCTCATCTAGTGCACTACATCTCGAGTCTTGGAGTGGCGCCTGACACAGGCAAAAAATCACGAGAGCGAGTGGGGCTATACCAATCAAGGTACGACAAAATTAGGAAGGCGCACTCAGCTTAAACAAAAGACACCCTTCACCAGAATAGGAATTGGCCTCCCTGACGCAGTATTCGGTCGCTATCTCCCGAATGACTCATTCGATCAAACAATGGCCCTCAGTCCCCAGCAGCTGCAGAGAATCTGACCAAGGCGGCGGCCAGACCTGTAATCAGCACAGGGTGCTAAAATATCTGGACGCGGATAGGCAACCAATGGAAACTGACCCTGGGACCCTTTAACACCCGAACTCTGTCGAGTGAGGCTAGCTCAGCAGGACTTCTTAAGGAACTATCAGAAATTGTTCGGGATATCATTGGCCTTAGTGACATTGGAGGAGGAGGAAATAAAGAGAGAAGGTAAGGAAGTTAACCAGAAAGAAACTGGTGAGGTTTATACAGTGCAGACTTAGGCCACGTTCTCTGCTATAGACATAAGAAACAATACCGGTTATACATTGCTAATCCATAAGGACATAGCGGGCAACATTTACGAATTCTACACCGTTATTGAGAGGGTAGCAGTAGTCGGAATCAAACTCAATAAGATGTATAGATTAGAGTAGTACAAGCCTACGCTCCAACATCCAGCCATGATGATGATGAAGCAGATCAGTTTTAGGAAGATGTTGAATTAGCGATGAGAAAAGTGCAAACTCAGTATACTGTGGTAATGAGCGACTTCAATGCAAAAGTGGGGGAAAAGCAGGCTGGTGAACAAGCAATTGGCAACTACGGCATCGATTCTAGGAACGCTAGAGGAGAGATGCTCGTATAATTCGCGGAAAGGAATAAGCTGGGAATAATGAACACCTTCAAGAAGTGTAGCAACAGAAAGTGGAACTGGAAAAGCCCTAATGGTGAAACAAGAAATGAAATTGATTTCCCACTTTCTGCCAATCCCAGGATAGTGGAGGATGTAGAAGTGTTAGATAGGGAAAATTGCAGGGATGATAGGTTGATGAGGTCTAGGATAAATGTAAATATGAACAAAGAAAGAGTAGAATTGTTCAAGAAGAAATAGGCCAATAAAAGCAGACCAGTTCAGGCGGGTACTTGCACACATATATGCAGCCTTAAAACAGAGAGATGAAGATGACATAGAGGTAATAAATGAAACCGTAACTAGGCTGGCTTCAAAAGCAGCAGTTGAAGTGGGAAGTAAGGCATCAAGGCAGTCAGTTCGCAAGCTCTTTCAAGTAACGAAGAACCTAATAAAGAAACGACGAAGAATGAAAGTGTCCAACTCAAGAGATAAGATGAATTGGAGGAACTGTCAAAACTGATCAACAAGGAGAAAATGAGGTATATTCGAAATTACAACGTAGGAAAGACTGAAGGAGCCGTAAAAAATGGAGACAGCGTGAAATCAGTGAGAAAGAAACTTGGAATAGGATAAACCAAGATGTATGCACTGAAAGCCAGCGTAATATCATCAACGATCGCTAAGACATAGTAAAAGCAACGGAAGAATTCTATGCTGTCCTGTACAGTACCCAGAGCAGCCACGATACCTCCATTCGAAGTAGTAATGAACAGGCTGCAGAGGCTTCTTCTGTAACTAGTGATCAAGTTAGAAAGGCCTTGCACGACATGAAACGGGAAAAGCGGCAGGCGAAGATGGAATAACAGTCGATTTAAAGAAAGATGGAGGAGACATAATGGTTGAAAAACTGGCGGCTTTTTATAAGAACTGTCTATCGACGACTTCATGGGTTCCGGAGCACTGGAAGAATGCCAACTTATACTAATCCAGAAAAAAAGGGAGATGTAAAAGAATTGAGAAAAATGACCCATAAGCTTACTTCCAGTATTATATAACATATTCGCCAAGATAATTTCCAACAGGATAAGGGCAACACTGTACTACAGGTAACCAAGGGAACAGGCTGGCTTCAGGAAGGGGTGCTCTGAAATTGATCACATTCATGTCATCAGTCAAATAATCGAGAAATCCGCAGAGTACAATCAGCCTATTTATATGGCTTTCGTAGATTACGAAAAGGCATTTGATTCAGTGGAGTTACCAGTAGTCATAGAGGCATTAGGTAATCACGGAGTATAGGACGCTTACGCAAATATTTTGGAAAATACCTGCAGCTATTTTACACCTACCTTAATTCTCCGCAAGAAAAGTACGAAGCTATCTATAAACAAAGGGGTCAGACAAGGAGGCACAATCTCTCCAATACTATTCGTTGTGTGCTAGGAAGAAATATTCAAGCTGTTGAACTGGGAAAGCTTAGGAGTCAGTGTCAATGGTGAATAACTCAGGACCTTCGGTTTGCAAAGGCCATTCTCCTGTTCAGCAACACTGGGGACAAGTTACAACAAATGATTCAAGATTTAAACAGAGAGCGTGTAAGAGTGGGGTTAAAGATTAATATGCAGACGAGAAAGATAATGATCAATAGCAGGGAAAGGAAGCAACAGTTCAGGATCGCCAGTCAGCCTCTAGAGTCTGTGAAGGGATACGTTTACCTAGGTAAATTACTCATATGGGACCCTGATCATGAGAAGGAAATTCACAGAAGAATAAAAATGGGTTGAGGCTCATATGGCAGACATTGTCAGTTCCTAACTGGAAGCTTATCATTATCAGTGAAAAGGAAGGTGTACAATCAGTGCATTTTGCCAGTGCTGACATATGGTTAAGATACTTGGAGACTGACAAAGAAGCTTAAGAACGAGTTAAGTACCGCGCAAAGAGCGGCGGAACGAAGAATGCCAGGCATAAGGTCAAGAGAGAGAAAGAGAGCCGTGTGGGGATCAGAGAGCAAGCAGGTATAGCTGATATTCTAATTGACATCAAGAGAAAAGAATGGAGCTCGGCAGGTCATGTAATGCGCAGGTTAGATTACTGGGGAACTATTAAGGTTGCACAATGGGTGCCAAGAGAAGGGAAGCGCAGTCGAGGACGGCAGAAGGCTGGGTGTGGCGATGAAATTAGGTAATTGGCGGTCGCTACTTGGAATCGGTTAGCGCAGGACAGCGGTAATTGGAGATCGCAGGGAGAGGCCTTCGTTCTGCAGTGGACATAAAATAGGCTGGTGATGAGGATGACGATGATGGCGATGCCTTGCCAAGCATGCAGACATGTGTCACTGAGTACGGGCCTGAACAGACAACTTCCGCTTTGCGTAGGCGATGTCGGTATGTGCCCATTCTTGGCCAGTACCCTTTAATACGTGTGCAAATGTGATATAAGGAGCATGTAGCACTAAATATATTAAGGCGATAGGGCCTTTTCCGAAAGAAACACCTCTGCATGATGGATAGCCATTGCAACAGAATTACCACCATTACAGTGGGCGGAGCTGGGGCGTTTCAATTGAGTGGGCAGTGATTAAAAAAAGATATTGTATTACTTGCCGTTGAAGGTTGGCAGCGTGTTCGCCAGTTCCTGTGTCTGCTGATGTGCTCCTAACCCTTACAAAAATTTTTAATGTGTTTTTTTAGAAAGTCTTTTGAATGTTCTCTATAGAACTCTATTGTGTTTATTTTGATTGCCTATAGAATTTTCCTATAGAGTTTCAAAAGTTATTTGGCCACCGCATTCTTATAGGAACTCTAAAGACGCATTTCTATAGAACATTTCTATCGAGTTGCTTTAAAGATGCTAAAGACAAATTTCTATAGAATATTTCTATCGAGTTTCTTTAGAGCTGCTAAAGACAAATTTCTATAGAATATTTCTATCGAGTTTCTTTAGAGATGCTAAAGACAAATTTCTATAGAATATTTCTATCGAGTTGCTTTAGAGATGCTATAGGCAAATTTCTATAGAATATTTCTATCGAGTTGCTTTAGAGACACTAAAGACAAAATTCTATAGAATATTTCTATGCAGTTGCTTTCGAGTACCTACAAGCAAATGCCTATAAAAGCTAGGCCGATATGTGTAAAGAACTTGCAATTTACCAAAGTTTTACTGTAGGCAATAAGGACTACAGTAAATGCAGTGGCAAAATAATTGGTGCTACAACCACAAAGTACTCAGTTTGAAATGTTTATTGCACTTCAGACTAGATACATACTTCATATATGTGACATACACGCTTCAGACTAGAACTTGCAACACACAAACTGTAGCTGCCAACATGCTTCTCAGGTCAAGCTGGTGGTGCAAACACGCGAAACATGAGGTAAAAGAATCAGTGGCAGACTTGATTACAGTTGACACCTGGCAATAACAGGCTTGACTAGGACAAGAAACCATACCATTAAAACTGCAAACGGAGTGCCTGTTCCAGCAGTGCACATTGAACGGTTGGATACTAAAGCCTGAAAATAGACTGATATGAATGTGCACTGCAATGTTGTGTCAGCCTGACGAAACGACACAGCATTTTAGTTTGTTTAAGTGCAAAAATAACACTGGCAGTCGCTGCGAAAATGTGGCAAATAATGGCTTTCACAGATAAGTACACCATATACCGAAACCACACAGCATATTAGTCTATGTTTATGTGTAAAATTAGCACTGGCAGGCCCTGCAAAAATGTGGCAAACAGTGGTTTTCATAGAGCAGTACAGCATATATCGTACAGTTTAAAAGCTTGTATTTCGTTGTAAGGGAAACAATTTTGAGATCAGAGCCAACATTCTAATTAGGGTGAGAAATACAAACCAGACCGACACACGCAATGACTAAAAAGATTTAGCTCAGGAGCTCCTATGCAATGCACATAAACAGTAAAATAGTTTTTCTCGGCAACTATGGAATCAAATTTGATGAGGTTTGATACATTTAAAAATGTTTAAATCATAGTTTTACATTAAAACCATCAATATTTATTAAAATTTGCCGAAAATAGCAAAACTTGAAGGAAAAGGACTTAGTTTGCAAGTGTAAAAAAATAAAGAAGAACTAGCACAAGTTCGTTAATTCTGTAAATTTTCCTACTCAAATACATCCAAAATACAGAAATACTTCCGAGACAACCACAGCACTAATTTGAAGTTTGTGGCATTTGAGAATTCAACTTGTTGCAGGAACAACTATTTGGCAGGTTTAAGAAAAATAACACCAAGAAGCTTACTAATCCCCGTCTCTGTGCCAGAAAGAGATATCACAGTTCTGCAGACTCCATCTGCTATGTCTAAAGTCAACAAACTTTATATATGAATTTACAGCTTACATGAAATTGTTGCAATGTGAGAGTTTCGCACATCTACTCATAAATTAGTGATTGTATATTAGAGCAGCATATGGTATCTCTAATTTGCCAGATTAAATTATGGTATTATGTCCAACAGAAATGTGATCTAATTTTTTAGTTATGAGTAAGATTTGTTAACCTTACTGCTCTGTTTCTTCAAAATTTGCAGTTTTCATGAATTCGTATCAAAAGCAGACTAGTTGTCTGAGAATGTTTTATCATGGTACTGTGCTACGTGAATTATGCTTTTTGAAATAACATGTTTACTTTGATGCAATGATATTTCTTTATTTTATCTGATCCCTTGCTGAAGAACTGCACAGTATTCACGATATGAATAAATAAATATTAAGTGAATAAGTAAACAAATAAATATTGCGGTTTGTCTTATCATTCCACCACCAGCATGACCTGTATGGAGCTTTGGCTACTGCTCACATGTTGCAAGTTCATTCTTACATGATCACCTGCTATTTCACTTCCCAGGAAAGGAGCGAGGAAAGGCTAGTTTTTGGCCTCATTTGGTCCGTCTAGTAACGGCGACGCTGGAGCCTGGAAAATACAATTGAAATCAATTTTCAAAAGGTGTAATGAACATTCAGCCATAATGTATTAGCAGGCACAAATATGCCACAAATATCTATATAGTTGTAGCATTATGCTAAGTTTCATTTCAGTATTTCAGAAAAAAATTTTAACAGAAAAGTGGCAGAACACCCCACCTCCTCACCACTCTGCCAAACAGCGGCAGTTCTTTTGAGAATCATTTTTGACAATATCTTTACTTTCCCAAGATACTGTGACATCGGCACTGGGCCAATGTGCCTGGCAGTAGAATATCATTGTTGATGACAAAAAGCATCTCCAAACGACAACAGCCTAGTCACACCTTAATCTCATCTTGCAATGACAACACATTCCCCATTTATAAGATAAGCAAGCAGGAACACCCATGAGCTAAGAGTCCTATACAGACGTCACACTGTGCATAGGAAACAAATTTTTTGAAAAGAAGGGAATGACCTGCTGGCTTCTATTGCTGAGCGGTAGACAAAATTAATATTCCATCCACTGCTAGCCATAGTTGGTATGTACTATGCTTAATATGCCAATAATAAATTTCTCACATGGAGCTTGAGCAATCATGATGATGTATGTAAGTATCCATTGTATGGGGAACAATAATGTTTTAAGTTGTTTTCGCAAATTATGATGGATAACTGCCAATTAGTGGTATTTGGAACACAGTCGCAGTGTCACTGTCAGATACAATGGACACAGTATATTCGTGCTTTTTGAGTTATTGAAACAATTAGTTTCTAATCTAGTACAGGTATGTACACTGATATGTATCCTAAACGCAATGATAAGACTTCCCAATTGCAACTGAAAAGTTAATTCAGTTTTAATTAAAAAGGGTCCTTCTTGCAACATGGCATGTGAAAAACAGAAAACAAAAATTATACTAATCATGTCTCTTTGAAAATTGATTGCATAACTGCTCTGTAGGTCAAGCAGAAAATTTAACAAGAAATAACGTGCCTAAAACTAGTTGCAACAAACAAATTTGTTCCTACGAAGGTTGCAGACAATTCAGTAAACAGATTGTGACCCAGTCTTTTTATGTGGCATTCCTCAGCGAATTTGTTGGTCAATTGGTTGTTGCAGCTGAACAAAACAGATGAACAGTCTAATCTGGCGTGCAGCCCCAGTCCCATCGGTGCATGGTCAAGTGGGACGAACATACTGATCCGGGGAGTGAATTATGGTGCTGTCTTAGGCACGTGTTGAGGCACCGGCCAATCTGCTGCGTGTACATTTGACCAAATATACACATGATCACAAGAATAGACTACACTACCTCTGACAGACACAAGACAAATTTAGTGGTATCTAAGCAAGCCTTTCTTGTCGGGGTGCCTATATGCACAGCAGTGTGCAAGAGAATTGAGAAAGGCAAGCAGGCAAGGGAGGCTTGCTCGGTGAAAGATACCACCAAAATTGGCGTGTGTGTCACAGGCAGCGTACTGTATCCCTTTCACATGTGGTCAAGTGTACATAGGGCAAACTGGCCAGTATCGTATGTGTATAAGAGACCACCATATTTCATTCAAAAGACCAGTATGGTCATCCAACTTGGCCGTACATTTCCACAACGGAGCTTCATTTTGGATTACAATCGTTCATCTGTTTTCATCCACTGTAAAAATTGACAAGTGAAATCGATGAGGCATACCACATATATAGTAAGACATGTGGGTGAGCCGCCATTTTTAATGCAACAAACAAAAAAGGCATCCTGTGTAGGTCACAAGGTATCCATATCAGTCTGTGCCTATGTACTACTGAAGTAAATGCAGCATAGGAAATACTGACCATCATATTAATTTTCAAGAAATTAAAGCTCACCAAATGTGTATTTCGCAGTGGCTGTTACTAAGGGAACAGAGAAGTAACTGTAAAGATATCAATAATAAACAAAGGTGTGCACACTACGTGCTTAGACCTGTGACATATTTAGTCCACTACACTTCGAATTCCTACATGCACAGAAAACTGCACGAGATTGTAGCACAAACAGAAAAAAAATTATGCAAATAAGGGGTACAGCATAGGAAATAGTTTTCAAAGAATAAAACCACAATAAAAAGTCATAAATACACTACGTACAAAGCAAAAATTATATTTAACTTGCAGGTAAGCAACTTGCGCAAAAGAAATACTAAACATCAGGAAAGGTTAGGTATAGTTTTATACAGAACACAATAATGTGGGCATAATGGCTATGCACACAAATAGGTAGCAAGTTCAATAAGGTTGCATAAATATTTAGTCTCTTTAGTAAGCTGCAGTATGGAATGTGTTGACAAAATTCACCATGAATGACACCAAGCCCCCTTTTTGGAACACATACATTTCATACACACCTGACATGACCATCCAGATCACACGCCATGCTGCTGCAGCCATATATCCACAGGGTCTGCATTTCTGGGGGCTCCTCGATCTTGTAGTTTATGTTGTGGGTCACGGCCTCGCCACTACAAAATGAGGTCTATGTTAGCTTATAGCAGTGGCACAATAAAGCTGTGATATCGTGAAAACATGCAATCAGCACCTAAAAGGGTCATGAAAACAATGTCTGCACTAATGTGGAAAGAGAGCAAATGCTTGAAATTATCGAATGTCATGACAATAGGGACCTCTACATCAAATAAAGTTTTGGACGCGCCGCAGCAGCAGATTACAATCTAATCTTAATGTTTTTTGCATTACTTAGTATAGGCAACGTTCCCCTGTCATGTTTAGTTAAGTCAGTTATGTCAACAAATCTTGTCTTGGAAATAAAGCTGTACTAGTAGCAAGCTGTGATTGGCTTACATTTTTTCCCTAGAACTGTTCGTTAGCCAAAAACCTCGTAAGCAGAGATTGTGCACAACGTCGAAGCATTTATAAGTGAGGAAACGTCATTGAAGAAAGAATCGATGAAGAGGTAGACGGGTCGTTACTATGCAACTATAGCAGACAGGCGGGAGCTCACGCACAGCTGCACAAGGTGAACACGATTTCCGAAACTTTTCTCAGCGGAAGCAAACGCTTATCAGGATTATCAATTCCGCACTGTAGCAATAGAGTTGCGTACACAATTTTTACAACCAGCGCGTAGCAAGTATCAGCACAGGGTTCACTGTTGACGTGGGTGTTCCACTTGCTACGTTCGCAAGGCACTCTATACACACACGGGAAGCACACACAACACGGATGAACGCACGTGTAGTTGGCGAGCACGATTGCTTACCGTTTCAACAGTACGGCGAGGTCGAAAGGCGCTCTCCAAGTTTCCAGTGATGCGTCTGCGATGTTACTTGCAGCAAACAAGCCGCTGGGTAGTGGACGAGCTGAGGCACGCTAATAATACGCATTACTTCTTTGCGCCGTCCACCAAGCTTTCCACGACAACCAGCGGAGACAAAGGGAACGCACTCCACGGCATGAAATCGTTGGTCCACATTTAGCTGGCGCGCCACGCATACGGCGTGCTTACAGCGAGACTCAAGCCATCTTCTGGCACTTTCGTGCTCGCGAACTACGTCTCATTTCATTACAGCAAACCTAATAACACACGATCAAACAAACACATCGATGCAGCTCGCACAACAACCGTTGAAGACGGAGCAATTACAACACGCCGTATCTTCATATTCTACCTGACGCGTTGAATACGAAAATACCGGCGCTGCCAGCGCCGTCTGTATAATAGTGCGGCTGTTGTGGCCTCCGTGATTCCTACAATAATACCCACTACAGCAGGTTTTGTGCCGTTTTGGGCCGAACTACATACATATGTTGCTAGACAAGAAAAAACATTGACATGCTCATATTGTGTGCTATAGTTTAGGCCAGAAATAAATTACATGCAGTATTCTTGCTTTTGAATCGCTTATGCCACATGTAGTCAGCAAAAAGCATGGCCTTCAAGATCAGGGCAATTTACCCTGCGTAAGCTATTGCTGGGGTGTGATTTTAACGATTTCAACCTCGGTCACTGGCCTTAAAACCCTAACTGACTTTATGCGCAGCCGTTACCTGCACTACATGCGCCCTCACTTCGTTTCTCATTGAAGTAACTTCCTGCTGTCGTTTAAATGTAGCCCAGAAATTGTCCACACAACCTCGGAGGTACACATGTGCAGTGTGTGATGTTTCCGTGCGCTTGTGTCCGTCGCACAGCAACATAATTTATATACGATGATTTTTAATTTTACCCGCGAGGCACAGGTTACGCTTATGTGTTCCCTATCTTGCTTTCGTGGCGATGTGCTTATCATGCGAGGATCGCACTCATGTGGTCCGTGACTTTTCAAGATTCCTTAAAAAAAAAAAAAATCGTTTCTGCAGCGTGCATTTGTCGCATTTGAGTGGTGTGTGCCAGAAATGTGCGGCGGCGTTCGATGTGTTTCCGCCCCAAGTGCTGCAGTCACTGCATGCCAGCAAATAGATATGACGCGATTGCTAAGGCGCAGTTTTGCTTAGTGTTTCTTGGTATACATCTTTGTGATTTACCTGCATATGCGATATAAACCACAATGCGCGCTTCCGTTATATTTCTTTGGTTTTCCTAATTTCGATTAGTGTGATGTTTGCCTTCGTCAATGAGTGTCTTTTTAACGATGCTCTTACTTCATAGTAAAAAACCTCGGAAATGCCGATTGCAAGAACCAGCGTCTTCCAGTGCCTTCCAGTGCGAAATCAGCGCGTTGTTATTGTTTCTTTCTTCTTTTTTTTAAGCACTGGATCGCACTGGGTACGCTGGCGCTCGCTGGGACTCACTCGAGACCAGTGAGAACGCTGGATAAGAGCTGGGCAATGCTGGGTCACACTGGAAGAGACGGTCGCATTGGAAACTGCGCTGGTTGTGTTTGTGCCGCGCTGGCTCCAGTACGCAAGGACGAGCGCTGCTGAATATTAAATGCTTTATACAATTTCATCACTTCATACTAGTCTCTTGTCCTAAATAACGCTATATCTTAGGGTCATAGAACTATTTCGTGTCGCAGCATGGAATAAAGGTGCGTGAGCTGCCTTGTTTATTCCTGCACATGTGACAATGAAAATCACTTTCGTTTTTTGCATTTTGCCTTTTGACAAGGCGGATAGCTAAATTCTTGAACGAAACCATGCAAACGCAGAGGACGCCGCTTTTTTAGTAGTTCGCACGTAACATATGATTGGGAGTTATCGCCATTGTCGCAGTGTTGTGGAGTGGACATGAAATCCAGAAGTCGTTCAGACGCGCTCGAGCAGACCCCGAGTTCGAAGCCTACCGCTGCTTGATATTATCGCACCGATAACAAGGCTGAGGCGATTCGTGCGCTTCCACTTTCCCTATTGTACTAAAAAGAGTTCTGAGGCTCAAATAAACACATTTTAGCTTTCGCCAGCTACCCGCGCCGAGATCAGTCCCCACCGAAGCTTAGGCATAGCGTATCCGCCGAGTCCGTCTGCACGCTATCGGCGCGTCTAACCTCAAGAATCAAGGAGTCTAACAAGGATAAATTACTTTATATTTCAGATTTCGCATCGGTGCTTTTAAATAAACAATTTTTTCATGTCTACAGTGCCAGCACAAGAAGTGAGGAGCGCCGATGTGACGCGTCATAAACGCAGGTATATGTGCTGTCGCCGAAGGCTCCCAGCACTAGCCTGCGCTTCTCTGACGAATATATATGACTAGACAGACGTGTAGACTGAAAGACATCACTGAACTAAGAAAACATAGCATACCCCTCGCGTGAAGAACAAGAAACGGCTATCGAAATCGGCAGTAACAGCCCATTCATGCAGCGTCCCGGGTCGGTGGTTCATTTAGGACTTTTTTCGAAGTTAAAATACCAATCGCAAGTGAAAGTCGATGTTATGGCACTTCCGAGCACACTATTGACTACGGAAAGCAAAATTTTCTTTGTGGTACAGGCGTGAGTTTTAGTTGCTGGGCGATAACGCATCTACCACGTCTGTGCAAGACTTCTCTCTGTGAAACTAAAAGCGCTTCTCGATTTTGGTATGCTAAATTATCCGCCTGTGTTCGTATGCTGGCGTGGCGTAGCGGTAGTGATCCGGGCTGGGGATCTGCAGGTGCGACGATCGAATCCTGGTCAGAGCACTTCAGTTTTTACATGTTCTTTTTTTCGTTTTTCATTGCACTAAAACGCTCTCTGTTGCTTTCTCTATTCAAAAAATACATACGGTGTCTAGGCACCGCGTATTTAACGCGCTAGAGCTGTTTTTCGCACCAGTAACCAGCGCCTCCCAGTACGCCGCGCTTGCCCAGCGCCCCATGCATCCAGCGCGCGGCACTGGACCCATAATCCGGCGATGCACTGGATACTGGGTACTGTTTATAGAGTGAAAATATAGAGCCGTTCTTAGACAGGCCGCACTTTAGCTTCTTTAATGTCCTATAAACGTTCCTTTATAGAACTCAGTACATATGCCATAGGATGGCACATTTTTAGAACGGGAATGGAGAGCCAGTCTAGAGACAGGCCGCATTAGAAGTTCCGAAAACGTTCTATAAATTTTTCTATAGAATTTGGTGCATAAGATGTCAACACGACCTCTATAGAATTATTATGGTGGATGTAGAGCCATTCTATAGACAGGCCGCATTAGAAGTTCTGAAAAGGTTCTATAAACATTTTTTCTGTAGAATTTGGCACATAAGATGTTAATACTACCTCTATAGAACGTTTCTGAAAACGTTCAATAAAAATTTTTCTATAGAATTTGGTACATAAAATGTCAATACGACCTCTATAGAACATTTATGGAGGGTGAATGGAGAGTCGGTCTATAGACAAGCCGCATTAGAAGTGTTAAAAACTTTCTATAGACATTATTTTATAGAATATTGTACATATGATGACAATAAACCCTCTATAGACTGCTTATAGAGCGTGAATGGAGAGTCAGTCTATAGAAAAGCCGCATTAGAAGTGTAAAAAACTTTCTATAGACATTATTTTATAGAATTTAGTACATATGATATCAATACACTCTCTATAGAACATTTATAGAGAACGAATGGAGAGCCATTCTATAGACAGGTCGCGTTAGAAGTTTTAAAGACATTCTATAAAAATTACTTTATAGAATTCAGTACATAGGACGTCAATACACCCTCTATTGCACATCTATTGTGTGTGAAATGACTTGTTTCTATAGAAAGGTTTCTATAGACTTCTTATAGAGATTCTATGCAGACGACTCTATAGATCGCGAGTTCCTATAGAGTCCCTTTTGACTCCATAGGAACTCATTAGGAGTTCTAAAGGAACTCTAAATCCATTTTCATAAGGGAAGGTTCTGCAATTCACGGATGGTGTGGGTGTATGGTATAGTGAATTGAATTGAATTGTCGGGGTTTACGCGCGACAACCATGATCTGATTATGAGGCACGCCGTAGCTGGATACTCCGGAAATATGGACTACCTGGGGCTCGTTAACGTGCACCCAAAGTGCACTGTTGTTTTCGCGTTCCGCCTCCATTGAATTGCGGCCGCCCCGCCGTGGCCGGGATTCTTGGTATAGTGATTCAATAACATATATATATATAGTCAGCAATAAAACATACCACCTAACCAATTACACAACCATTAAAAAAATGCTAATAGCCTTAACATCGCCATTCATCTCTATTGGCCGTATGCGCCAGCAGTCTTTCGATATTTTCCAAAATGATGGACAGTTGGGCCAGTTGAAACGGTAATATAATCTTGGTTTTCAGCGCGAAGGGACACATATGAAGACTACAAGCAGGCAGGATGAGCGCTATCCGGTGTACAAGAAATATGATGCAAAAAGATGGGCGCTCCTCCAGCCTGCTTCTAGTCTTCGTCTGCCCTTTCGCGCTATAAACTAGCAAGAAGTCTCTAAATCTTCGAATAGAAAATTGCAAATACGTATGTGCTTGGACAGATAGATTTTATTGATAGGAAAGACAGAGAGGTGGACCTCTGCTAGAGTGGTCTAGTCTGCTACTCTTAACTGGGGAAGAGGGATGGGGGAGAGAAAATACTAGAATTGATGATGATAAGAGAAGTGGTGAGAGCTCGTGTATATTAGAAAGTGGCCCTACTACATCCACTCGTCTAGTTTTGTGTCATGCGGAAACTTCAACAGCGCTTGGGCCATGGGCCGAGAATAGCGTGCTACAACAGTGATTATGTACTTAATGTTAGCTAGGGAAGTCGGTAGAGAAGTCAATGTGCTTAGATGTGCTAAATGGTCCGAGCGCTTTACAACTGCTAAAAATGCTCCACACCACTGGATACTAGTTCTTCTTTTATCAGGTAGAAAATAATTCATTTGGCTACTTTATTTCCGTTGTGTAATTTCGGTGCACAAGTATGTCTGCTTATGCCGGCGCGTTCATTACTGAAAGCAAACTTGCATGCTTTGAATAAATTTAGCTGCAACTGACGCTCTTTCCTATCCTGTCGTTACTTGATATCGTTTCACGTTTGTTTAGGCAATAACGAGGGTGTGTTATCATCAACATAATCATCATCAGCAGTAGCAGCAGTAGCCTATGTTTATATCCACTGCAGAACGAAGAGCTCTCCTAGCGATCTCCAATTACCCGGTCAAGCTCTAGCTCATTCCAATTTGCGCCTGCAGATTTTAGAATTTCATCACCCCACCAAATGTTCTGCCGTCCTCGACTGCGCTTTCTTTTCCTTGCCACCTATTTTGTATTTGTAATGGTTTACCGGTATCTCCCGTACGCATTACATAGGCTGCCCAGCTGAATTTTGTTCTCTTATTATGAACTAGAATGTCGGCTATGCCTGGTTGCTCTCTGATCGACACCGTCCTCTTCCTGTCTTTTACTGTTATGCCGAACATATTTAGTTCCTCCGTTCTTTGCGCGCTCCTTGTTCTCGAGCTTCCTTGTTCACCTCCAAGATTCGGTCCCTTATGTTAACACCGGTAAATTGCAATGATTGTAAACTTTTATTTTTAAGCACAGTGGTATGCTGCCAGTATGAGTTTGGTAATGCCTCCCGTGTGCGATCCAACCTACTTATCTTTTTCTGTAAATTTTCTTATCATGATAAAATCTCCTGTGAGTAAATGACCTAGAAAAAACGTACTCCAGCGCAGACCCTAGAGGCTTAGTGGTGATCATGCATTCTTGTACCCTTGCCAAGTTATTGAACGCTACCTTTGTATTCTGTATGTAGTAGTAAACACTACTCTTACACTTTCACGGTAAGGGTCCTCAATCATTTTTGCAAATCTTCCCCAGTGCTGCAGAACAGGACATTGTCTACTGCAAACTGAACGTGGAGATATTCGCCGTTGATCTCCATTCCTAAGTCTTCAAGTTTATTAGTTCGAACACTTCTAAGGATGCAGTGAATAGTATTGGAGAGATTGTGTCTCCTTGGCTGACCCTTTTCTTGATAGTAATTTTTTATGTTTCTTGTGGAGAAACAATTAATGCAGCTGTGGAATCTTTGATATTGCCCAAGGTGTACACGTATGCATTCTGTACTCCTTGTTCATGGATTGCCTCTATGACGGCTGGTATCGCTACATAATAAAAACCTTTTCATAATATATTAAAGCCATATAAAGTGGCTGATGGTACTCCGCAGATTTCTGAATTACTGATTGATAACATGGACGTGATTGATTGTAGAATATCCTTTCCTGAAGCAAGCATGTTGTCTTGGTTGATTGAAGTCATGTGTTGCCCTGATTCTATTGGAAATTATCTTGTTCACTAATACGATTTATAACATATTATACATAAGATAAGATGCTATAGAATACGGAAAGCAAGCTAGCAGGCCTATAATTCTCCAATTCTTTAACTTCTCTCTTCTTATGGATGAGTTCAATGTTGGCATTCTTCCAGCCTTTGGTACACTTGAAGTCGTCGGGCATTACATATGAAGGACCATAAGGATTTCAAGCATAATATATCCTCTATCAGGGCACAAATCGACTGTTATTCCATCTTTTCCTGCTGATTTTCCCCTGTACTTGTCATGCAAGTTTCTAGTAACTTCATTGATAGTTATAGAAGAGTCCCAGTATCCTGTTCATCACTACTTGCAATGAAGGTTGTGTGGCTCCCTTTGGTACTGTACAGGTTATTATAGAATCCTTCTGCTTCTTTTGCATCGCTGTTGCTTATTATAGGAATTGCAGATGGCATTGCCCTGTCTATCATTCACTGCATAGCCCTTGCCGTGCGCTGTGCCAAGCTTTCTTATTGACTTCATCATGTGGCCACTTTTTCCTGCTTCCTCGTCCTTTTGCACGCTGTAATGTCGAATACCGGGCCCCTCGGTAGTTTCCCTTTCTTCTCGTTTATTGCATAACGATGGTCTAGAATCCAGCAACATTCGTGCCTTAAGGTAGCTTGTATGTGTTTATTGACCGGTTGCCTTCCCCCAAAAAGATCACGTACTCGTGACGCCAGTGGCAGAAAAGGATGTTCCACATCCACCGCCAAGTTTTGCGAGTGGTGGCGCTAGCTAACCGTCCCAGGTAGGGTGCCTCGATGCCAGCGCCGCCGTTTAGGGTGGAGACAACCTCAACGGCGCCGCCATATTGAAGCACACAGGATCGGCTGCGCTAGCGTTCGTAACGGCGCCGTTCATGCTCTCGGCGCGCTTCGAGTGCTTTGATTTGAACAATCTTTTTATTAATATTGCACCGCGCATCTTATTACTCATAATAGCCGTAATAGCCGTAGGGTCGAAGACGTAATTGTACGAATTAATTTTAGGGCCCCGAGTGGTCGAGGTTGAACAATTAGTGTGCCGTCAGTTGAATATCATTTTAAACAGGCTATCATTTTAAAGATCCGTTGCCCAGCAGGTGCTACCACTCCGTGCGAGTGGAAGAAATTGTTTTTTTTCTACGTGGTTTTTGGTTTTTCAATTCCTGCGCTATGATAACAGCCGCGCGTCATCAGCCGCTCGCGCGCGGCGGTTGGTTTCGCTTCGGTCGCGCAAGCTGTTTCCGTTTGTTTTGCTCGCAAAGACAACCTGTCTGCTTTTTAATCTTTCAAAGTGTAACTGCAAGTTCCTCGCCTGTTTATTGCCCACAGGGGTGCAATCACATCTGTTTACAGGCTGGCGCTGGTACATACAAACGATGCCGCGTATACCAACGTTGCCACTGCGCCTGCGTTTTCTTTCACGAGGCCCATGAAAACTGATTGCCCCTCATTGGCGGTAGGATAAACCACTACTGCAAGTTTTCCACTCGTTTTATTTTTCTGACAGGCGCACAACCACCGAGCGTTCTTGCGTGCGCTCATATGCAGGCTTCGCTTGCGCTCTGGACATGGACACCGGTTGTTCTGCTACGGTTCCTCCGTTTGTGAAGCGCATTTCTGCATATATTTTTCATTGTGTTTATTTTATTCATGCCTATCTGTACTCATATATAAATCATGCTTGTACACCTACACAAAAAAGGGTCAATTTGAGGTCCTTAGATAACTGCAGTAATTCTTTCCTAACAATTTTAAATCGAAATAAAAGTAACAGACTGAAAATTTATGCTTTGTGAAAAACAATCGACCAGAAAAGGTTTAGTAAAAAGCTGTAGTTTTGACGATGCCTGTGCATGCAATTCCTATTTTGCCTGCAAAATTGGGTGGGGATGGGCTAGGATGTTGAAAATAACTGCTCCCTAAAGGTTGAGCTTCTAGTGCTGCAGAACAATATGTAACCTAGCTTGTCAACCTCACCCCTTACAGACAGCAAAGGCAACAAAACAAAAAAAAAACAGTGCAAATTATTTATTTAATGTCAAGTGCAGTCGACCATGAAAAAACGCAAACTACAATACAAGTAAGCAAGACAGAGGGACAGATAAGTGGGGTATGTACAGGGGGGGTTTAACCTTAAAAGGAAAGCTTAAAAACAAAGCTGGAAAAAGATGCAAATCTCCACATAAGCGAGCAAGACATAGGGGCAAAAAGTTGCTACGTGCACTGTGGTGTTACCTTTACAACAAACATGAAAGCAAAGCATGAAGAAAGATGCAAACTACAAAATAAGCCAGCAAGTCAGTGGTAAAAAAGCAGCTATTTACGGAGTGGTGTAAGATTTAAAGCAAGGTACTCTACGACAAGTTCACGCCAGCCACAGTCTTGCTGCCATAACCGTCGTCTGAATCATCAGGCTCGTTCAGCCAGCGGAGGTAGATACGCAGTCGCCTAACAAAACGGCACATCAGTTTTCTCATAACGCTTGGGTGGTCAGCGCATTCACTAGGTGGCAGAGAAACTGATCGCTCAATAAGGCTCGTCAATGTATTGATTGGGTGATCCAAATGACAAACGTCATTTTTCTGTGAAAATTTCTTAAAGACACATTCACAGGAAGAAACAAAGCGCAGTACCGTATGGCTTACATACACCAAATTTCTAGAACCTTGATTGTACTCCTTGAGCTGCACAAGAGCATGCTCATCGGACGCCTCATCAGCAATCAGGGTCTCAGTAAAGGTGGAGCATAGTTTGTCAGTAGATATAAAAGACTTCACCAAATACCCTGCCAAGTGAGCAATGATGTCATTTTCTACAAGAGACAATGGCTCGCCCTCTGTGCATTCATCATCGTACGAGGGTTCTTGAAATTCTTTCTGGACTTCTTGAATCTCTGCAGAGAAGAAATCCACTAAGTAGTTGCTGTCGTCAGCTTCATAACCAGAGTTCTTAGGTACCTTGAGGAACTGGCTAACTGACAACTCTGAGCGCATTTTTGACATCATATGCACTGGGCACAGGAGAAATCATCCTGATGACCGAAAACAAGTTCTCCAGGCAATCTTGGGCCAATCGTCCTGTCAAGAAGAATGCATAGCCACATTTCTTTAGCAGAAATTCATGCAGTTGAAGCACTACAGCAGTGGACATTAGCACCCCTGCCTGGCATGGCTTCCAGACCTTTTTGATGCCAATGCCTAAGATCTCAATGAGTTCAACAGCGAGTTTCAGCGTTGCAATAGCCTCTTCATATTTGCTTTCATTTGATAAGCTCAGAGCAACAACAGGGTGCCGTGCAGTAATGATTGTGTACCACTTGAAAATTACTTCACAAAACCAGGCTGTTGTTTCAGCCTCGGGCGGCAGCTTCATACGCTCTACAAAGTACCTTATAGCTGCAGGTGCTTCCCGGAATAACTGAACAGCTACCCCTACCTTCATCTTTGTGAAGTGGCCATTGGAAATGTGCACGGTACTCAGGTTAGGTGCCACCTTCAGTTGTTCTGAGTCCAGCTTTAGGACTGCTTCTATGTACTCAATCGACACGTCACTGCTGCGTAAATTGTACTTTGCCACTATTTCTTCACTAAGCTTCATGGGATCTTTTCGCACGAGGTGCCCTCTAATATTTTTTTAGTACATGTGAAGGATCCGGCATAAAAAACAATGACATATATAATTGTCACATGGGTGGGGAACAGTGCATCTAGTGACAGAGTAGCGGGAGCTTGACAGGTTCAAGCTCCGCCACATAACACGGTTGGAGCTCCCCATGTCGCATGTCACGTACAGCACACGCAAAGAAATGTCTGCACAAAGGTTGATTAAATGGACGACAAAGTCTCTCAGCTTCTCTCCATTGACAAAAGCACCTGTGTAGTGATAAGCAATCACCTGCTTCCAGCGGGTGTTTAGGCCCCCAACCATAAAGACAAGTACATGGTGTGCTGCTCGGTCGGTTTCAGGGAGCGTCACCTTGCCAAGGAAGCCGTCACCACTGCGGTCTAGCTCGACACCCTTGCGGATCTCCAGTTCATCGAGAAATATGACGCAGTCTTTTTCAATGTTTGACATTGCGGCCACTTTCACTTTCATCATATTTACTATATCAATCAAAACGCCGGGCTTAAATGACAGGTGCTGCAGTCGTCTGCAAAGTGTTCTTCGTGAGGGAAGAGGATTGCCCTGTTCTAAAAGTAAGTCACAGCCTGCAGAGCCACAAGCAAATTTGAGTTGCAGCGCTTTCTTTATGGTTTCTGCACTCTATGCACTGCCTTTCCGGCTCTTTCTCTTCAAGGCAGCCTTCTGGTCCGCGTTCAAGAAATCCAGATTTTTGGTCAGCGTTGAGAGGTCTTTTTCTAACTGCTTTGTTTTCCCGGCAGCAGTCTTTGACTTCTTTTTTGATGTCGACAAGTTTTCTTGCAAATCAGTGTTTTTCTTTTTCGCATCTTGCAGAGCCTTTCGTAGCTCACATACAGAGAGCGAGGAAATATCTTCATTGCTCTCATGCTCGACTGCATTTTCTTCGAAAGAAGAGGTACTATCTCGACTCAGTTCTGCGGAGTTTTCTTGGTCAGCGTCTGTAGCAAATGTTGAGGAGGACTTGGTGCCTTCCTCGCCAGCAGGTCCACATTCGGCAGTTCGTCTCATAGGGAGTTTCCTTCGTTTAGGTTGAGCTGAATAATAAAAATAAAAAAGGCATGTCTCAATGCTTATTGAAATAACTGCAAATCGCGGTAATAATACGCTCCACTACAATTATTACTCACGTCTAAAGTCGAACAGCGTGGGCAGAGCTGTAGACTTTAACAGGCGGCGTCCATCCTACCGATTTTTCTCAAACTGGTCCTCTTCAAAGTGGAGCTAAAAAAATAATTAAAACACCAAATGTGATTATTCACGTTTGTTTGGGCTGATACAAAAATACTTGTAAAAAATAACCAGTTATTTAAGGTGCTTAACAGAAAATGTTCATAAAAAATGTTGCTGTATTACCGAACCTCGCACGTTTCCAAACAACGCGCAGGCTACGACGGACGCCGAGCCAGAAAGCTCTGGAAAAATTTGACCCATAATGTGCGTTAGCTGCACGTTTACATGAGTACATCCTGCTTAAGTATTTAGCTCCGTCACGGAATAGCAACCACGATCGGGAACGAACATGCAGCGATAAGGTCTGCTTACGAACAGCGTAGTGCAAATATGCCCGCGATCATAACATCGGCTACGTCGCTTTCGAATAGCACCGATGCAATTATATACCTATAAAAAAAATCTTGTATGCACTTTGACATGAGAGCCGCAATTATCTATTGAGATCTCAAAGAAAACCGCAGGGCTTCGAGTGGCACCAGCACAACAGCCGCACTCTCCAGATGAAGCAGTGTGTGCCTTCAGTAGCAAATAACGAACACTTAACTTTTGGTTCGTCTATTTTCGCTTAACGTAAAAGTAACTCTGCTGTCTAAACAATAGCGACGCGAACTTTGCAAAGGAGACGCCAGTGCTTTCTGTGAAAATATAAAACAGGTGTGCGACGTTACGATTTTTTGCTAGTGTTAAATATTCCGCGAATCAAAATCACCCTCGTCCTACTCTATAATCAGGGCACTACTCGCGTAGAAAAGCTAAGTTCAAAACGAAAAACACGCTCGCGCCCGTACGTATGCGCGTACCTATACGCTGCCTACGCAACAGCGGCGCACACGAGTTTGCTTTAATTGCAAAATACGGATCAATAAGACTTAACTGTTTTGCAACTCACCGCAGATATATGAGCTGTGAGTTGCGTTCCATCGATCCCGCTTTACTTGAGCTTCCCATTTCTTTCTTCGCTCCGAGTCCCGGGGGAAGCGAAAACAACGCACGCCTTTACGTGTTGACCCGGAGCACATTGGCACACAACAGCCCGTCATGATGGCTCAGTGGACTTGACAAGCTTGTCAGTCATACAGTCGAACAATGTTAAACAAGTTGAACCACCAGCGAGTGCTTCGAACAACGCAAGCTCAGCTGTTAGCACCGATCAACTGCGACCACTCTGACCGCCCGCCGTGATTCAATATGGCGTCGCAGCGAGAAAGAGGCGGCGTGGGGGTGGTCAAAGAATGACACCACCCTGAACGGCGGCGCTGGCATCGAGGCACCCTAGTCCCAGGATTTGTTCTTGTAGTAACACATATATACCCGAAAAAGTGGATGGGAAAACGGCGCCACTGGTAGCTTAATTGGTAGAGCATCACAAGCGTAATGTGAAGACATGGGATCGTTCCCCACCTACGGCAAGTTGTTTTTTCATCCACTTTCATTTCCATTAACTTATCGTTTATTTTATTTATTCGGTGCACTGATTCCGACCACTCCCAGCAGCGCATTTGCGTGCAAAGTACTTTCGCGAGTCGCTACTAGACGGCGAGAGGAGGCGATCGCGATTGAGGAACCTACATGCAAGCCCTGTTTTAGGGTAGTGACAGACTTTGTAAAGGCACGTGCTCCCGCCAGCTATATTGACATCTTAAACTTTCCGAAAAATTATAAAATGTGGGACGCAGACCACGTTTCCCGCAACCCTTGGGGGGACTGAAACTAACTGAATCTTTTTAAATAATCTTTGGCCTCAGCAGCCAGAGACATATAGCATGTCTGGGCGCAGTACCCGACACGTCTATGTTTTAGTTAAACAGGCTAGTAAGCACAGTCTTCATTACAGCACACTTCGGAAAACACACTTAATTTATTACGTATAAGTGGAAGGCAACGACAATGTTTAATGCGGTTCCCATTCTTGGCGTGAGATAATGCTACCACGAGCACGCGACTGTGCCTTTTAACTTGTTGCTGCATACGTGTCGCACGACATGCAATAGAAAAAAAGTTTAGTTTGATGTGTTTAAATAAAAGGAAAAGGCAACCAGTATATTAAAAATGCATGCAGATTTCATGTGCGCATTGGTATAGAACTAAATTAAAGAAATTTAATAGATTGCGTGCCGTCATGGGTATACCAGAGCTTGGCAAAAAAGAAAAGCAAGAATTCGCTGCGACTTCTAGCGAGATTGGGGACCAAAATGGCTACTCACCATATTCGGCGGTAAATAGAGGTCAAAATTTTATGTGTTGTCAGCACCCCAAAACAGGGCTTGCATGTAGGCTCCCTAATCACGGTGCTTTACGGCGGATTTGATACGCGTAATTGGAAAAATTGGGTCAGATGGCCCGGTCCTATGTAAGGCTCGTCAAAATTGCGACAAAAAACTGAGGGCCCTTAGGGGAGTTTATCCACTAGTTAAATCGGTCATATAAATTGTAGTAACGATACACTTACTCATTAAAAGAACAAGCAGTGTAATGCACGGACCATGTAGATATTTAAATATCTCAGTGCATGACCACGAGCCCTCGCTGTCGCAACTCTGGTATTATCAAGAACGCCAGCAGCCGTGCGGTTCATGCAGCCGCGCGATTTACCGCGACTCAGAAAATTAGATTCTTCTTCATCATCATATGCCTATATTTATGTCCATAGCAAGATGGTCTCCACCACCGATATCTCCAATTACCCCTCGCTCTTAGAATATGCTATCTTCAACACTAGGGCTTCGCAAGAGAGCCTAGAAGGAAGACAGCGCGCATGAAGTTAGCAGCCATCCCTGCTCGCCCTTGATCGTTGCACCCACCTATGATTACCAACAAATAGATACGACCCACGGGCAGCGTAAACATCGGCCGCACACAGTCAGTGGCAGCTATGGCAGGGATGCAGAAGACACGCGCTGTCCTTCCCAAGTACGTGTTTGATCACGTGACCTCAAACTAACCCTACTTTAAGCACGCGGGAAGATAACGCCCATCAAGCCGCCATCCTTTTCGGTTCACGGTTACGTGCTTTTTCTCGCATCCACGATATATGGGTCGCTCATTCATATGGCTTTTTTTAATTTATACGGAACACCACGGCGACGAACGACAAATAAAACGAGAAATAGAAAACATGTTTCGAGCTCACTTCTACCGTGGCTGCGGACTTCGCAATGTGCACCGGCACCAAACACTGCCTGAGCACCTACGACAAAGTCAACGGTGGACACGTCGCCTGTCGGCACTTCACCAGAACCCGTCTGACGCCGGGAAGGAAGCGCATTTTCCACCGTATAAGCACCGGCGGAAAGATGTACACAACGCACGCTGGGATACAGCACGCACGAAGAGAATAACAATCTAGGATTACAAGCTTGAACCCGGCGCAGCTAACCTCTCAAATAAAGCGCACCACCTGCGTTCGTAGTAATCCTCGGACGCACGGACAGCCTAGCGCAGTCACTGTATACACAATAGGACAAAACGCGCGCTAAATTGACTGATTCGGCATAACTGACTGTTTCAGAAAATTCTTCGCTCTCGTTCTAATGGAGGGGTGCGTCTTCAAGAAAGTTGCATGGCGATAAGTCTTGATACAACAAAGAAGTTGGGAGCTATCGCATAGCTCTGACCCCTTTTGTACAAGGGCGCCAGTTTAAGAGAGTGCTCCTACAGTAAGGCATATATGAAGTATTCAGTTGGTAAAAGTTATCAGGCACTTATAGGAGGCGAAGAGGCAGTGATGGAAGCATCAGGGAAGTGAGGCAAGCTTCGAGCAAACCACCTGGCTTAGAAAACAACGCCAAATTTATACAAAGGAATTAAAAATGGCTACACAACAGCACAAACAGGGTGAGGCCTTTTGGTTGCGCACACACGCTTGCTTGCGCTACTTGTGAAACTCCATAGTTTATGCTGTGCATTTTGCTTAATTTTTATTTGTCACATGCTTTATGAGCTGCTCAATAACCTAATACACGCTATTCCTACTTCCTCTAGTGTACTTTCGCGATTTTGAGATATTCCTGTCTTATACTTTATTGAGTGATTTATTAATATGGTTATTTATTCGTCAGCGTGATAATTTATTACCCCATAATCCTTTATTCTGCCGCCGGGAAATAAAGGAAATCAATGACATAAACCATGCTCTGACAAGTAATTAAACTTTTGTGTTATGGGGTCACATCCTTTATGCTAATAATTCGATTGATAAGTTGTGTTCCGAAATTGTTATATATTGTGTAGCATATATATATATATATATATATATATATATATATATATATATATATATATATATATATATATATAATGTCTTATCTTCTCCAATGACCAATCTTCAGTTAAACATTTATTGATTCTATGTGTATTTAAGTTTTCAGGAGGCGTTAAATGACATTTTTCATTGATGCGTATTGGTACTACCTAATACGAAGAAAACATATATCTTCCTAACGCCTTTAACTGAATCCACTTCTCGTATGACATCCTTGAGACGTCAGCCTCTTGGTGATGCGAGGAGACTCAGGCTGTGAAATTGAACTGTCTCCTACTTTGAGGTCCTGTAACGAGTCATATAAGGCCGTCACTTCAGTGAACCATTCGTCGAGTCCACATGAAGTTTCTTCATGTGATGCTGGTGATAAAAATTACATACATACATACATACATACATACATACATACATACATACATACATACATACATACATACATACATACATACATACATACATACATACATACATACATACATACATACATACAAACATAAATAACCCGTCGTGGTTGCTCAGTGGCTATGGTGTTGGGCTGCTGAGCTCGAGGTCGCGGGATCGAATCCCGGCCACGGCGGCCGCATTTCGATGGGGGCGAAATGCGAAAACATCCGTGTGCTTAGATTTAGGTGCACGTTAAAGAACCCCAGGTGGTCGAAATTTCCGGAGTCCTCCACTACAGCGTGCCTCATAATCAGAAAGTGGTTTTGGCACGTAAAACCCCAAATATTATTATTAAACATACATACATACATACATACATACATACATACATACATACATACATACATACATACATCATCATCATCAGCCTAGTTACGCCCACTGCAGGCCAAAGGCCTCTCCCATACTTCTCCAACTACCCCGGTCATGTAATAAACTAATTGTGGCCATGTTTTCCCTGCAAACGTCTTAATGTCATCCGCCCACCTAACTTTCTGCCGCCCCCTGCTACGCATCCCTTTCCTTGGAATCCAGTCCGTAACCCTTAGTGACCATCGGTTATCTTCCCTCCTCATTACATGTCCGGCCCATGCCCATTTCTTTTTCTTGATTTCAACTAAGATGTCGTTTACCCGCGTTTGTTGCCTCACCCAATCTGCTCTTTTCTTATCCCTTAACGTTACACCCATCATTCTTCTTTCCATAGCTCGTTGCGTCGTCCTCAATTTCAGCAGAACCCTTTTCGTAAGCCTCCAGGTTTCTGCCCCATATGTGAGTACTGGTAACACACAGCTGTTATACACTTTCCATTTGAGGGATAGTGGCAACCTGCTGTTCATGATATGAGAATGCCTGCCAAACGCACCCCAGCCCATTCTTATTCTTCTGGTTATTTCAGTCTCATGATCCGGATCCGTGGTCACTACCTGCCCTAAGTAGATGTATTCCCTTACCACTTCCAGTGCTTCGCTATCTATTGTAAACTGCTGTTCTCTTCCGAGACTGTTAAACAATACTTTAGTTTTCTGCAGATTAATCTTCAGACCCACCCCTCTGCTTTGCCTCTCCAGGTCAGTGAGCATGCATTGCAATTGGTCTCCTGAGTTACTAAGCAAGGCAATATCATCAGCGAATAGCAAGTTGCTAAGGTATTCTCCATCAACTTTTATCCCCAATTCTTCCCAATCCAGGCCTCTGAATACCTCCTGTAAACATGCTGTGAATAGCATTGGAGATATCGTATCTCCCTGTCTGACGCCTTTCTTTATAGGGATTTTGTTGCTTTCTTTGTGGAGGACTACGGTGGCTGTGGAGCCGCTATAGATATCTTCCAGTATCTTTACATATGGCTCATCTACACCCTGATTCCGTAATGCCTCCATGACTGCTGAGGTTTCTACTGAATCAAACGCTTTCTCGTAATCAATGAAAGCTATATATAAGGGTTGGTTATATTCTGCACATTTCTCTATCACTTGATTGATAGTGTGAATATGGTCTATTGTTGAGTAGCCTTTACGGAATCCTGCCTGGTCCTTTGGTTGACAGAAGTCTAAGGCGTCCCTGATCCTATTTGCGATTACCTTAGTAAATACTTTGTAGGCAACGGACAGTAAGCTGATCGGTCTATAGTTTTTCAAGTCTTTGGCGTCCCCTTTCTTATGGATTAGGATTATGTTAGCGTTCTTCCAAGACTCCAGTACGCTCGAGGTTATGAGGCATTGCGTATACAGGGTGGCCAGTTTCTCTAGAACAATCTGACCACCATCCTTCAACAGATCTGCTGTTACCTGATCCTCCCCAGCTGCCTTCCCCCTTTGCATAACTCCCAAGGCTTTCTTTACTTCTTCCGGCGTTACCTGTGGGATTTCGAATTCCTCTAGGCTATTCTCTCTTCCACTATCGTCGTGGCTGCCACTGGTACTGTATAAATCTCTCTAGAACTCCTCAGCCACTTGAACTATCTCATCCATATTAGTAACGATATTGCCGGCTTTGTCTCTTAACGCACACATCTGATTCTTGCCTATTCCTAGTTTCTTCTTCACTGTTTTTAGGCTTCCTCCGTTCCTGAGAGCCTGTTCAATTCTATCCATATTATAGTTCCTGATGTCCGCTGTCTTACGCTTGTTGATTAACTTCGAAAGTTCTGCCCGTTCTATTCTAGCTGTAGGGTTAGAGGCTTTCATACATTGGCGTTTCTTGATCAGATCTTTCGTCTCCCGCGATGGCTTACTGGTTTCCTGTCTAACGGCGTTACCACCGACTTCTATTGCGCACTCCTTAATGATGCCCATCAGATTGTCGTTCATTGCTTCAACAATAACGTCCTCTTCCTGAGTTAAAGCCGAATACCTGTTCTGTAGCTTGATCCGGAATTCCTCTAGTTTCCCTCTTACCGCTAACTCATTGATTGGCTTCTTGTGTACCAGTTTCTTCCGTTCCCTCCTCAAGTCTAGGCTAATTCGAGTTCTTACCATCCTATGGTCACTGCAGCGTACCTTGCCGAGCACGTCTACATCTTGTATGATGCCAGGGTTCGCGCAGAGTATGAAGTCTATTTCATTTCTAGTCTCACCATTCGGGCTCCTCCACGTCCACTTTCGACTAACCCGCTTGCGGAAAAAGGTGTTCATTATCCGCATATTATTCTGTTCTGCAAACTCTACTAATAATTCTCCTCTGCCATTCCTAGAGCCTATGCCATATTCCCCCACTGACTTGTCTCCAGCCTGCTTCTTGCCTACCCTGGCATTGAAGTCGCCCATCAGTATAGTGTATTTTGTTTTGACTTTACCCATCGCCGATTCCATGTCTTCATAAAAGCTTTCGACTTCCTGGTCATCATGACTGCATGTAGGGGCATAGACTTGTACCACCTTCAATTTGTACCTCTTATTAAGTTTCACAACAAGACCTGCCACCCTCTCGTTAATGCTATAGAATTCCTGTATGTTACCAGCTATTTCCTTATTAATCAGGAATCCGACTCCTAGTTCTCGTCTCTCCGCTAAGCCCCGGTAACACAGTACATGCCCGCTTTTTTAGCACTGTATATGCTTCTTTTGTCCTCCTAACCTCACTGAGCCCTATTATATCCCATTTACTACCCTCTAATTCCTCCAATAACACTGCTAGAGTCGCCTCACTAGATAGCGTTCTAACGTTAAACGTTGCCAGGTTCAGATTCCAATGGCGGCCTGTCCGGAGGCCACCATTGGAATCATACATACATACATGTATGAATACATACATACATACATACATACATACATACATACATATGGGGTTTGCAATATCTTGTCTCCCCCTACCCCGGAAAAATGAAAACTTTCCGCTATGCTTCGCACAGTGCTCCTTCCGGGCTGTCTCAGCCTCGTGTGCTTCTTAGGTACAGTGATACACTGATGGCAAAAACATGCGTGCATAGGAACGGAACGAGTGGACGAGCGTTTTATTCTCTTCTACAATCGAAACACTGTGCAGACTGCATGAGAAACAATGCATGATCTGGCATTTGAAACGTGCAAGTTTATACTGTGTCAATTTTGTATCCCACCAGTTTATCTTAATTTTTGGGAACCATATTTAAACGTCGATATGAGGAAATCGGTAAAATCGGAAATTTGCTTCGTTATATCGAAATTGTGTTGTAAGGAAATTTGACCTTTTATTCAAATAAGTGCAGTCGCCGATCGATTTCTTATACGTAAGTGGGCTGCAGAATTTGAATGAGAAAATAATTCATTTTGATAAAGTTGGTAGTCGGTGACGAATGATACGGTTTCATGACACGTACATGGACGATATCTTCACATCGGCGGTACGAATTGAGCGAAGGTGGCCACGCTTTCGCATGCACTCCTCCCCCGAGGTTGATAGCGTCGCCCGGTCTCGAACGACGCTGTCGGGGAAACTGCTGGCAGCGGGGAGCGAATGCTTCGTCCGCCTCTCGCTGCAACAGGTCACCGAAACTCGATATTACGGAACATCCAGTACTAAACGCACGAGAAGACATCTTAGATGGTGCCACGCCATCTCGGCACGCCCACTCTTTACAGACGCAGCAGATTACCTCTAAAGCAGAGTGCGCGGCTGCGAATTTGCTCAGCCGCGCTCACAGCCATGCGCATCCACGGCCGAGACGCGCGACAGGAATCCAGATGCACGCCAACTTACTTGCCTCTCGGTCCCCTCAAGCGTGCTTGATCGCGTTACCGTGAGCTCGCTCTTCTTCCTGACCTTCCCGTTGTCCGCACGGGGAGGCGTCTCTCACGAAGCCGCCACCCTTCTTGTGTCTCCCTCGCACACTTTCGCTCGCATCGAAAGCACATGGTGCATGGGGCACGATAGTAGAGAGTTTTAGTTTAGGCGACGCAATGCGTTAGGGCCCCTAGCGCTTGGGTGCGTTTGCGTTTGCGTACGCAAGCAGAAACACGTTATAGGTTAGCGGCCCCAAACGCAAGCCGCAGTGAGGTCGCATGCGCTCGCAGCGCCATCAATGTCTGATCTTTGCTGCGTCATCATTCTTTCAAAACATGAAATCAAGCATATGAAGTAAACACATAAAACTATTCTTATTAAAAGCAGTTAATAGAGAGGTTTAGAGTGTACAGTATTCGGGTAAACGCAGGCTGGGGCGTTGGGGCGGAGCCATGAACGGGAGCGTCATTCATGGTGCAGCCACCTGGTGGCGTAAAGCTCAAACAGACAGAAACAGCTAATACTGCAGTAACCAAGTGTATTTTACTTTGCTGCAGGTATAAATTTTTGTCAGCAACACAATAACGCCAGTGCCGAAAATTTATACCAGCAGTGAAGTAGAATACACTTGGTTACAGCAATATTAGCTGCTTTTGTCCGTTCGAGCTTTGCGCCGCCAGGTGGATGCACCATGCAGGCCGCTCCCGTTTATGGCTCCACCCCAAGTGCGTTTATCCGAATACCGGACACACTAAACCTCTCTAACATATATAAAAACGACGTGTCGACACTTAGCGAAAGATTTATTAGATTATCTACCCGCTAGCTACTCGTAAGTTCTCCTACACCGCGACAGTCACGTGGGTAACGTGACCACTTAGGGGCATCGATGTTTTCGGCCGGCCAAACAACCAAGGACGCAGGTACACGTAGCGGTCCGCGCATGCGCAGTACCGTCGCCCCTAGTTCTTGCGTACGCAAGCTGCTTGCGTCCCCTAAACTAAAACTCTCTAGTATCTTGTAGCACATGGACTTACTAAATGACGGGGCTCCAATTAGGCGGTCACTCTTGTCGCGTGGCACTCGATTTGAGAGGTGCGTTTGCAAGAAGCCCCTTGTAGTTCAATAATTTGACCATCTGCGTCCACGGGAATTCCCATTTATTGTGTCGGCATTACTTTGCGGTGGTAGTGAAATTTCGTTATATTTAAATCGCGTAGTGACACACTTCGTTATATTGCGGTTCTAAATACATGGCGCTCTATGGACAGGAGGTCAAGAAAAGTTAAATACTTCGTTATATCAAGCATTTCAATATACAAAAGCTAGTCATACCGAGGTTTAACTGTATTTTATTTTTGTTTCGAGTGCGTTTCGTTTATAAATGGAGAATGTTTCGTACAGCATTGCCCACCGCAACGCACACCGGTGGCAGCGCCTTACCGGTGTCATGTTAAGCAAGGTGTACTGACGCCAAGTAAAATTTCTGGTCACACTAAGGGAGAAGTTCATGTGCTCCTCGAAGCTGCCGTGACGCGGCGCCACTGCACCTCAGAGGGCATCGTTCGCGTACCAAAATGCTTGCGCGGTGCGAGACGAGTTCAGTGACATCGTGCGTTCTGTGCATGTGCTGCACTATGGTTTTCGTGTTCTGGGCTGTTTAGCTGAAGTGGCTGGGTGGGACGACGATATGACAAACACGTGTTGCGTGCCGGAGTGGCGTTCCGGCTACAAGGGAACGACCAGAAAAGGCGTGGTGGTTTTGTTTACCGAGTGACAAGGAGCAGCGGGAAAGAGGGAAGCGGGCCATACCGCGGCAGGCAAGTGGTAGTTTTAGCCTTGAATGCAAAGTTACGCGTTTGTATGCGAAACACTTCGACGCCTCGGACATCATCACTGTCTACAATTTTGACATAAACTACGACGCCATGTCCATGGAGCGTGAAAAGCCGAGGCTGAAGCCTAACGCTGTCACAAGAATGTTTGAAGGCCTTCCAGCGTACCTCTTCAAACCCAAACCTTCGTCCCGCTCACCGACAGTTCTACCCCCATGTTAAAGACTACGTGAGTCGTCGGGTGCGATTGAAGAGCCCCGCAGTAAGCAAGTACTGCGGTATTGGTGCTGTGGCTATACTTGTGTTTGTTTCAGAGTTGATTGGCTTTTGTTATGAAATGCCTATGCTTTACGCTTTTTTGTGTACACAAACATTCGATTATGCATTCTGTATTTATTGCCATTCGTTTGCTGATGTTTCCTGCGCCCCATTGCATATCTCCCATGTTTTGATCATTCTTTATGCTTCTTACATCAGTGCCATGCTTTTAACAAACTTCTTGCATTGCGAATGGGGGAGCATTCGTATCTGGACGTCCCTTCGTGTTCTTTATATGTGATATATTTTACGTAATAAATAAATGATTGTGCTTGTACAATGTTCTTGCACCAACACGTTCTATTTCTTTTCTTATTGAATTATAAAACTATTCTTATTTCCATTTTTCGACCATTACAAAAACATCAGGACCGGTGATTAGCGTATTTTCACTTCTTACAAATAGTTGCGCATTGAGAAACAAAATACCTAGTCTAGTCGTTTCTGCCTGGAAACCACGAGCAACGTGAATATGAGCTGGGCTTACTGGCGCTTCTAAACCACGGCTTGCTAAGACAATTGCCTAATTACAATGCAACTTCAACTGTACAGGTCCTCACTTCACGTTTGCCTTAATCCTACTCTGAAAGCTGCACCGAAGAGATTTAGTCGAGAGGTTTTTCTTACCTTTATAGCCTAACTAAATCTCGCTCAGAAATGGCACCGCTTTGTCAAGAAATCTGAAGCGCACGGAGCAGCTCAGTTTCCTTTTCTTAGACATTAAACAAAGTCGTTATTACGGAAGCAGCCCCTGCAATAATGATTTGATTGTTTTGATCCCCCGATAAGATACTGTTGAAGGTTAAGCAAAAAGGAAACAGCTGTGCTCGGCGAACAACCTGGCGCTATGCGCAACCGAGAGTTCGCGCCTACTTACGAGTGAGTGGGAGCGCAGCAGCCCAGATATTTGCCTCTGTTTACAAGTGCCACCATTGGTGCTTTGTAGCGAATGTGCGGTGCTTAATTTCAGGCAAACATTAAAAAATGGAACCCATGGAAGCCTTCACACAAACGACGTTGAGAAAGAAATCTAGACTGAGACCACCCGGTCACGGCGGCCGCATATCGATGGCAGCAAAGTGCAAAAGCACCCGTTTATTTAGAATTAGGTGCACGTTAAAGGACCCTAGGTGGCCAAAATTAATCCAGAGTCTCCCACTACGGCGTGCCTCATAATCATATTTTGATTTTGGCACGGATTTGTTTTTTCCTCAAAGAGCGCGGCAAGCTGCATGTTTTGAGCGGCAATTTTTTTCCCTGGCACTCATTCTATGGCAAGGCAAAAGACGCGCTATGGCGGTTATTGATGCATGTGGAATGTTAAGATTAGTTATGTGAAAGTAGATCGGCGGTTGCGGAATTTCAGAAAGATAGAATACCGAGACCGCCCCCCGCACAACCACGGCGCTAGCGCGTTCGCATGCCCTCTGATGCACAGTTACGCCTCAAGCGGCGGGCAATGGCATTATATGAAACTGAGAAGGAAGTTTCGTGATAAGAAAAAAACATATGACTCTGGTAAAATCAACGAACGTGCCACTATTTCAACTTGCCTATTAAACAATGTGCTGAGGGTGCCTTGCCTGAATAACTTTCTTCCATCGTGTTCCTGTTCAAGGTGGCCAATAAAAGGAAAAGTAGACGGATTTCAGCAAGACGAAGCATGCAATCAGTCCCTCAGTGCCGGAAACAGGGTCTGTAAGGAAAGATTTATGTGGAC
This sequence comes from Dermacentor variabilis, assembly GCF_050947875.1. Taxonomy (NCBI): domain Eukaryota; kingdom Metazoa; phylum Arthropoda; class Arachnida; order Ixodida; family Ixodidae; genus Dermacentor; species Dermacentor variabilis. The sequence goes on from NC_134571.1 coordinate 168,554,802, forward strand.
CTTTAAAAATGGCATATGGAGTCCATTTGAACTCTTAGTCAACGTCACAATTGAACAGTTGGAAGGAACGCCGGTCACTTTCGAGCTTGACCTGAACAATGCGAACTGGATTCTGAAACCACAACGACTGGATTTGAATGCTATGAAAGTAGCGACAACTCAACACAAGGTATGATTTATAGCACTATGAGATGTTATCCTATACATCTTAATTATTCATTGTCAGTTATTCAATGCACACATTGAATTGTACTATCCGCAGTAGTGCAAAAGAATGTGTTCTCAACTAAGTGAAATATAGCAAGTCGCAGCATGTGCCAACACTGATACGGATGCATGCACGCTAGCTTCTTGAACTTACGCGTTTTATATAGCCCACCAATGATGTGAAAAGTTCTTGCGCCAGTGTAACTTCCTTCACGTGAACATACCTCGGTAATGATATTGCCGTGAGACAGAAGAAGACTGCAGCAATACCGATGACGAAGAGGTAGAGGTTGGACCTCGCCATCTTGGCTGCTGTTACGCCTGTGCTACTCACCTTATCAGTAAATATCTGTAAAAAGCTACATAATTTCTGAGAATTGTCTACTAATGCGTAAGTATTGCTTGGCTCGGATGTGACTTCATTTTTCCTTATTTTTGCTTACTTAATTTTTCTAGCTTATGCCTATCTGCCCATGGTCTTTCAGGTGGCAAAGAATGCTTAGGCGTTAGTAGAAAATTTTCAGATTTTCTCGCCGCATGCGGCGCCTTCAATGCAATCGCACCAGTTGAGCCGGAACGCTGGCACGAGCGCGCCTCGAGGCAGCAGACTAGTCGAAAGGGAACAGTAGCGTCCGTATAGCGCATGAGGCTTGTGTGAGAGCAGAGTGCGCCGCTCCGATCCCATGTCACCCAACCTGACCCCATCGCAAGCCTCTGTTATACGCGCGTTCCTTGTCCGCACAAGCTCTCGCCTGCGCTCTGACTGCGCCTCGGTAAGGTGAAAACACACCAGGCGTATCGAAGCGCTCGCTTGCCCGCAAGGTGTTCACAAATTGAGGGGCGCTCAGCAGCATTCAACTGAGTGATGGGCCACCCCGAAATCTTAAGTTGGGCCAACTTTAGATTTGTCCTTGTCGCATCCCCAAATTTCAAGTTGGCCCACCCGCAAATTTCAAGTTAGCTCACCTCCAGATCTTAAGTTGGTCCACTCTGGCTTGGTCCACTCCAACATTCAAGTTGTCAAATTCTCAAATTTAAGTTGGGCCACCCTGAATTTTCAAGTTAGCCAACCCCTAATTTATGTTGGCCCACCCCCAATTCACGTTGTTCCACCGACAAACTTCATGTTGTCCCAATTGCAAATTTCAAGTTGGCCCGCCCCCAAATTTAAATTGGCAAACCACAAAATTTCAACTTGGCTCACACCGAAATTTCAGTTGACCCACCGCCAAATCTGAAGCTGGCCAGCCCTAAATTTAAAGTTGACCCACCCCCAAATTTTATTTTGCCGACCCCTACTATAAGCTTCCCCATGAATTTTCTAAGGAGCCCTGTGTATGTCTACGGGTATTTTTGATGCATAAGCATTCTTGGGCAAGCTTCCGAACCTTGTCACGCGAAAGGTATAATGCCTTCTATCTGCACAAAAATGTGTAATTTGGAAAGTTCAGACACTTCATCGCTAGAATAGTGTAAATGTCAATGATTAGTTGCTTTTAAGTGGTAAAGAACAAGTTAAGCAAGAAAATACAGCAAAAAAGAATACCGATAGAGATACATAGGGCTCTTTAGAAAATGCCTGGGGAAGATTATATTAAGGGGAGGCCAAATGTAATTTGGGGTTGCGTCAGCTTGAAATTTGGAGGTGGGCCAACAGTGGGCCAACTTGAAATGTGAGGTGTGCCAAACTAATTCAGGGGGAGTGCCATCTTATTTTCTGGGGTTGGGCGAACTTGAAATTCGAATGTGTACCAAGTGAAATTTGGGGGTGGGTCAAGTTTAAATCTGGGGATTGACCAATTTTAAATTTGAGGGTAGCCCAACTTAAATTTGGGAGTGGGACAACTTTTAATTTGGAACTAGACTAAATTAAATTTGAGGGCGGGCAACTTGAAATTTTGCGGTGGGTCAACTTGAAATATGGGCTGGGCCAAGTTAAATTGGGGGTGGACCAGCTTAAGTTTGGAGGTGGGCGAAATTGAAATCTGCGGTTGGGCGATCTTAAATTTGGAGTTGGGCCAACTGAAATTCGAGGGTAGGCCTACTTTAGCTTTTGGGTTGGCCCAATGTCCAATTAACCCTGCTCAGCGTCCCTCGAGTTATGAACACCTCGCGGGGCAGAGAGCGAATTTAGACGCTTGGCGCGTTTACATGGGGCCTTGCCAAGGCGCAGTCTGAACACAAGCGAGAGCTTTCGGGGACACGGAACGCGTGCGTAACACTTGCTTGCGAGAGTGACAGCGAGGGTGACATGGTCTCACGTCGGTGCACTATCCCCTCACGCAATGACTCAAGCCTTTTCGGCCACTCAGCTCTGTCGAGGCGCGCTCGGGCCTGGCGCGATGGTATTGAAGGGACCGGATTCGGTGAGCAAATTGGACAATTGTTGGCTGAATCCCAAGCACTCTTTACCACTGGAACGGCGAGGTGTAGACGCGCATAAGCTAGAGAAAGCAAGCAAGCAAAACTAAGCAATAACGAAGTCACAGCCGAGCCAAACAATGCTTACGCAATTAATAGAGAATTCTCAGAATTTCTATAAATAAACTTTTGCTTTAACTTGTTACTTATCGCTTAAAAGTAGCAGACATCTACAGTTCCACTACCATAACAATTAAATGTCATAACTTCGGAAATTATGCTTTTTTGTGCAGATGCAAGGCATTACACTTTCCGCGTGACAGGGCTAGGGAGCTCGCCAAAGAACGCTTACGTATTATTATACTCCTGTCATGCAACGTCTTTGGTGGAAGTGTGGGGTACGCAGCCCGTTTATCACAATTACCGAAGCAGAGAACTCCGAAACGGTCGCCGCGTTGTTCCCTCGGCACAGGCCGACAAGCATCTACTCGGAACCTACCGCACAGCATTCGTCCTATGTCATGTTGTCGCTTGCAGAATATCTAAGCACCTTCTTTGGCACAGATGACTTGGACGTAGTGGAATGGATCTTATGTTATGAGCGTGACATTAAACAGAACAGAGGCGACAATAACCTTTTGCTGCCGAATTTGGTATTTTATCTGAAAAGAACTGCGCACGTCTGCCACAAGACGCATAAGAACGACCTGACCAAGTCAGAGATCTGTGCAAAGAAAATCTACAGAAATTCTGAGAATTGTCTACTAATGTGTAAGTATTATTAGCTCGGCTGTGATATTGTTTTCAACCGAATCGTGTGTTCCCTCACAAGTGACAGTGTAGGTCACGCAAAAGAACCCGTTGCTCCCAGAGCAGAGCACCTGCGGGGAAGGGCAGTTTTACGAGTTGACAGCTGCGCCGGCACCCCAGCGTGAGTCATTAGAAAGGATTCCGCAATCAATCAAAGCAGTTTCGCTTCCGTCGGGGAGGAAAAGAGCAGGAAAGGATATCGCGCGCGCTACGCCGGCTTCGTTTCCGTTCAATTCATTATCAGAAAACGAATGGGACGGCCACGCGTTGTGCATTCCCCCGAGGAACTGGCAGCGTTCGACGAAGGGCGGCCAGAACTCACCCGTGAAAGGGCTCGCCCTCGGCGCACCGATCCAGCCGTTAAGGCCTAAATATAGCCTGACGTAGCGTGAACGCGCGCACACGTTACGTCACGTTGGCGACAAGAACAGCGTCTATAGTTCGACCGATGGTTCGACGCACTGGCGCTGCCAACGTAACCGGACGCGGCCACCGCACTCCGATGGGCCCGGCGGATAATGACGCGCGCCCGTGCGCCAATAACGTCGAACTATTTCAGGTAGGGAAAGGGTTCGCAATTTTTTTTTGCTTAGTTTTGCTTACTTGCTTTTCCTAGCTTATCACGTCCCCTCATGAACGGAACTCCAAGCAAAGACTGCTTAGGCTTTAGTACAAATTTGTAAGATTTCCTCGCCTCAATGCAATTGTACGAATTGAGCCGGAACGCTAAGCACAGGCGCGCCTCGACGGGCATCGCAGTCGAAAAAAAAAAAAGTTTAAGAAATGCAATTTTTTAAAGTTCCTTGTGTCGGAACGGAACACTAGCTGCCGAGTAGTGCGTGAGAGGTTCCGTGAGGGGAGAGTTCATCGCCGCGATGCTATGTCACCCACACTGTCGCCCTTGCAAGGCTGCGTTATGCGCGTCTTCCTTGTCTACGCAAGCTCCCGCCTGCGTTTTGACTGCGCCTCGGTAAGGCCCAATTAAAACGCGCCAAGCGACTCAACGCGCTCGCTTGCCCACAACACGTGTTCAAAACTCGAAGGACGCTCAGCAGCGTCAGTTAGACATTGGGCCAGCCGAGAATCTAAAGCTGACCCGCAGCTAAAGTTCAAGTTGGCCCATCCCCAAATTTTGGTAAGTCCAACCCCAAATTGGATGTTGACTCAACCGTACATTTCAGATGTGCCAACCCCAAATTCACAATAGGCTTACCACAAAATTGAAATTGGCAAATCCCGAAACTTTAGTTAGGCCCCCCTACAGAAATTTCAATTTGACTCACCCCTCAATTTAGGTTGGCGGACATACAAATTTCATGTTGCCCCAACCCAAATTTGAATTTGGCCCACGCCTGCATTTCGCTTGGCCCGCCCCCAAATTTCAATTTAGCTCACCCCCAAATTTCAAGTTGACCTCACCTCAAATTTTAAGTTTACCCACCACTAAATTTCATTCCGTTCCTCATGCGTTTTTTAAAGGGCCCCTCACTAGGCCCCATAGCAAATTTTGGTTATATGCTGAAAGTTGTTACGTGTCCTCGAGGGAGTGTTCTGCCGGAAAAAAAAAATTCAGATCGGCTCATTAATAGCAGAGATAGAAATATTTCAGTGCCGAGAACCCATGATATCTAGAGGCGAGCGCCACTGCTCAGCGAGACACTCTCTCCACTTTTCTGCGTCTCTTCTCTGCGTTCTCCCATGGGGAACCAGCGCTGGAGTTTTCGCGACGCCTGCAGCGCCGCCCTGGCGGTCAGAACGTGCACAATGCGGCCTCTCCCGCGGACGAAAATTGCTACTGGTAGTGGCGTTGCGCGCCCTGAAAGTCGAAGGAAAACGAACGGACGCCGACGATACTGTTGCGTATACAAGTGCCCCAACTATGTCGGGATGACGGAGGATGTATCCCGTCTTGTCGCCCAGTCAAGCGGTGTCGGGCTGGTTTCTAAATCGAATTTCGCGTGTGTGCTTGATTTATTCGATAGTTAAGACGGTAAGCCGTGGCAGACAGTACCAAACAGCAGAATCTGCAGTCGGCATTTCGTCGGAAACAAAATGAGCAATAGCATGCACCATCTGGCATATGTACCAACCATTTTTCCTTCGTAATACCACCGCCATGCCCCTTCCAACGCCGCCGCACCAAGCGAAAGATACGAAAGGTAAATATTATCCGTTCATTTCCAAGAATTATGTGGGAGGGAAGCTGCCTTGTAATACGAGTTGTGTGCGCGTACTGCCGGCGAACGCGCGACTAAGCTGCCTATGTGTTTTTAAATATGCGCATGCGGATGAGGACTCGGCGCTGAGATGCATCCGCTAAATTTATGTAATTAATGCTAAACGTAGCCAGCGTTGTTACGGATCCAGCAGCGGAGCACTCAAACCTTTGCTTGCGCGAGTCAGCTGATGCGATAAAGCTTTCTTCTCCATTGACTGCTGTGGCGAGGTAACATTAGAATTTTTTATGTCTAGCCAGAGAAATATGGAATGTCTTCAGGCCAACTAATACTTCCGGAACCATAGCGCAGCACGACCGGAGCCGTAGCTGCTAGATTTGCGAGGCAGCTAGGCGCAACCGTTAAAGAAACACACATGCTCGCCGCGATACACTGAACAATATATAAAGCTTAAAAAGCTTCTTTCGTCATTTCTTCCCTTGATGGCGCTAGCTTCTTTACGAAAACTGTCCACTTGAAGCAGCGCGAAAACGGAAACATACGAACTATAATACGGCCGCGCACGTGGGTCTCGTCTGGTCGGGAGGCTGGAATATGCCGCGTCTCGTCGCCAGGGCGGCGTGCAACGCGCTCTTTTCGACGCGCCGCCTATCCAGCGCTGGTTCCCCATACCGGACCTCGAGGATCGTGTGACACATACGTCACAGGCGCCGCCTTCATTATTTTTCTCCACGCTTTCTTACGGCGCAGCGCATTTCCCTTGACGGCGTTGCGTGCGAGCTGTTGCGATTGTCTCGTTTTGCGCAGAACACGATTTTGCGCGCTGTGCACAAGCACATCTGACTAGCGCTATAAGTCTGTGCTACACGAATACTGAGGCAGGCACAAACGGATCACATATCGTGATCCCGCGCTGGAACACGACAGAAAATGACGTAGTTTCGGTGTCTGCACGCGCGACTGCACGAGGTGGGAACAAGCAGACGAAACGGAATTCCATCTCTCTTGTTGCGATGCGAAGTAAAACAAAAACCTGCAAACATTCGGTTCGTGGTGATGCGCTAACGCTCTGTCTCGTTGTTCTCTCTTGTGTGCTGTGTGTAGTTGTTGGCGCCTTAAAAATGTAGTGTAATGACGACGGCAACTACGGCCGCGCAGTCCTGGGCTGCGATTTTGTAGCGATATTTTTTCTCGATGCAAATGCTTTTCGTTGCTTTTGGTGTTCTCGAATGGTAAAAGTTGCGCTCCACCCGAGGTGGAGCATCGGCGGTGTGTCGCTTTGACTACCGCTTTGACTACTCACGAAGGCGAGAAGCGCCGAAAGGCATTGGCAATGGGACAAGGTATCGCTACAGAATCGCGGCCCTGTGGCCCGATTTGCACTCGTGCTATGTGCACTGCGTTCCATTTCGCATTGCAGCTGTCGCTGCGAATTTCGCGATGTTTTCTTCTTTTCTAACGTAACACATTCCTAACAAACCAGGGTACCTTGGTTTTTCACTATAATGTGTATCTTACGAAAGTATTGTACCGATACGGAGAAATTTTCATGTAGTAAATATGTAAGACAACCGCCTTATAAAGAAGCATTCGTTAGGCCCGCGCGGAATTTGCGTAGCCTGCACGTCTGATTACCTTGATAGCAGGGTAGCTAATTTTTCCTTTGTTGCAGGCATTTATTACTTTACTCATCGCGAACGAACTGCGGCATGTGCGATCTGTGGGGGTGGGGGCAGTGCAAATTGATATTGTATTATATAAATTTAGACACAATGAATCGGGCCAGTAGCAAAGGGAAAGGGCAGCGTATGGTAATTTTGTGAGCACTATCTGTTTTTTTTTACTTTAATAAATGCAGGTAAAGGACACTGATCTTCCTGAACGAAGAATAAAAGTAGTGTATGCGAAACTCCGCGCTGATGTTTAGTCATGCCCAGCTGCATGTGGTGCAGGGAGGAGGAGGGAAAACAAGAGGTGAGAAGCTGAGACATTAACCAGAATAAGTGTCCAGTCAGCTACTCATGCACAGACGGATGAGGTAAGGGCAAAAAAGATATGAAAACAATAGAAGATATTAAAAAAAAGGAACGTCTCAGTTCGCACATTCAGAGCTCTAAGCACGTAGATTATTTGTACATTTGTACGAGAGTTGTTCGCCGTTTTGATGCGCCAAACCTACGATAAAGCTTGACAGCTAGCAAGCGCACATCTCACGTGACGTTTATGGCAGTGGTTAAGGCACACGCACCGAGATGTTGACAGCATTCATTCGCAGTCGCAATGCTAAGGTTACATGAAAACATGTTGTTGGACTCGTTGGTATTTTATATTTCCCTCATCGGGAGCAATGTTCTTCCTGCTCACCGTATATCATGTGGCGCGTCTTTTACGCGCTTTCTAGTTATGATAATCAGCTCATAGTTTTTTCCTATGGTGCTGGTCATTAGGCTGCATGAATTATTATCGTTGAAGTCACGCAGGGGAACGAGAAAAAAAGATGGATATTTACGTCGTCGTCTACATGGTTAACAAGAAAAAGATGATTGAATAAAGCCTAATAAATCAGCGCACATTATTAAAGAAAGAAGTTGAAGAGTTGAGCTGTTTCATCGCTTTTTTTTTTCTTTCTGTAGACACACTCAAACATTCACGCATTGCTCTCTCATCGTCGACCCTGTGCCACCGGGCCGCGGTAAAACTGGAGCCTCACCTTTTCTCGTCTTTCCTTATGTCTCGTAGAGGGGCGCCAAGCAAAGTTTCGTGTAGAGTTAGTCGAAGGTTCAAAAGAGACACGCGCAAAACACGTCCCTTTGCCGCATGCGGTCGCTAAAATAAACAAGTCACTCAGACTCTCTTTTTTTTTTGTTTATCATCGGACTCACTCCCTCTCGAGCTCACGAACATTCTTATCAGCTGGGGTCATTCTGACTTACCGAAAAACCGGTCTCACCAGTCGGTTTGAGTCTGAGTGATTATGAGTGAATTGACTCATGAGCGAGTTTGCCGACCAATGACAACAGCCGCACTCTGTGGAGAAGAGAGAGAGAGAACTAAACTTTTATTTTCCGAAACGGTAAACCGAGTCAGAACCCGGTTCACCCTAGGTGGGAATATTCCTTATTCCAAGAACCCTCTGGCTTGGGCTGCCTCTTTGGCCCGGGCGACGAGACTGCGTTGGTCATCCAGGTCGTCGGAGGAAAGCTCGGCCTCCCACATTTCAGTTATCGTATGGATCTGCGGTGAGTTGGGGCGCCCTTTTTGTGCTTCTATGGGGCGGCTTTCTTTGGAGTCGTCTTGTGGAGCTTGTAAGGTAGGGTCTGTAAATGTGTCACGCAGTGGGCAATCCTGAACCATGTGTTGCAGGGTGCCTGGAACGTCGCAATGAGGGCATATGTACGAGTACTGCGTAGGATACAGTCTGTGCATCATTATTCCGTGCACGTAGGTGTTGGTCTGTAGGCGGCGCAGGATGACTTCTTCCTCTTTGCTCAGATTCTTGTGTGGTAAAGCGTGCATTCTTCTGCTGAGTCGGTGGTGTTGCAGAAGCTCAGAGTATTTTAGGGCGATGTCATCAACTTTGGTGGCCGGCCTAGTGTGGGATGGCAGGAAAGCCCGCCTGGTATGCTCGCGGGCAGCGGCGTGTGCCGCCTCATTTCCTGTCATGCCCTGATGGCCTGGAACCCAGTTGATGTAGGTGTCGGGGAGCGGGGCACGTGCGATGCGATTTCTTTCGTATTTTGAGCGCTGTTTCTGATACGCGGCCTTTTTGATAGTTGCAAGCTCCTGCTTGGGAGTCTGTTAGTATTACTGCTACTTCAGTGCAAGTTGTTATTGCCAGAGCAATCGCCGTTTCCTCGGCAGTCTCAGGGGCTCTTGCTCGGATGCTGACAGCTGCAAGTTCTTTGCCTTGGTGATCCGTGACGCTTAGAGCAAAGGCGTTTCGTTTAATATACCGGGCAGCATCGTTGTACCTCGTATCAGGGTCTCTCCCGTATTTCTTGCTGAGTGCGCGGATTCTGCTTTGCCGACGCTCCTTATGATAAGTTGGATGCATATTGCGCGGTATACTTGCCACGCTGATTCAGTCCCGGACTGCAGGTGGTATTCTTGCTTTCTGGTCTGTGTCTGCAATGAAGCTTTCACTGTATTTGAGGTAGCGCAAAGCTGCACGTCCGGTGGGTGTGAGCTTGAGCCGCTCTAGTTGGCTGATCTTATGAGCCTCGACAAGCTCTTCCGACGTATTGTGGACGCCGAGCTTGAAGAGTTTCTCCGTTGATGCCATGGGTGGGAGCGTTAAGGCTACTTTGATTGCCTTTCGAATGACAACATTGAGTTTTTTTTTGTTTCTGCCGGCTTGAGCGTCAAGTAGGGAGTTCCGTAGGTGATACGGCTAGTCAGGAGAGCTTGAATTATGCTTAGTGTGTCGTGCTCCTTGAGTCCGCCTCTTTGGTTTGTGATCCTCTTGACGAGGTGCGTAACTTGTGACAGTGTGCGTTGGAGACGCGGGAGAGTGGCCGCCCCTGATCCGTCCTTGTGGATGGGAAGTCCGAGTACGCGAAGAGAGTCGACTGTAGGGATCTTGGTTCTGTTGAGCGAGACGCTAGGATTGGGTTCGATATAGTTAGGTGGTCTCCCTCGTGTCCGTGCTCTCATGATGAGAAGCTCCGACTTTTCGCGTGCGCATCGGAGACCGCAGTCTCGGAGGTATCTTTCGATAATGTGGACGGCTTCTTGTAGATTGCGTTCTTGTTGTCAAGTAGTAGGTGCTTTGGTCCAGAGCGTGACGTCATCGGCGTAAAGGGCATGGCATAGGTTTGGGATGGTGTTCAGTTGTTTCGGTAGGTTGATCATTGCGATATTGAAAAGGAGGGGTGAAATAACTGATCCTTGTGGGGTTCCTTTGTTGGGTAGCCGAAATTTATCGCTTTGGTTGATAAATTTCGATTTTGGTCAAAAATTGGTCGATCGAGATCTGGGTTTTGTGCACCGCCGTACGTCTTTCTGCTTGCTGATGAAGTGGACTTGTCGCTGCTAAGTTTTTGCGGAAGCTCACGAAGGAGATCATCCTCCGATCCAGCATGATTGTGTATCAGTCTGCGCAGATCTTGCCTTTGTTGCGTTTTGGTACGATCGGTAGCTAAGAGAGCGCGTAGGAGATGCCAGGTTTTCTTGGTGCTGAGTGTCCCTTGTATGCTGTCACAAAAGGTGTGCCAATTTTGCCTGCTAAGTTGCTCCGCGTAATCTTGGGCCTGTATGGTGAGAAGGGCGATTCGTTGCTTAAGTTTTCTATTGAGCTTTTGTCTCTTCCACCTCTTCAGGAGGCTTCTTTTGGCCTCCCAAAGATGACGGAGATGCGGGTCGACTACGGGAGTGTTGGTGCTTAGCTAGATGCTCTTGGTGTAGCTTTCTGCGGTGATGAGAAGGCCCTTGAGCCAATGGTCGATGTCATCGATTGTTGTGTTGCCGCTGAGGTTGTCTCTGAAGGACTTCCATTCTGTTAGTCGAGCAACTCCAGTCTTGGTTGGTTTCCGGTTATGCGCAATGTCAAGTTGGATAATGTGGCGGTCGCTTCCGAGCGTCTCCGAGAATGACTCCACTCGGCCCAGTGGACGTTCGCTGTGAACGTAAGGTCCGGGTTTGTGTCCCTGGAGACACTGTTCCCGACTCTCGTGGCCTGCAATAGGTCGTTCCAGAGGGTCAGCCTGTGGTGTTGAGCAGCGTCGTGCACTCGCCCTCCCTTCTTGGTGGTGTTTGGATAAGCCCATGCTGTATGTGGGACGCTGAAATCTCCCATTATAACAATTTGATGGCCTTTCGTGCGTTTCCTCAGTTCACGGACAAAGTGGTCGAATTCCGGAAGTTGATCACGAGGAGGGCTGTATATGCTGGCGATAAAGAGACTTTGCTGCGTTTTTCTGTCTGGTATGATCTCCACTAGAGTGTGCTCGATAGGGATGTCTTCTATTTCGTGTTCGTGCGTTGTGAGAGTTTTCTTGCTAAGGATGGCTGTGCGTTGAGTTTGTGCATGAGCGATGTATCCTTGAAGTCGGACGTTGTGGGTATTGGTTTCCTGTAGGCCAATAACATCAGGGTGGTCCAGTTTGACGAGTTCTTGTAGGTTTGCATACCGGGGACGGAATGATTGACAGTTCCATTGTCAGATGCGCAGAGTATTTTGCGGGCTCTTTGTTGTGGTTTTAGGTGTCGCCATCATGAGGATCTTCAGCTTCACAGGCAGCTTCATGGTTGGGTGAGATCAAGCGGGTGGCATTACGACTGTTCGTGCGAGCCTTCTTTCTACCCTGCTCGGTCGTGTTGAGAAGGCTGTCGAGGTAGGACTTGGTGAAATAATTGTTCTTTGCGTGTGCTATAAAATTGTTCACCTGGGCTGTTAGGCTGGTAACCTGGCTTGTGAGAGTGGCGACTTGATTTGCGAGGCTGGTCACTTGGGTCTTAAGGGTCGCAACCTTCTCGACAATAGGCTTGGTGATGTTTTCAATCAGGCCAAGGATGTTCTTTGTGAAGACGTCCTCGAAAGTCTGGAGGTGCTTTTGAACTCTAGCTTCGATAGGGGAATCAACTGCCTCCGTGGTTAGCGCTGTAAATGATTGTTTGCTTCCCTGTTCATATTCTTTGCATCATTGGAATAGTCTGTCTATGAGACTTTGTTGATCTTGTAGCTTCCTCTCGAGGGCTCTTACGGTTACCGCTTCTGCCGATCCGACGCCGGCACTGCCTGAGCTGCTGGCCAATTCAGCGTAATTCAGACGTTTTCGGGAACGCGACCGCGATCTTGATCGTGATCTTGACGTGGGTCTGCTAGTTCTTGCGGGGCTACTGGAGGCATCACTTGAGTTGGCGGCGCATCCATTGGCAGCACCTAGTTCAGGGAACTCATCGCGGTTGGAGCTCCATCGACTGTCTCGCTCTTGGATCCTGTTTTGCCATTGCTGTCTTACTTGGTAAGGCGGTGGGTTGGGCTTGAACTTTTTCTTGCATTCTTTTCCAGCCGTTTCGTGTCCTTCTCCGCAAATCTTGCACGTGGGATGGCAGTCATGGTTCGGGGGTTGGTTTGTTTTGCCACATTTGTAGCAGAAATTTGGGGTTAGTTTTGGGCAAACGTCTTGACGATGTCCGAGGTTGCCACAGGTTCGGCAATACTGAACTGATTTGCGGTAGGGCTTGCATCGGTAGTCGCCGCTCTGATAAATGATGTTGTAGGGGACGTGTGGGCCCTCAAAATAGATGACCGCCGCCGTAGACTGTCCGGGCATGCGGGCGTTGAGGACTGTATAGCGTGCTGGCACTCGAATTCCATCCATTAGTTCAGCACTGCAAGTCCCCGGCGTGATACCGTAGATAACACCTTTGCTGACATCTTCGGGTAGACAAGAATTGGCTTTTACATTGTAAATGTTGCCTCCAAGCTGTATGTTAGTGACCTTGGCTAAGTTTTGAGCGTAGTTCTTGTTTGCTGTCCTTGCAATGATGAGGTTTTCTTGTTTTTGCATTTGTACTCGCACGTTGTCCTGGAATTCTTTTTGCAATATTCCGCTGGATCTTCCGACTGCGTGAGTGACTGCGACGAGTGACCATTTGGCGAGTTCAATGCCAGCTTGGGGGCAGTAGACAATCTTGATGTCATCCAAAGGTAGCGGTGGCATTCTGGATTTGCGCGGCGGCGGCGGCATGGCTGGCTGTTGTGTGGATGGGGTCACTGCAGGGGCTTTGACACGCGTGATTTCCTTCTTGCCTTTCATTTCCCATGTCAGCCATTGGTCGTTGGGGTCTATAGTTCTGCCACTGTTTTTTTCGTAGGTCCAAGATTGCGCGACGTCGGCTTCTTCCGCTGAGTCTGTATGCATTGCGCTGGTTTCTTCTTGTCGTTCGCTTGACGTCGCGTCCGTCGCGGGTGTTTCTTGGCTCATCTCAAAGTCTGCTTGCCAGCCGCAGCGCCTGTGAGCACCCAGCCTCCTCTTCGACTCACAGTGCACGTGCGACGCACGTGCGGCAGCGAGCGCTGTTGGCCTTCTTTGACGCGCACCGTGTGCCTGTTGCACGTGTGACGGTGGTTCTCCCCGGCGGGCCGGTGGTGTCTCGCGCGGCGCTAGGCTTAGCAAGGCGCGGGATGGTCGGTGAAGATGAAGCTCGAAATCTTGACCAAAACGCACTCACTTTCAAAGTAGGTGGTATCCGCTTGTTCCTTGCAGCTTGCCGATTCTGTCGGTGCAAGATGAAAGGGCTGAGTGGCCTTTCTGTAGAAATGAGCGCAAGACGCAGGAGCCCATGTGAGGCACGTCAGTACTACACGGCCCCCTAGCGGAGAGTGCCCCCTGAACATCTGTGGAGAAATAAAAAATAATGCCCATGAATCTAGCTTTAGGAGCTTTAGGTCAAACGACTCTAACACTGCACGTGCAGTAACTTCCATGGTATTTTCGTAGGTTAAACCCGTTAAAGTAGTCCTAAATTGAATTTCTCGATTTATTGAGTATATGAATGCGCTTGTACTTAGGATCTGTTGGCAGTTTACATTTGTTTGGCGTTCTGCCTTTTCAGACATGCCCCTTCCATGCTCAAGTTTCCTTTCATGGGTGGTTTGCATATAAAATTAGGCACAGAAGAGGAGACGTGCCTGATTACTACAGTGTTGGCATCGGCAAGTTAAACAATCTTACGCTGGGATTAGTCGGCGATGGACAGCAATATTTAAAATACAACATGTCAGGCAACTTTAAACGCATATTAGTGTGTACTAATCAACAGAAAAAAAAACTTCGACGAAAGCCTAAATAATTAAAGAACAAGAGAAATAACGCCAGAACAGTACAGTGACGCGAGTACAAATAATGTACACAAATTACTGCAGCATCCTTGGAATCCTGCCTTCAGTGATGTACTAGAAATCATTTCAGCCTAAATAAATAACATATATCCTTCTAAGAGGTTTCGTGTATGAAAGAGAACAGAAAGGACATAATAAACTCCATTTCACTCTGTATAAATCACTCGTCGTGCTCACTTTAACAACTTGGACCATTAGAAAACTACTGGCATCGCATTAGTCAGCAAAACGTATAGCCTTAATACTCGCGTCCCATACCAAAGGCAGTGAATGAGAGTAATAACTTATGTGCGAGAAGCGTACTTTAAGTATTAGATCACTATGTATCAGCGTTCAGTTCAGACCCTACATCAGCCGCAGTGCTTTAGGGTCTGTCTCGGTGCAACACTTCTCTGCTTCGTGCGCCTCGCCTAATTAGTGCGCCTTGATTTCCCACGGGTGTTCTGTCAACCGTCTTTAATGTTCGCATTCGTTTGAGTCTCGGTTCTCAAGTTCTTTTTTCGTGTTGTTCCTCTCTAACATGCCAGAATAAGGAAGCTGGCTTACTTCGATGCAGAGCCTAATGAAAGTCACATACAAAAAGTAATTGCTGTAAGCTAGATAAAATACAAAGACTGGCTTCACGTTTTATATTTAACAAATACCAGCGATTGCACTCGCAAACTCAACTTTGCAAACTAGCTCACCTTCAACCACTAGAACAAAGAACAGAGTATGAAAAGCTTAAATTACTATTTCTAATAATTAAAGATCAAGTAAAAATTGACAGATCAAAGTACATAGAAATATGAACTGGGGAAACATCAAGACACCGGAATAACACGTACATTCCTGCTCCGAGACACAACAGCGATTGCTTTAAGTAGTTTTTTTCCGCGGGCAATCAATGAGTGGAACAGGCTGCCGAATTCCATTGTTTCATCTGAATGTGTACCTTCTTCCGTTAAAAAACTAAATGACTTAGTGTTTAACGATGTATAGTGTATTTTATGCATTGTTTGCTGTGCTTCAGTGTAAAGAGCTTTGGCTATCCCTTGTCAATTATTGTTATATGTTTATAGTTGTTTGTATAAGGAGTGCTTATTTTTGAGTATGTATCCTCCTGTATACCCCTGTTATAGCCCACATGAGGCTGACAATATAATGAAATGAAATGGGAGCGGACAGCAAGAGAAAGAAGGCTGCGGTTACTAAGAGCACGCGCAGTAAAAGCAATGCTATAAAAAGACAAATCTTCATTTCTTTGACATAGCCCAGCCATAGTATATAGTGCGCCGTCACCCCACCGGCTGGTGGACTCGAACTCTGGGGAGAACCTTGAGAATGTGCTCAGTACACCTCCTCCAGGTTCCGGCAACTCCCGTCAGGTTTCGAGCCCACAGCAGAGTGCAACGCACACAAGATTGCGCTCAGCGCGGCGGTAAGGGGCACTTTCAAGGTAGAACCGCTTCCGAGAAACGTCCACCCGCAATTCAACGAGGGGCGCCGAAAGGCGAGGGCCCGAGCACTGCTGAAATCGACCGCCAACTGCCCGGGCCTGGCGGCATTTGTAGACGCGGCCCAGTATGGGCGCAGCGACCGGTACGCGGCCGTCTCAGTACGCTGGGATGGCGCGATAATTAACGCAGCATCGGTCAAGGGGGTAACGTCCGAAGTGGCCGAACAGGTAGCAATAGCCATGGCAATGAGAGACCCCGAAAGTCCTTACGTCTACACAGATTCGCGATCGGCGGCAAGAGCATTCGCCTCGGGCTCGATATCCCGGGAAGCGGCGGCCGTCCTCGGCAGCGAGGGAGCCGCGGGTCAGCACATCGTCAAATGGTTTCCGGCCCACATGGGGGCCGACGTGCACCCCGAATTTCCCAACGCCAACGAGCTGGCACACGGACGCGCGCGAGGACTCACGCACCGCGGCGATCGTGGCGAGCGGGGTGGCGGGGAGGGAGGGGAGCACCGAGACCCGCTGCTCACCTTTAACGAAATAACATCACACTATCAGCTGTCGAGGAGGACCTTCCCACTCCCCCACGCTAAACTCACTAGACCACAGTCATCGATATTGAGAATGCTTCAGACAGGGTCGTTCCCCTCGAGAGGCAGACTGAGCCGCTATTCACCAGAAGTAGAGCCGCAATGTCCGGATTGTGGCGAATCTTACTGGTCGCTAGCGTACATGCTCTGGCAATGCTCCGCGTTAAGCGGCACCGTGTTCACTAAAGAAGAAGACTGGGTGGACGCCCTGCAAAGCGACGACCACCAGACCCAGCTCCGGGCCGTCCAGAGGGCTCACGAAAGGGCGGAGGCTCACGGGCTTCCCGTACCAACGTGGGTGCGGCCCGCGACCCGTGCCGCCCACTAAAGCAAGAGTGGGTGGGGAGGGGTTCCTCAGGACACATTAAAGTTATTTCCTCCTCCTCCTTTGACATCGAAGGCAGCTGTCTCGTCTAGTTTGTGCGGCATGATACCATAGAGAAAGATGTTCAACAAGAGCGGACACTCCCATAGAGCCCAGACGCCGAATTTACTGTAGCGCACCAAACGGATGGGGTTAACTTCCGGTTTCAGTTTTGGCCGCGTGTTTTGAACGCTAGCTGGCACGCGCTACGCTGGCTGCGATACTCGGCGCCTTTATTTTTCTTCTGCTGTTCAATCTCCCGCTGTCTTAGGGTGGAATCGTTTATTTAATTAAAATGATTGCGAACGATCGTTACAAGCCTGCATCGAATCTGTACCACGTGCAGTTTCATAATGTAGACGCAAAACGCCTTGTAAATGTTTATTTCTCTCTATATAACTGCTCGTTCCGTGCTTTTTGCGCGTTCATCCAACGTTGTGGTACCAGGTAGGCAGCAGTAGTTTCCGCACGAAGCTCCACCGGACGGCATTGGCTGAAGAAAGTAAATTACAAATATGTGTCATTTTGGTATTTAGCCATTACAGGAATACTGCGTGCAGAGTGGAAACGTGCGAAAGTGCTGGATTTGCGTCATTACAAACAAAAGCAATTCGCTGTTACATATATGGCGTCAGAAATAGCCGACTCCTTCCAAGCCGTACAGTAAATCATGAAGAAAACATCTGACTTCCATTGCAAGCATTACCCTATTCACGGGTATTATTTGCTGCAATTTAAGGGCGCATATGCATGGGCGACTGCGCGTTTCCAAAACAACTTGGCCACAGCCGACGCGATACGTTATATACACAGGGCTCTCAGCCAGATTAGGCTAGACACTCGCAGAATGCCTTCTGCTCGCACTCAAGAGAAATGTGTGGGTGCAAAGCCTGTTTTCAGTTGTTCAGAAGACAGAAATTTCGAGTTCTTTGTTTTTGAGCTCCCGGGCGTTATCTTTTGCGCGTTCTGCCGGTGCAAGCAACACACTCCAGTATTATCGCTCTTGGCAATCGCTCGTCGCGTCTTAGACTAGCGTGAGCAGCGAAATAAAGTACGAGTTGCGGGGCCATAGAAAGCGTCACAAACTTGTCTCACTAATGCTCAGTACACGCACCACGGCCGGCTTGCTTATTTGCTAACTGCTTCACAACTTCAGGGGCGGCTAGCATGCCTCGAAGGTATCCCAAGAAGTTACGAAATTAATTACAATAATTTTAGGAGTCAGAGAATGCGTCACGAACTTGTCCCACTAAGATTTAGTACACGCGAAACGAACTGCGGCACACAGCCGAGCTGCTTTTCGCTGAATCCATCACAACGTCGGGCGGGGCCACTGGGCTTGAAAATTAGCCAAAGAAGTGACAAAATTAGTTATAACAATGTTGTGGGTTAGAAAAAGCGCCAGAAATCGTCCCGGTAAGAATGAGTACACTCGCAACGGCGTCACACGGCCCAGGTGCTTTTCCCTAACTGCGTCACAAAGCCGCGTGCGTCAAGCGCACCCGAACACGAGCGAAATAAGTTAAAATAATGTTGGTGCTCATAGAAAGCGTCGTAAACATCTCCCAGTACGAGTCATTAAGGCAAATTAACTACGCCAGTCCGGCCGAGCTGTTTTTCGCTAACTGCGTCACGAGTCTCGGTAGCGTGCCGTTAAAGCCAAAATTGCTTGAAATGCGTCGCAGACACGAAAACAAGATTTCTCACCTTGCCCTAGTCCAATAGTGTCGTGCCGAAGTGGAGAAGAAACGCAAGCAAATGCCGGGAGCCCAACAAACCCGCTACATCCAAAAGAAACGGGTCGCCGAAGAGGCGAACTTCACATGCGCAGCCGGCTTCGCTGGCCTATATATCTGGCGCATGACGTACGCATCTGTCGCGCCTAACGTGCCGTTAGCACAGTGAAAGAACTTTGAACAAGAGCGAACACTCCCATACATAGAGTTAGTAGAACAACTCTAGAGGAAAAGCTGGGCCGGAAAAGTGGGAACCTCTAGGGCGCCGCCCTGTTGCTACTGGTCAATGTGGCCAGCGCAATTACTATTAAAAGGGCTGAAAACAAGTACAAGTCACCTTATGTTTTGTCATCTAAAACGCATACCCGATGGCTTTATGAAGGTGGTGCGTTAATATTAAGTTTATAGGAAGGGATCGCTAAGTATGTGACTTATGTAAATCACGATGTGCGCATTCATGCAATAAAGGATGACGCGAATTTCGGTTTCGAATCTGTTTTCTGGATGCGTAGTAGTTTCGTACAGTTTAGGTTTGACATGCGATCGCGCGTCGACATCGGACGCTATGGCACACTCGTGCCTTACGTGCGACCGAAGGCCCGAAGTGCTCTGGCATATACCTTCACATGTAAGTAAACGAATGTATCTCCTTGTTGAGAATATCACGTGAGTAGGCCGCTCTTGTGGTGCATCACAATCGTTTGAGAAGCGTCACAGTAGAGCATTTTTCTGCATGCGGAGCGGTGTTTTTCTTTGCAGGTTTCCCTTCAGTAAGAAATTGCTGGACAGGCGGACCAGCGCACCGGAATTGTACTGGCGAAGCCACAAGCAACTCAAAGAATCTGTTTAATTGTTGCACTTTGAACAATCATGCTTCTACACAGGCCACAGCAGAAAAACAGCCTGATGCCAAGTATTTCTGTGCCACGAAGTAATCAAGAGGCGAGTGCCTAATGCGGACGAAATCAAGTGCATCGAGACTTAGAACGACAGAAAGCTGAGCTAGTTGGTAAGGATTCGCTATGCAAAACAGAGGTGAGGCGTGCAGACAGGACACAAGAGTAGAGAAGTGGGCGGCGCTCGTGTTGTTTGCTTGTAAATACTCTATAGTACTCTCTACTCTATATAATATTTTCCTGTCTGCATGCCTCACCTGCCTTTTGCATAACGAGGGCATCAACCCACATGTTAATAGCGTAGGCGTTTTATTAACTGTACAATATTTTCAACACTTCCTTGCATGCCATTTCATGTGGATTATCTTTTCTGGTCACAAATTTGTGCAGCGAATCTATTTGCATGATCGACTCCGGACCTGCGGGACCGTTCACTTGCACTTGATGCTGAGTCTTCTACATGTATCCATAAACTGCAGATATGCACATCAGATCCCTGCGAGCATTTTGGAAATTCAATTATTTTAGACAACAGGCACATATGCAATACTGTCATAATCTCAAATACCACTAAGCAGCTGGGACACATTTTTGTTGGCCATACTCGCAGGTAAAATAAGCAGATCATGTGGACAGCTCCAGCTCATTTTCCTTAAATCAGTGTGTGCAAGGGGTATGCAAAGATAATGTTTTTCTCGCGCACCGATTATTTTGCTGTATAAGCAAGAGAACCCACCACGTTCGTGTAACGTATCTTGTGCATCACACTAATATGTGCTTTAATTTACCAAGTGAGATGAGTTACTTTTATGGCTCATTCAGTCATATCACACTGCAAGCTGCATTCATCAATCTTCAATTGTATTTTGCAAATGTTTAATGAAACATGTTTCCCTTTTATGCAGATATGCAATGGCAAGCCCTTCCGTGTGTTCCAAAGTTAAATTTAAGCTCTAAATTAAGGAAGACATTTCTAGTCAGTAACAACAAGCAAATATGGTGAATGCAGAGTATCAGAAGCCAAGGTACAGAAATTATGAGAAGTGTTGAATGATTTTAAGAAAAGAGTCATATTTGAAGATGCAAGACTCTTTAGTGGAGGTCAAGCAAGTCAATATAGGTAGAATACTCTGCAAAATTGTGCGCGTGAGGGGATGTCAAACAATGGGTCAGGAAATGCGTTGTTTTTCTGCAAAACAAAAGCTGATTGTCATTACATAAGTCACTTTAGTATCATGGGACTGCTGCTTGATAAATTCAGAAATAAACCAAAAAACAAGACACGCCAAAATGAAAAAAAACAATTTAATGATGCTTTCTCCACACTGGGATAAAAAAAAAACCCATCGCATCTGATGTGGACATATCAGACGCCTTGTGAAACACTAAAGGAAAATTTCAGTTTCCAGCTATGGCACTTGCCGCATAGATGTGGGGGGCCTTGCACTAATAGTGATAGTTACCACTGCATTTAGAAATTGAAAGCATTCATGCGGACAAGGATGATTCTATATATTTTTGGCTACCACTTCAAATGCCTCCACCAAGTGTTACAATGCTGCACGCAGCCATACTAAGGATGTCGCAGCAACACCTGCATGTAAAAAGCAGAAGCAGTCAAAGTGCTGGTGTATATTGGACACTATGTTTGAAAACTTTTAGACAAGAAGAGTGCAAGAAGCAGACATAACAACTGCATTTATTTCCACAATTCCCCATTTGAATGGCCTTTTCTTTTTGCTTTGTTGCGTTTCGCCTGCGACACGCGGTTTTGCCGGCGCGACTGCGGCGGGGCGGCAGACATTTTGGCCCGTTCGTCGTCGCCGCAACGCTCCCCGCCAGGTGTTTCCAGGCGTTTCCAGGCATGTTCCGATGCCACGTGTCTTCATGTGCGTGTGTGAGTGTATGTGCCATTGTGCCCAAACCGGGCGATGCGAAAGCAGGGATCACCCTCTCATTCCAGTCATTGTGCCCGAACCAGGCGGTGCGACAGCAGGGATCACCCTCTCATTCCAGTCATTGTGCCCGACCGGCAGCGCTACGACAGTGTGCGTCACCATTAGCCCATTGTACATTCACGTGCTCGTCTATTGAGGGGTTCCTTCTTGCCCTCAACTGCGAGAGTATAAAAACAGCTGCCCCCGGACGCCAAAAGGGAGGGCTCCGATTTCTTCTGTTGAGTAAAGTGCTCTCCCGTCTCTCTACTTCGGTCAAACCTGACCGCCAACTCTTTGCGATGTTAAAATAAACAAGTTGTTTTGTTGTTACCAGACGACTCATGCTTTGCCGGGACCTTCGAATGCTTCCAGTTGTACCCCAGGCCGCCAGGCCAACGCTACCCTTGGGGCTTGCGACCCAGGTACAACCACGGGCGTCAGCGCCGAGTTCCCAACAACCGATGCCATCGGTGGGATCCAAACATCTGGTGGCAGCGGTGGGATCCAAACATCTGGTTGGCAGCGGTGAGATCGCCTCCGACTTCAAACAACTGTCTGCCAGCGGTGAGATCGCGACAACGGAGGCCAGCAGCGAAGATATGCAGTTGACTGTATGCTGAGCAGCTCAACGACGATCCGGGAGCAGTGCAACGAGCCCTGTGTGATGACTGGTTGCCTGCAGCGAAACGACTGCGCGGAATTCCTGCCTGCGAGGTTTGGTGAGTGCGGGACTTTCTTCTTCTGAGCTTTGCCAGGCTTTTGTTAGTGTCAGAAACAGAGCTGGTAATTGTGGTTGTCGTTGCTGCCGGGTTAGTTTGCGGCAAGACAATAGTAAGCAGTAGAGAAAGCAGCATTCAGAGCAGCCATGGATTTGAAGTCGTTGCGCAAACCGAAATTGTTGGAGCTTGCAAGAGAGTTGGGTCTGGATGTCTCGGACAAACTCAGAAAACCAGAACTGCTAAAGGCTATTCTTGAGTTAGAGGCTGAGGATGACGAGCTGTCGGAATGCCTTGAGACTATTGAGGAGAGGTCAAAAAGACAGGAGCGCGAACTTAAAGAGCAAAAAGAGAAACAGGAGCGCGAACTTAAAGAGCAAAAAGAGAAACAGGAGCGCGAACTTAAAGAGCAGAAAGAAAAAGAAGAGCGTGACCGTCAACACGCTTTGGAAATGAAGCGTCTTGAGGTAGAGATGGAACGCGCTCGTAATGGAAGTCAGGCACACGGTGCAGGAGAACGCGTATTGTTCAAAATGACTGACCTGATGCGGCCGTTTAAGCTTGGAGAGGACATTGGTTTGTTCCTGGTTAACTTTGAGCGAACGTGCGAGAAGCAGGGGTTCTCTCGGGAAACGTGGCCACAGCGCTTGCTCACTTTGTTACCCGGCGAGGCGGCCGACGTAGTCGCTCGCTTGGATAGAGAGGAGGCAGAGGATTTCGACACAGTGAAATCGAGTCTTCTAAAAAAGTACCGGCTGTCTGCGGAGGCGTTCCGTCGGAAGTTTCGGGAAAATGAGAAAGGCAGAAGTGAGTCATATACAGAGTTTGCGTATAGGCTTATGTCAAACATGCAGGAGTGGCTCAAAGAAGAGAAAGCGTTCGGTGACCACGATAAAGTTCTGCAGTGTTTCGGGCTAGGACAGTTTTATAGTCGGTTACCGGAGAACGTGCGATACTGGGTCTTGGATAGGCCAGACGTTTGTACGGTGGCTAAAGCCGCTGAGCTAGCCGAGGAGTTTGTGACGCGTCGGGCTCGCGGAGC
Source organism: Dermacentor variabilis (assembly GCF_050947875.1). Taxonomy (NCBI): domain Eukaryota; kingdom Metazoa; phylum Arthropoda; class Arachnida; order Ixodida; family Ixodidae; genus Dermacentor; species Dermacentor variabilis. The sequence goes on from NC_134571.1 coordinate 168,577,924, forward strand.
TAAGGACGGTCAAAAGGGTGAATTTGTCTCGAAGTTTGAGAGGCCGAAGTTCACACCCATGAGAGCAAAGGGGAACACGCGTAGTGCGGATGCGAGTGGAAGCAGTGCGACCGAACCTAAGGAGACGGCGGCAGCCGAAGCCGAACGCAGAAAGCGGTTCGAGATGAGGCAAGCGCGCGTTTGTTATACGTGCCAGAAGCCGGGTCACTTTTCGGCGCAGTGTCCGGAAACAACACCAAAAGTTGTGTTTTTTTCAATAGGCAGCACTGACGAGAACATGAAGCTTCTCGAGCCTTACATGCGAGACCTCCTCGTGAACGGGAAAGAGTGCCGAGTGCTTCGCGATTCCGCAGCTACGATGGATGTAGTTCACCCGTCTTACGTAGAACCCCATATGTTCACGGGCGAGTGCGCATGGATCAAGCAAGCCGTGGAAGCTCATAGCGTGTGTCTGCCGGTAGCAAAAGTGCTTATTGAAGGACCTTTCGGAGCGCTTGAGACGGAGGCGGCAGTGTCATCTATGCTGCCACCCCAGTACCCGTACCTATTTTCAAACAGGTCCGATCACCTCCTGCGCGAGAAGGGGCTTTTGTTTGGTGAAGCTAGTGTTCAGGCCTTAACCAGATCGAAGGTTCGGGAGCTCGCTGCAAAGGCGGTAGTTGCGGGGCCGACGTTATCAAACAACGAAAAAGGGTCAGAGGCGCAGCAAGCTGATATTCAGAGCACGCCCGAACTGAATAAACTTGAGTCTGTAACGTTAAAGGCGCCAGATACTGGAGAGGAAACGCCCGACACGGGAAAGTTAGAAGAGCTATCTACTGATTTGCTCATCGCGCCTACGTCAGACGGACTTGATAGGTTGCTAAAAGTCAGCCGGTCGGCTTTGATAGCCGAGCAAAAAAAGGATGGCAGCCTGGAAAACGTGCGCTGCAATGTCAAAGAAGGTATCGCCAGGAAAACTGCGCGTTTTGTGGAAAGAGGTGGAGTCCTGTACCGGAAGTATCTAGACCGAAGAGGAGTGGAGTTCGATCAGCTGATCGTGCCTCAATGCTATCGTCAGGATCTGTTGCGCTTGTCACACGGGGGTTCGTGGTCCGGACACCTAGGAGTTAAGAAAACTAAGGACCGTCTCTTGCAAGAGTACTATTGGCCAGGGTGTTTTCGGGACGCAGACCATTTCGTGAGGACATGTGACACTTGTCAGCGGGTGGGCAAACCAGGGGACAAATCAAGGGCGCCGTTGAAATTGGTACCTATCATAACGGAGCCTTTTAGACGGCTCGTTATTGATACAGTGGGACCTCTGCCGGTAACAGCCACGGGGTACAGACACATTTTGACTGTGATCTGCCCAGCGACAAAGTTCCCTGAAGCAGTGCCGCTTAAAGAACTCAGCTCAGTTGAGATAGTTAATGCACTACTGTCCATATTTGCGCGAGTTGGTTTCCCTGCGGAAATCCAATCAGATCAGGGCACAGTGTTTACTAGCGCTTTGACGACAACTTTTCTCGAAAGGTGTGGGGTAAAGCTGTTACACAGCTCAGTGTACCACCCACAGTCGAATTCCGTTGAGAAGCTCCACTCCGTCATGAAGCGCGTGTTGAGAGCGTTGTGTTTTGAACATCGAACTGACTGGGAGCTGTGTCTGCCTGGGGTGATGTTTGCTTTAAGGACCGCGCCGCATGCGGCTACGGGGTTTTCGCCAGCTGAACTGGTGTACGGTCGCTCGCTTCGATCTCCGCTTCGCATGCTTCGAGAATCGTGGGAAGGTAGGGGCGACGACCCAGTCATGGTGGAGTACGTACTTAAGCTCCTCGAACGCTTAAGAAGGGCACAGGAGTTGTCAGGTGAAGCAATGACAAAGGCCCAGCAGAGGGCCAAGGTTTATTATGATTGGACAGCCAGGGCCCGTCGTTTTGAGGTGGGCGATGAGGTCATGATATTGCGCACATCGCTAAACAACAAACTAGACGTGCAGTGGGAGGGCCCAGCACGAATTGTTCAGAAACTGTCGGACGTTAACTACGTGGTAAGTCTGCCAGGAAAGCGGAAAGCACAGCAAGTTTACCACTGTAATCTGCTCAAACCTTATAGACAAAGGGAAGCAGTGGTGTGCATGATGGTAAACGTTCCTGAAGAGCTTCCGGTCGAGCTTCCGGGACTAGGCTCAGTGACGAACAGGGAAGACACCGGTCAAGTCATTAGTGACCTTATCAGTAAAGCACCGCTGTCGCCCGAGCAGAAAACCGAACTACACCAGCTATTACAAGAGTTTCAAGGTCTGTTCTCTGAGAGGCCTGGTAGGACTTCTGTCCTTACTCATGATATAGAACTTACCTCCCCAGAGCCAGTACGATCCAAGGCGTATCGGGTGTCACCCCGCCAGAGCGATATTATGGAGGCTGAGGTAAAGAAAATGCTACAGCTCGGTGTTATTGAGGCAGGTGAGAGTGATTATACCTCCCCTTTGATTTTAGTTGAGGTACCGGGCAAGGAACCTCGTCCTTGCGTCGACTACCGCAGGCTTAATTCCATCACTAAGGATCAAATTTATCCGATCCCTAACATCGAGGAGCGCCTTGAGAAAGTTAGTAGCGCTCAGTTTATTTCCACCCTAGATCTTGTCAGGGGTTATTGGCAGGTTCCACTTACAGAAGAGGCTAGTAGGTATGCGGCGTTCATTTCACCAATGGGAACATTCCGTCCTAAAGTGTTGAGTTTTGGTTTGAAGAACGCGCCATACTGTTTTTCAAGCCTGATGGATAAAGTGTTGCGGGGACAGCAAGAATTCGCTTTACCGTATCTAGACGACGTAGCGATATTCTCCGCATCCTGGTCTGAGCATATGGCACACTTGCGGGCAGTGCTAACCCGCCTGCGCGAAGCGGGCTTGACAGTCAAGGCTCCTAAGTGCCAGTTAGCACAGGCCGAGGTTGTCTACCTCGGTCACGTGATTGGTCAGGGTCGTCGCCGCCCCTCTGAAATAAAAGTGGCCGCTGTGCGAGACTTTCCGCAACCGCGCACCAAGACCGATATTCGGTCGTTCTTGGGTGTCGCCGGCTACTATCAGAGGTACATCCCTAGGTACTCTGATATCGCGGCTCCCCTGACGGATGCTCTAAGAAAGACAGAGCCTCAAACAGTCGTCTGGGACGAGACAAAGGAAAGAGCTTTTAGCGCCCTAAACAGTGCCCTAACAAACCAGCCTGTGCTACGATCGCCAGACTATACAAAAGGGTTCATTGTTCAGTGCGATGCTAGTGAGCGAGGCATGGGCGTTGTACTGTGCCAACGGGAAAAGGGAGAAGTAGAACACCCCGTCCTGTATGCTAGTCGTAAGCTGACCAGTCGTGAGCAGGCGTATAGCGCCACCGAGAAAGAGTGTGCGTGTCTCGTGTGGGCCGTTCAGAAATTGTCATGCTATCTAGCCGGCTCGAGGTTCATCATTGAGACGGATCACTGCCCTCTCCAATGGCTGCAGACCATCTCTCCCAAAAATGGCCGCCTCCTGCGCTGGAGCCTCGCTTTGCAACAATATTCCTGGGTGATTCCACGAGAGATCAACACGGGTAAAAAAATTCATATTTTAGATTTCATTGAATATTTTATATTTTATGCGCATATCACTCGGTAGCACTAAAGTGAACGTGGTTCCTTTTTTAAATGAATATTTTAGGAGGAAAAATATGACCAGATTCTTCAGTGTGGAGGTGCCTATTTTATGCCGAAGGCATTTTCACAAATTCACAACGATGTGAAATACAATATGTTACAGCTACAAGGAATACATTCTTGTGTGTAAAACCTAGACGTAAAGAAGGGTCAGCTAGCACTGTTTGAGCCTTCCGTGGAAAACGGAAGTGTTTTAGAAAAATTCCCTAATTTGGTACAATCTTCAAAAGTTGCTATATTTACGATTTTTTATCAACTAAACCAATCCATGTAGCCTCTTGAAATTCGCTGCACAGTGAGACCTTAACTTAGTCAATAATTGTGCTGAATATTCTTGCTGTATCACAAATTACCATTTCTAGAATTCGCCTCAAATTTGAAGTTTTGAGTAAAATGAAGGCTATTTAAAAATCAAAATAAAAAAAACCCCATCGTAAATTTTTCTCAAAATCTCGTAAACAACTGTTCACAGGCACGTGGAAAAGAATATTAAAAAACATGTTGCATTATTTTGTTTCTAATCACAATACAGCTGGTAGAAATGAGAGCTTTGCCAGAATGCAGCAAGGTGCTAATAAAAAGGGACATCGGGGTAAAAAGAACGTGCCTAAGGCTCTGACTTGCCTAAACTTGACCGTGATTGCGACGTAAAGGCAGTTTTGGTAAACTAGAATTATTTTTTCAACCACGCCGTTCTAAGATGTCTGAATTTTCGACATAAATTCGTGGAGTTGTGCTTCTCCTCGGCCATCGTTGGCGCCTACACTTAGTTCATGCTTTCAGATGCGGCGGCTGGAAAAATCGTTTCTTTTGATCGTGTTGGTAGAGTGTAGCAGAATAGGTAGTGAATCCACGGGAGGCGGTGGCAGAAGGATCAAGTGAAGTAAATACATTGAAATTTTTTGGCAGTGCGGCCGCCGCCTTAACCAGAATAAGCTATGAACACTCCCGTTGTTTCGGATGCGCTGCCGTCTGCCGTCTACTCAAGAGCTGCCTTCTGCTCGACAACTCCGATATTAGACACCGTGTTCCCTGTTTCGGAAGCAATGGTTTCGTTTATGGTTTTTTCAGGTATAGTTGGCGTCCAAATTATTGCCCCAGCGATGGCGCTCTTTGGGTAACACAAGCTAATCTCGAACGTCATGCTCTTGCTGATTGCAACTGCCGGAAGCAATCGGGGAGCCAGTAATATGTCGTAGGTACCATCCCTTAAACACCACCTATAGGTGATGGCACAGTTATGTTACATATTATCAAAAAAGGAATTTGGATTAGCTACGGAATCAATCTAGTACACCTTAATTTTCGCCTCCACTTCGTTCAGGTAGGAGCTCGTATTTTTACGTCTGCTTGTATCAGGCGTGAACGACCTCGAAACAGACGACAGGCCAGTTTTGTGCTGAGGGTTCTGCGCACATCCCACAGTCGTCATTCATCATAGACAAGTGCTAACAGTGTTCGCAGTAGTTTTGAGGTGTGAGTAGACGTGCGATGGCTCACTGTTACATCGGTGACAGGGTCTTTTGTGCAGATTACTTGAAGGTGCACAAAAAGAAAATACCACTTCAAAGAAATTTCCGCAAAGTTGGAGACATTGGTGTATCTGCACTGCAGAAACTCTTGCCGCGAGCTGCCCGCCATGCACAGGATGACGACCAGTTATGCCAAAATTGCTTCCGGCGACTAAAAGAAATGCTGTATTTTTCCGATGCTTCCCCTGCTGAAACAGCTGATGAATTCTTACCGGAAGACGAACTGGGAGGTAGAAAGGAGTGCCTACATCCACTTGAAACTTTGCCTCACATCCATCAGCAGAAGTCGGATTCGCGACTAAGGAACTTTCGCCCGGTGCTAAAGCAAATTCAACTCGGTGGCACTGCAAGGTCGAAATCTCACTTCGTAGAGAGCAAGCGCCATTTGGACCCCTCAGGTACGAAATGCGGCGTGTGCACCGAATGGTTTACCAACTTTAAGAAAGCCTATGACATGTGCTCTTCGTATCAAGAGCGCATGCGCTTGTTGACTCTGCTGCCAAGCCAACTGGAGCGCCGAAAAGTTCAAGCTCTCATTCCAAATTTGTCAGCCTACATGATATACAAATCCCGACGTTGGCGTGAGAAACGTGGAATATGGTCAGCACCAGACGCACCTGAGAGATCACGGTTGAACCCATCAGACGTCCAGACCGCTGTGGACTATTATACCAAAGACGAATATGCATGTTCTCGGCAGAGTCCCAACAAAAAGGATGTAGTATCTGTTTCGATTGATGGGAACAAACAGTATGCTGCCAAGAGGTTCATGACCCGCTCGGTACGGGAGACATATCGTCTCTTTAAGGAAGCCAATCCAGATACACCTATTGGGCTCTGAAAGTTTTATTCTCTCCGGCCGAAATGGGTTCTTCTTGCTCCACTACAACAAGTGTGCCTTTGCATATATTGTGCCAATGCCACACAGTGTGTCTCCGCGCTTGAAGAGCTCACTGAAGGTGCCTACACAATTACCCACCTCAAAGAACTATGTCTTTGCACCTCGCTCACGACTGATTGTTTCCTGGGCGATTGTGATTATTGTGCAAATGAGGATGCTTTAACTACTACAACTTTGGGAATCCCTGAAGGGACAGAGGTAAACTATGCGGTATGGCAAAATGGCGACCTCGTCAAAAAGACAGCACAGGCTACTACCTTTCTGCGGGAGCTTGGAGTATGGCTTGTCAAGTGGATCACCCATGATTACATAAGGGGAATTCAAGCATCAGCAATACACGATGCCAAACGGAATCAACAGCACGGATCCCGTGTCTTTCACTTTGACTTTGCAGAGAATTGGACAGCTGTTGTACCGAACGAGGTACAATCATACCATTGACACAAAAAACAGGTCTCGCTATTTACGTGTGTCGTCACGAGTAGAGGATCCACTCAGTGTTTTGCTGTCATCAGTGATGACGTATGTCATGATGCTGCGCACGCCTGCTTTGCACTGGAAAAAATCTGTGAGTGCATGAAAGAAGAACTCCAGCTTAACGAACATGTTACATACGTGTCTGACGGCGCCAGTAGCCATTTCAAAAACAAGTATCAGCTTTACGAGCTGTCACAGAAGGAGCACGCGTCAACGAAGTGGCTTTTTTCGGCCACAGGACATGGCAAAAACGCTTGCGATGGCGTTGGTGGCTTAGTAAAGCACCAAGCCTCGCTCTATAATCTCAGAGCAGACAGCACTACCGTCATTAGGTCAGCCTCTGAAATGGTGGCGCAGATGACCGCAACGCTGAAAAACGTAAAACTGCTCTATGCAGATGCGGAGGAAGTAGGGAAGTTTCGGCGCCTCAAAGAACCAGTGGAAATCTTTGCCACGTGTTCCAGGCATACGGTCTTGGCAAATTTGGTTAAGCGAGCCTGACGCCAGCAATTGCGATCGCATTGTATTAGTGTCTCGCACTGCTGCAGGTAATTGGAAAAGGATCACGCCTTTCTGAGCGTATACATCGGCTATGCTCGAAGTTCCTTGTGCCCTCTACCTGCCTCCATGTTAGAGCACTTCAATGAGGCATATGCGGATCATCAACAAGTGTACACCGACGGGTCAGTAAGTCAACAGGCAAGCAACTGTGCCACTGCGTATTGGATTCGCTTCATTAGAACTGCGTGATTTGGCCCCCTGGATCAGTTGGTCCCATAGAAAAATGTGGAAATAGCTGCTAGAACTGCAGCGTGTCGTAAACTGAGGACGTGTTCTCAGCACGCTATCATCGTTTAGCATTCGTCAGTGGTGCTTCAACAACTATCCCATGCATTGTATACCAGCAAGTTTGGCCGAGAGTTCATCTGGTCCTGCCAATACTTCAATGAAGAAATAAATGCTCTACTTGAGGTTTGCACAGAAGGCAATTTCCTTATGAGTGCGCGAAACAGGTAATGTTTCCCAAAAGACCCAAGTATCTGAAAGAGAAAGTGTCGGGCTTCTTTCCAGCTTTTTTACGAAACTGAACTTTCCGACAAGTGGTGATCCTTAGGAACTGTGAACTTTTCATTATATAGTAAGCTAACAGTTCCTTTTTTTTTCTTTTTCTTCAGAGGCGGTAAAATAAGCAATCGCTGGCACTATATACCAGCTAACCCTGTCATAACCAACACCATCGCTACTCCCACCACCACCTCTTAGGTTGTATAATGACATTCATGTAATGACCAGTACGACATTTACAGAGGCATTTACCTGCTGTACGTTCTGTTACCTGTGTACATTCATACAGAGTTAACCGTTAATTCTGTAGCCCACAAATAAATACAAACCTACATTAACAGAAGGCACAAATTATCTACGCTGCAAGGTGCAGGCACTTGCTGTTAAATAAGATAAGCCACTTAATTGTTAAATTGACGCTTTTTTATTCCCATACAAGCGAATATGCAGTGTACTAAACGCACTTTTATGCAGAAGTGTTAATTATGATGTCAAAACTGCCTTTACGTCGCAATCACGGTCAAGTTTAGGCAAGTCAGAGCCTTAGGCACGCTCTTTTTACCCCGATGTCCCTTTTTCTTAGCACCTTGCTGCATTCTGGCAAAGCTCTCATTTCTACCAGCTGTATTGTGATTAGAAACAAAATAATGCAACATGTTTTTTAATATTCTTTTCCACGTGCCTGTGAACAGTTGTTTACGAGATTTTGAGAAAAATTTACGAAGGGGTTTTTTTTATTTTGATTTTTAAATAGCCTTCATTTTACTCAAAACTTCAAATTTGAGGCGAATTCTAGAAATGGTAATTTGTGATACAGCAAGAATATTCAGCACAATTATTGACTAAGTTAAGGTCTCACTGTGCAGCGAATTTCAAGAGGCTACATGGATTGGTTTAGTTGATAAAAAATCGTAAATATAGCAACTTTTGAAGATTGTACCAAATTAGGGAATTTTTCTAAAACACTTCCGTTTTCCACGGAAGGCTCAAACAGTGCTAGCTGACCCTTCTTTACGTCTAGGTTTTACACACAAGAATGTATTCCTTGTAGCTGTAACATATTGTATTTCACATCGTTGTGAATTTGTGAAAATGCCTTGGGCATAAAATAGGCACCTCCACACTGAAGAGTCTGGTCATTTTTTTCCTCCTAAAATATTCATTTAAAAAAGGAACCACGTTCACTTTAGTGCTACCGAGTGATATGCGCATAAAATATAAAATATTCAATGAAATCTAAAATATGAATTTTTTGACCCGTGTTGATCTCTCGTGGAATCGCCCTCCTTTGAGGTGCGTTACAAAAAGGGGAGTCTCAACGGTAACGCCGATGGTTTAAGTCGAAGCCCCTAACGTAGGAATCAGCCTCAAAATTGTTGGTTACTGATGTTTTTCTTCCTGAGGCAGGATTTTTTTTAACATATTGCTTTTGTTTAGTGTTTCAAAGTGATGATATGCTTTCTAGTGCAATTTTCCAATTTGTGGACGCGTTCTGAGTGATGCTAGACTACTGTAAGGAACTATGCAGTGGTATAAAAAGGGGAAAGAGCCTGGCAGGGCTTAGTGAGGGTTGTGCCGTGCTTGCTGACTGAGCGGTTGAGTTTCAGCGTAGTTCTAACGCTTGCCGGGAACGAGAACAAAAATGTGAACTCTCCCGAAGTCACTTTGCAGAGTCCCGTGCGAACCTGAACGAGAGAACGAGGCCTTCTCTGTGCGCTGCGCTCAAGAAACGTCGAGGGACGCCCGACTTCGGTTATGAGCATCATCGAGCGACATCCCTCCGGACAGCGGATGCAGTCCCCTGTCCATCGGGATCTCCTTCCCCCGGCGGGGCGGTCTGTTGCGTTTCGCCTGCGACACGCGGTTTTGCCGGCGCGACTGCGGCGGGGCGGCAGACATTTTGGCCCGTTCGTCGTCGCCGCAACGCTCCCCGCCAGGTGTTTCCAGGCGTTTCCAGGCATGTTCCGATGCCACGTGTCTTCATGTGCGTGTGTGAGTGTATGTGCCATTGTGCCCAAACCGGGCGATGCGAAAGCAGGGATCACCCTCTCATTCCAGTCATTGTGCCCGAACCAGGCGGTGCGACAGCAGGGATCACCCTCTCATTCCAGTCATTGTGCCCGACCGGCAGCGCTACGACAGTGTGCGTCACCATTAGCCAATTGTACATTCACGTGCTCGTCTATTGAGGGGTTCCTTCTTGCCCTCAACTGCGAGAGTATAAAAACAGCTGCCCCCGGACGCCAAAAGGGAGGGCTCCGATTTCTTCTGTTGAGTAAAGTGCTCTCCCGTCTCTCTACTTCGGTCAAACCTGACCGCCAACTCTTTGCGATGTTAAAATAAACAAGTTGTTTTGTTGTTACCAGACGACTCATGCTTTGCCGGGGCCTTCGAATGCTTCCAGTTGTACCCCAGGCCGCCAGGCCAACGCTACCCTTGGGGCTTGCGACCCAGGTACAACCACGGGCGTCAGCGCCGAGTTCCCAACAACCGATGCCATCGGTGGGATCCAAACATCTGGTGGCAGCGGTGGGATCCAAACAGCTTAGACAATGCCTACGCCTAGCCATATCAGCTCCCTCACACAGACTCCGCAAGCCAAGAGGCCGTGGAGGCAAATGCAGGTAAGAGGCAAGAAGCAATAGCACTGGTATCGACATTCATCTAATTTCTTTCTTTTTCTTTCGTTTAGGCAGCCAGCACACCTCGAACAGCCACCTTGACTGCAGGTGTGTCAGCCTAGTCGCCAAGGAAACATTTGAGGGAAAGCGACAGGCAATGTAAAAAGCCACTTCTCCATGTAAACGATACTCTTTCTCTCGGATGACTCCTATGCCTCGCCACGCCAGCACACTTGTGCACAAAGATGCCGCGGAGGCACGTGCAGGTCAGAGGCAAGAAGCAGTGGCACTGGTGTCAACATTCACCCAATTTCTTTTCTTACACTGAGGCAGCCAGCACACCTCGAACAGCCACCTTGACTGCGGGTGTGTCAGTAGATTCCTGTTGTACATATGCTCATAATAAACTTCAGTAAACTTGAACTTGATAATAAACTTGAAGGCAAATGGGACATTGATGCATTGTTTTTTTGGACATTTATTGTACACATACAATATATGTTATACTTTGCAGTGCTACAGAGCGTATTTTGAAGCTTCCCCCTATATTTCGCACCTTTAATTACGTATGTGTTGTGTGGCCCTCAATGCAGTTCATGTTGTAGCAGCTGGTTTGTCTGTGTATCGCACATTAGCTTAAGCTCGTGATATCCACACACTTCTCTCACATGTACAAAATAAAGTTCTATGTAGTCCTCAGTGTTACAACAAAAAATGAAAGTAAACAGTCCGATCGTGGAATTGTGTTTATTACAGTGATTCCTATGACAGTTACTGACAAGTTGACAACTTGAACTGGTCAATCCGTCCATAGCCTCCTCTATTTTTCAAAAATAAAGGAGGCTATGATCCGTCATGGCAAGGAATTGTATGTATACATAAAAAAAAAGGGGGGGGGAATGTGTGTGTGCTTGTAGTGGAGGGTATGGATTAGGGCGGTACGAAAAAATGTACCAACACCGTCCTCTAGACCCATTCCGTTAAGGTACCGTAACAAAGCGTATTATGCATTAAGTTCATACAACCAACTCTGATATTACTACACACGCCAGGCGACGCGAGCTACATTTGCCATGACACATTTGCGACTGCACCAGATGCCCTCCATATTATTCTCGTTAATCGTGCTCACTGCACCGAGGCAAAAGAAAGATCATGGGCGCAGGTGCCTTTAAAGTATCTCGACCTTGCGAGGCACTGCTGCGCTTGCCAGGGGAGCTGTCCGTGCGAACACTCCCTGGCACACACCTGCCTCAGCGGCCCCAACCTACGTACCTTTCTGCTTCGTGCTTTGATCCCCCCACTGTCCCTTGGGTGCCCTGGAGTTCCTGCGCCGCCGGCTTTATTATAATATCAGGTGCTCTCCTGAGCCTTTCGTTTGTCGGTTACATGTGCCCTACAGCTTGACCAGTACTTACAATAATAAAAAAAACTCGATTTACCGTCGCGACGATAGATCGCGAAAGCGGCTCTTGCAACATACCGCGCCCGTACGAAGAGAATTACGGAACGCCAACGAGGAATCTGACCACAGCTTCGAGCTCGTAACCTCCTCGAGTGACACTCCTAACAGGCGTGTTCGCTGAAAACCGGATACTGCCGGAAACTTCAACAGAATCATCCCTCGGTTGCATAACTACCACCTGTACGGCAAACATGGACCACACCCACACCATTCCGCAACATAGAATAAAGAACCAACTTATAAAGCCCAAACACACGGCTGCACGCACACATCACGACACTACAAGCGAGACGCCATGCTGCTACGCTGCTACGGTTGCCGGATTAAAACTGACTACTGTCACCAAGTCTAGCAATCGTCTCAGGAGCTGGCAACCTCGGCGCGTAGCAACATGGCGGCGCTCTTGCGGTTCCCAATTTCAATGCATGGGCCCTATGGGTAGCTTGTCCTCTAGGGTCAGTATAGTAACTCTATGCTCCCATAGACCCGAGCGGCCGAATTGACTGTAGCACACCAAGCGGATGGTATTAACACCTTCCGGTTTCGGTTTTGGGCGCTCGCGTTTTGAGCATCAGGGGCGCGAGCGGAGATATTTTGTTCGATACGCGTTCTGTTCAGTTGCTGCAACGTCACAAAGTTGCAGTATGCAAAATTTGTGACAGCGGGGCGGAGAGAGCAGCCAATCAGGAAGCGGTGACCTCCCCGGAAGTTTACTTCCGTCTTTTGTCGTCTGCTTGCAAACAGTATACTACAAAACCAAATGTTTCTCGTCTTCCAAATGAATTAAATCTTTATCTAAAAAAATGTATTTTTTCTTCTCAAGCCCAAACACGTTTTCAAATAATAGTACGTGTGACTACTGCAATTTATAACTATTAGGTTCTTTGCGTCGTCCCTAGGTGGTGTCGCGCACAGCGAGAAGAAAAAAAAAACGGGAAGAGTGGCACACTTTTCAAGAGGCAGCGACAACATTCCAGTGGCTCGCTGGCACCGATGATGTTGTCGATTTCTCTGTACAACCAACGAATTATTTCTTTCGAGAAACAAAAACGACGCCGGAATTCACTTTCTGCAATTTCTTCAAACGTGTTTCGCACCGCCACCCGCTCTCCTCCTTCCTCTAGAAACGCCAGCGCAACAACCTAAGTTCCCAACGGAAGCGCCATTTTCTCGAATTAAACTATGGATGGGATTCAAACATGCCATTCCGCAGCCGAAAAGGCCGCCTGTTGGATCCAATCCAATCAACCAGACGCGCCATGCGAAGCCGTATGATCGCTCCAAACTTCCCAGCTCCCGTCGGGTTCGGCGCCTAGCAGACGAAATGCTCGGTGGGAGGATGATTGACAGGAGCGTGTCGTCATTTTGACGTCACCAAAAACGTGGCCTCGCCCCGCGGCTGGCGACGTCGGCGCGGAGTAGGCCGATCGCGCGCGCCGGGCCGATCCACACGACGGACCAAGTCCGCGGGCCGCTCGGTCACGTGATGCGACGTCACGGCCCGCCGCGGTCCGGTCGGGCGCAGAGCACATCCACACGGCGGACCGCCATAGCAGACGGCAGAGCAGACCAACCAGCTACACTCTTGGCAAGAGTCTTATCGTTGTTATCATTCCGGCTCGAGTTCCACAAAGCCGGGAACTGCTCAACGAGGGATACAAAATAAAAAACCTCCTCGTCACACCAAGAGGACACGGTGTTTAAATAATATATATGCTGCACGCACGTGTAGGCGGAACGGCGGACATGAAACGACTGGCTTTTGCTGAGCCGAAAACTAGATTGGATTTGGCTGAAGACACTCTGTTGCCGGACAACATTCGTTGGCTACGCCAAAATCGCTGCGGTTCGCATGCGGTCCGCCGCCAAAACTGAAGCGGGAAAAGCCTCGGCGATTTGTTGGACCGCGAGGGCCGCGGTCTTGCGCGGGCCAACGGCGGTACGCACTAACTGGTGACGTCCTATCACGTGATGCGCAAACCGCGGTCCAAAAGTGCAATTTGGTCCGTCGTGGGGATCGGCCTTAACCGAACGAACGCGCCGAACAACGATCTCCGATGGCACCCCAGTTGGTACATGCCGCGCCGGCTCCACTGATCGGCGCGGCAGTTTTTTTTTTTTCGCTTCTGCTGAACCACGCGTGGCCTTGGCGTGGAATCGTTGCATTATTTAGTAAAAATGATTGCGAACGACCTTTACAAGACTCCGCCGAATCTGTCAGCCGCAATTTCATAAACAAAACGAAAGACGTCTTCTGAAATCATGAAATGTTTATTTTGCTCTATATAAATGCTCGTTCCGGGATTCTTCTGCATTCACTCAAAGTTGTGGCACCAGGTAAGCAGCAGTAGTTTCCGTACGAAGCTCCACTGGATGCCATCAGCTGAAAGAAAGTAGATTACAAGCATGTATCATTTTGGTATATTGACCTAACAGGAGTATTGGGTGTAGAGGCGAAACGTGCGTAAGTAGTGAATGAGCGGCATTACAGATAAATTCACTCTTACGTACACTTCGCAGCAAAGACTCGTCCCAAACAGTGCCATAAAATCTTAAGAAAACCTCCGATTTTCAAGCTTCCCTCCCATTCCGGGCATTTTTTCCTGCACTTTAAGAGCGCAAATACAGGGGTGACTGCGCATTTCCAAAACAACTTTGCCTCAGTCGACGCGATGGCACGCGAAGTACACAGAGGTGGCCACAACACAGGCTCTCAGCCAAATCATGTTACACGCTCGCAGAATGCCTTCTAGCCGCACTCAAGACCGATTCGTGCGTGCAAAGCCTGTTTTCAGTCGCTCAGAATACACAAATATCAAGTTCTTGAGCTCCTCCGTGTTATCTTTTACGCGTCCTGCCAGCGCAAGCAATACTCCCGGGTTATCACTCTCGGCAATCGCTCGTCGTGTTTTCGACAAGCGTGAGTACCGAAATTGCAGGGCCATAAAAAGCATCGCAAACTTGTCCCACTAAAATTCAGTACACGCAAAACTAACTCACTATGGCCGGCTTGCTTTTTTGCTAACAGCTTCACAACCCCAGGCGCGGCGAGCATGCCTCAAAAGAATCCCAAGAAGTTACCGCATGAATTACAATACTTTTTGTGGTCAGAGAATGCACCACGAACTTGTCCGATGCAGTAAGATTCAGTACACGCAAAACTAACTGCGGCACACAGCCGAGCGGCTTTTCGCTAACTGCGCCACTACGCCGGCCACTGTGCTTGCGAAGTACCCCAAAAAGTAGCGAAATTAGTTACAATAATGTCTGGGGTCACAGAAAGCGCCAAAACTGGTCCCGTTAAGATTCAGTACACGCGAAACTGCGTCACACGCCCAAAGTACGTTTCGTCACAAAGCCAGGTGCTGCGAGCGTGCCCAAAAACAACCGAAATAGGTTATAATTATGCTTGGGCTCATAGAAAGCGTCGCAAACATCTCCCAGTACGAGTAATTAACTCAAATTAACTAGGCTTGGACGGTGAAGCTGTTTTTCGATAAGTGCGTCACTATATAGGTTCAGTTTTGTGCATCGCACAAAAGTGCGTCGCAGACTGTCAAACAAAATTCCTCACCTTCCAGTATTGCAGCGGTACCGTGTCGAAATGCAACCGGAACACAAAAGAACGCCGGGAGCCCCAAAAATGGGCTACATCCAAAACAGACGGGTTGCCGAGCACGCGAGCTTCACATGCGCGGCCGGCCTCGCTCACTCCGGCGGCTCGACGTACGTATGTACTTACATGCACGCGCGTCAGGCGTGTCGCTAGCTTGTTGCTAGGCAACGAAAGAAAAATAAGTCACATAGCACAAGTTCATTTACACGCAAAACTTTTTTAGTTTTAGTTGGAAAGAATAAAAAATTACCGACGATTACGTTACTTCCTAATGCGAAATTTGAGCGCAGCAAATAAGCTGTTTCACCTTTTCGATAGATTGAGGCAAAGAAATCGAGCAACACATGTATGCGCTATCACAGAATTTTTTTTTATATTTCCCGTACTCCTGGATCATCTCGACGGCGGCGACGGTAAGCTTCTGCTTCGGCGGCACGCACCTCTGGATTCTGACGGCGACGGCGCTGGGCCTCTGCTCTGGCAGCTCGTTTAGCAGCAGCAGCAGCAGACGGAGGACTTCCATCGGTCGTCTCGCTCATGGCTCAGAAAGAACTGGCAGATAATTTCGCAGTGGCGAACGGCAGCGGCAATTTCGGCTCGGGCGGTGCACATATACAGATCCGCCGCCACCGATCTGGCTCTCTGATTGCCACCGCACAGGGCGAACGGCAGCGGCAATTTCGGCTCGGGCGGTGCACATATACAGATCCGCCGCCACCGATCTGGCTCTCTGATTGCCACCGCACAGGGGTTGCATTGGAGGAGGAGCGAAGAAAGGAATTAAGTTCGAGCCGGCGCTTTGACAACCGGAGACTCGCAGGAAGAGGGGGGAGGGGGGCGGCGTGTACACCCAGCGGCAAACGATGGGGGCAGAAGCGCGCGCAGCAAGCGGACAACACGATAAAGGGAGGAGGGAAGAGATAGCAGCGACTGACTGATGCCGCTGACGCCGATAGTGAGTCAACCCCAGCTGCGGAGTTGGTTTCAGGGACAACGCCGCCGATGCCGACACAAACAATATGATACCCTCGCTTCCGCAGCGCTAAGAACCAGGTCTAGCCGTGGGAAGGTGGTCACGTATTCGTCGACGTGCCGGGGCCTACGTGAAATAACCGGCGCGTCGGCAACTGAAGAGCACCCTATCCGCCACACAAGAACAGGGGGGGGACCCTTTCCTCCTCTTTCTGCATGGCGGCGACGGTGTTCTATGCAGTCACGTTATCTTGACTCTCTAGCGGCGTCAGCGGCATCCAGCGGTATCAGTCGGTCGCTGCTAGCGCTGGGGGGATGAAAGGGGGGCGGAGCTGGTTACGAGGCCGACGACAACGCCGACGACGACGCGAAACCCAGGAACGGACGCCAAAGAGCTGCGCTCTAAAAATAAAACGTTGTCTGTAAGTTTATTTCACATTCTTTTTTTCTCATGCTCGCGTCAACTAACGAATGGAGTTGAAACTAGGCGTGACGTGTTTCCTGTTGCCAGTTTTTGAAGAGCGTCTCCTCTTGTTGAATTTCTTTCTCTATGCCGTTAGCTTGTTGCTATACTCTAAGAAAAGTTTGCACCCTTTGGAGTGCCCCTTCTGCCACACAACGATAATCTTCGCTGTAACGCTGCGAGCCCGGTACTTCCCAGTAACGAACGGCATGCGCAGTATCAGCATGATAGCATTGCCGACAGGAAAGTAGCGGGCGCGGCGTTTTCAAGAAAGCAAACGCATCAAGGCAGATGACGATTATCGTTGTGTGGCAGAAGGGGCACTCCAAATGGTGTAAACTTTTCCTAGAATGTATACTCTAAGAAAAGTTTACACCCTTTGGGGTGTATATTTGCCACACAACAATAATCGTAATCTGTCTTGCCCGCATTTCTTTCTTGAAAACGCCGCGCCCGCTACTTTCCGGTCGGGAATGCTATGCCATGCTGATAACGCGCATGCCGTTCGTTACTGGGAAGTACTGGGCTCGCAGCGTTAAAGAAAGGAAATGCGGGCAAGACAGATGACGATTATTGTTGTGTGGCAAATATACACCCCAAAGGGTGCAACTGTTTTTAGAGTGTAGGTAACACACAAAAAAAAGTCGCAATGCATAAGTTCATTTATATGCAGAACTTTTTAGTTTTAGCAGGAAAGAATAAGAAAATATAAAACGTTGTCTCTAAGTTCATTTCAGATTCTTTTTTTCCGATGCTCGCGTCAGCTAACGGATGGGATTAACACTAGTTGTGACGTCTTTCCTGATGCCAGTTCTCGCGTAGTGACACCTCCTGTTGAATTTCTTTCTCTATGATGATACCGTGACCGGAATTGTGGCTACTCGTCTTCCGGCTGGCCTTGAACTACCAGGATGACAGATTGGCTACAGCAGACTCACTAAGAGGGGTCGAGGGAGCGAACCAATGAGAGAAAAGAGAAATCGACGGCAAGGAGTGGCGCGGAGACAGAACGACTAAAGCCACGGACGATGTTTCATGGCTAGAAGCTGTAAGCGACCTGAAGTTTCTTCAGTTTTTGAAGATGAACGGACAAGTTATATTAAAGAATCGAAAGGAGTTGAAGACGCAAATAAGAAATCTAGTGAGCGATGCTGAAAAGAAATGGGACGAGAATCAAGATCGTACCGGGATATCGCTGATAGCCAGCGCGACTAATTTCAGCAGAAAGTGCACGAGCAGATGGAGCAGTTCATTACACCTGAACCAGCTGACTCAGAGATTGGGAAAACTACTGAATAGGAGTTAAATATACAACGTGTTATGCACAACACCAACGTATACATTTCGCGCAAGAAGTGCGAAGAAGGAGCAAGTGTTTAGAAAAACAACCCAACCTTAATAACGATGCTAGGCAACCGCTGAAATGAGCAGAAATGAAGCTACCTAAGGTAAAATTAATGGAATTTCGTCCTGATAAAATGAAGTGGAAGAGCAATTTCCAACAATTTCAAACAGCTGTACACGATGGAACCGATTTGACGAAAGATCTTCAATTTGCCTGCTTTCTGTCGTCCCTTGCCGGAAAAGGCGGCGATGAGGTGAAGCGACTAGTCTTTCGACAGCAACAATGTGGAAGTCATTGATATTTTGAGGCAGCGGCAGGGAAAAGATGACGTTGTAGTAGAAATGCTTATGAAAGAACTTAGTAACTTGAACATAGCATCAAGCTTAAACAACCCTGATGGTTTTATAAAGCTGCTGCAAAACATGCAAGTGCACAGCAATGGATTAAAATTCCTAGCGTTGAAGAGCGAGTCCTATGCATCGATGTTGCTTCAGATACTAAAAAGAGCTTTGCCAGTGGACATGTACGTTGTATTACAGTTAACACAAAGAGAAGCGGACAGTAGATTTGGAAGGAACGATCAGAATACGACTTCAGGTCAAATAGGCAGTCTTAGCATAGAAGATCAAGTAGAATGCAGATAGAAAGTGTCGACAGAAGGGAAAAAACTACGGCGACAGAACAGACAATAAGCCGTAAAAAGGACAGATATTTTTCAATGTGCGGCTACAAACAACTGCATATTTTACAAAAATACCTCTAATTACATTGATGCTTACAGGAAAGCAACATCTTACAACTACAAGACAATGAAGCCCAAGGATGCGAATATCTGTTCCCGCTATAACAGGCATCGCCATATGGCTAAAATATATAATGCGAACGTTAGATTGTAAATACGTAGAAAGCGGCACGCGATGGGGTTCAGGAGCTACGCCTGGTGAAAGTGAAAATCAATGAGGACGTGTCTACTTGCCAGTTTATGGAGATGTGATCCTGTGTTTTTCTTCAGGCGACAGTTTATTAAAACAGAAAGTCAAAGACAATTACGTTATTGTGTTCTGCGGGATACTGGACAACAACGAATATTCATTGTGAAAACTTTGTCTGAGAAACTTAGCTGTAGAGTTAGAGAAAAAGAAAGGCTCATGTCGGCTCGTTCAGAGGAGGTCAAAATTAAAGTCATGAATTTGGTTGAAATTGAACTGAAAAGTCTCTACAGTATTGAACACGTGTCCTTAGAAGCACTTTAGGTGGACATGTTTTGAAAACAAAGGATACCGCTCCTGCCTATCTCACTGTGAAAGGTGCATGATGACTACGGTATGGTTTACCTACGTTGATGTCCCACGGTTCCATTGTCAATCATTTCAAGTACTAAAAAAATAAATAAATGAAAGAATAAAAAATTTTCGGAGTCCTAGCTTTCCTGTATAGCTCTAAATCCTGTTATTTTTTTTTTGTACGTTCCTGAGAATGCAGTCTTTTGCGCACAAGACGAGAACAGAGAAGATGCTAAGACACGCGAGCGCAGACTTCCACCAGTGTTGTATTTCAAAAAAAAAAAAAAAGTGACCACATATATGGCAACTTCTGTGGCACATCACATGTGCGCCGTCCGCAGAAAATTCCTATCTCTACGCAACGAGGATATCTCCTTTCTGGAAACGGCGATAGACGGTTTTGGCACACACGTGTCACCAGACCTGTAAACAATTTCCGCTTGAATGATCCCGCGGGTTAACTGATTACGACTTTTGATGACAATTGTGCAAGCACTACATACCGGTTCACACGTGACCGTTTCTGTGGCGTTTGCCTGATCACGCATGCAACTTCTACAGTGTGCATGCAAAAAACCCCTCTCATTTCCGTCGCATTGTAGTGATGCTCCCGAAGCCTGCCATTAAGACATTGTCCGCTCTTACCAACATAGTTGGACCCATAGTTCAAAGGCAGATTGTAAATATTCATTCCGCACAGTCAACAAGCCTCAACTGATGTCTCTTTTTGCATGCAAGCTCTTTGGGGGCACAGGCACTGGTCGATCTGCACGAAGACTGCAGTTTATCGGGAACGGAAACAAACGCATTTACGTTGGTCCGCCGGCCAGTCCTTTACAGTCGATGCGATATGCCGTGTGTATAAGAAATAACCGCGCCGTTCCTTTGTAAAGTGTGGCAGACTGAGTGGCATTTATTCCTTGCGACATGCGCTTGAAAAGGTATTCAATAAGGCTAACGAAGATATTCCTGAGGCGAAGTGACTGTTCAGAGAAGCTGTCAGCCATGAGCTCTAGGCCCGACTTGCATAAAGAATTGAAAGGTATAACTTCGCGATGCCCCTTTTTACCTGCTTTTAGTGCGCTGACGAACACGGGTGCAGCGCCTTATTGGGACGAAGCTCGTATCTGCAGTATATACGTTGGCCTCGGAATAAAAACTTCATGTCGAGAACGCGTAAGCTTCCGTTAGGCGCCAACTCATGAGTTGAAAATAAACGTGATAAGCCACGACGTAGGAAGGATAGTGCACTGGTAGCTAGCGTCTTGAAACGCCCGGACCTGCAGTCAAGAAACGTAAAAAAATCATCCACGTACCTAAAGGTCCTTCTGATGCTAAAGCCATGAACGCGGCCGCTGAGGCCTGTTTCCGGTTCAGCTAAAACGAAATCGCTCAGAATGGGGGCGATGCTCGAGCCGATACATATCCTCTGCTTCTGTATGAATTGCTCGCCGCATAAAAAAAGAACGACGCATTGAAAAGAAAACAGTTTAATTTTTTATGTGGGCGCAAACCATCGCTTTGACAGTATCACGAGCTCCTAAGATATTCCAATCAAAGCTCGAATCCTGCTTATTTAAAAACGTTTAAATGAACAGTTCACAAAAACGTTTTCACAAAGCCTGTATCGCCTTTTTTCCATTATGAAAACCCTATGATTACTGTATAATAACGCGACAGGGTACGTGTCGCAAGATATCCGGTGTCGGCGTCGGACGTCGCTTAGAGAAACAATATTCCAAACCACAACCACGCGAGCAATCCGAGTAGCGCGCAGAGGCGTTGCTGAACTATTTGAATTCCTTAAAGCAACATGGGTTAGAAAATAGTAAAGAACAATCTAAACACAATCTACAGACAGGATAGTGTCCGATTGTAATTTGAGTATACAGGAAAACAATTCTGTTACGCGGAAACTCAAACGCAAACCCCTTTTCCAGTATTTCTACCATTCATAGGGCGGCCATGGCGTTTTGCGCGCGGACGCTCGCCAATTTTGGAGGACATGGAGTGGCGCGCCCGTTCCATGTCCTCCAATATGGGTCTAGAAAGTTTGTTTATGGGAATTGATCGTGTTTTTTTTTCTGCTTTTCTTGTTTTTTTTTTCATTTTAACATAGGTAGGACATTACGTAAACTCTGGAGGACGCTTAACATCGCCTTTAAGTGTGGAACGCGATAGCATTCAAAGATCCCTGACTGTTTCTCGCGCTTTCCGGCAACTGCAGCGCATGTATCCTAACGTTTACCGGGAAACGGCTTCCGCGAACGCTATGCACGAATGCAAAACAGGGGGTAAGGCGTGCAGGCACGGACACAAGAGGAGTGGACAACACGAACGCGGTTCTTGTTGTCCGCTTGTCTTCTCTTGTGTCCGTGTCTGTACGCCTTAGCCCCTTTTTTTGCATTATGAATCCTTACCAACTAGCTCAGTTTTCTGTCGTTCTAAGCTATGCACGAAGGCGAGCTTGTGGTAAAAACGCAGGCTCTTGCGTGGGCTGCGATGCGGCAGCTGCGAGCGCCAGCTGGAGGTATTGCAGGGAACCGGGCACGCCGCTCCGGCGCGCGCAATATGGCGGACGCCGCGGCCGGTTTGTATGTATGAAGGGGTTTCTTTCAGTTTGCGCGTAAAAGAATTATGCTTTCTCGTATAGTAAAATTACAATAATCCAAGCGCCATTATGTCTGTAGGTTGTGTGTGAGTCGTAGTTTATGATTTTGACACGTTTGAGAAGATCAATTCAGTAAATTCTTTGCGTCACGTGGAGGGCCTGGGTACGGATGGTTCGAAAATCTTTTTGTCGGACGACGCATTTTCTGCGACACGAGTTCGTTAACCGTATCGCGTTAATTTAGCCACAAGAGCTTATTGGGGCAACTCACCGCCCCATTCCGAAGGGGACGATCATAGCATGCATGCATGCATCCATTTATCCATCCATCCATCCATCCATCCATCCATCCGTCCATCCGTCCGTCCGTCCGTCCGTCCGTCCGTCCGTCCGTCCATCCATCCATCCATCCATCCGTCCGTCCGTCCGTCCATCCACCCACATCCATCCGTCCATCCATCCGTCCATCCATCCGTCCATCCATCCGTCCATCCATCCGCCCATCCATCCGTCCATCCATCCATCCGTCCATCCATCCATCCATCTTTCCAAAGATCGATCGATCGCACACCGTTTTACCAGAAAGCTCGCCTTCGTGCATAGCATTCGCCACCAGCCTTTCCGTGTAAACATTATGGTTACATAAGCTGCAGTTGCCGGATAGCATGAGAAGCAGTCAAGCATCTTTCAATGCTCTTGCTTTCCACACCGAAGTCAACGATTAAGGTCGCTTACAATTTTTTCCGTGCTCGCTGCGTGCGGCTCTTTCTGCAGGCACAAACGGAAACTAATGCTCTGCTTTTGAGTGCTACAGCTTCTGATTAGCATCCACAATGTACGACGCGCTGTCGAACTCATGAAAATGGAGGTCGCAGTTTTAGCTGTTTTTAAAATTTGTCGAGGGCTCAGCATCGGTGACGTCACGAATTTCAATTTTTCTTCCGAATTTGGGCTGTCATAGCTCAGCAAAAATTTATTGAAATTTGTCAAGTTGATTTTTTCACTCTTTTAAAAATGATATTATCCAATTTTACGGGCAGAAAATTGACTAGGCCGGAGCAGATGCCGTGAAAATTCATGACGTCATGGCATTCTGGTGCGCAAATTTCAAGAACGCAAACTTCAAGAACATAGATGAAAGCTAAAATCATAAAAAAGATGGAAACGAAAATGAATAGAAGTTGACAATAGTAAAAGCGAATGAATTTCTGGATGAAATGAGGGAAAATAATGAAGAGAAAATGAGGATAAACGAAAGGAATGACAACGCAAGCCAACAAGAACACGGCTAAAGGATGAAGCGTACAGAGCTGAGCTGCAAGAATAAGGTGAACATAACTTAAGAAAGGAACTAATTCAAAACAGAATCGCATGTCCAACAGCCCTTAGTAAATCTTCAGTTTGCGTCGCCTCGGCAGCGTAGTATTCACATAGGTTGTGAACACGCTGCTCCGTGGCCGTCAGCGCTGACTTGTTCCGCTTTGGGTGTGCACCGGCTCAAGACTTGACCATCTTCATAGACACAGTGGCTTTTTCCGAGCGCAAGGCGTCAACGGCCTTACACACTGCGGGGCGGCTGTGGCCCACCATGCTTCCCAGCCTTTTCTGTTCCAGGCCTCCGCATAATTGCTTGTCCTGCCTCCTCCATCAAGGGTGGCCGAGTAGACGTTCCACATCGCAGGGGGATAAGTGGGAGGTGTTCGCTGCAGACTAACCCTGTTGTATGCTCTGTTTACCCGCCTGTAGGTACCCGAAGCATATGTTGCGTCAAGCTATTCTAGTATTTCTAGGCCAGCTTAAACCTCTCAATGCGGTCATTCCACCTTGTACGCCGTCAAGCGGTAGGAAAGCAAGGACGTCATGCATTCCCATAAAAGTTCGAAACTCCCGATCTTGCCTCTAAAGGTTGATCAACCCGAGCTCCTGAAGTTTTTACCTGGTGCTTTTGCACAGATGGAACAAGCACGCCTTTGTCGTAACGTCTTCTCCAAGGATTGCCTTGACAGCATTCATGGTCCCCCTTTGAAAGTCGCACTTCACGATATCCGGATACAAAGTCAGTTGAAGGAGTTCGCACTGGTCGCGTAGAGATCATAACAGATCGTCGTGGGCTTCTTGCTTTTCCTTGCCCTAATGACAGGGCTAACATGATCCTAATCCATAAGAAAGGGGACGCCAAAGACTTGAAAAATTGTAGACCGATCAGCTTACTGTCCGTTGCCTAGAAAGTATTTACTAAGGTAATCGCAAATGGATTCAGGAACACCTTAGACTTCTGCCAACCAAACGACCAGGCAGGATTCCGTAAAGGCTACTCAACAATAGACCATATTCACACTATCAATCAGGTGATAGAGAAATGTGCGGAAAATAACCAACCCTCATATATAGCTTTCATTGATTACGAGAAAGCGTTTGAATTAGTCGAAACCTCAGCAGTCATGGAGGCATTACGTAATCAGGGTGTAGACGAGCCGTATCTAAATATACTGAAAGATATCTATAGCGGCTCCACGGCCACGGTAGTCCTCCATAAAGAAAGCAACACAATCCCAATAAAGAAAGGCGTCAGACAGGGAGATACGATCTCTCCTATCTTAGTCACAGCGTGTTTACAGGAGGTATTCAGAGACCTGGATTGGGAATAATCGGCGATAAGAGTTAATGGATAACACGGTAATAACTTGTGATTCGCTGATGATATTACCTTGTGTAGTAACTCAGGGGACCAATTGCAATGCATGCTCACTGACCTGGAGAGGCAAAGCATAAGGGTGGGTCTAAAAATTCATCTGCAGTGAACTAAGGTAATGTTTAACAGTCTCGGAAGCAAACAGCAGTTTACGATAGGTAGCGAGGCACTGGAAGTGGTAAACGAATACATTTACTTCGGGAACGTGGTGCCGGCGGATCCGGATCATGAGACGGAAATAATCAGAAGAATAAGAATGGGCTGGGGTGCGTTTGGCAGGCATTTTCAGATCATGAACAGCAGGTTGCCATTATCCCTCAAGAGAAAAGTGAATAACAGCTGTGTCTTACCACCACTCACATGCGGAGCAGAAACCTGGAGGCTTACGAAAAGGGTTCTACTTAAATTGAGGACGACGCAACGAGCTATGGAAGTAAGAATGATGGGTTCAACGTTAAGGGACAAGAAAGGAGCAGATTGGGTGAGAGAACAAATGGGAGTTAATTACATCTTAGTTGAAATCAAGAAATAGAAATGGGGGGCATGGGCAGGACATGTAATGAGGAGGGAAGATAACCGATGGTCGTTAAGGGTTACGGACTGGATTCCAAGGGAAGGGAAGCGTAGCAGAGGGCGGCTGAAATTTAGGTGGGCGGATGAGATCAAGAAGTTTGCAGGGACAACATGGCCACAATTAGTACATGACCGGGGTAGTTGTAGAAATATGGGAGAGGCCTTTGCCCTGCATTGGGCGTAACCAGGCTGATGACTATGATTATTATGATTACAACGCCATCAGCCAGCGGTACAAGAATAAAGTATAGCTGCAGAAGTCCCTTGGCAGCGAGATCGAAGTGTCCGTCCATAAACCAGGCGCTGCTCTCGGCTAGTACCTTCAAACGCGTTGTGATAGCGAATACAAGAATACGGGTTTCAGTCTCTGGGATGTTATCGTAGCAAAGGAAACGCTTTGGTTGGTTGCCCGCAGTCTTAGTCCAAGGTGCCGGAATAACAAGTTCCCTGAGTCTAACAGGATTTGGTTAGAAGATTTTCCTCTGCTGTTGGCGAATGCAGCGTTGAAGGCTCTGCTCGCTGCTCTTGCGGCTTTTTTAATTTTCACTAAGCTTTCTGACGGCACCTGCGGCAATGGTGGCATGGTCTCCTCTCGAGACAGGTGCAGCAGTCCCTTTCATTTTCTTCTTTGTTTTTGCAGTATTATTCGCAGCATTATCTGCAGGATGGTTGTGGGGAACACTTAGGCGATAGTCTCTTACGGATTTGTCCACAATTAAAGTACCTTTGCATCCATTACGTTTAGCACAATGCCAGCGGGTGCCTGAGGCAGTTTTTGTGTTGTGTACATATAACCACAAAGGCACAGCTTTTCAAGTCAAGTCAAGTCAAGTTTATTTACAACATGAACAGAGTACAGTGTTGAAGGCCACCCTGGCAAGAAAGCTGTAAACATACAGCTTGACGAGGCCAGGGGGCCACCACAAGGCAGCATCGGCATCGCACACATCCGCAGCACAAACAATAAGCTTTCGTAAGTAGCTTCATTAATACAACACGTGGTATATATCCACATGCCTGGGCATGAATAGATATACATACATGCATAATCATTACGAGCGCATTGAAATTCGGGTGAATAACATTAGCACCAGGGGAATATGTACTGTTACACTTTAAAAAATGAACATTATTAAAAGCAATAATAACAAGAAAGTTAAGCAACAGTAAAGAATGTGCACGTGCAACTTACAAGGAATGAAATGAATATACATGTGATGAGTACATTCTGAATAGGTATGGAAACCAACTAATTTACAAATTTCAAATAGTCAAGCAATTTCAAACAAGAATGTGCTCGTGCAACTTACAAGAAATGAAATGAATATATATGTGATGAGTACATTCTGAATAGGTATGGAAACCAACTAGTTTACGAATTTCAAACAGTCAAGCAATTTCAAACAAGAATGTGCACGTGCAACTTATAAGAAATGAAATGAATATACATGTGATGAGTACATTCTGAATAGGTATGGAAACCAACTAATTTACAAATTTCAAACAGTCAAGCAATTTCAAACAAGAATGTGCACGTGCAACTTACAAGAAATGAAATGAATATACATGTGATGAGTACATTCTGAATAGGTATGGAAACCAACTAATTTACAGATTTCAAACAGTCAAGCAATTTCAAACAAGAATGTGCACGTGCAACTTACAAGAAATCAAATGAATATACATGCGATGAGTACATTCTGAATAGGTATGGAAACCAACTAATTTACAAATTTCAAACAGTCAAGCAATTTCAAACAAGAATGTGCTCGTGCAACTTACAAGAAATGAAATGAATATATATGTGATGAGTACATTCTGAATAGGTATGGAAACCAACTAGTTTACAAATTTCAAACAGTCAAGCAATTTCAAACAAGAATGTGCACGTGCAACTTATAAGAAATGAAATGAATATACATGTGATGAGTACATTCTGAATAGGTATGGAAACCAACTAATTTACAAATTTCAAACAGTCAAGCAATTTCAAACAAGAATGTGCACGTGCAACTTACAAGAAATGAAATGAATATACATGTGATGAGTACATTCTGAATAGGTATGGAAACCAACTAGTTTACAAATTTCAAACAGTCAAGCAATTTCAAACAAGAATCTGCACGTGCAACTTACAAGAAATGAAATGAATATTGTCACGTGGTCGTGACGTCAAAGAACACAGTAGCAATACTGTGAAAGGCAAAACTAGCTTTTATTGGGCGAACCTGTGCCCACAAAACAGGCTACACTTAAAGCACAACGAGAGCGGCGAACACAGTCGGCGATCGTCGAAAATCTGATCAGCGGGTCAAGCGCGTTGGCTTTTATAGATCAGTCGTCGAATGTTCCAGATTAACCGATGGGACCCGCGTGTCTTCCACAAAGTTCTACACTATTCGCGTCGCGCATACATGTAATCAGATTACACAAGTCGCGGTGAAACACAGTGGACGGAACCATCGATAACATTCCAGAAACTTCTTTTACATGCAGGCGCGTCCTGCGCTGCGCGATAACATTTGTTAGGCAGTCAAACGTGGTCGCCCGATAAAGATAAGTACACGTGTCAATATACATGTGATGAGTACATTCTGAATAGGTATGGAAACCAACTAATTTAGAAATTTCAAACACTTAGGTGAAATTTATCAAAGACAAAGATATCGCGCAATAGCCTGCGTGATAGAACCGTATCTCCGTTTACGCACTTCTGCAGTTGATTTAATTGCGCGGGACGTTTATGTCAGGGTTTGCATAAAGTAATTTGTTCGATGGTGCCTTATCATCCATTTTTCCGATCCTCGTGTTACACGGGTGCTGGGTCGTTCTACGAGGGCTGACACATTTTTTAGGAATTGTATGGTTTTTTTATCTGCAAATTGTAATTGGTGTAGAAGATGGTATGCATAAAGATCTTTGACGTTAATTATTCTGCTTTCTCGAAATAACGGTTTTGTAGGATGTAAATAGTGAACATTGTGAATACAACGAATAGCTTTCTTTTCGAGGAGCAACAGCCTGTTAATGTTACGGTGCAATAGTTTACATGCGACCGAAAAAGGGAATGATAAAGCTGGAACATTACACGAGGTGGGAACATATGACGGCATATAAATACCACAGATAAAGCAGCAGACAATTTTTTTGCAACAAGCTTTATGTGTCAGTTCCACATCATGTGGCTAGAAAATACAACACCCAAAATTTTGTGTTCCTGTGCTACATCAAGCGACTGGGCACCTATGTTTAAATCGACGCATGACACAGATCTGTTCTTTGCAGCAAAAACAAGGACCTTTGATTTTTTTATATTGATTTGTAGGCTGTTACATAAGGACCATTCGAACACTTTCGACAGAACATTATCGACGTGTAAAAACAAGTCTGGCTCGTTATCAGCAGAAACGAAGAGGCTAGTGTCGTCTGCATATAAAACAAAATTTGTACACTTATCAATAGAAGGTAAATCATTCACATATACATTAAATAAAAAGGGACCCAAAATGCTTCCCTGGGGTACGCCACTCAGTAATGGGCGAGATTATGACGTAGAACCATCTACATTTACGCACTGCTGTCGATCGGAGAGATACGACTGCAAAAGTGAGTGAACGACACCTCGTATACCATATTCTTCTAGTTTTCTTAAAAGTGTGTCGTGATAGAGTGAATCAAATGCTTTGTTCTAATCAATGAAGATTCCAAGAGTTAACTTTCCCGCTTCAATGTTTTTGAGAATTATTTCTTTTTGTACCAGCAGTGCAGACTCAGTCAACTTACGCTTTGTGAAACCGTGCTGGCATTCAGACATAATTTCGTGCTTAAAAAAAACTATGTAGTCGGCATAAAATTATCTTTTCAAGGCCCTTGGAAAATATAGGCAAAATAGATATTGGTCGGTAGTTTCCGATGTTGTTTCTTTCCCCCCCTTTGAATATAACAGACACTTTGGCTCGTTTCATTTCAGCAGGAAACGTCCCTGAACCAATCGCTAGGTTGAAGATATGGACCAAGAACGGGCAGATAATGTAGATCGCATATTTTACGGGTGTTATCTGGATATTATCGATATCAGTGGCTTTACCGTTTTTAATGCAGTGAAGGTGTTATATACTTCGGAAGAATCTGTGGGTGGAAAAAATGCCGTTTCCCGAACATTTCGTTCCAGTCTGTACGACATGTCTGTGGGAGGAGCATGGCTGATTGTTGCTGATGCATAATATTCGCTGAAATGTTCTGACAGAGCCGTCCCTGACAGCGATTTTGTTATTAATGACAATTTCTTGTACTTCATTGGTTACTGAACTTGTGCCCAGTACGGAATTAATTATTTTCCACATACGATCAGGTGAGCAATTCGATCCTGTCTGGGAAAGGTTCTCATAATATTCCTTTTTAGCTTTCTTTAGTAAAGCATTTAAACGGTTGCGGAGCTTTTTAATGGTCGCCAAAGTATTGACGTCACGCGTTCTCAAAAAGGAATCATGGAGTTTATGCTTTTCTGTGATCATGCGCTTCAGTTCCGGATTAATCCAAGGCTTTCGTGTGCGTTTTCCCGTCTTAAATGATTTCATCGGAAAGCAGCTGCTGTAGTGGCCATTGAAGAGCTTTATGAACGTGTCGTACGCGGCTTCTACGGTCGTTTCGTTTAAAACAGGCTCCCAGTCCGTACCTTCAATTTTGGATCGAAATATATCCAGTGATGACTGCGTTATAGCCTGGTAAACAAGCTTTGGGCTGCAAGCAGTTTTCTTTCCTGTTGCAGAGCTTACGAAGGCCATGAATATCGGGCAGTGATCACTTACATCGCTGCTGATTGTACCTGCAGCGATGAAGTACGTATCTATGTTAGTGATTAAAAGGTCCAAAATAGTTGAACTTGTTGGCGATACTCGAGTGGGCGTAGTAATGATATTAATGAAACCGCACGAAGCTATGTTATTTAAAAGATCTTCAGAGGATTTGTTTTCCGGGAAAATGTTAATATTGAAATTGCCTCCAATAACGAGGCGGCACCTGTTAAACGAAGCATATTCCAAAAGTGCATCAATAAAACCTAAAGACTTTGTGATATTTGCCGATGGAGGGCGATAAATTACAGAAATAATAACGCCATCGCCTTGCAAGCTAGGAGCCTCATAATCTGATGCGAGTTCGGTGAATTCATTTAACGTCTTACAGCTCTCTGTGTTGCGAACATATATGGCCACTCCTCCGCCGCGTCCATCTGTTCTGTAAAGTGTATGTTGTCTGCAGTCATTTAATGTGGGCGTGCTGTTAAGTGCATTGCACCATGTCTCAGTCACCATAATTACACTGAACCTAAAGTGAAAATGTCAAGCAATGACGTGAATTCGTCGTGTTTCCTCTTTAGTGAACGCGCATTTCAGTGTAGCACCGTCACAATGTTCTGAGCGTATTGGCTGCAGATCTTTATACATTCAGGCTTGACACATTCCTGGTAAAGCATGTTATTTGAAAAAGAGAACTATCTAATATACCCTACGAAAAATTGAAGTTTAAGCAATTTTAGTCAGGTCATCGTCAGAAGATATTTGAACGGCGTTAGTGCCGTCAGCTTTACGCGCAAATATTCGACCATTCCGCGTCCAGACAAAGCGCCACTTGAACTGGCGTTTTCTAGACACGACAGCAGAAAGTAGCCGCTTCAAACTGGGGCACAGATGCTCATTAAAGAATATTGCACTGCTATCTGCGCGTTTGCTTTGACTTTCAGAACCGCTGTCCGCAGCTTCACCATCCGTTCCAAGCATGGCTAGGCAACTATTGCTTATGCGTATTTTCTTCCCCTTTTCAAGGACGCGGTCCCGTTTTGGCGACTCTTGAATTGAACAATTATGTTGTTTTGGCTTTCAATGTGTGTAGGCACACGATGGCACGCTTCAATATCCGAGCGTGATATAGGCTCTGACAAAGCATCACCCAACTTAGACATGAGTACAACAACGTCCTCATTTTGTTTTGTACCACCCCTTTGATTTCGAGGTTGAACCGGCGCGATTATTGGTCACACTGAGTCATTCTGTTGTCAAGATCCTTCATGCGATTTTCGTGCTCTAGGCACGTGTTTCGCAGCAATTCGTTTTCTTTCTTGAACTCCCTATTTTCGGCACGCACAGACTCAAGGTCACGTTTGAATTGTTGAAATTGCTGGTTTATGAGCCCCATTGCATCTTTTAACTCTCGGATTTCTGTCCGCGAGTCACGATTTTCACTGCGGTTGTCTCTTTGCGATGCTCCCATTGTTTTTGACATAGTATGTAAGCAATCGATACAAGTAAGGAGTAATAAAAAATGGCAATGAAATCACGTAGCAAGTAGAACACTCAGGCAGCAGCAACAGCGTTACGTAAAAAAATAGCAATGCACTAAAATATCTTGCTAGACTGACCTGCAGAACAGGATAAGAGAAGATTAGGCGGATGCCTCCCAGTGCTGCCGCTGCTGCCAAGCGGAGGCCACGCTGGTCAGTGACGGCTTTTTGTAGTCCGGCACTATGACGTCACGTTGGTGGCGCTGCTTCAGCACAGGTGCGCAGTGTCCGCTCCCTCGCAATGACTGTAGTTCAAGATCCCGGACCGCAGAGAATGCGTACGCGCAGCAGCCGTGGTGTCATGCAATGTACGGAGGCCTGCAAAACAGGATGACAGAAGATTAGGAGGATGCCTCCCAGTGCTTCCGCTGCTGCCAAGTCTCCCTTGCCTCCTTTGTTTCTACTTGATCGTCTCCATTCTGCAAATAAGTACCGTATGGTTTAAGTCAGCACCAGGACAAGTATCCAGTTTTGAGCGCACTGGGTACTGTTACTGCACATCTGTTATGCGAGCGCGGGTGCGACCACCAAACTCCTGCCTCCAGATGCAATGCATAGGCGCTAAACTGCCGCCCCTGTATGTTGTTTCAGGCTCATGTGATAGCTGGATCGTATTGTATCTGACATACACATTGTATCTGACATTGTATGTTACATGAAACATAAAAGATATGGTCAAAGGTTGGGCGAGTTGGTTTGTCATCGTTGCGCCTCGTCTGTATTTGTCCCAGTGTTTTGCGCCATGGAAATAATATATAGATATATTTTTTGCGCATTTGATTTCTGAAAACTACCATCATTGCAGGGATTTTTTTTTTTGTAATGCGAAATAAAGAATGGGGGACGGAAGGCGGAACGTCACAGGAACATTTGAGGGCACCCGTATGGGGACCTTTACTCTTACATCGCAAATAGGGACATTTTTTTTCGGGGAAATTATTTCCGTAACACCCCAAACATACCTGGCCCACTCCCCAATATTTCTTGGCCCAACCTCAAAATATACTTTGCCAAATTCGAAAATGTAATTAATTGACCTACGTTCAAAACCGACCTGGCTAACCATCAAAAAGAATTTGCCCAATTTGAAGATTGAGTTGGCTCACGTTCAAAACCGACCTGGCCCACTTCTGAAATTGCTTTTGCCCAATTCGAGCACATGACCGAGTGAAAAGTATTCCACGGGAAAGTCAGAATGCTGTCGCACTCAATGCACGTAAGTAGAGTTCAGCCCTTCTGTACATATTTGGATATGATGGCCAGTGTAATTTACTAATACAAATCAAATAAGCTTTGTCTTTATAGAGCATTTTTTATGAAACGTGTCTCTATGTTATTCAAAAAAATTATGCTAGAAGAATTCTGAGTAATTAAGGCATTGTCAAACTAATTAAGAGCTCTTTTGCATGCCACGTGGCAGATGCACCGTTAAAATTTAGCTGCA
Source organism: Dermacentor variabilis (assembly GCF_050947875.1). Taxonomy (NCBI): domain Eukaryota; kingdom Metazoa; phylum Arthropoda; class Arachnida; order Ixodida; family Ixodidae; genus Dermacentor; species Dermacentor variabilis. The sequence continues at coordinate 168,610,993 of NC_134571.1, forward strand.
AACATACGACTGATCCCTGCGCCTTCCGAATGGCTCGTTGATGAAACTGGTTGCTTCCCAATCGTTGCCACCTTGTGATTAATAGTCGAAGTATTGAGAGAACCGTTCCCCTTTTCAATCGTTTTCAAGCCATATTTCCATCATCGTAACAATTTTCCCAAGTGTCACGCCTGCAGTGCAACTATCGGCATTCCCTTAAATTGAAACGGTCTGATGCATGGCGGGTGCCAACAAGCCTGTCGCTTTAACCTTTCTTCTGCGCTTATTATTGTCCTTTAGGACTCATGGTTCGTGTTAAGAAATTATTCATTCTGAAATAAGTTTATGTTGCCTTAAATATATATTGTTTATGTTCCCTGCTTTTGCGCCACCAATTTTCGAGTCTTCGTGTGCAGCATTCCCATAGCAGTTTCGCTAAGCTCTATATTAGTATCCTTAAATCGCAATGCCTTGGGTCGGGTTACCACGTCGGCAGTGGCGCAGCCAGAAATTTCATTCGGGGTTGGGGAGGGGGGGGGGGGGGTTCACGTTGCAGCTCGGCCTCCTCCTTATAGAATTTGTCCAGGGGTCAAATGCATGAAAAATAACACATTGTCATTGCGAAAGATGTTGCAAACGAATTCTTGGACGCTACGAAGTGACAAGACAAGCAAAATATGTATTTTCATAAAAGAATACATTCGCATGTCCCAAAAATTGTGCCCGAAATAATTGATAATGATGTTTCCATGTTTTTTGTCTATTTAATAAGCAAAGAAAACATCACACGAACTTTAGAACGGTATCAGTTCGAAACCAGCCAAGCACTGCAGTGCATGCCGCCGATATGAAAAATGTAAAGGCCATAAAAAAACAAGTTTAGGACAAATATTTTAATGAAACTTTGTCAGTCAAAGACCTTGTTTACACTTTTGTACATATGCAATGGCCATGAAAAAACCTCAATGACGCTGTCACTTGTTCCAATATTTTGCGCAGGAGCAGCTGTCACTCGTCATGTATTACGAGTAATTGCACCGAAATTATAGTCGCATCAGAGAGCAGATATAAAAAGCAGGAGTTCTGCAATATATAAGAGGGCGAGTCAAATGAAAGTGAGCCAATGCGGAGATATGACAAACGGGTACTTCATTTAAAAGTAGTCTCTATGAGCATTTAGACATGTGTCCCATGGACTTACGAGTCATGTGATTCCCGTCTCGTAAAACTGATCGGGTTGCTGCTTCAAAAAGTCTGTAACTGACTCTTTCACGCCATCGTCCGACAGGAATCTGGTTCCTTTGAGCTGTTTCTACAGTTACCCCAAAACGAGGAAGGCGCAAGGCGACAGGTCAGGGCAGTATGGCGGATGTTGCAGCGTTTCGCTCTCAAACTCTGCCACTTTTGTATTAACCACATATGCGACGTGGGCCCGGGCATTGTCGTGGAACAAGATGACCCCAGTCGTCAACTTTCCACGTCGTTTGTTCTGTATTCGACACGTAGCGAATCCGGAGTTTCACAATAAAGGAAATGATTGATAGCCTCTCTAGGCTTAGCAAATTCGATCAGTAATGGCCCCTGACGATCGAAAAAAAAAGTCACCAACATCTTTGCGGTTGAAATGACATCCTTTGCTTTCGTTGGGGCTGGTGAATTTGAATGTTTTGACTGTAATGTTCGCCGTCGTGTTTCAGGCTCGTAGTAGTGGCGCCATGATTCGTTCCCGGTCACAAGTGCAGACAAGTCGTCACCCTCATTGTGATACCGGATCAGATGAGTCAAGGCAGCGGCGAACTTCTCCGTCTTCTCGTGGTAGTTCAAAATCTTGGGCATCCATTGTGCACACAAGAGCCGATAACAGAGATGTTGATGAATTCTGGTGTGAAGCGAACCGTGACCGATGTTCACACGCTCTGCCAGTTCATCGATGCTTTTCCTCCGTTCTTGTTTAATTAGCTCATCAACCATTGCAATTGCGTTGGGGGTGATTGCAACGTGGCTTTCGGCTGGTCTTGGATCCTCTTTGCAACCTTCACGTCCTTCATTGAACCGTTTCCACCAACGCTTCACAGTCGCCAATGAAATGCAATGTTCAACGTACATGGCATCCACACGGTGAATAATTTGTTTTGGGAAACCCCTTCAGCTCTCAAAATCCTCACGACACCGTGCTGTTCAACTCTTGGAACATGCATTATGTCATGCAACTATGTTCACCCCAATGTATGAGAGCATTAAAGAAGATTTGTCCTCACACCTGCGTGTCACGTTTGTAAATGAGAGATGCCTGCGTGTTACACACATGCCTCGCAGACAATGAACAGAACCATTATTGCACTGGGTTGGTTGGTTCACTTTCATTTGACTCGCCCTCGCAACATTAGAAATGAGAAGATACAATGGAATATGCTTGATAATGGGTAAAAAAGAACCACTATAAGCAAAGTTCACTGCACGTATGCACAAAACCTCACAATGAGATATTTAAATATAGGTATAAACCTTCAATAAATCTAAAAAAAGTCATTTCATATAATGCGCCAAACAAGGCAAATGAACATGTTCCTCAATCACAAATTCACAGATCACGGAATCATAATGCCTGCTCTCCCCCCCCTCCCTCCATTCCCCGCGATGTATCACGCGCGACGGAAGCCAGCGCGCCTGCTCCGCGCTTTTCTCCTTTGCGCACACAAGACTGAGCGACCGTGGTCTGCTCACCCATCCCACTTCGCCCTACGCTTTCACTCGCACATACAGCAAGCGGCGTGCAGCCACTATGTTATCGCCCTTGAACTTTATACGGAACACGATGGCGACGGCGACGGCAGGAATGGGTCTGGAGTGTCCATATAACTGATATCGCAATAATAGAGTGAGGGTATCTGACAACCCAAGCGTCCCGTGGCCCATTACTTTCCGCAGAAGAAGAAGTAACAAAATTGAACTTTCACCATGCGACAATTCGCTGCGCCGATACACTGTTTCTTTTTCTTTTGGGGAGCGGGGGCACCGAAAGAAAAAAGAACGCAACGGAAACATGTTGGCCTCAATCAAATGCGTACTTTGGGCATCTACTGTGTCTACCGAAAATATGTTGAAGAATGCGTGCGACGCTTGGTCCACAGACAGACATACGCATACTGCTTGGCATCCTACATCGGCGAGACAGGACTTTCCGGAGAGGTAGCGTTCAAGCGATCGCGTTGCAATCGGTCGAGTACCCACAGTGATGGCGGCGAGAGATCACTGTTTCGTTTTCTCGTCTGCTCGCCAGAAAACGTCCTAAATTCTGCCAGGCGAAAATCCACCCGGCCAGAGAAAAACGAACGCGCACCGGAGTGCGCCGCGTGGTGGTCGGGGCAACAAGAGAGAAACCCATGCGCTCTAGCTGGTGCCGGCAGCCGCGGGTAGCGGGAGCAAGAAAACGGAAGAGGCTCAATATGTCTTCGCGAATAAAAGTGAAAGTTAAAAAAAATAGGTTGTTACCTTGGCTGACTTTAGTGTCTTGATATGGATGCTTTGGCGCAGGTGAAAAAAATGATGAATTTTTTTTTTCTGTGACATGAAGGCACAAATGAACCACCACCACAACGATTCGTCTCATCGGACCTCGCTGCGCGCTTTGTCAACCTGTATGATAGTGTGTGGATTTGGCTTGTCTCGTATGTTCCGATGTACGACTTAATGTTTATAACAACGTTAAACCCACCAAGTTGGGGCATTGAAAAGCTAAAGCACAACTTTGGAAATGTCAATGCACCTTTCGCATTAAAATTTGATGAGAACCTTATATCCATAAAGTTTCGGAATTGCAATCCATGCGCTCTGCAGATTCCGCGGCCTCCGCGAGATGCCGCGGAGGGCGTGGCATCTCGCCATCCCGCGAGTGGCATCGCCCTTGAAACTTAGTGCCCGCATGGGGTTCCTTTCGTTATGTAACCCTCAGTGCATGGGCGTTGCCGTGAAATCTAGCCAGAGTCAGCAATGTGCACACTGAAATGTCTTTTAGAGCGTGGAAAAGACATTCTAGACAAAATGCAAAACAATTTCCGGCGCCAGGGGCTCTTTTAGTCGGCGGTGCATGCGCAGCACGAAAAAATTCCGGGAGGGGGGGGCGGCATAAGCGCCATAAGCAACCCCCCCCCCCCGTCCAGGCTACGTCCCTGCACGTCGGATACTGCCTCGATGTAAGAACGTAGTATCTATGGCTTGCGGAATATCTCCATGTGCTACGCAAGCATTGTCGTCATCTATGAACTTTCTCCCTTTAAGATCTTGTTCTCAGACATCCTGAGGTGGCGTCGAACGATAATTATAGTGCACAACCCTTTCAGGTATCGTGAAAGTTTTCTGTTATGATTTGAGTCCAGTGTGTTTGTTGTATTTCCGTTCGCTGAAGGTTTCTCGATCGGGCGTGCCCAGTATGCCATTTCTGCCTTCTTTGCTTTATGTTTCACATGCCACTGTCCAAATCATTACCGTAATATGCACTTGTCAGTGTCCTGCTTCTTTTTTCCACCATGTCTGGGCTTTATTTCCGCCACATAGGTACTAAAAACATGAGCCGCCCGTCTATTTTGTTTCAAGTATGGCGTTAGTGCATTCTGTAGGTGCGGCAAATCAAGCGGTAAGGATTGAGAAAGCAAGGCACCAAGAGAAAATGCTAAATAATCTTGCAACTATACCAAAATTCTCATATCTTTAAACAGGTATTCATGCTGTCAAGAAACACAAATATGGGTAGCCTTCTCAATTGCGGTCATCCACTTAATATCGTCGCCAAACGGCCTCGTTGATGCAACCTCTCGCGGGATACAGAGGCCCTGTTTAGTGGTGAAACACCTCCAAGGCTTTTTCGCCTGCAGCCAGCGGAGACTTTGAAGCCGACGCCGACGACATGCCGCGGTTCGTGCTGATATGGTTGTTATGTTTGTTTCGCAATAACTCTTGTCCCCTGGGAGTGCTCCGCCACATGCGCGCTAAAGAGTTACAGCTCAGCGAGCCAGCGTAGACGCCAGTGCGCATGCGCAGTACGACATGCGCAGTGGCGTCTGCGCTCTAGGCCGCCTGGGCCCGCTTAGCTATAGCTCTCTAATATCTACGCCGCAAGCCCATCAGCACGAGTATGCGCCCAAAGCAGCGGGCATAATGTTCCCATTCTGCCCGCTGGACATCACGAGGGCGTGCTTAACGCCGATTTCTACACAAGGTGTTTTTTGGGGTCAGCGATAATATATTGAAGCAAGTACTTGGTTATCTTTCACTGGTGACCGCTTTTCCATAAATATTAAACGTTATAGCTCGGCGCGGGACGAGTATAGATGTATTGGAAACTTCTCGAATGTTATCGAACGTGCTATACGCTGTCTGCTGTGACCGAACAATGTGTAGCCTGATTATATGCTCGAAGCGAATCGTGTAGTACTTTCTACAAGGCACGCGGGCATAAGCAATCGCGCCGGAACCGGCGACGAGTCATGTAAAAAAAGCCGACGCGCTTGACCCGCTCATCCGATTTTCAACGATCGCCGACTGTGCTCGCCGCTATCGTTCAGCTTCGAGCTTTGTGCTGTGTGTCTGGCACAACAAAGCGATTTGTCACTCACAGTTTTTGCTACTGTGTTTTCACCGTCATTACAACGTGACAATATCACAAACAAGGATTGAGACTGGCGAGGTCACTTTCGTTTACAGAGCAAGTGCATATGATACGCTGGCCATGCAATCTTACGCGTGACTCTCCTGGTTCTACAGCGGCTGTACTTGTTTAGTTACTGATGCAAGATATGGCTTTAATAACCGTTACCTGAAAGCTCCCTAATCGCGCTGAACAGTAGTCTAGTCAAGCCGACTATTCTAAACAAGGGTTCTTGACGGCAAAGCAACACGCTGCTGCCTTTCGAAGAATATACGAAGCAGACAAACCGGTAGAAAGCTGGGCCCGGCGGCGTGTTTCTATTTACGCCCAAGCCCAGTGCTCGACCGCTGCGTCACCATGCGGCGCTCGCGCGTACCACGTTTCTAGGTACTTTTTCCCCGAAGCGAACGGCGAGTGCCCTGGATCCTTGTAGGTACTTGGTGAGACTTTGAGATGTTATGCCTGGGCGCACAATCTGCTCACCCAGCTGTCGCTGACAGAAAATAGGTTTTTGAAAACACGCCGCGCGCCTGGGCATTCGGAAAAAAAATTTGCGTGTGGAAACTGAAACAACACTGGACGAAATTTTTCAGACTGGATAAGGGGACAAAGGGATGAGATAAGAAGTTGGTCGTGGTGTGCGAGCCGCTTCGATCTACAAAAGCTGGGATAATCATGGGGCATGGAGGGTTTCTCGAACCATGAGCCAAATGATCGCTGCGCTCAAGCGTTCTTTCCTTCTTGACATCCGTATCTCCTTTCCAGCCGAAATAGCCAGGCGCTGCCGCCACACACGACGTATATTAAACAAACTATCACGCCACGTCCAGGAACAAATAAATTAATAAAATATCACGCAGAAACTCTTCTTCGAGTTAGACCAGGTATGCTTAAGTATTGTGCCACCTGCTCATCTCCACGCAGCCCGGTGTCATTACTAACGTTATGAAACTTGATTGGGCCAGTACTAACGACAGCTCAGTGGCGACACGAACTGGTGCCGACGGCATCCTCAGGAGCATTGATAATGCTCGCAAAGTACTGTAGGTAGAGGCGCCAGGTGCGCTGATGAGGTTGCGATCATGATGAACCGTTATCGTTCCTTAATAATAATAATATTTGGGGTTTTACGTGCCAAAACCACTTTCTGATTATGAGGCACGCCGTAGTGGAGGACTCCGGAAATTTTGACCACCTGGGGTTCTTTAACGTGCACCTAAATCTAAGCACACGGGTGTTTTCGCATTTCGCCCCCATCGAAATGCGGCCGCCGTGGCCGGGATTCGATCCCGCGACCTCGTGCTCAGCAGCCCAACACCATAGCCACTGAGCAACCACGGCGGGTATTATCGTTCCTTAGTGCCTTATCCATCCGCGTCGAACCATTATTGAACCATGAACGTACTCAGGCGGTGGCTTGTTATGGCACTGCAGCGCGGGCCGCACCTTGAAAGTGATCCGCGATGCCCACAAAGAGGGCCGACTGCTTACAGGTTAGCGCGCTGTGTTCTCGCCGCTTACGTGTTGAAGAGGCGCGCGCGCCCGCAACTTGAAAGCGATCTGCGAAAGTGGCAGAGTGAGGCGTTTTCCGAGAGCACCGTCAGCGCTGTGTTTTCGCCACTTTGTTGGCGTTGAAGTGGGAGGCAGCACAAAGGCAAATTCGCTCGCTGCTGCCGGCGCAATCTCGAAAGCGGTTGTTTTATTACGGGACGGACGAAGGGATGGTTTTACCATTGGGTAAGCATACAAATATTTACGCCTTTAAAATTAAAACTTACCTACACCGCCTAAACTCTCCGAATGCGGGCTTGCCCGAACAGACTGCACGCCCAGGCACAGCCAGGAACGCAAAACCAAATACCTAGAAGGGTTCTACGGCGCATGCCGTGGCGCTTCGGCGAAAAAGTACCTAGAAAGGTGCTACGTACGGGCGCCGCATGGCGGCGGAGCGGTCGAGCACTAGGCTTGGGCCTAAATAGAAACATGCAGCCCGGCCGTGGCGGATTAGTGTCATTCCCTCCTGCGACCACCAGGGGAAGGAGCGGCGCTAGCGCTGTATGGTGACGTCAACCACACAATTCTTCGAATTTATGCTGGCGCTGCTGAGCTGAGGAGTCATTCGGCGAGCAGCGCTCGAAAGCCATCAGTCATGTCTGGTCAAGGTGTATCGCCTGTCGAAGAGCTGTTGAAGCGTTCGGTCTTGTCTGGTGAAAGCGACCAAGCGTCTGCTCTATCACCAGCTGAAGAGATGTTGAAGCCATCGGTCGGTTCTGGCGAAAAGGCTCAAGCAGCGTCGCCGGCCAAAGAAAATATGTCAGAGACATCGGTGGAACCTGGTCAAGATTACCAAGGGTCTGACGAATCCCCTGCCAGGGATATGCTGAAGCCATCGGTTTTGTCTGCTCAAGATGATCAAGGGGCCAACGCGTCACCTGCCAAAGAAGACGGTATGTTAAACGCATCGGACGTTTGTGGTAATGACACAGTGTCTGTCGCGTCGCCTACCATACATGAGGATATGTATGACATGTGCCTTTTTCTGCGTTGTGACCCACGTGGGCGTCCGTACTACAGCTCGGATTTTATGGAATCATTGCAAAAACTTCGACTTCGCGACGAGGTTGCAGCTATCGGAAAAGTGGAGTGCAGTAAGTTGTGGCTGATTAAATTGAAGACAACTGAGGCCCTGCTAGCCCTCGCAAGCGCTGAGAGCATGCGAGTGAAAGGACTCTACTGCGGTATCATTGACCCCAATGTGCCAGAGGTCTGGATGAATGTTCATTGGGTGCCGCGTCACATCTCCAATGCATCTATAGAGGAAGCGCTTCAAGCGTACGGCACTGTTAAAAGAGTCAGATGTCACTTGTGGTCTAAGCATGGGACTTTAGCTCGAAAGACTACCCGTTACGTTCGTCTGTGCCTCAAGGAAGGGTTGGAAGTGAAAGATTTGCCATACCTGTGGTACTTCCAGGATCTAAAGTTTCTCATCGTTGTCCCAGAGCGACCACCAATGTGCCTGAAGTGCAGCACGATAGGCCATATGAGACATGAGTGTGAAGCCCCACCATGCAGCACTTGTAGCCGTTACGGCCACAAGAAGTGCGGATTTTTGTATGAACCTGACACCGGTAAAATTCTATTGAATGAAACCGTGCCCGCAAAGCCAGGACAAATGCTGGTGACCCCTACTACATTGTGTGAAATTGAGCAGGGAAGCGAAAGCCACCAAGGAACACCTCCAGTCGGCAAAGAAACCACTCAATGCCCTCACGAAGCCTTGACAGAGGATGAGCCTGTGACTGGTAATTGTCTAATGATCGAAAACGTGCTAACGAAGCGAGGAGAAATGCTGATTACCCCGACTTCGTTGTGTGAAATTGATCAGGGAAGCGAGAGCCAGCAAGGAACACCTCCAGTCTGCAAAGAAACCACTCAATGGCCTCAAGAAGTCTCGACTCAGGATCAGCCTGTGACCGGTAATTCCCTAATGAACGTAAACGTGCCCACGAAGCGAGGAGAAACGCTGATGACCCCGACTTCATTGTGTGAAATTGAGCACGGAAGTCAGAGCCAGCAAGGAACACCACCAGTCGCCAAAGAAATGACTGCTCAACACCCCCTTGAAGTCCTCGCTGATACAGAAACTGATAACACCGACTAGGTGTGGCTAGAACGCGTCCCTAAAAAGCGAAATAGCAGCGTCGACACCAAAATGTGGCCTTATGGAACATTCTTTAGATTACTCGAACTTCATGTTGGGGTAATCGGCTGTAAACGGAGTAGTTTCATGTATTACACATCTTGACAAGACAAATATTTGCCTTTGGGATTATTTGTGTACTGTGTGGTCAAGAGTGGGAAACGAATAAAATGGTGATGCCTTTTACTGAGTTCTTTGTATTGGTCATTGTTTACTTGTTGGAAAAGAGGGTAAGGGATATTTGCCCTTACAAGAATTGGTCTGCAGGAGCAGTCCTGTCTTGTAACATTTGTCAGTACGTTGTACGCGCTTTTATTCGAGATTAGTAACAAGTGACGCGTGCGTGCATGCCAACAGAGCCTAAATAATAGATGAAAAATTCGGAGTATAACGGATTTGCAGTATTTAACATTTGTACGGCGATAATTGTCTGCATACTTTCGCGTGAAAGTCACGAAAGTAGATGTCAGATCTTGCTGTTTGTCCAGGTGTCCGAAAATTTTCTGTTTATTTCGCGTTATACCACGCATGTTGCATTTGCTTTCATTGCTCTAACGAAGTGCTCACTTTATTTACATGAACATTGTGAATCGCGAGACGGTGAAATGATCTGTACGGCAGATTATTTTGACCAGAGATCGGCTTGCGCCGCGATTCTTTAGCTATGCTTTCTTGATGCCTCGAACCTGAGCTTCGTCAGTAGCCAGAGCGATGCTCCGCCCGCGTTATCATTGTGGTGAGCCGGCTGTGAATGGTGAATAATTAAGTGGCACATAATGGACCGCAAAGCGGTAGCAAAAAATCGCAGCCATTTTATTTTTCAGGATGTTCCTTTCATGCACTTCCCAAGAAGAACCTTCAGCTCGACGCCAACCATGTAAAGAAATCGTGCTTTAGGTGCCAAAACCACGATCTTATTATGCGACGCGGTGTAGTGGGCGGCTTCGGATTAATTTGGGCCCCCTAAGGTTACTCAACGTGTACCTAAAGCACAGTCCACGAATGTTTCTGCATTCCGCCCCAATCTACATGGAGGTGCCGTGATCAAACCCTTGACAACTAACTGTGATTTCCCATTCAAATACGTGCAAAACGTAAAAGTGCTTTTACGAGCCAACCTCTTGACCGATCTGAATGAAGTTTTTTGCAGCTGAGAAAGTTAAATTTTACCAACTCTAGGAAGCAGTCTTTAATTTAGTACTTATTGTTTTCTTGTTTCCCAAAGATTGCAGAAAATTGGCAAGTTAAAAGAAGGCACGCCGTTTAAATTGCTCAGATGCGCCAAAAATGGAATTCCCAGTTCGCCAAACGGCATCTGGTACAGTTTCGCAAGCGGAGCAACGAGATGTGTAATTTGTAACTTCCATCTAGCTGCATAATAACTGTGCGAGAGCGCTATATAACACGCACAAGAAAATTTTCCAGCTGTATTTTTAGGTACAGCTTACAGATTTGGGGTGCGTGGAATGGGTTGGCAAGCTCGATTATCTGGTACTGTCCTTGACTAACAAAGTCGACGAATCAGATAGCAGAGGCTGCAGGTGTAATCTTGTGTACGATGTTAGGAACTCGGAAATGAGAGCCAGCAAGATCTGCTCGATGCTGTTGAGTAAAGAAGCTATGACGATACGATAGGAGTGAAAAACGGCTGCCATCGGAAGAATGCATTGTCGTGGGCGAAAGCGAGCGGCTGACAATTGGAAGCGCAGACCTGTCGTTGTGAAGTTATATTACTACAGGGATAAAGCTAACATACTTAGTAATTGCAAAAATCTTAGCGGAACAGAATACTGAATTAGCGAGGACTATTCGCCCGTAGTTAAAGAAGGTAGAAAGAAGCAATGGGAAAGAACGAAATTGCATCGACACCAGAAATACAACGTTTTTTGTTTTACGATAAAATTAAAATAAATAATCGCCTGTACACCTGGGATAATCAAACGAAAGACTTTTAGTAAACGAAAGACAGAAAAAACAAAAGCAGGGACAACGGTTAATGTTACCATCTTATTGCGCCCAGCTTTTTAAAAAAAGCGTAGCACTTAGAGACGATTCTGATCGCCCTTGAACCTGACATTTTCTGCATGACTGAGACATGGCTGCACTCTCACATTGGAAACCATGAAGTCGCTTCACCGGGCTGCTCCATCATCCGAAAAGTAGAACTAGAGACAGTGGTGTTGCTTTGCTCATAGGCCAAGGAATGTATTACTCAGTAATCCCGGATGTCCCAGGTGTGGAGGCGGTGTGGTGTAGGGTTCAGTTGGGCCAGAGCCACATATGTGTTGGCGCAGTATATAGACCCCCTCGTGCCGAAGTGTCGTATCTTGAGCAGCTTCTAGAGTACATGCATGATCAGATGACGGGGAACGCCATAATAATGGGAGGAGGCTAATCACCCAGATATTAACTGGAACACTTAGAGCCCGTCCAATGTAATAAACAGTACCTTGCTGCCTTTTCTGTTTACCTTAAACTTGACCGAAACTGTATCCAAGTCTACCGGTGCGCAGGGCACTTCAGGCTCTATCTTAGAACTTATTTTCGCCAGCGACTTCTTTTCCAAAGAAAATCACACAGTCAATGTTCTTGAAGGACTGTCGGATCAAGAAATGGCTCTTTTGCACGCTAACTATTCCCAACCGCATCCGCCAACGTAGTTCTATAAAGCGCGTGTACGCATTTAACAAAGCTGACGATGACGCTATTATCGCCTACCTTGACCACGAGTGCCACGACTTCCACGAGCTTGTCTCAGAGGGCTCGGCCAACATTGACTAAATTTGGTTGCTGTTCAAAGCACATGTTACGCACTGCTTGAGGCAATTTGTACCACAAATACAAAAGAACACTAATAAGCACAACCCATGGATAACATGCGATGCAATTCATTTAAAACGTAGAATAAAAAAAAAGTTGTGGAAATCTGACAAATTATGTCCAGTTCCAGACTTCTGCAAGAAAATAAATTCGTTAAACAGACTACTAACGGAAGCAACAAAGGTAGCAAAACAGCGCTTCTGCTGTACAAAGCTTAACAATATTATCAAAGACTCACCCCAGAGATTCTGGCGTTATGTCAGGCACAACGATAATCGTACAAAACCGCTATCAACGACGGAAGAAAAGAAACAAGCGGAAGCGTTTAACGCATTCTTCCATTCCGTATTCCATTCCATTCCCGACAATGGCATTACACATGCTTACAGGCTAGAAAATATAAAGCACAACGAGACACTGAGCGCTCCAGTCGTAACTGAAGCAGGCGTATTCGCACTATTATTAAATTTAGACGATAAAAAGTGCAACGGCCCTGACGGAATCCCGAATGGTTTCCTGAAACGTTATGCCGAGCCTGTAAGCAAATACTTATGCCTTGTGTACAATAAATCTATCTCCGAACAATACCTTCCAGCAGAATGGAAGATTGTTAAAATAATACCAGCCTATAGAATAGCGTTATCTCTTGTCAGTGAAACTATAGGCTTATTTTCTCTCACAGATACATGCTGTAAAATCATGGAACATATCTTAAAATCCGTTACAGAGTTCACTGAGGCAAATAATGTCCTCCATCTTTACCAAGATGGCTTCAGAAATGGTCTGTCTATTGTTACCAAACTTGTTGACATACTACACGATTTCGCCAAAGCAATTAACGACCAATAAGAAATAGATGTAATTTACCTAGACTTATCAAAGGCCTTTGATCGTGTCTGCAATGCTAAGCTACTTCTAAAGCTTAAACATGTACTAGGAAGCGGGCAATTTTTTTTGTATTTTCAATTAGTTATCTGACCACCGTCAGTTCGTTCACTTAGGCTCCCACACTCCTGCAATTGTGCCGGTACTTTCTGGCGTACCCCAGGGTTCCGTCCTGGCCCCTATCCTGTTCCTCTTGTTCATAAATGACATACCTAGTCCGGTGAAATCAAAGATTAGGTTATTTTCAGACGACTGCATCCTGTATAAGGAAGTACCAAACCGATAAGATGAAATTAGTCTTGACAAGGATGTTGCTTTGATAGTCCAATGGTGTGAAAAACTGGGAAACGGCCATTAACATTGATAAAACAGTTTCAATGTAGTAACGAAAAAAGAAATCCAAACTTATTTTTACATATGGCTGCGATAATAACACCCTTAACACTGTCGCTCAGTGTAAGTACTTCGGCGTCGTCACATCATCAAATTTAGGATGGCCGACTCAGGTAGAGCACGTGGCAAGCAAAGCAATGCGAAAACTCACGTTCTGAAAGCGGGCTCTGCGATACTCTACGAAGGAAGCCAAGGTTTTGGTCTATGTGACAATCATACGTCCTATCTTAGAATATGCGAACATGACGTGGTTTCCCTTTGCCCAAAATCAAACAGCGACTCTCGAGGGCGTCCATGAAAAAATTGGAGGACGCTTAAGCTTCGCCTTCAAGAGTGGAACGCGACAGCGTTCCCATCGACCCGCCAAGGGGTGTAAGACAAAGCGCTACGGCGCAGGGATCACTTACGAGGCGCCCCGCATCGGACTTTGCGTCCACCTATCACACGGAAAGCGTCGAGCAACGCAGCGTTCTGCGCAGCAACGAAACGTGCGCCTGAGCAAACGGAACGAACCGAAGAACTCGGTGTCTCGGAGGGGGAAACGATCTACGCCAGCCAAACGTCGTGATCGGCACGGGCAGAGAGATAGACAGATAGTAATCTAAAGAAAGGAACGGCGCTTGATTCTGCAACCCGCGTGGGAGCACGGCGAAGCGTCGCCAGGGGAGAGGGAGTCGGGGCCGCAACGCGCCTGGCACCGGTCCGCGCACAGCACAGCCCCAATGCGCGCATGGCGCGCCACCTGTCGGGGCAGCGCCGTACATTGAGAGGAGGGGTCTTCTGTGTTTGCCGCAAGATGGCTGTGCGTGTGTGGTAAGCGCAGAAGAAATGTAGCGGAAACGTACTTCGCTATTCGTGTAAATGCGACTTCTGTAAGTTACGTGCTCATAATTACCGATATACACCGCAGTATAACATTCTACGGCACGTTTTTAAGGCAACACCGCGTTCACTAAAAGCGCGTTTGTACCGATTTCAAGCATCGAACTCGTGGCTGAGTAGTCCACTTCCGGCCACCGCAGTGAACGGACGCGGAATGTCTTGCTCCCCAGGAGCGGTTACAGCGGCCCTTGGCCGCGGTTCCCGGTCAACGGAAAAGCCTTCTTCGGACTACCAGATGGTTCTGCCACAACTTCCTTCAGGTGCTAGTGTTTTGAACACTATTTTTATCCACGGCGAAGTTAAAGCACGGCCTTACCGTGTTGAGCACTTCAGAGACGCGCTTTCAAGACTGATGCTGCTGCCGGAAGTGGTGGCCCTCGGGGCTTATCAGATGAATCATGTGTGGGCCGTAACTTTTTCGAACGAGGCGGCAAAAAAGAAGATACTTGACGCTGAAGCATTTCTTGTTAAAGAACATCGATGCGTGGTCATTGACCCGTGCAATCAGGGTGTCAGGCTCAAGCTCTTCTGGCTGCTGCACGGTGTTCCCGATGAAGACGTCCGAACAGCGTTGGCACCGTTCGGGAGAGTGACCGAAGTGACGAGGGAGAAGTGGAAAGTACAAGGCTGCAACGACAAAGGAACCACGACACGGTCTGTGGTCCTTAAACTCAAGCCCGGAATGACAGCGGACGACCTACCACATCAGCTTCGGGTCGCGGAAGACCTGGCTCTCGTCATTGTCCCGGGCAGAGCACCCCTCTGCCTCCGGTGCCGTGGCACCGGACACATTAGACGAGAATGCCGGGTTCCACGCTGTGGGCTGTGTCGTCGTCGGAGAACGTACGCCAACGTTGCTGGTCCAGGCAGGAGCGAAGACACATCGGAGCTCCTTATGGATCAAGAGGATGCCGAGGAGGCCGCTAAGGAAGCAGCTGAAGGGGCGGATGCTCAGTCTACATCTCTGGAAATGAAGACCGAAAAGGTGAACTCGGAGGGGACTGATAAGGGCAACGTGCCCGATTCTGCGCCTCCACCTGCCAAGGTTCAAGTCAAGGAAAGTGGTGTTGAGGCGACGAGTGAGTCTTCAACTATCCAAGCAACCCCAACCACCGAGGTTGACGAGACGGTCAGCATCTCCGAGAGCATGGACATGACTTCCAACGCTAAGGGTGCCGGAAAGCGGTTGCGCGACGATGTTGAGGACCGCAGCCGAGACACCGACGGCGCGGGTACCGAAAGACCGGCACAGAAAACCCAGACAGGCCGAAGGTCGACGTTGAAGGTCAAACTCAACGTACCGCCAGACAGACGGCTGCTACACGGGCCACCTCCGCCTTAGCGGAGGTAGTGTCCCGGAAAGAACTTCCAAAACCAGATCTTTGATCGGGAATGGGCCTACGACTACGTGGGTTGGCAGTCGTCGGCTCGAAAGGGAGCGCCATGTTCAACGAGCATCACTGCATACCAGACTCCCTATGTTTCCTAAGAAAAATTGTGTAGGGGCATACCCTAAATCTAACTAAAACAATGGCAGACGCTATTAACCTCACCAGTCCGCTTCGTTTGGCGACATTAAACGTCAGAGGGTTGTCGCAGAGGCGAAGACAGTGTCAGATAAGTCGCATGTTAATAGAAAAAGACATTGATTTGATGGCTGTCCAAGAAACAAAAATTGAATCTGAAGAAAAAACGGCTCGATTGGTTGAAATTTTCAGAAATAAGTACAATGTATGCGTTTGCCACGCGAGTGGTACGTCTGGGGGCTGCCTGTTGTTTATTAGAAATAGCATTGGGATAATAGAGCAACAAGTTACTTCATGTGAAGGGGGGCGTTTGCTTATTTGTGATTTTTCTTTTTCTGGATTGCTGTGGCGGGCGGTTTGTGTATACGCCCCTAATAATGCTCGAGAACGTGAACAATTTTTCGTTTATCTGAGATCTTTCTTGCGGTGTGAAAGACACGTTCTAATGTTTGGCGACTTCAATTGTGTATGCCGGCCGATAGATCGATCGAAAAAGCAACTTAGCCAAGATAAAAGTGCCGCACTTCTGCATGAAATTTTGTGTGATGTTGATCTAGAGGATGTTGGGAGTGTTCTTGGTTCTTACAGTCATGTGCAATATACGCATTTTCAAGGAGACAGCCACTCAAGGTTAGACCGCATCTATGTTCCTGTTCACTTAGTTCCGCTACTTTCTGAATATGGTGTAGAATGTATCAGTTTCACTGATCATTGTTTGGTAACGGTTACGATAGGTATGAAAAAGAAAGAAAAGAAATTTAATTGGCACCTATGGAAACTTAACGACAACCTTATGCAAGATGAAGTATTTCTTAAAAGAATAAAAGAGAAATTAGACGCTGTTCTCCTTGAGGATTCCAAAAATGTTGTAGAAGCTTGGGAGATGTTCAAAACCGAAGCGAAAACAATTGCTTTAGAGAGAGCATGCGTGTTGCGGCAGAAACAAAAGCAAGAAGAAAAGCAACTACAATGCACGTTAGCATACCTGTTGAACATGGAAAGCGGCGGGGCTGGTATATTTGCACATGATATTAAAGAACTTAAAGTGAAACTTGAAGTGATTGATGAAGAGAGATATCGTGGCGCGGTTTTAAGAGCACGCGCTGAACGTGTATGGCTGGGTGAAACGCCCACCAAGCGAGCTTTAAGTGAAGAGAAGAGGTACGCTATGACCAAGGAAATAAAAGAAATCGTTTATCAAGGGCAGCTTACAAATGACGGGGAAATGATAGAACGTGCTTTCGTTGACTACTATAGCACGCTGCTAAGCAAGAGGACAAGCGAGATCTCTGCATTTAAGAGTGAATATTTACCTCTTATGCCGAAAATTGATGAACTTAAGGATGCCCTTGAGAGGCCGATTTCTGTAGCAGAAATTGAAAAGGCTATAGATGACCTTAGCGTAAGGAAATCGCCTGGACCGGACGGACTTGGGGCAGCAATATATAAAATCTTCAAGGTTGAAATGGCTGAGGCTCTGCACCGCGTCATAACCAAGTGTTACGAACAAAAATGGACGCCTCCTTCTTTCCGACAGACACATGTAGTACTGATACCTAAATCAACAGACCACATTAAACTTCAATCCGTAGAGGCCTACCGGCCAATAAGCTTAGCAAATATTGATTATAAAGTATTTATGAAGGTGCTCGCCCAACGCCTTCAAAGTGTAGTCAAATCCCTAGTAGGTACACATCAGACATGCGGTATAAAAGGCAGGACTATATTCACAAATATACATATAGCGCGAAGCATACTTGAATGTTGCGATACGATGGGAGATCATGTAGCTATGCTACAACTAGATTTGGCCAAAGCTTTTGACAGGGTGTCCCACGAAATCCTGCTTATGCTTCTTGATTATGTTAATGTCGGATCAATCATTTTGGACGGGGTAAAAATGATGTATGATGGTTGTACCACAAACTTAATTATTAACAACAAACTGAGCAGGCGGATTACAGTAATGTCTAGCATAAAGCAAGGCTGTCCGACCTCGGCCTTGCTCTTTGCACTTTATTTAGAACCTTTCTGTTTAAAGTTACTACATAGCCATAATATTCGCGGGTACACATTCCTTGGTAGAGAAATAAGAGTTTTAGCTTATGCCGACGACATAGCAGTGTTCTGTCGCGATAAACAGAGCATTGCAGAAGCTGTGAGAGAAGCCCAAGCTTTTTGCAATGCTTCCGGTAGTGCCATAAGTTGGTCAAAATGTTTAGGGCTTTGGCACGGGAATTGGTCAGATGCACCGGAAGTCTTTTGCAAAATGCAGTGGAGTGTATTACCCGGCACTTATCTTGGGGTTCCGCTCAGTGCCTACCGTGAGCCAATCGAATACTGGACGAGCGAGAGAGACGGAATGAAAGAGCAAACTAACAAATGGGGAGGCCACAACTTTTCGATGTTTGCTAGGGCCAAAGTATGTAATATCTTTTTAGTAGCTAAAGTGTTCTACGTCCTGCAGGTGCTATGCATGAGCCGATCTTCAATTCAAAAAATACACAGAGTGTTTGCAGAGTTTATTTGGGGATCGGTGTGGGAACGCACGAGCAGAATAATTTGTTTCACACATTGCGCAATGGGGTACTTGGTTTAACGCATTTGTTTTTCAAGCAACTTGTATCGAGATTTGTTTTCTTCCGCGACCAAAGCGATGGGTTTCTGCGGACGGTAATCCAAGTGAGATTGCGCGATGCTTTGCCCGATTTTGTTGTATCGTCGCACGCAATCAAACCGATGGCACTAAAGGGCTATCTTCGTGAAGTTTCCATGGCGATACGTCTTCTAAACGCTCGTTTTTCGAAAGGCTACTTGTTTGCAGTCTCACGAAAACAATTGTATAAGGATCTTGTTGAAGTGTTTGTACCTACACCAGTGTATCGTTCTATGTATTACTTAGGGCCTGAACGAGATGTTTTCAAGCGAGTCAATAATATGCCTGTACGAGCTAACACAAAATCATTCTTTTTCAAACTGCATACCGGCGCACTGCCTGTTAAGCCATGGCTAAGAAGCAAGGGCTTGTTTGTCCCATGGTCAGACAACTGTCTTATATGTAACAAGGAAGAAACTGTCGAACATATTTTTCTTGACTGCCACGATGCCCGCTTTCTTTGGGACATCCTGCAAAGAACATTAAAAAAGGAGCTTCCTATCACTGCGTTCGGAATAAGATTTTTGCCATGTGCTGAACCTGACGGTGTGCCGGTGGACATGTTGATGCTATTGTGTATGCAAAGTGTGTGGCGAACTCGTATGGCTGTACGCAATGCTGATGTTGATGCAAGGTCAGCAATGTACTATTTTACTGAGAACGTTAATTATACAAGCGAAGTGTTGAAACTGCTGAGTGATCCGCCAAGTTGGCTTTCAGTGTTGGACAGTTTGGCTTCGATGAAGCCATTTTAACATGACCCGTCAGTCTTAGTAACGACTAGACGTTTTAACATTCGGTTTTATTTGACAATATTTGTATGTACTGGCCAAGCCGGTAATAAAGAAAAAAAAACTCGTGGCTGAGTGGTAGCGTCTCCGTCTCACACTCCGGAGACCCTGGTTCGATTCCCACCCAGCCCATCTTGGAAGTTGCTTTTTATTTATGAAGTGCCTGCCATGATTTATCGCTCACGGCCAACGCCGCGGACGCCGACACCCGACACCGACGCCGACGACACCGGCTTTTCTGCGACACGAGCTCCTTAACGCTATCGCGTTAAAAGCGGCGTGTTTTATCTGTATGATACAGGCGCACCGAGTCGCCTACTCAGATGCTATTCGAGATCGGCCTTGATACACTAAGACGCCGTGCGATACTGTACCGGGTCAAATTCTTGCATCTGGTCCTGCATAATAAGGTTCAAGTGGATACCGACACATATATTTCCTATAACACATCCAGAGAAACCCGTCACAAGCATCAGCTTACCGCAGGAATATTCTTGCGCTGACCACACATTTACTTTTTCGTTCTTGCCGCGAGCTGTTCGCGATTGCAATGCCTTAGCCCTGACGGCATTCGCACTGCCTCCTGTTGACAATTTTCTCGAACTTGCTGCCGAAACAGTACTCTCAGGAACGAGTAAGTGATATTATGTGTATTGAGTTTATCATAGCTTTAATTACCAGGTGTTTTTGGAAATATATGACTTGAAATTGTGGATGATGTTATCAATTGTATATCTCATATACTTGTCCTTCTTTTCTTCTTTCTTTTTCGTTCTGCAGAACATCATATGTGAGTGAGTGAGTGAGTGAATAAACTTTATTGTAGGTCCGGCGAAGACGCGAACTCGTCGCGCACCCGGCTAGTCCCACGTCGGGACCGGCAGGTCTAGCCCACCGGCCCGGTCGTGGGCACGCTGGACGGCCAGGATCATATGTAATTTAAATAAGTTGATTGGGCGTTATCTTTTTGCCATACTCATTGCTGTTACCATAGATCCATTATCCTTAAAACCTTATACGTACCCTTTTGTATGCTTACGTAACAGCCTGTTCCACATTGCCTACAGACCCTTCTAACCCACTCCTGTAAAAATCCCTGATGGGATTGACAGCATAAATAAATAAATAAATAAATAAATAAATAAATAAATAACGTAGAACTGCATAATAACTGTGCGAGAGCGCTTTATGATACGCATATCAGACTTGTCCAGTTTTATTATTAGGTACAGTTTACAAACTTGCGATATAGTTTCTTTCTTTTTCTGGGTTTGATGTAAAGTTCATCCTTTAGTTCTTTTTATTTTGCAATTCTTAAGAATTGTTCCAGAAATGGAGGCCTGAATACAAAGACTCTTTTACAGTTATACTATTCTAACTTCTTCCTGTAATTGCAACAAATCTCTTCAGAGTCCGTGTTAAAGCTTCATCTTGAAGGGCCCCTCACCAGGCCCCATAGCAAATTCAGGTTACGCGCACAAACTTGTTATCTGTCCTCTAGGAATCGTTCTACCGCGAAAGTTTGTCAAATCGGTTCCATTAATAGACGAGATAGAAATGTTTCAGTGCCGCGAACCCATGATTTCAGGAGGCGAGCTCCACGGCATAGCGAGACACCCTCTCTACTTATCCTTGCGTTCCCCCATACGAGACCTCGTGGATCACGTGATGCATACATCACGGGCGCCTTCTTCATTTCTTTTTCTCAAAGTTTATTTTCAGCTTTTTTTTGGCGCTGCACAATTTCGCTTACGGCGTTGCGCGCGATCTGTTGCGATTGTCTCGTTTCGCGCAGCGCACGCTTTTGCGCGCCGTGCACAAGAACACATGACTAGTGGTATAATTCAGTGCTACGCGAATGCTGATGCAGAACAAATGGATCGCAGAGCATGATCACGTGCTAGAATACTGTAGAAAATAGCATGGTTTCGGTACCTGTGCACGTGACTGCACGACCGTGGGAACAAGCAGACGAAACGGAAGTACACGTCCCTTGCAGAAAAGAAGCAAAAATGAAAGACGGGCGTGGTGTCAAGCTTAAGTTTCCCGCAGGAGTTTATTGTCATGCGTGGGACTTTTACAGCCTTTGCACGGTACCAATAAATTATTTTTAAATTAAAAAGCACTTTATTTTGAAAATAACCATAGGCGCGACATAGCAAGTACTGAAATTTTTACTGCAGCAAATTGCCCAAATACGAGGATATGCTATGAAATCGGTGAAATCAAACATGCGTACCAGTGGAAAGTATCGTCGTGAATTTCTTTTTAGCGCCATAATTGAAATTTCTCTACTGAATTACACGCTCTAGTTCTCAATAAATATTTAGCATTCTATTCGAGATTCGAGAGGCTGGCAGCAAAGAAAAAAAAAGAAGAAGCTCATTGGTGCCGCTTTGCAGCGTTCCGTGCGTCTATAACGACATCCACGCGTTTGATGTAGCTTTCCACAGGGCTATCCCGCAACATGCAATTGATCACGTAGCAAGCAAATGAAACTGCATTAACTGCTCCGAAATGCGAAAACTCTACAAGCACGCACGCAATATACGACCCTTCTTTCAATAGCACAGCAACGCGGCAGCTTTCATGTGCGGTAGATGGGAACAGCTAAACCAACCTCTAAGCAAAAGAAAGAAAGCACGTTATTGGCTATACGTAGTCAACAACTTGTCGAATGATTCCGCATCATTTCCGTGCATGAAGCTTTTCTTGCGATCACTTTTACTTCGCCACGCTACTAGAGCAAATAATGTATTACTAGTGTTTCCAAAATATCTTAGTTTTTTTTTTCGTGCGTCCAAAACTTCCGCCTAGTTTACATCTCCACTAGAGGGGTGGGAGAAAAGGGGCCGGCAGAGAGGACAGATCAGGGTGAAAGGAACTATTTACATCTCTTGTCCAATGGCTTGAATTAAAGTAATTAAATACGTGCGTAAAAAATTAGTGACCACGTAAACGGTACTGTTTTTTCTCGACGCAGCGTGTGCGCCGCGGTGGCGTTTGCCTATGGGGCTGCGTTGCCAAGCCCGAGGTTGCGGCATCGAATCCCGGCCCCGGCAGTCGCATTTCAATTGGGGGCCGTATGCAGATACGGCCCTGCACTGTGCATTCGGTGCAGGCTAAGAAGCCCGGGCGGCCAGAATTGATCCGGATACCCAACCTCGACGTGCCTCATCAATCTATATCGCGATTCTCGCTCGGAAAACGCCAGAACTAATTAATTTCGACGTAGCGTGGGCGGAAAAAAAAAGAAAGCTAAGGAAAAGGGCGGCGTTGCTCAATATAGGTTGCTTTCCCCGACCTTGCGACGAGCTTTACAATAGCAATTTCTTGTGATTTAGAAATTTAACTTAAAGAGTAGCTAATGTTTCCAGTATTTTCCGCTGTGATCCGCAGTGGTATCCACACTACTTAGCGCGTCTTTTGTAGCCACAAACGTCACCCCATTTTCCTGTCCTATGGTGTATTCAGGGGTTGAAAGCAGTTTAATGAGGTCGACTATCGCACTTCTCTTAACTTTGCGAAACGCCGATTACGGTTCACGCGGGATGGTGTGCGTCATCCTGACAACAATGCTGCGGCACTGCTTTCTGTAGTTGCTTTAGAGCTTTTCATTTCGGCCGCAGTGCACCGTCACGTGTAACAATTTCCGCACCGGGTTCGCATATTCCTTTTCATAACCCTCACGAGTATCAAACGTAACAAATTATTGTTCCCTAAGATCATTTCGAAAAGTTTGTCATCGTGTTGCAAACACGCTCGCCGCAACCAGCGTGTAACAACAACAACAACAACAAAAAAGGCAGCGCGC
The DNA here is from genome assembly GCF_050947875.1 of Dermacentor variabilis. Lineage (NCBI taxonomy): Eukaryota > Metazoa > Arthropoda > Arachnida > Ixodida > Ixodidae > Dermacentor > Dermacentor variabilis. The sequence goes on from NC_134571.1 coordinate 168,634,083, forward strand.
ATCATGTCCCGAGATGTGCAAGAAACAGTCAGGGACAAAATAAGCCGGGATCCGCGGGCGCGTGCCAAACTGCATTTGTGCGCCCTTGAACGAAGCAGACGCCTCCTGTCGAGACATGTCATGGCGCATGCGCGTCCTTTCATGCTCCTCTGCCTGTCCCTGTGACTTGCGAGCACGCTGTCGGAATCGTGATTATTGTAAAAAAAAAATGCGCTTGGACAGTGCTGCCATATTCGATAAGCGTTGAGGGCTGTGCTTTGTCACACGCCACAACGACCGAAACGCGACACCGCTCCCTCAGCGGAGCCTTCTGGAATCATCGCGATTCCTGCAGCACGCTGGCAAGAAGTGGGCGTAGCGGCAGAAGCACGAACATTAAATTACACGCGTGCGCAGTAGCTTAGGCGTTCCTAGTCCCTTCTAACGCAAGCTTGGCGTTTTAGGCGACACACGAAAAAAAATGTAGCTCTTGCTGTTTCACTCAGTTAACATTGGGCTTGTTCGAGTACTGTCGAGTTTCAACACAGCTTTACAAAAGGAACACTTTTTCATACAATCACTCAACCGAAGGCGCTTGCTTCGTAAAAGGGCGTTAGAATGCTGTTTGGTGCGCGGCTCGCGGCTCCCTTGTTATTTTGACCCCGCCTGTACCTCATGCTTTTAATATCACTGGAGCATTTATGTATTATACGGTGTGCGCAGGCTTATGCTGAATCTTATTCCTAACAGATTCCATCTTAAGGTCGCCCGGCGCATATCACCAAATGTGGGCCTCTTTGAGGGGATCACCTAATTGAAAGGTCGCACATTGTTTAACCGGGCGAATCCTGCAAGTCCATTTAATCGGAAATCCAATTATTTAAGCACCCAAACACGAGCGAGCTTCTAAGACTGCGTGGTATACACAGCACGAAAAAACGTAAACAAGCCATTTGAAGCCCTAGCATTGAAGTTAGGCAAAACGCTCGCTTGTCTTGCGAATGCCTTTGCAGAAGTATACTCTTCAGGCAGGTCAGCCGGCACAACCAACCCGCCTCCGCCGCTATCGTCGTCTCTAATTGGTGCTCCTTTCACACTCAGAGAGTTGGAAGTAGCGATGAGCAGCCTCCGACGTCGCTGTGCCTTGGGACCTGACCTTATCAGTAATCAGATGCTGACTAACCTACCGATTGGAAGACGGCGTGATTTGTTGGCATTTTTAACCAAGTGTGGGCCAGCGGGGATATCCAACAGTTATGGAAGGTAGCATGGGTGGTACCGTTTCTGAAGCCTGGAAAGAATCCTGCAGCCCTGGAGTCGTACAGACCGGCATCGCTGACCTCCAGTACAGCGAAGCTAATAGAGAAGATGGCGTGCACAAGACTCACATGGTACGTCGAGCAGGGTCGAAAATTACCATCGTGCATACCTGGGTTTAGACAGCGTCTAAGCGCCCAAGACAATGTGCTGGACCTGCTAAGCCACATAGAACATTACGTGCGGATGGCCTGTCGACACTTGCTGTTTTCATGGATGTTCCCAAGGCTTACGACTACGTGCCTCAAACAGTCATCATCAGCCAGTTACAAGTCATAGGCGTCACAAGTCATCTCCTGCAATTCATACATATGTTCCTCAATGATCGTCGCATCAGAGTTCGTCTTGGTGATACTTTGAGCAATGAAATATGTATATTTCGCGGCGTGCCACAGGGGAGTGTTTTATCTCTCTTATTATTTAACATCGCCATGACTAGCCTCCCAAGAGTACTAAACCATCCAACACCAGTGAAGATATCTATATATGCCGATGATATCTGCATAGGAGTCTCCGGCTACCAGCACCGCCGCCATGCACGAATAGCCCAAGGGAGCAGTTAATGCCATTCAGGGCCACTTGACAACGATTGGATTATCACTATCAGCAGAGAAATCATCATTCGTACTATTTCCTGGAGTGAAAAGAAAATCGACACGCTTGACGCTGATTTTGAATGGATACCAGATTCGACAAGTCACCAACGTCCGATTTCTTCGTGCTACCTTAGACCACAGGCTACTCTGGCGCCGCGGTGTTGAACACGTTGTGGCGTCATCATCACCCGGGCTACATGTGCTCAAACGAGTCGCTGGCATACGCTGGGGCAACAATCCGATGTCGATGCTACAGCTACATATATCGTTGGTTACCAGACGGATTCTGTATCAGCTACCTCTGATGTCACCCTCAGATAGCCAGTACGAGCGCTTAGAAGCCATCCACAGAAAAGGTATTCGACTTTGCCTTGGAGTCCCTCAGCCAGCATCAAACAAGAAAGTGCTCTACGAAGCTGAGTCACGCCCTCTGCGACTTCAGGCTTCCCAGGCTCCCATGATCCAGCTACTACGATTAAGTGAGTCTACGCCCGGCAAAGCCCTATTACGACGTATAGGTAACAGGCCGCGCTCACATTTTTATGCAGCACTGAACACGCTTCGCGTCTTATGATTGCGCTGCTCGAGACAAAGGGAAAGGATAGAACCACCCTGGACATTCGAGGGCATCACATGCAACTTAAGTGTACCACGATTGCAGTCAAAGAGCTGCATTCCATCTGTAGAAGCTAAGTCACTAGTCCTGGAACATTTGAAAACGACTTACCCGAATGACCTACGAGTATACACAGATCGCTCTGTCAAAGCAGACGAAGACCGCTGCGCAGCTGCATTCTATATCCCCTCTCTAGGTTATACGTGGTCCGGCCGTCTGGACTGTATAGCCTCGTCGATAGCTGTGGAAGGCCTAGCAATAGCTTCTGCTCTGCGCAAACTAAAGACTTTGCCTCCGCAGAATGTGGTTGTCCTTACGAACTCAAAGGGCGCGTTACAAAAACTACACCGTGGTCTGCCATCAATTAAGTTACCACGCAAATCACTAACCATCGTGAAAGAACTCAACAACAAAGGTTTCACAGTAAAATTTCAGTGGATTCCCTCCCACATTGGTATTTCTGGCAACGAAAAAGCTGATGCGCTTGCATACGCAGCGCTCTATCATCCTCCCAAAGTCATGGCTCCAAAGAGTAATCAGGTGAAAAAATCTGACATTCGGAATCACATTGGGCCGCTTTGGTTTCCACCGCATATGCCCTGCGTAACCAAGAGATTTCACTTAGAGGAAGCCTCACTTCTATAACGAATAAGGACAGGATCTGCTAATACACCGGCCTGGTTGTTTAAGACGGGGCGAATCAATTCTTTGAACTGTGCAGCATGCAACGAGACGGGAGATATTGAGCACTTTTTGTGGTCCTGCCAGAAATTCCAAGATGAAAGGGACGCACTCCTGAAGAATCTGCAAAAAAAGGACCATCCGCATGCGTGTCGGCACGACCTTATATTTCCCGAGGGATCATGTTATAGCCCCCAAAGAAACTTCACGTCTCCTTATCGAATTTTAAAGAGAGTGGTTTGATGGACATATGGTGAAACCCTCCAGCGGTATTGTAAGAGACGCTCTGGTGGAGCAATTTCCGGCGTTGATCGCCAGGCTAAGCCCGCCTGTTGCTACAATTCACCACCACCACTACCACTACCACCTATAAAGTGTGAAGGATAATGGTCCGTTGGTAACAGCAATGAGTATGGCGAGAAGGTAACGCACAATCAACTTATTATTTTAATTACATATTATGTTCTGCAAAACGAAAATAAAAGAAGACAAGAAGGACAAGCCTATGAGATATACAATTGATAACATCATACACAATTTCAAGTCGTATTTCCAGAAACGCCTGGTAATTAGAACAATGATAACCACAATGAGGATAACATCCCTTGCTCGTTGCTGACAGTAATTTTCGGCAGCAAGTTAGACAAAATTGTCAACAGGGGGCTGTGCGAATGCCGTCAGGGCTAAGGCATTGCAGTCGCGAACAGATCGCGGGAAGAACGAAAAACTAAATGTATCGTCAGCGCAAGAATATTATTGAGGTGTAAGGTGAAGCTTATGACGGGTTTCTCTGGATGTCTTATAGGAAATGTATGTGTCGGTATCCTCTTGAACGCTATTGCGTAGGATGAGATACAAAAATTTGAGTCGGTACAGCTTTGCACGATTGCTTAGTGTATGAAGGCCAATCTCGGATAGCATCTGAGTAGGCGAGGCGGTTTGCCTGTATCTGTTACAGATACAACACGCGGCTTTTCGTTGGACAGGCTCAAGTGTAGCTATTTAATTTTGGGCAAAGCGAAACCACACCACGTTCGCATATTCTAAGCTAGGACGTATGGTTGTCACGTAGGCCCAAACAATGACACGTTCCTTTCCTTCGACCGCTTCCTAACCTTACGTGAGCCCTCGTTACAGCGAAGGAACGATGGAGGAAGCTAGCGTACTCTGAAAGCTCCATTCGCCCGTCCTCACATAAGGAACGGTTGCCGTATGCCCGGGTTCGAGAGGATATCTTCAAAGCTTTACGCGAGCACCACTATTCAATAATAATATGTTGTGTCGTCGCGTAACATTTAAGTTGAAGTGCTATTATAGAGACGCGTGCACGCTTTCTTCTAGTTTTATTTACTAAACGTGAAAAAGTGCAACAGTGTAGTGCAAAACTCGGTTGCTCCAGCAGCGCGTGCACGCCGGCGTCATGAAAAGCATAGCAACGCCTAGGAAAACCACTCATGCCGAACGTGCGGCTGAAACGAACATGCCTGGCAAGGCGTACCGTGTCCGCACTTCTCTTCAGGCCGATGACAGCGCGCATGCGCTAACAAACGTCACGTGGCTAAACTGTGAGGTGAAGCGCTTGTTCAGAGCAAGGAGCGGCGTAAAGACGCATGAAGGTAGCTTCGGACCTGCATTACGCAGAGGAAGCGCCTAGCAAGCCTTCACTGAGGGCCCCGCAGTAAGGAAGCTTTCAGATGGCATAAGGTGACCTCAGCGGAATGAAGGCTTCCTTACTGAGGTAAGGAAGAGTTCATTGTTTGGCCCATGGGGCTCTTGCATTGCCCAGGGGGCGCTGCGAAAAAGGTGCTAAAAAGCGCCCTCTGTCCTAAAATGGGTCGTACCAAGCTCGGTCGTCTGCTTCGGAAAGCACGCTTACAATATGGACCCGCCACTTTCGGTTGTGTTGAATCACAACCTGCAGCGAATATCGGGCGCCGAAGAATTTTTTCAGGGGTGGCACGCTGCGTAAAGGCAAGAAATTATGCAGTGCCGAATACCTGTACGCCGTTCAAGAATTAAGCGGCGAAGTTTTAGCGCGGTGTCAATCGCAAGTGAAGCGAGTCGCGTACGAAGTGGAAGTTCAGGTAAGGTTTGCACGCTGCTAGATTAAGGCGCACAAACGTGAGCAAATGCTTGCTATAAATGAATCCACAGCAGCGATAAGCAGGCATCATGTGTACGGAACTGCTCGAGCACACGACGGTACGCGCCGCGATGTACGAACTGCTCGAGCGCACGATCGTACGCGCCGTGACGGCAGCGGTCTTTCGACATGCCGCGAAATGGCGGGCCTCCTGCAATCTTTGTTGACTGCATCCCGCTAAACAAGTAGTTATGCCTGCGTTATAGTAGCGGCCATCTGTCCCTTTTAGTAACTGGTAATAACTGATGCAATGCACATGAGCTCGCACGTACGTGCGAATCGCGCTGCAGCGCGAGCTCGTGCGCTGCTCGCTTGACGTAGCTTTTAATGACAGCGCTCGAACATCGGTCTGCTGTAATCAATACTACCTTGCTGCGCTGTCTCAACATGCTGGCTTGAGGTCAAGTATGAGCACATTTAACTCTCTAACCTGTGCTGCTCGTAGTGTGGTAGTGAATTGTCACCGAATCAGCCCGGCCATTTGTGGTCATTTGCACATGCCTGGTCACTTCACCACTTCGCATCGGTCGAATTGTTAATTGTCGCTGTGGCCGGGTCTCGAATCGTGAATTACCAGCCATGCCTGCTGCTATGTCGGTTTGCTGGTGCAAAAGTCCGAAATTTAGAACGCAGATAATCAAGCAAGCTTCAAGACAGGCGAAGCAGTCAGCATGGCGCGAAGTTTCGCTTACTCAGCGCGACGAACTGCGCCCGACGCTCCACTTCGTGAGGCCTTGAAGGAAAACGGTAGAATCTGATGTTAGGATTCAGGCCTTCTTGTTCGTGGCAGCCCACGACGCATATGTAATGACGGTGACGCCTTCTCGAGGTTGGGCTAGGTCTCTCCGGATCGGCGTCACCGATTCCTTCTGCTCCCAGCATTACGTCCCACGACACACGGAGAGTCCGTTTTCGTTAAACTATGGGCTGCGGCGAGCTCGCAGCGTGGTCGGCATGGTCTGTGAGAAGTGACGAACCTTTTCGCACTTTCAACAGGGCAGAAAAAAGTGCGAAACGACGCAAAACTCGGCCTAGAAACGTCAGAAACGTGCTTCGCCACAGCCAGGGCTCAATACGACCCAAGCTGGTACGACCCAGATGTCGTTTCCCGCGCCGCCACCAGGCGCCGCTACTCCAGTGCAAGACGCCCATAGACGATAAGCTCGGCTTCATTCGTTGAAAATCGCAGAGCCCGCTTTGAGAATACAAGGTTTCGCATTGCTTTGCTTGCCACGTGCTCTACGTGAGCCGATCATACTAAATCTGATGATATTACGACGCCCAAGTACTTATACTGAGTGACAGTGTTAGGCGTGATATTATCGCAGCCGTATGTAAAAATAAGTTTGGATTTCTTATTTTGTTACTGACATTGAAATGTTTTATCAAAGTTGAGGGCCATTTCCCAGTTTTTCACAACATTGGGCTATCGAAACAACATCCTTGTCAAGACTAATTTCATCTTGTCGGTTTGGTACTTCTCTATACGGGACGCAGTCGTCTGAAAATAACCTAATCTTTGATTTAACCTTACTACTCATGTCGTTTATGAACGAAAGGAACATGATAGGGACCAGAACGGAACCCTGGGGTACTCCAGAAAGTACTGGCACGATTTCAGAAGTGTGGGAGCCTAACTGAACGAACTGGCGGCGGTCAGATAAGTAATTGCAGATCCAACAAAAAATTGGCCCATTTCCTAGTATATGTTTAAGCTTTTGAAGTAATTTAGCGTGGCAGACACGATCAAAGGCCTTTGAGAAGTCCAGGTAAATTACATCTATTTGTTATTGGTCGGTAATTGACGGCGAAATCATGCAGTATCTCAACAAGTTGGGTAACGGTTGACAGACCAGTCCTGAAGCCATGTTGGCAGGGGTGGAGGACATTATTTGCCTCAATGAACTCTGTAACAGATTTTAAGAGAATTTGTTCCAGGATTTTACAGCGTACATAAGCGCGGTCACTGTTCAAGGTAACACGGCTCACGTGGCCTAGTGTCCCTTTATATTTATTTATTTATGTACACATACTGCAGCCCCTGGTGGGGCTATAGCAGGAGTGGATAATACACTATAATACAAGAAAGAAATACAATAGGCAACAAAGAAAGAAAGTTTGGGCGCAATACCGTACTTGCAATCCGGAGCCGATCAGTGCAACGCACGCTCGACGGTCCGTTGATTGCAATTTCGATGGCACTGTCAGAACCGAGTCGGCGCCGCGCCCGTAATGCTGGCTTCGCAGCGGCTCAGTTGAACATTTGACATCATTTTATGCCACGCGATATGCCACCATGTTCAACCCAGTGCATGAGTGGATTAAACAACCTTGATACTCACTGCTGCGTGTCACTTTTGTGATAGAGAGATGCCTCTGTGTCACATGCATGCCTCGCAGCTAATAATCGGAACAGTTATTGCGTTGGGTGGGTTGGGTCACTTTCATTTTACTCGCCTTCGTACATTAGAAATTTGAAGATACAATGGATTATACAAATGCGAAGATACAGCTTCATAAAAGGGGAAAAAAAGTTTCAGTGGAAACAAAGTTCACTGCACGTATGCACAAAACCCCGCAACAAGATATTTAAATATACGTGTAAGTCTCCAATAAATCTACGTATGTAAAAAAGTCACTGTATACAATGCGTCAAACAAGGCAAATAAACATGTTGCACAATCAGAGATTCACAGGATCCTAGATCCTACTCCCATTCCATCCACGCCCCCCGATGTATCGCGCGCGACGGAAGGCGGCGCGCTTGCTCCCCGCTTTACTCGTTTGCGTACACAAGACTGAGCCACCATCGTCATCTCACCCTTTCCAGCCCTTCATGGCCCTCCCTACGCTTTCACTCGCACATACAGCATGCGGCGCGCGGTCACGATGTTATCGTCCTTGGTCTTTATACGAAACATGAGGGCGACGGCGACGGCGACGGCGGAATGCGCCTGGAGTGTCCATATAATTGCTATCGCCATACTATATAATAAGACTATCCGGCAACTGAAGCGTCCCGTGGCCCATTACTGTCCGCAAAAGAAGAAGTAACAAAATCGAACTTTCACCATACGACAATTCGCTGCGCCACAACAATGTCTTTTTTTTTCTTTTGTGGGGCGGGGGCATCGAAATGAAAAAAGTGCAAAGTATCTTGGCCACAGTCAAATGCCTACTTTGGGCACCTAATGTGGCTACCGAAAGAATATCGAAGAAAACGTGAGACGCTTGGTCCACCGAGAACCATACACGTACTGCTCGGTATCCTACACTAGCGAGACAAGGCTTTCCGGAGAGGTTGCGCCAAAGCGAACGTGGTGCGTCGAGTCCCCACAGTGATGGCGGTGAGCGACGATAGTTTCTTTTTCAAGTGTGCTAGCCAGAAAGTGCCCAAAACTCTGCGAGACGAAAATCCACTCTGCCAGCGAAAAGCGAACGCGCACTGAAGTGCGCCGCGCGGGGGTCGGGGCAACACCAGTTTGTACAGTGTTCTGTGGTAACACCAGACAGACTCATGCGCTCTGGCTGCCTCTGGCAGCCCGCGGGTAGGTCAGTGTGTCCTCGCGAATAAATGTCGAAGTAGAAAAAATAAATAAGAACGTAGTTACCTTGGCTGACTTTAGAGTTTCACATGGATGCTTTGGCGTAGGCGAAAAAAAGATGTTGGTATTTTTTGTGTCATGACGGCACGAATGAACCACCACAACGCTTCATCTCATCCGACCTCGCTGCTGGCTTTGTCATCTTGTCTGATAGTGTGATGATTTGAATTGTCCCGTTGTATTGTCCGATGTAAGACTTTAGAAACGTCAATGTACATTTGGCGTCCAATATTCATAGTAACACCAAGACCACAAAGTTCCGCAATCGAAAATCTAAAGCACAACTTTGGGAATGTCAATGCACCTTTCACATCAAAACTTCATGAGAACTTTATACCCATAAATTTCGGAATTGACATCCATGCGCTGCGTAGATTTCGCGGCCTCCGCAAGATGCAGTGGCGAGCCCGTTCGCCATCAAAACGCCCTTGAAACTTAGTGTTCGGATGGGGCTGCTTCGCGTTATGTGACTCCCGGTGCATGGGCGCTGCCGCGAAATCCAGCCCGAGTTCGCAAGGTTCGCGCTGAAATGTCTTTCCGAGCGTGAAAAAGACATTCTAGAGAAAATTCAGAATGATTTCCGGCACCGGGGATTGCTTGGGTGGGCGGTGCATGGACAGAACGAAAAAATTTGAAGGGGGGGGCTGAAGCCCCATAAGCCCCCTCCCCCCCTGGCTACGCCCCTGGTGGGCTGGCGAATTGGTTGTCGCGCTGTTGCTTTTTTTAGGGGGCCCGCGGGCGCTCAGGAGGCCAGAGTATATAGTAATGAAGAAGGTCCCCTAGGGAAACATCAAAATAGCATCGCCGTCGATAACAGAAAAAGGAGGAAAGAAAGAAAGAGAGCTCACCACGCAATAGGCTACATAAACATGCAGGGCGGCCGAAGAAAGGAAAAGTGGGCAGAGATTGACGAGCAGTTAAATAGAGAACGAATAGGGGTGTATGCGGTTACAGAAACGCATCTTAGAGACTCAGAAGAGCCGGCAGTTATTGAGAATTATGTTTGGGAAGGGGTGCAACAGAACTAAGTAGGAAAGACAGGGAGGGGGAGTCGGAATGCTCATCCATCACGGAGCCAAATGGAAAAGAGTAAATTCAAAATGTCAAGAGCATCTTTGGTTATCAGGTACAATGAGTGGGAAAAAAACTTGGCTGGGCGTTACGTATTTGTGGACCAGAAATAATTGCACAGAGAAGAATAAAGAGTTAGTGGAATGCATAAGCGCTGATATTAAGGGTTCCGGGAATGGTGCTGAAATTGTCCTATTAAGTGACATGAATGTCCACATACAGGATTTAGATGGCTATGCTGACAACAACGGGAAGTCAATGCTAGACCTTTGTGAGCAACATAACCTTCTTATCATGAATACAGGGCCTAACTGTGAAGGGCAGATCACGTGGGAAGTGGGAAACCGGCAATCGACCATTGATTACTGTCTGATGGCAGAAGGAATTCATGATAAGTTGAGAGAAATGGTCATCGATGAGGAAGGGTTTAGCAGCATAGGGAGTGACCATAAACGCATCATTTTGAAAATGGGATATGTAGTTGGGAAAGAGAGCAAGGAGCGCAAAATGGCCAATCCAAATCTGAAGGCTGAACAAATAGCAAATTTTTGCTATTTGTTCAGCTATTAGCTCAGTGCTATTATTGAGGAATAAATTGGCAAATGGGCAAGTAAAGAGTGGGAATATGGTGAGCTTCTAAGTGTAATAACGACAGAAATACGGAAAGAGAAACAACGTGTTCATTGGAAAGGAACAAAGAAAGCGAAAAGCTGGTGGAACAGGGAGATACGAGAAGCGATCGCAGAACAGAAAGCATCTCGAGAGCACAGGCAGGCAAACATGGCGCAGTTACCGCTGGACGAAGTAACCAGTAAATGGGAAATATACCGGGAGAAAAAGTATATGGTTCAAATACTGGTGCAAGCAAAATTAAAAGGTGAAAGTGAACGTTGGTTGTCACAAATACGTGAGAAAGGAAGGCCGCACCTACAATATTTTGGAACCACATAAAATTATTAGGCAGGAAGTCAACAATAATACAACAACATATCCTAGACGAACATGAAAACAGACTGGAAGGAGAAGCGGCAATAAATTACACCCGAGAAATAACAGCCGGATCTTTCCAAGGCAGTGACGAGGTTGTATTTGAAGAAAAAAAGAGCATGAAAGAGACCCAAGCGGAAAAGGAGCTCGTGCTGACAAATTTCAACTGGAAGAAAGCGGAACAGAAAATTCCTAAGCGCACAGCCACGGGGCTAGACGAGGTTCCCGTTAGGCTGATAAATGAACTCGGACCAAAAAGTAAGGAAGGTGCGGTGAAAGCAGTGTACAAAACTTTAAAAGACAGACGACTACTAAACAGTTGGCGACAAAGTAGAATGAATTTAATTTATAAAGGCAAGGGGGAGAAAGATAGAATTCACTCGTATAGACCGTTGACCATTAGATCGGTAATACATAGGCTAGCAATGCAGGCAATCAAATTAAAGCTTCAAGCTTGAGCAGAGAATAATGGCATTTTGGGAGAACTTCAGGATGGCTTCAGAATAGGTGTGCATTTAGATTATAACTTATTTGTTCTTACTCAGTGTATTGAAATATCAAAAGTAGAAAGCAGACCGTTATATGTGGCCTTTTTAGACATTGCAGGAGCCTATGACAAGGTAGAGCGCAACATTTTGTGGGATATTCTGAAAGGGGAAGGCTTTGGTGCCGACAGTCTACAGCTTTTGAGAGAGATTCACCTAGAAAATACCATTTGCGTTGAATGGGAAGGGATGAGAAGCGAGGAGAAAGTTCATATCAACAAGGGACTGAGACAGGGATGCCCTTTATCCCGGCTGCTGTTTATGATGTACATGGTGAGGATGGAGAGGGCGCTAGAAGGAAGTGATATCGGGTTTAATCTGTCATACAAACAGGCGGGTACAGTAGTTGAGCAGCAGCTCCCAGGTTTATTTTATGCGAATGACATTCTGTTGCTAGCTAACAAACAAAGTGATTTGCAACGTCTGGGGAATATCTGTGGACAGGAAGGCAACAATTTAAGTTTTAAATGTAGTGCTCGAAAATCAGGTGTAATGGTATTCGATGAACACAGTGAACAGACAGTGGAGATACAGGGCCAGGAAATACCTCGGGTAACAGAATATAAATACCTTGGTATATGGATTAAACGAGGGCAATAGATATATGGAAACACATGAAAAAAACAATAAAAGTGAAGGGGAAGAGAAATGCAGCCGTAACGAAGCACAGAGCGCTATGGGGATACAATAGGTACGAGGTCCTCCAAGGCATGTGGAAAGGTGTAATGGTTCCAGGACTTACTTTTGGAAATGCGGTTGTTTACTTTAAACCAGGGTTACAATCAGGACTCGATGGGAACCAAAGGTCAGTGGGTCGCCTCGCATTGGGCGTTCACGGGAGGACTACAAATGAAGCTGTGCAGGGTGATATGGGCTGGACTAGTTTTGAAGTGAAGGAAGCTCGTTGTAAAATTGAGTATGAAGAACGCCGGAGGAATATGGAAGAAAGTAAATGGGCTGGGAGAGTGTTCAAGTATCTGTACAGAAAAAACATTGATTCACAGTGGAGGAAAAGGACTAGGAAGCTTACCAGCAAATATGTGGCCTGTAGGGTGGGCAACAGAGCAACAAAGAAGGTTACGCGGAAAGTCAGAGAGGCTGAAATAATCTCATAGGTGGCGTCAATGGAAAGGAAGCCTGCTATGAGTAACTATTTAAGAAGAAAAAACGAAATCAGGAAAGAAACAATTTATGATAACTCAAAGGGAAGCTCATTACTTTTCGAAGCGAGATCGGGATGCCTTAAAACACGCTCCTATAAAGCGAGATATAAGAAGGAACAAGAACCATGTGCTTGCTGCGGTAAAGCTAGGGAAACTATGGAGCATATTTTATTAGAATGTGAAGACCTCTACCCAGTGGGCGATTTAGGCACCACTGGCCTCCTTGAAGCCCCTGGGTTCAGCGGGAGCAGTGGAGAAGTAAACATGTCCGCAATAGGCATTAGTAAGAGGCGATTGGAGGATTGGTGGACCAAAGTAGTGAAACGACAAAAAACGGAGACGTACAAAAGCACAGTTAGCAATAAGGGATCAGAAAATTTGGGCGTTGGAGTTCATAGTTTTTATTTTTTATTGTTTAACTTAGGTAGGACATTAGGCAGTATAATAGCAAGAGCTTGGTGGCGCAACCCACCGCCCCGTTCCAAAAGAGACGCTCATAACATCCATCCACATCCATCCATCCATGAGTGTTTTGGTGTCCCCGAGGAAGTGCGTCGTCGATCGACTATGCTCTGGTGTCGTCCCGTATGAGCAGGCAGATCGAAAGGCTCAACACCGACGGGGAAGGCATGTACAGCACAGGCAGTGATCATAATCGACTCAGGCTTGACTTCGGACAGGCCCACCGTTCGAGAGCGAAACGCAACCACCAAACGCATGCGGGCGTGTACCTACCCAATGCAGCAGTAGAAACTGTTGCAAAAGAGTTTGAAGAGAGCGGCGTTCGAAGCAAGTCGAAGACGTACGAAGAATACGTGGTTGCCCTCCGTGCGGTCGTGCGACGGCATATGGTGTGGAGTCGGCCATCTCAAAGAGCGAAGCGACAGTCATGGTGGGATAAAGAAGTAGCGCAGGCGTGGCATGCGCGTCGGCAGGCAAATCGAAACCATCGCCACGCGGCAAAAACATTAGATGCAGATGCATGTGCAGCTGCATGGAAGCAGTATCTTAAGATGAAGCATAGAATGCAGTCGCTAGTCCAGTCCAAATTGGCTGACGCGAACAGGATACTGATGCACAGCCTCCGTGCAGACGGCAAATCAGCGCAGCAGAAGTTCTGGCGCTATGTGCGGTCTTTAGACAGATGCGACGAGTCTTTGCAGCAACTATGTTATGCCACAACAGGACAGCCAGTTCCGGATATCAAGCAGCATGTTACGAGGCATCTGACTACCCTATACAGCCAACCTATAAGGGCGTGGCTGTGCCCGCATTGGAGGATACCCCGAGCAGACCCGCTGGAACTAATCCTACTGACCCGGATCACGAGGGCCCAAGCTGGAGTTTTTTGCGCCTAGCGATCGATCCGGCATTGGGCCACATGTACACGAGCACCGCCACCAGACTTGATGACATACCTGCCCGTGTGCTCAAGTGCTTAGGTCCTGGATCAAGAGAACAGCTTGCCAGCCTGTTCACCGAAATCTTCGAAGGGACGCGGATTCCGGAGGATTGGAGACGTGGCAGGGTGGTCCTAATACCCAAGCGTGGCGGCCAAGCGGACAACGTCCAAGATTACCGCCTGATCACAGTCACGAGTGTCCTATACCGCGTCTTCGCACACGTGTTGAAAGGCTGGATCGGTGCATGGGCGGAGTCTGAGCGTCTCTTAACGGATCCGCAGAATGGGTCTCGCAAGGAAGGCGCCTTGAGGACAATTTGTTCATTCTCTCCCAGTGTAGTGATATAGCACGAAAAGAAGGTCGCATGGTGCTGTGCTGCTTCCTCGACGTTGAAAAAGCGTACGACAACGTCCCACAAAACATGCTCTTCGAGCGCTTTTCGGCTCTGCAGTTTCCCACAACTCTTCTACACACCCTAAAGCGCTTGTACGCGGGCAATACAATTAGAGCACGGTTTGGAGATGTTGAGACAGGGGCGATCGGAGTGCACAAGGGACTTCATCAGGGCTGCCCGCTCTTGTCAATGCTATACCTCCTTTATGTGGCGAATATGGAAAAGGACCTGATCAAGTCGAACCTTTGATTCGGGCTGAAGTACGGCACATCTGGAGCGGACGAAAGTCGCCGCCTGCCGGGTCTGGCCTTCGCAGACTACCTGTTGCTCTTGGCGGAACAGACAGAGAACCTGCAGGCGATGTTCGTTGAAGATAAATAACCTCGGATTGCGCTTCAACCCACGGAAGACCACAGTCGTTCAGCTGGCGGGCGAGAAATCCAACGGGCTAGTCCTGACCCTGTATGGAGATACATTGACAGTTAGCTCTGCATACAAATACCTCGGAGTGACAATGTGCGGCCAGGCTGACATGTGCGCCAATCACGTGGCAGGTCTATGTAAATCGCCCTTCGGGCACAGTGTGTCCTTGGTCGACGAAGCTTATGGGGTGTAACCGCTACGTAATGGTTCGGGATTTGTGGAAGCTAGTACACGTCCCGGACCTAACCTTCGCAAACGCGGTGGTCGGTTTCCCAGCAGCAACGCGGGAAGGGCTGGAAAGGCGGCAACGCGAAGTTGGCCGGATTGCTCTGGGATGTCATGGCAGGGTTGCTATAGAAGCAATCCAAGGCGACCTGGGCTGGTCCTCTTTTGAAGCAAGGGAAGCCTCCAGCAAATTGGCGTACCATGGCCGCCTCCGGTCTATACCTTGCGACCGCTGGGCACAGAATGTTCTCGATTATTTGGCTGCAACATGCACCCGAACGCAATGGGCTCGGCGCTTACACGCCATTGAAAAAGCCCATTGCATGGGCTTTTTCGGACTCCAGTACAGGTGAACCCGAGGACAACGTATGCAAAGGCTGTGCGCGAACGTGTGCGCGAAGAGGAGGAGGTGAAGTGGCAGGCAGCAGTGGAGCAAAATGCCACTTTTGATGTGTACCGCCAACACAAGAGACACATCGAGGCCGTCTCGTGGTCTGACAATAGTCTGGGCAGTGGGCTGATTTTTTAGGCGCGGGCGGGAGCGCTGCGCACGCTTGTGTATCGCTGCTGCTTCGACAGCTCTCCGGCCACTCAATCCGCCCGATGCAAAGCGCGCGAATTGGCTATGGAAAATACGGAGCACCTTGTGCTGCAGTGCCCGAAGTTGCTCCCTCACCCAAGAGAGGGAGTCACCCTCCCACAGGCTCTCGGAATTGTGACCGTTGAAGCACGGCTTGGCGATGGGGTTACTTCTGTCACCGAGGCTCGATTTCAGATGCAGTGGAAATTGGCCAGCCAGTGACAGCTGCCCTCTTTCTTCTATTCTCGTTCCCTATGGATCCCTATTTCTATCTTCAAACTTTTCGGCCAGGACACAGTGAGTGTTACCACCCGTTCCAAAGGGGAGGGCCACTACGATCATCATCAACGATCATCATCATGAGGTATTTTTACAGGAGAAACATTGATTGACAGTGGAGGGATGGAATGGGAAAGGGGGAAACAAAGATAACAGGCAGAGAGGGAAGGGAAGGAAACAAGGAAATTGCGGTGAGTTCGCTGACGTGTGTGGTCTTACAGAAATTGCATTAATAGTCACAGATGGTCGCACAAGCACGTCGTCCTTAAGAAGCACAAAAGCGCCTTCACCGCTTTAAGTATAAACCACATGCAAGCGATCTTGCGCGCGACAGCGACAAGCGACGCGATGGAGATGGCTGTCGCTTTCGCTCGTCGCCTACAAGTCGTACCCCATGCAAGCGATGAGTTCGAGCGACGTATCCCCACTGTTGCCGGTATGAGGGCAGCAATATAGGCACCGAAACTCGCGTGACACATGTTTTATTAACTTGATGTCTTTTACTGTGAAAAGCAGCATAAAACATTTCTGAAGCTTTTGCTGTAGGTTCTCATCCTTGCACGTATAAAAACACAATAGTTTGCTCGTTCCGTGCGACAATCGGAAGTGTTTGAGTTATGTACATCTAGTTCCGGCTTCACGCTATTGGCTACTCGCTCATAGCACTTCCGGGAGACGAGCGACGAATTCTAGATTTGCAGAACCGAGCGATCGCGCGACAAGACCGCGGGATCTGTTCAAGCGACGGCCCGATCCGTCGTACGAAGCCGTCGCTCGTCGCTGTCGCGCACGAAATCGCGCTCATGGTGCTTAGGCTTTATGGACCGACGGGCGATGGGGGCGGTGTTCCAGCAGCACTTGCACAGAAAGCGCCGAGTGTCCACGTTTTGGAAAGCTTTGGCAAGTTCTTGTCTCTCTGGGGTGTACCGTGGACAGTGGCACAGCAGGGGGTCGATGTTTTCTTCGGTGCCACAGACCTCGCATGCTGCACTGCCAGTCACTCCAATTAATGTAGAGTATGCCTTTGTGAAAGCAACTAACTCCTAACCAAAGGCGACAGAGAAGCGTAGCTACACGTCGAGGAAGTCCGAGTGGAGATCGGAGTTGTAGGGAGGGGTTTAGTCGATGCAGTCGTGTAAGTCGTAAGTTTGGCGAGTTCCACTCGGTCAATGTGAGACTGCGTGCCAGGTGTCGAAGCTGCCTTGCGGCGTCTGTCCTCGAAAGCGGAATTGGAATGCTATGCTCTTTTTGATGTGCTGCGCGAGCAGCGTTATCGGCGGAATCATTGCCACTGATTCCACAATGGCCACGTACCCATTGAAAAACGACCTCGTGACCTTTTTGTTGGACGTGATGGTAACGGTTCGCGATTTCGTATGTCGATTGGTCATGGCATCCATGTCGGAGAACTGACTGCGTGCCCTGTAATGCCGGTTTTGAATCACAGAAGACAGCCCATTTTCTAGATCTTTCAGAATCAATGAATTCCAGTGCTCCACGCAGGGCCGCTAGTTCTGCCGCCGTTGAGGTCGTGACATGCGATGTCTTGAACCGCAGTGGCAATCCCCGCGTTGGTATAACCACGGCACCACCAGAACTGCAAGACGTAGTCGATCCATCTGTATAGATGTTAACGTGGTTGCTGTACTTTTCATGCAAAAGAAGTAAGCTCAGCTGTTTTAGGGCAGGGGCCGGTAGATCTGTCTTCTTCTGTAGTCCTGGAATCATTATATGTACTTGTGGACGGCTGAAACACCACGGAGGAAACGCTGGCTTGGCCGCAGGCGCGTACCCTGAAGTAAACGACGAACGATGTGCACTGACAATACCGCTAAAGGGGGCAATACACTCCGACGTAAGGGCCCGTACATGGTCGCTCCGCCCGTCCGTTCCGCCCTCGCCCGGCCGCGTGCGGAAGCCCGAAAGGCGGACGGTGTCGCAAAATTCGATGCACGCTCAATCCGCACGAGCGGAACGCACGCGTACTCCTATTGGGCGACGCGGCCTGTTGACAGCTGGCAACCGTTCGGCGGAGCAAAGGTGTTCAAGGTTGGCAACGACCTTTGACAGCAGACGACACTGGCATACTTTTGCAGATCTGATTTCAAGTTTCCGCGTTCCGGTGAAAATGCGACTCTAGGCTGCCACATTCTGTTCTGCAGCCGTATGTGTTGCATTGGCACCGTCATCCTTCGAAACATTGCACAGTCGTCTTATCTGCGCCACCTTTTACAGATGTATTGCAATCGCATCACGTCGCAGCACGCGACGTATTCTCGGATGATTACTTTCAGTGCGCGCTGCCTTGGCTGGTTGAACAAAACCTCTCTAATTATCCAACGTGCTGCGTTCTGCGTCACGCGAGACTGATAGTGTCGCCGGAAGCGCGGTTTCTGTAGTGCTAGTGACAGCTTGCAAGAATACGGAACACACGCACATCTGTCGCGGAATGCATTTGCGTAGGTCGCCAAGACGCACCTTTTTACCACTGAGCACGCGTGTGAGGCTCCGAGTACAGCTTGCTGATACGCTCGCTCGTGCTTTTTTTTTTTTCACTCTGCCAATTTTAAGAGAGTGCTTAAAGCAGTTGGATTCATGGAATGCCTTTTCCTTAAATTATTTGCTCAGCGATGACTGAAGTTCTCACCGTGTGCAAAAAAAAGGTTATGCATAAGTGGTTAACTTCATGCAGCAAGAAATTGAAGGTTAAGCAGTGAATGTACAATTCATTATGACTGGCTTAAAGCAATATGTATGTATAGCGGTGACCTTATGCAGATATATGCATACTCATGAGATATGTTTCCAAGGGGAGTACTTATTTGAAAGCATATAATTTACATTGCTGATAAGAAAACTTATTTTGAGTGAAATCAAACAATTGCATTCTTTCTTGCCAGCCTGGCTACCCAATATGTTGCCACCTTACTACTTAACATACCTAATTTAACATTTCAACAATGCACAAACATTACCAAAGCGCACAAAATTAAGCAGTACCTTGACAGGCATGCTCCCTCTCTCACCCATGGCACCAAACAAGGATGTTCGACTTGAGATTGTTTGATACTGTCGGCATCATACATGCGTGTTCTATTTTGATTGCTCTACATATAAAAAATAAGCTATACTCAGGCTATATGAGTTAGTTGGGCATGGGCTGCATGTTCTTTATGTATTTATGTAGTAACAACCTTGCTAGCTCATGCACAGCCATATATTTAGGAAAATGAAAAATGCATAGCATAACATAAACAGCTGGCCAGTGCCTGTATTTATTTGAAAGCAAACCGACATTATCAAGTGTAGCTTAGCAGTGAGTTCAGTGGCCTCTTGTGGTGTGAAAAGGTTGATGTAGTTATTAGTTTTGTGTTTGTCTTTCTTACTTAGTTGCTGTTTTAACATGCACATGACAATGAAATGAAGGTGCGTAGGGCAGAAGACAGGGCCACACAAAAAGCGAGGAGACATTCATTGTCATTTTTTTATTTCCATAACAAACCAGCGAATAGTTCCTTAGGTTCAGTTTTGTGAATAATGCACAAGGTGTTCTGCGTAAAACTGAAAGATTGTAGTGCTCTATTACCTATTCACTATTTGGGTAGCCAAATGAACGATACTCCCATTAGCACTGTGAGAGCACAGAAATTTGCAGTCAAGAGGCCGTACTGGCTCAGCCTCTGTGCCAAATGTAAAATTGTTCGAAAAGAAAACATGCATACTGGTGAATTGGGTATGCATTCACATCTACTATTCAAATCCACACATCACAAGTTATCTTTCATTCCTTGGCACATTTCTCACCATTGTACAGACTTTGTTTCAGCGCTCTGTGTGTGCAGTAATATAACTTGGTAAATCAAAGCTGCGGTTATTCAGTACACTGAAAGCAACTTTGCGTGCGGGTTAGATAATATGATGCTCCTACATATGGGTCAGCTTAGTATTATCAGCCGCTTTGTTTACTAGTTCACTGTTATGCCTGAACTATACGGTGCCACTGGACAATGCTGTATCCCTGCAGGCACGCTAGAACAGCTTGGATATGCACAAACAACCCTTTACATCGCACTTAAATTAAGGTGGTGTAGATTTGCTGTCACAATGTGCTTGTAAGCATAACTGCCGAGCATTCAAAAAAGTGTTTGAAATGTAAGGGTGGATGCTCAGGTTTGCAGGTGTGACATTTTAAATTTATAGTGCAAGGACACACCGATGAACAGGAAGGATACCACACAAATCCTCGCGTTGTGACCTTGCAGTCACAATGCAAGTAGTTTTCAGTGGTTTTTAGCTATAAACATGTGAAGCAATCTGTAAATTCAAAACTGTATTAAGTAAACTGAGACACCATGAAAAGCAACATAACACTAAGGTGTACACATTTTTTTGTCACATCAGCTCTTTGCGGTGCAGGTCAAAAATGTATACAAGCTATTTGTAGGAAGTAGGAAGCCTATCCAATATAAACAAGAAACTTGCAGGCAAGGTAATCACAACAAACCAGCTGAGACGGTGGTACTATTCTACTTGCTTTCGTTTGTGATAGCACAAGTGTTCCCACTTGTGCTGCTGGATGGTTGTGACTGATATGCTCGCGAAGGTTTGGGTCATTCACATTTCAAGGGATGAGTAACTGTTACATACGTAAATCATCTTCTTCTGCCTATATCACTGACTTAACTATATGTGGCAGGTTTAGCTGTGTGATTATTGGTGTAGCTGAAGTGATGTATCACACATAGTTTCCGCGCACTACCCAATTGGCGAAAAGCATGCAGGAATTGGCCTTTGAGCTATTGGTTCAGTGGTGGCTTTCCACTAAACTTACTGTTGAAGAGGCAGATTTCACTTCATCAAAAGGCCCATGTGAAAAATAGCCTAGAACTCGTGACGCCAAATACTGTCACCATGTGTGACTGAAGAACAATACGTTACAGAACAATGAGCAGTGGAATTAATCTCACTAGTATACAAAGAATCGCAGCTACATTCAGTATTTAACTGCTAGTATACTAAACACAAACCTTTATATGAGTTGTTTGGATGGCATAGTCAACACGATCCCTCTAATGAGCTGTGGCAAAAGCTAACTAAAAAGCTGCTACCCCAGGTACTGCATTGGCCTAAAATATGGATTCTCGCATGCAGTGAATACAGTTCTTAAATAGGTTTACATACAGGTATGAAATGTAACTGCACCATGTGATAAAATTTCAATACGATCAGCTGAATACCACATAGAACATCTTTAATGGGTATAGTTGGTACAACGTGCCTTGATATTAGAAGTTGTGCTGTTTTATTCACACACACATGCACATAAATGCAAGGTACACATACATTTGTGTTCACATGTTACTGTGTGCATCAAATGAACAGCACCACTTATACTACAAGCCATAAAGATAAATAATTTTTTTGTACCAGTCTAATTCCTATTAGCTACGCAGTGATTTTTTTTCTCACATGCAGCAACTCAACTCCGTGCATAAGTTAAGCCATGGCTGTCATGCCCAGAAAATCATAAAATAAAGAAGTGACCATGTGTACGGGCCTAAAATTGATGGTTTGGCAATATCTTGTCTGGCTGGGTAGTTAATTTCTGTCAAAAAAAGAACAATTCAGCATACTGACAAAGCAGTGTGGCTAACATAATATAGGGAACTGACACTCTGCCTGCAGAGTCGCTTGAAAATTTTGCCAGCAGTTCGTGCTCATTGGCTGGCTTCGGTCACATAACTAATGCTTACATAACTGTGAAAATTCGTGTTCAGGATAAACTCATAGCAGCCAATAGGCACGTTTTATATTGTGATAGCAGCTGACTTCTCATGGACAATGCACTGTGGCCATGAACATGCTAAAGAATGACAAGAGGCGAGGTCCCCCTTTCTATAGTGTGGCAGCGCAGCTGAAAACGGTTCAGTTAATGAGTGGAACCGTGGCCTATTCAAAATAAAGATCAGTCAGATAGCCACTTATAGCGTCCAACATCCCACACCCACGAATGATAGGTAGCAGTAAATTTACTCACAGATGAAAGTGCACTGGAAAAACATTTAATGGACATACTTTACAGGCCCAAGTCAGTTTAATGCACATTATTTGCTAATGACTGTTGGCAGAATGAACACGAGGAAAGAAAATAAAGCACTTATCAGGCATATAATGCTGGTACTTGTGCTATTGTTCGCTTTAAACTGAAGGCTCGTGCCAAAACAGGCGACACGAACCAGATAATCAAATAGGGTGAATAAACAAAGTAACCACAAACTTTCGCTTACCCAATTCTGCCTGCATTAGTAACGTGGCCATGGCTGGCTAGTGAGGAAGAACTCTGGGCAAAATTTATTTCACGCAGTTCTGCTGGCTGCTAGCAGAATATTATATAACACCATACCTGTGACACTTACTTGTTACTACTCGTCCTACGTGTTCATTTTTACATTTATATTGCTTTTTGTCAGCAAGCGTAAAATTTTTAGTTAATAAGAAGGTAGTATCCAGTTCTTACCTATAACATATTCATACCATGCCACCGGTGTCTTCATAAACAGACGCTGTGCTTAGTCACTAGTCAAAAACAAGCAGCTCAGATTTTTGGCTACGTAAGCCGCTTGCACCACAAAATATAAAGCAATTTACTTCGTGAACTCTAGAAATTCTTGATCTTCACACTAGTGTCCACATTATGAAAATCAAGGCTGCCAGAAATTTGCATTCATGACATTAGTGCTCTCAGGCGCGTCCACATTTCACGACAGCGCTGACCGTCTTGACGTATGCAATTATCATGATGTTCCCTAATTTCCCCCCACCGATAGAAGCATCTTCAACCATGCAGTAACAACTTTTGAAAGAAAAGATAGATGTACGAAGCAGAAAAGGCCGGTGTGATAGGGCTTATCTGTAAGGGTACTAAATATGAAAACGCGATCGGCAACACATCTGCACAGTTCACTTCTGAGCAAACGCACATCGCGTAGAACGAGCACTTCTACACCCAGCAACGCTGCGACACATCGCGCATACATAATCACGGTTTGTAGCTTGCAAACACACTTCATAACAGCAAGAACACAGGTAGAACGTCGCGGTCACTTCGACGCGTCGCAGCCGGCAAAACGGCTCACACGCAGTATAGGACACACTTCATAACAACACAGCTCGAACGTCGCGGTCACCTCGGCGCGTCGCAGCCGCCAAACGGCTCACGCGCAGTATAGCACACGCGGAATGGCAGCGATAACAAGGCGATAAAAATTTATCGCTACTGATCGTATCATTACTTCTGAAAGTTGCGAAGGGCTGGCGTTCACCACTTCGCGGCAACGATCCGCATACACAGAGCAGAAACCAAACGTTTACGCTGGGTGCGCCAATCGGACGCTAGTTATTTTGCCACGCACTGAACATGTGTCCTGCTGCTCAGAATGCACGTGTATGTGATGGACTTCTCGTTTGCGACACGCACGCGAAGCATGGAACAAAAAATCACGAAGTCGACGGCTTCAAATATTTCTTCCGATGCTCTCGTAAACACAACACACACTTCCTGCGCTCCGTCTGTTTCTGTAGGCGATCGCACGCACTGATGAGGTCTGGAAGGGTACGCCGGCTTGCTGCTTTCGATGACTATCTCCGTGGGTGCCAGATAACTAGTAAAAATCACAAAAAGGAGAAAAAAAATTGGAGGACGCTTAAGCTTCGCCTTCAAGAGTGGAACGCGACAGCGTTCCCATCGACCCGCCAAGGGGTGTAAGACAATGCGCTACGGCGCAGGGATCACTTACGAGGCGCCCCGCATCGGACATTGCGGCCACCTACCACACGGAGAGCGTCGAGCAACGCAGCGTTCGGCGCGCCAACGAAACGTGCGCCTGAGCAAACGGAACGAACCAAAGAACTCGGTGTCTCGGAGGGGGAAACGATCTACGCCAGCCAAACGTCGTGATCGGCACGGGCAGAGAGATAGATAGATAGTGATCTAAAGAAAGGAACGGCGCTTGATTCTGCAACCCACGTGGGAGCACGGCGAAGCGTCGTCAGGGGAGAGGTAGTCGGAGCCGCGACGCGCCTGGCACCGGTCCGCGTACAGCCCCAATGCGCGCATGGCGCGCCACCTGTCGGGGCAGCGCCGTACATTGAGAGGAGGGGGTCTTCTGTGTTTGCCGCAAGATGGCTCTGCGTGTGCGGTAAGCGCAGAAGAAATGTAGCGGAAACTTACTTCGCTACTCGTGTAAATGCGACTTCTGTAAGTTACATGCTCATAATTACCGATATACACCGCAGTATAACTTTGTACGGCACGTTTTTAAGGCAACACCGCGTTCACTAGAAGCGCGTTTGTACCGCTTTCAAGCGTCGAACTCGTGGCGGAGTGGTAGCGTCTCCGTCTCACACTCCGGAGACCCTGGTTCGATTCCCACCCAGCCCATCTTGGAAGTTGCTTTTTACTTATGAAGTGCCTGCCGTGATTTATCGCTCACGGCCAACGCCGCGGACGCCGACGCCGACACCGACGCCGACGCCGACGACACCGGCTTTTCTGCGACACGAGCTCCTTAACGCTATCGCGTTAAAATATACTGTTTCTGACGCGGCTGTAGCTTAAGCCTTACGTCCCCGCTTCGCTTCGCTTCGAGCAAGCGCCATGTTTGCTGTGACGACAGCCGAACTGTCCGCCTCGGACCAGCCAATGAGAGACGAGCAGGCGGCCGGACGGGAAACTTGCGTCCGCTCCTCGCTCACCAGTAGAGAGGCTTCCGCACGCGACCGGACGAGGGCGGAACGGACGTGCGGAGCGACCATGTACGGGCCCTAACGCGCGCGCGCGCGCGCGCTCGTCATGGCGAGGTTATGCCCCAACCACTGGCACGCGCCGAAAGCTTCGGCGCGCGCTGGCAAGCGAACGCGTCGCTTCGCTTCGGCTGGAGGGAAAGGGCGCGCAACCACTGGAGACAAGCTCCGACGCGCGCCGAAGCTCGCTCCTCGGCTGCGGCGCACTGTTGCTGGACTATTCCGTCTTCATCCGTCAAAGTCCGGCCTAAAACAGCCTGCTGTAAACTAAGCTTGAAACAATAAGGCTGTGATCTGTATGTGCTTTTAGATACCAAAAACACGTTTGCATAATGAATATACACCTGCCGCAACAGTTCGTTTTTATTTTTGAAGTAACAATAGTGTACAAAATATCGACATCAGCGCTCGCGCGTCGTCTGTCTGCAAGATCGCTTTGCAAACACCTGCACGACGATGCCATATATCAAAAACTGTTGTACCATTTCATTTTTTGGTAGCTTATTGCACAGCCAACTATGTAAGAATTAGGCGTGCAATGGTATAACTGAAAAAAATCTGTGTTGCAAATATTGCCACGTAGTAGTGACGGTAAATAAATAGTGCCGGCTCAATGGCAACGATAGCGGCAAGCAATGTCGGCAATTGTAGAAAATCTCATCTGCGGGTCAAGCGCGTCGGTTTGCATACGTCAGTCGTCGAAAGTTGGCCTATTCGCTGGTGCCCGCGCGCCTTCCAGAAACTACAACACAATTCGTGTCACGTATGCAATCAGATTAGCAAGGTTCGTCGACAACAGACAGAACCATCGATAACATTCGCGAAACTTCCGATACGTTCAGGCGCATCCTGCACCGAGCGATAACGTTTCAACATTTTTTAGCCGGTGAAATACGGTAACCGGATACAGATAAAGCATCCGTGTCAATATAATTATGCTTGTTGGTGCATGAGAGAAACGTGAAAAAGTGGCTTCTGAGAAAATCAGCAAAACAGAATCGAAACACCTGTACCACTCACAAAAAAAAAAAACTAGAATAGCTAAAATGTATGTAATTCGTATCTTGTCTCCCCCCAATTCTTGATTCTGCCAAATCTAGCCCATGGAGCACCTGTATTATTCTACGTTGTTTTGATGCATCAACACCGCATCTGGAGGCCTTCACATTGAGTTTATTGCTACAAAACATTTTCACAGTGTAAGGGCCATGTTCTATTGTAACTGGTTTCCACATATCAAGTTTGCCTTTCTTTACATTAATGAAATGACATACCGTCAGATAACACAAGCTTGAGAATTAGAGGGTTTTAATAGGAGTCTTTCGTTGCCCTTTGCCAAGTCATACTATTGAAGTACTTATTCGCATGCATGGGAGCAGCTCATTTGCATAGTATAAGAAATATATAAACAGGTTATTTTCACAATTTATACACTTCGTCACCGCAAAAAGAAAAATTGCAGTTTATTGTTTTCAGCCTGCTATGATGTCTTGACTGAGAAAGATATATTCAATTTGTTCTGCGAGGCACGCAATAATTGCTGTGGCATATTTTATTGCACAAAACTGCATACAGTAGCCAGCCATTATTAAAACTCAGAAGAAATTAATAGCACAATGCATATGATCAGGCACATAGCATATTATTGCACTTTCCTAATTCATGCCAGAACGACGACCACAGGCGTCCTTCTCTAACAACGTCAGCATCCATCGTGCCTCCTAACCTCCCTACCTTTCATTTATCATTTTCTCTCTCTCTTCTTAATTCATGCCCTTTTTTTAATTGCACAAAAGCTACTGCACTAAAATAGTATACTAGTACATACTTAAAGAGCACAATTTTATACTACGATAATAATCAATCATTCAAATTTTCATTGTAGTGCCCAGGAACAGCTAGAGAGCCTTTGTACTGGTGCACTTAACGAGCTTTAAGGAATGTATAATGTCATGGACCACCTTATACAGGAACAAAAGGTGCGATTAATTAAGACTTGAATCTAGAGGTGCGAGTTGAAGTATATTTGAGAAGGCTCAACTGTGGTTGCCAGAATGGCAAAAGTGGTGCTTGAAGATAGACATCATTTTATTATGGATGCGTTCAATGAGGTCAGAAATAGATTTGCTCATTGCACCCCCCTCCTACAGAGGCATACTCTAGTAGTTGGAGGCACACAGCAGAATTTCAGAAACACAACAGGTGAGTGGAAATCATGCAATATACGGCATGCAATTCTAAGAGCGTGAAGGGCATGTTGTGTAATTATCTATGTGAAGAGAAGAAGCTTAGCATTTTGTCGAAGTACACACCGAGATCTTTCATTTCATCGACCCTAAGGAGTGGAGCATCACGTAGGGTGTATCAAAATTTCACATGGTGCGTTTTGTGCATATAACTTAATGCCGTAGTGTAGGAAGCATTTAAGAGTACTTATTTTTTCTGCACCAGTTTGAGAGTGAAAAAATGTCTTTTTGGAAGTCGATGCAGTGGTGAACACTGTTGACAGTCTGAAATAGTTTTAAGTTGTCGGCACACAAAGTCATGCTGTTCATTTATTAAAACGCTCTTAGCACTAACAGAAAGCGAGGAATCCCATATCGATTCAAACACCTGACGCACTGAAGAGGATAGATATAGGTCGGCAGTTAGTAACTGCACATCCAGCACCTGATTTGTGCATGGGCAATGCTCATGCTACCTTCCGAGTGCTAGAAGAGGTACTAGACTTTAGGGAACTATTGAAGATGCTTGTGAGAATGAGGAACAAGTATGCTTCCATACGTCTTAACCCTTTCAGACACCACTTTATCCCGTTGATTGAAAAGTTGCTTTCACCACATCTCTTGCATACTCAGAATCGTAGAAAGTGTACAGCTGCAGCAAATATTAAGAATTTTCAATTGTTTAGCGAGTTTTGTCAAGTTTACAAAATTTCGACTCCATGCGAAAACTCACTACAGGAACACAAAATATGAGAACATGTACTATATCGTGTTTTGAAAAGCTTGAAAAGCACTTATCCAGCCACTTGACAATTATGCCTGGTGCACGACATTGTAAAAAACAATGAATGAAGTGAACTCGCTACATACAACGTACTGACACAGAGTAACAACACCCAGCCGTCTACCTTCCCACTCATTTTGTTAAAACATTCTGCACGTTATTCAAAATTGCAGCACAGTTTTAATAATAAGTGTTTCAAGATGTATGAAACACATTTTAAATACCATTACTTTCATCAGTGCTTTTGCTATTGATGCACGCTCCTGCTGTGCCCAATTGTGTAGACAGCGTCTCAAAGGGTTAAGCTCTGTGGAGGAAATACCATCAGCACCACAAGAAAGGGAAAGTTTAAGGCAAAGTTTAAGGCACTTCATATACTTGGAAACGAGGTTTTCATTGACTGTTAGCATACACTGCGCCATACTGAGAAGGAAGGTTACTTGAAGCATATTTCACACCATATAGCAAACAGAAATGTTCTGCAAAGGCATCAGCAGTGTTCGAGACAACACCACTATTTTCACGAAGAAGACGTACATCTTTGGCACTCTTTTTAGAAGGGAGAGCCCACAAAGCTCCAGAAATATTTTGAATTATGTGTCACGCTGGCTTCAACACAATCAACGTGGTCAAAGTGATGATTCTAATAATAACAATAATAATAATAACAACAATAATAATCTTAGTGGTAACTTGGCACACTGGACTAAAAAGAAGGCTGATGCCTGTATGTTAGAGCATCTGATAACCAGCCATCTAGAGCAGGAATTTGCAGGATGCAGACGACACTTCCTTCCTCTCCATGTGCACACACACTTGCTCAATAACACAGCATGGCACACACGCACACATTTCACAGGTGCACAACACACAGGAGTGCCATTTCAGTCTGGTTCCAAGGAAGGAGAATCCAAATCGCCAGGGGGGTGGAGAGAAAGCTCTGCATGCCAGATATAATCATGGAGTTGTGGTGTCGGGCCATAGAGGCACGATGAGGGCTCAGACTGTGCTGACCACTTGTTCAGACGAACTGAAGAAATATTAGTGCTGTCGAGAGAGTCGTCAAGCACCCTGCAGTATAGACTAGTGCAATGTTGCGCTGGTATTGCAGGGTGTGCTACTTGAGGGGTTTGAGGCAATCCTCGAAGGCTGGCATGAGCTTGTGACAACCGAAAAGACGGGAGTAAAGGGTGCGTATTGTCCGGCGCTGAACAAGCTTGAGTTTGTTAGCGTCGCGAGTTTGTTACGGGAACTATACTGATGAGCAGTACTCAAGTCGTGATAGAATGATAGAAGTGTAGAGTGCTCGGAAAACCTTAGGTCATCAGGGAAGGGAGACACGCGACACAAACCCAAGAAAGGGCCGGTGCTTACATACAGTGCTGGTGACATATGCGGAAAAGTTGAGAGAACAGCTAAATGCTACACCCAGAATGGGAAGGCTCCGAACAGTCTTTATAGAAGTGCCTCCAAGGAAGAAGGTTGGACGTGCAGCAGTTTCGTTGTGGCTGATACGCATGGCAGCACTTTTTACGGTGCTACTACAAAGTTTGATCCCAGTCGTTCACCTTTACGGAATGTATTTATTGTAAGCACATATGCTGTGCATCGGCATATTGTTGTTGTGGAAGCGTTAACTTGTTAATCAAACACATTCTGCACAGATGCATTAGTAACCTGGTTTTGAGTAGATCTTTGTCCTGACTACAATTTATAGTATCGCAGCAAGAAACATTTTAGTAGAAGCTGAAGGGATTCCAGCAGTTTAAGCATACTGACTGCACAAAACACTGACGACACCTTTTCACCTTCCCCACAATGCACTCACACCATCTACACTTTCCATAATGTTGCGTTTCGCCTGCGACACGTGGTTTTGCCGGCGCGTCTGCGGCGGGGCGGCAGACATTTTGGCCCGATCGTCGTCGCCGCAACACTCATCGCCAGGTGTTTCCAGGCGCGTCTGCGGCGATGCGACCGCCTAGGGATCCTCCTCGCATTCCAGTCATTGTGCCCGAAACAGGCGATGCCAAAGCAGGGATCTCATTCCAGTTATTGGGCCCGAAACAGGCGATGCCAAAGCAGGGATCTCGTTCCAGTCATTGTGCCCGAAACAGGCGATGCCAGAGCAGGGATCTCATTCCAGTTATTGGGCCCGAAACAGGCGATGCCAAAGCAGGGATCTCGTTCCAGTCATTGTGTCCGACCGGCAGCGCCACGACAGGGTGCTACGAGATCGTGCGCAGCGCCACGACCAGGTGCTACGAGATCGTGCGCAGCGCCACGACCAGGTGCTACGAGATCGTGCGCAGCGCCACGACCGGGTGCTACGAGATCGTGCGCAGCGCCACGACAGGGTGCTACGAGATCGTGCGCAGCGCTACGACAGTGTGCGTCACCATTAGCCCATTGTACATTCACGTGCTCGTCTTTTGAGGGGTTCCTTCTTGCCCTCAACTGCGAGAGTATAAAAACAGCTGCCCCCGGACGCCAAAAGGAGGGCTCCGATTTCTTCAGTTGAGTGAAGTGCTCTCCCGTCTCTCTACTTCGGTCAAACCTGACCGCCAACTCTTTGCGATGTTAAAATAAACAAGTTGTTTCGTTGTTACCAGTCGACTCATGCTTTGCCGGGACCTTCGGATGTTTGCAGTTGTACCCCAGGCCGCCAGGCCAACGCTACCCTTGGGGCTTGCGACCCAGGTACAACCACGGGCGTCAGCGCCGAGTTCCCATCCGATCGCTCCAGTGTCGCGATCCCAAACATCTGGTTGGCAGCGGTGAGATCGCCTACGACTTCAAACAACGGTCTGCCAGCGGCGAGATCGCGACAACGGAGGCCAGCAGCAAAGAGATGCAGTTGACAGTATGCTGAGCAGCTCAACGACGATCCGGGAGCAGTGCAACGAGCCCTGTGTGACGACTGGTTGCCTGCAGCGGAACGACTGCGCGGAATTCCTGCCTGCGAGGTTTGGTGAGTGCGGGACTTTCTTCTTCTGAGCTTTGCCAGGCTTTTGTTAGTGTTAGAAACAGAGCTGGTAATTGTGGTTGTCGTTGCTGCCGGGTTAGTTGCGGCAAGACAATAGTAAGCAGTAGAGAAAGCAGCATTCAGAGCAGCCATGGATTTGAAGTCGTTGCGCAAACCGAAATTGTTGGAGCTTGCAAGAGAGTTGGGTCTGGATGTCTCAGACAAACTCAGAAAACCAGAACTGCTAACGGCTATTCTTGAGTTAGAGGCTGAGGATGACGAGCTGTCGGAATGCCTTGAGACTATTGAGGAGAGGTCAAAAAGACAGGAGCGCGAACTTAAAGAGCAAAAAGAGAAATATGAGCGCGAACTTAAAGAGCAAAAAGAGAAACAGGAGCGCGAACTTAAAGAACAGAAAGAGCGAGAGCAACAAGAGCGTGACCGTCAACACGCTTTGGAAATGAAGCGTCTTGAGGTAGAAATGGAACGCGCTCGTAATGGAAGTCAGGCACACGGTGCAGGAGAACGAGTATTGTTCAAAATGACTGACCTGATGCGGCCGTTTAAGCTTGGAGAGGACATTGGTTTGTTCCTGGTTAACTTTGAGCGAACGTGCGAGAAGCAGGGGTTCTCTCGGGAAACGTGGCCACAGCGCTTGCTCACTTTGTTACCCGGCGAGGCGGCCGACGTAGTCGCTCGCTTGGATAGAGAGGAAGCAGAGGATTTCGACACAGTGAAATCGAGTCTTCTAAAAAAGTACCGGCTGTCTGCGGAAGCGTTCCGTCGGAAGTTTCGGGAAAATGAGAAAGGCAAAAGTGAGTCATATACAGAGTTTGCGTATAGGCTTATGTCGAACATGCAGGAGTGGCTCAAAGAAGAGAAAGCGTTTGGTGACCACGATAAAGTTCTGCAGTGTTTCGGGCTAGAACAGTTTTATAGTCGGTTACCGGAGAACGTGCGATACTGGGTCTTGGATAGGCCAGACGTTTGTACGGTGGCTAAAGCCGCTGAGCTAGCCGAGGAGTTTGTGACGCGTCGAGCTCGCGGAGCTAAGGACGGTCAAAAGGGTGAATTTGGCTCGAAGTTCGAGAGGCCGAAGTTCACACCCATGAGAGCAAAGGGGAACACGCGTAGTGCGGATGCGAGTGGAAGCAGTGCGACCGAACCTAAGGAGACGGCGGCAGCCGAGGCCGAACGCAGAAAGCGGTTCGAGATGAGGCGAGCGGGCGTTTGTTATACGTGCCAGAAGCCGGGTCACTTTTCGGCGCAGTGTCCGGAAACAACACCAAAAGTTGTGTTTTTTTCAATAGGCAGCACTGACGAGAACATGAAGCTTCTCGAGCCTTACATGCGAGACCTCCTCGTGAACGGGAAAGAGTGCCGAGTGCTTCGCGATTCCGCAGCTACGATGGATGTAGTTCACCCGTCTTACGTAGAACCCCATATGTTCACGGGCGAGTGCGCGTGGATCAAGCAAGCCGTGGAAGCTCATAGCGTGTGTCTGCCAGTAGCAAAGGTGCTTATTGAAGGACCTTTCGGAACGCTTGAGACAGAGGCGGCAGTGTCACCTATGCTGCCACCCCAGTACCCGTACCTATTTTCAAACAGGTCCGATCACCTCCTGCGCGAGAAGGGGCTTTTGTTTGGTGAAGCTAGTGTTCAGGCCTTAACCAGATCGAAGGTTCGGGAGCTCGCTGCAAAGGCGGTAGTTGCGGGGCCGACGTTATCAAACAACGAAAAAGGGTCAGAGGCGCAGCAAGCTGATATTCCGAGCACGCCCGAACTGAATAAACTTGAGTCTGTAACGTTAAAGGCGCCAGATACTGGAGAGGAAACGCCCGACGCGGGAAAGTTAGAAGAGCTATCTACTGATTTGCTCATCGCGCCTACGTCAGACGGACTTGATAGGTTGCTAAAAGTCAGCCGGTCGGCTTTGATAGCCGAGCAAAAAAAGGATGGCAGCCTGGAAAACGTGCGCTGCAATGTCAAAGAAGGTATCGCCAGGAAAACTGCGCGTTTTGTGGAAAGAGGTGGAGTCCTGTACCGGAAGTATCTAGACCGAAGAGGAGTGGAGTTCGATCAGCTGATCGTGCCTCAATGCTATCGTCAGGATCTGTTGCGCTTGTCACACGGGGGTTCGTGGTCCGGACACCTAGGAGTTAAGAAAACTAAGGACCGTCTCTTGCAAGAGTACTATTGGCCAGGGTGTTTTCGGGACGCAGACCATTTCGTGAGGACATGTGACACTTGTCAGCGGGTGGGCAAACCAGGGGACAAATCGAGGGCGCCGTTGAAATTGGTACCTATCATTACGGAGCCTTTTAGACGGCTCGTTATTGATACTGTGGGACCTCTGCCGGTAACAGCCACGGGGTACAGACACATTTTGACTGTGATCTGCCCAGCGACAAAGTTCCCTGAAGCAGTGCCGCTTAAAGAACTCAGCTCAGTTGAGATAGTTAATGCACTACTGTCCATATTTGCGCGAGTTGGTTTTCCTGCAGAAATTCAATCAGATCAGGGCACAGTGTTTACTAGCGCTTTGACGACAACTTTTCTCGAAAGGTGTGGGGTAAAGCTGTTACACAGCTCAGTGTACCACCCACAGTCGAATTCCGTTGAGAAGCTCCACTCCGTCATGAAGCGCGTGTTGAGAGCGTTGTGTTTTGAACATCACACTGACTGGGAGCTGTGTCTGCCTGGGGTGATGTTTGCTTTAAGGACCGCGCCGCATGCGGCTACGGGGTTTTCGCCAGCTGAACTGGTGTACGGTCGCTCGCTTCGATCTCCGCTTCGCATGCTTCGAGAATCATGGGAAGGTAGGGGCGACGACCCAGTCGTGGTGGAGTACGTGCTTAAGCTCCTCGAACGCTTAAGAAGGGCACAGGAGTTGTCAGGTGAAGCAATGGCAAAGGCCCAGCAGAGGGCCAAGGTTTATTATGA
This sequence comes from Dermacentor variabilis, assembly GCF_050947875.1. Classification (NCBI taxonomy): domain Eukaryota; kingdom Metazoa; phylum Arthropoda; class Arachnida; order Ixodida; family Ixodidae; genus Dermacentor; species Dermacentor variabilis. Next base: position 168,667,809 of record NC_134571.1, read on the forward strand.
TCGGACAGCCAGGGCCCGTCGTTTTGAGGTTGGCGATGAGGTCATGATATTGCGCACATCGCTAAACAACAAACTAGACGTGCAGTGGGAGGGCCCAGCACGAATTGTTCAGAAACTGTCGGACGTTAACTACGTGGTAAGTCTGCCAGGAAAGCGGAAAGCACAGCAAGTTTACCACTGTAATCTGCTCAAACCTTATAGACAACGGGAAGCAGTGGTGTGCATGATGATAAACGTTCCTGAAGAGCTTCCAGTCGAGCTTCCAGGACTAGGCTCAGTGACGAACAAGGAAGACACCGGTCAAGTCATTAGTGACCTTATCAGTAAAGCACCGCTGTCGCCTGAGCAGAAAACCGAACTACACCAGCTATTACAAGAGTTTCAAGGTCTGTTCTCTGAGAGGCCTGGTAGGACTTCGGTACTTACTCATGATATAGAACTTACCTCCCCAGAGCCAGTACGATCCAAGGCGTATCGGGTGTCACCCCGCCAGAGCGATATTATGGAGGCTGAGGTAAAGAAAATGCTACAGCTCGGTGTTATTGAGGCGGGTGAGAGTGATTATACCTCCCCTTTGATTTTAGTTGAGGTACCGGGCAAGGAACCTCGTCCTTGCGTCGACTACCGCAGGCTTAATTCCATCACTAAGGATCAAATTTATCCGATCCCTAACATCGAGGAGCGCCTTGAGAAAGTTAGTAGCGCTCAGTTTATTTCCACCCTAGATCTTGTCAGGGGTTATTGGCAGGTTCCACTTACAGAAGAGGCTAGTAGGTATGCGGCGTTCATTTCACCAATGGGAACATTCCGTCCTAAGGTGTTGAGTTTTGGTTTGAAGAACGCGCCATACTGTTTTTCAAGCCTCATGGATAAAGTGTTGCGGGGACAGCAAGAATTCGCTTTACCGTATCTAGACGACGTAGCGATATTCTCCGCATCCTGGTCTGAGCATATGACACACTTGCGGGCAGTGCTAACCCGCCTGCGCGAAGCAGGCTTGACAGTCAAGGCTCCTAAGTGCCAGTTAGCACAGGCCGAGGTTGTCTACCTCGGTCACGTGATTGGTCAGGGTCGTCGCCGCCCCTCTGAAATAAAAGTGGCCGCTGTGCGAGACTTTCCGCAACCGCGCACCAAGACCGATATTCGGTCATTCTTGGGTGTCGCCGGCTACTATCAGAGGTACATCCCTAGGTACTCTGATATCGCGGCTCCCCTGACGGATGCTCTAAGAAAAACAGAGCCTCAAACAGTCGTCTGGGACGAGACAAAGGAAAGAGCTTTTAGCGCCCTAAAGAGTGCCCTAACAAGCCAGCCTGTGCTACGATCGCCAGACTATACAAAAGGGTTCATTGTTCAGTGCGATGCTAGTGAGCGAGGCATGGGCGTTGTACTGTGCCAACGGGAAAATGAAGAAGTAGAACACCCCGTCCTGTATGCTAGTCGTAAGCTGACCAGTCGTGAGCAGGCGTATAGCGCCACCGAGAAAGAGTGTGCGTGTCTCGTGTGGGCCGTTCAGAAATTGTCATGCTATCTAGCCGGCTCGAGGTTTATCATTGAGACGGATCACTGCCCTCTCCAATGGCTGCAGACCATCTCTCCCAAAAATGGCCGCCTCCTGCGCTGGAGCCTCGCTTTACAACAATATTCCTTTGAGGTGCGTTACAAAAAGGGGAGTCTCAACGGTAACGCCGATGGCTTAAGTCGAAGCCCCTAACGTAGGAATCAGCCTCAAAATTGTTTGTTACTGATGTTTTTCTTCCTGAGGCAGGATTTTTTTTAACATATTGCTTTTGTTTAGTGTTTCAAAGTGATGATATGCTTTCTAGTGCAATTTTTCAATTTGTGGACGCGTTCTGAGTGATGCTAGACTACTGTAAGGAACTAGGCAGTGGTATAAAAAGGGGAAAGAGCCTGGCAGGGCTTAGTGAGGGTTGTGCCGTGCTTGCTGACTGAGCGGTTGAGTTTCAGCGTAGTTCTAACGCTTGCCGGGAACGAGAACAAAAATGTGAACTCTCCCGAAGTCACTTTGCAGTGTCCCGTGCGAACCTGAACGAGAGAACGAGGCCTTCTCTGTGCGCTGCGCTCAAGAAACGTCAAGGGACGCCCGACTTCGGTTATGAGCATCATCGAGCGACATCCCTCCGGACAGCGGATGCAGTCCCCTGTCCATCGGGATCTCCTTCCCCCGGCGGGGCGGTCTGTTGCGTTTCGCCTGCGACACGTGGTTTTGCCGGCGCGTCTGCGGCGGGGCGGCAGACATTTTGGCCCGATCGTCGTCGCCGCAACACTCATCGCCAGGTGTTTCCAGGCGCGTCTGCGGCGATGCGACCGCCTAGGGATCCTCCTCGCATTCCAGTCATTGTGCCCGAAACAGGCGATGCCAAAGCAGGGATCTCATTCCAGTTATTGGGCCCGAAACAGGCGATGCCAAAGCAGGGATCTCGTTCCAGTCATTGTGCCCGAAACAGGCGATGCCAGAGCAGGGATCTCATTCCAGTTATTGGGCCCGAAACAGGCGATGCCAAAGCAGGGATCTCGTTCCAGTCATTGTGTCCGACCGGCAGCGCCACGACAGGGTGCTACGAGATCGTGCGCAGCGCCACGACCAGGTGCTACGAGATCGTGCGCAGCGCCACGACCAGGTGCTACGAGATCGTGCGCAGCGCCACGACCGGGTGCTACGAGATCGTGCGCAGCGCCACGACAGGGTGCTACGAGATCGTGCGCAGCGCTACGACAGTGTGCGTCACCATTAGCCCATTGTACATTCACGTGCTCGTCTTTTGAGGGGTTCCTTCTTGCCCTCAACTGCGAGAGTATAAAAACAGCTGCCCCCGGACGCCAAAAGGAGGGCTCCGATTTCTTCAGTTGAGTGAAGTGCTCTCCCGTCTCTCTACTTCGGTCAAACCTGACCGCCAACTCTTTGCGATGTTAAAATAAACAAGTTGTTTCGTTGTTACCAGTCGACTCATGCTTTGCCGGGACCTTCGGATGCTTGCAGTTGTACCCCAGGCCGCCAGGCCAACGCTACCCTTGGGGCTTGCGACCCAGGTACAACCACGGGCGTCAGCGCCGAGTTCCCAACAGATCGTACCAGCAGTCCAGATCCCAAACAATAAGCAAAAAGTGAGATAAAAAATCAATTACAGTTTCATTGACTCAGTACTTGCTGCTTCTGAAGCGGGCATCGAAGCAATCGTGGTATACGCTGCTACACGCATAGGTCTTGCATGATGCAGGTCCTGCTATGCACTGCACACAGGGCACACGTTGCAAACAGATAATTTCTTTTTGCAGTACTCAACTATAACGACACACTGACTCAAACATGACTGCATTGTCACGTATGCTTCAGTGCGTCAGTGTTCTTGATTGCTACACGAGCGATTTATGCCCAACTAGCCCAAAAGACGGACGCACTAGAAAGAAGTGAGTGAGTACAGTGAACTTGTACTGAACTGGATTCACATGCCGAATAGAAGAGCGCAGTGTCAGCTGAAACAGGCGGCACGGCTGATTATGTAAGTACTTGTAATAGTTCGGCTACTAGTGTATTTCGCTTTCGGAAGTTATCTTTACCACTGGAAACAGCGCAGAGCTTGGCCGTGACACTTGAGTCAACCGACACCACACGAAACACGCCGCGGTTGACCAACCCAACTTCCACACGGTTCATTCACCACATCACACATCACACGAAGTCAGGAGTGCCATATTTTAAATCACTGCAGCACCAAACGGACCTGAAAATTCACTTCCTTCGACAGAGTTTCTTAGCTGGCCTCGTTCACTCGTCAGTTACGAACTCGATGGACCCGCTAGGCCTACGCGTAACGTAAACAACATCGGCGATAGGCGAGTGCTGATTATCCAGACTTCGGAACTCGTAAACATGTTTACATTCGTTTTGGGCACAACAAAATACACACACAACAAGCACAGACGTTGCGGTAATCGTGATTCGGTTGGCTGTTTTAGCAGACGATCGCACTGAGCCCGGCGGAACCCAGTGGGCAGGTTGGATTAGTCGGCGTCGTTCGAAGTCGCTTCGGATCCACGTCGCACTGCCACAACCCACTGTCGTCGGTCGGTCGGTCGGTCGTGTCGTTGTCGGCCTACTATTACAACACTGCCTTTTAGGAACACTGTCGCGCGCGTCGTGCGTCCAAAAAACTCGGACGATCGTTGATGCCGGAGCCTCCGCTTGGGCGGCCATTACAGGCATAGCAGCCGGAGGCTGCGCAGCCTTCGATTGGTTGACGCGTGCGACTCGTCGCAGCCTCTCATTGGTGCACGCCGGCGCAGCTTCGCCGCGCGTCGGCAAACTTCTAGCATCGGCAGTAGACATAATCGCTGCGCGACGTTCCGCTTCGCCGCGTTTCCGGCCGACGCTTTGACGCATTTGACCCTTCGGCGCGCGCCGAAGCTTTCCGGCGCGTGCCAGTGGTTGGGGCATTACGTTGGCGAAAACACGACCCTCTACAGTCCGGCGGCATTCAGCGCGCTCGGACGTCGTCCGGCGCCGAATGCAACCGACTGCATTTCGCGCCCACCGCGCCGAGCAAGTTAGCGCCTAGCGCCCTCTCTCGTCGAGGTAGAGACTCGCTACTCGGCAGGCTGAGCCAGAACGAGATGGCCTCTTCGCAAGAAAGCGTGCCCGACCTGTGCGGCTCCGAAACCGAAAAGTTTCTGGACACCGTCCAGCAACACCCTTGTGTTTACGACACCAAAAGAATGGACTACTGGGATGCGGAGCGGGGAAAACAACGCGTGGGAGCAGATACGCATGTACTCCGGCCTCTCAACAGGAGCGTCAATGCTACGCACGTGTGTGTATACGTCTCCGGACATGCTATGCACTCAGCGCCTGTTTGTTTGTCTTGTTTTCCCTGTTTCAGTCGAAGAGCGTCTGAAACTATGGAAGCAGCTGAAGGACCGCTATACTCGTGAACTGAAAGCTATTGAAGAGACGAAAAGGAGTGGTAGCGGCTACGTGTCTGTTTTATGTAGAGAGACCTGTTCCTCTTGCGACGCAGACGGAGCGGGAAACACGGTCCGATTCGGTGTCCGATCCGGCGTCCGACGCGCCGGAACGGCAACCGAAATCGAGTTTTTTTGCCGTTCCGAAGCGCCGGATCGGACGTCCGGCGTGCGGCAACCGCACCGTCGTCTGGCCGCAGCCAATGACAGCGCGGCTTGCATGTGACGTTCTCCGACGTTCCCTGCGCGGAGGCGGTGCTGGCTGGCCGGTATCTCGCAGTGTTTTTTTTTTCCTTACCTGCTTCAGTTTGTTTCCGACAAGAAATAGTTACCAGTTCAGTAAAATTATCTCGAACGTGTGCCTGTTATGCAAAGCAGCGCCTAGTACACTAGCACTAAGCTACTGGCGATATCGGGAGCCGCGACGCGAGAGCATTTCGCAAGCAGACATTCTACACCGACCGTCTGAGCGAGGCTGCTCGCTTCGCTTGCACGTTTGCCCTTCGCAATGACTGCGTCGAGTAAACCAATTGTATTTAATTACGCGCTACCTAAGTGTACGTTGTTAATTGTTTCGGCAAACATAAGCGCTCTTCGACGAGCTCGGGTTGGATCGTGAGCGTCGTCTGCCTAGCTAGGCCTACCGGCCCTATCGCTGGCTGTTAGCGGAGTCGTCAGTGGACAACGCGCCGTCGTGAAGTGTTCTGTCACTTGCAGGGGCATGATTTTATTGACAGTGTTCGTGTAAAGCGAAGCAGTGTTGTGCAGAGTTGTTTATATTGCGTTTCTCGACGTGGCTATGAAGTCAAGCTGGCGTGCTGGATCTGGGCGGAGCTTACGCGTCGCTCAATCTTTCGGACGCACGCACCGTGTGCCCCGAATCATTGTATGCAGCATGCTGGAGCATGCGGCGCCGCACATCGGATCGGACGCCGAAATGTTTCGTCTTGCGGAATGTGTCTGCGTCCGTGCCATCGCCGAGCAACAGTCCGGTCCGCGGTGGCAATCGCTACCGGCAGAGAAAGCGCGCGATATGATTTGTTTCGATGCTCCACGACAGGCGGCACGGAGCGGCGCGGTGTTCTGCGCACGACCTACTGTATAAAGGTACTTATACAGTAGGTCGTGGTTCTGCGCATGCGCTACTCCAGCTGCGGCAGGTGCGCGTTGTACTGTAGAGGGACGGATTTACGCCTGACACGGCGTAGCCGACCTGGCGTGACGTAGCGCAACCACCGCGCGCGCGCGCGCCGGGTCACGTCGAAGTGTATTGGCGCCTTAAATGTCGAGCAGGGCCTTGCAGCAGTGAGGCTCGCCAAGTGGGGGGAAGGGGTCCTAGCATAATGCCTGAGATGCATACGAATTGTCTGAACGGTGATGTGCGTCGCGATTGGGTAATCCTGCTCAAGGGCAATGGTTTCAGCCGTTGATGCACTGCGTGGTAAGCCAAGACATATCTTAAGGGCTTGGAGTTGAATACTCTGAATCGTACGCAGGTTAGTCTTGCAGGTGTTGGATATTGCAGGCAGGCTAGATCGCAGGAATCCAACGAACAACGCCATGTACAGCTGTAACATAGCCCCCCGTGTATAGATACTCCCCAACTTTTTCCTGCAAGGAACCCACAGTGGAGGGAAAGAACTAGGAAGCTTACCAGCAAATATGTGGCCTGTAGGGTGGGCAACAGAGCAACAAAGACGGTCAAGCGGAAAGTCAGAGAGGCTGAATTAATCTCATAGGTGGCGTCAATGGAAAGGAAGCCTGCTATGAGTAACTACTTAAGAGGAAAAAACGAAATCAGGAAGGAAAAAAATTATGATAACTTAAAGGGAAGCTCATTACTTTTCGAAGCGAGATCGGGATGTCTTAGAACACGCAGCTATAAAGCTAGATATAAGAAGAAAGAAGAAGCATGTGCTTGCTGCGGTAAAGCTAGGGAAACTATGGAGCATATTTTATTGGAATGTGAAGACGTCTACCCAGCGGTCGATTTAGGCACCACTGGCCTCCTTGAAGCCCTTGGGTTCAGCGAGAGCAGTGGGAAAGTAAACATGTCCGCAATAGGGATTAGTAAGGGGCGGTTGGAAGATTGGTGGAAGAAAAGTAGGGAAACGACAAAAACGGAGCCGTACAAAAGCAAAGTGCGGAATAGGGGATCAAAAAATTTGGTTGTGGGAGTTCATAGTGCTTTTTTTTTTTCTTGTTTACCCTAGGTAGGACATTAGGCAGTATTATACCTTGGTGGCGCAACCATCCGCCCCGTTCCAAAGTGGACGCGAATAACATCCACACACCCACCCGCTCCGCGTTATCTGCAACAGTGGCCGTGCCTGCACATGAGATAGAAAATAGGCCTATAATTTCACTGGCAAGAGGTCTCGCCCGATTTACAGACTGGCACTATTTCAGGAATTTTCCATTCTGCTGGAAGGTATTGTTCGGAGATAGATTTATTGTGCACAAGGCATAAGTATTTGCTTACAGGCTCGGCATAACGTTTCAGCAAACAGTTCGGGATTCCGTCAGGACCGTTGTATTTTTATCGTCTCAATTTAGTAACAGTGAGAAGACGGCTGCTTCTGTTAAGACAGGTGCGCTAAATGACTCGTTTTACTCTATATTATCTGGCCCGTAAGCATGCCGAATGCCATTGTCAGGGGCAAATACGGAATGGAAGAATGCGTTAAACGCAAATGCTTGCTTGGTGTTTATGGGGTGAACCTTTGACAAAATTGCTAAGCGTTGTACTACAGCGGCGCTGTTTTTCTACGTTTGTTTTTCCTTTACCAGTGTGTCTAACGAATTTATTTTTGGCAGATGTCTGAAACGGCATAATTTGTTCCATTTACTCAACCTTTTTATTTTGTGTTCTAAGTGAATTGCATCGCGTGTTATCCATCGGTTTAGCTTATTGACCTTGTTTTGTATTTGTGGCACAAATTGCCTCAAGCAGTGCGTAACGTGCTTTGAACAGCAACCAGATTTGTTCAATGTTGGCCGAGCCGTCTGGGACTAGCTCGTGGAAGTCGTAGCACCCGTGGACAAGTTTGGTGATAATAGCGTCATTGTCCGCTTTATTAAATGCTTACACGCACTTTCTAGTACTACATTGGCGGATACGATTTGGAATAGTCAGCGTGCAAAGAGCCATGTCATGATTCGATAGTTCTTCAAGAATATTGACTGTGGTATTTCCTTTGGAAAAGAAGTCGCTGACGAAAATAAGGTCTCAGATAGGGCCTGAAGTGCGCTGCACACGGGTAGGCTTGTATACAGTTTGGGTCAAGTTGAAGGTAAACAGAAAACGCAGCAAGGTATTGTTTATTACATTCGATGGGCTCGGACTGCTGCAGTTAATATCTGGGAGATTAGCCTTCTCCTATTATTATGGCGTTTCCCACAAACTGTTCATGCATGTACCCTAGAAGCTGCTCATAATGCGACACTTCGGATAGAGGGGGTCCATACACTGCGCCAACACAGACGTGGCTCGGGCCCAACTGAATCCTACACCAGACCGCCTCCACACCTGGGACATCCGGGATCACTGAGTAATTTCTGTCTTGGCCTATGAGCAAAGCAACACCACCACCTCTAGTTGTCCTATCTTTTCCGACGATGGAGTAGCCCGGTGAAGTGACTTCATGGTTTCCAATGTCAGCGTGCAGCCGTGTCTCAGTCATGCAGATAATAAAACTATAGCGTACGCTATACGCTAGTATATAGCGTACGCTAAGCAGCGCACGTTTTCTACAATTTTAGTTGGCCGGCGGTATCTTCGGATCTCCGAGGCCATATGCCGTCGTTGTGGCTATTTCGCGCCTGTAGCGATAGGTGGCGCTGACATCTCGCACGTTTCTTTTGTTAGGCTTCGACTCGTTCGAAACGAGAAGCGATCTCGAAAACACCACGAGGTTATCCATAATACTGTGTCGTCGAAGCGGCCTGAGACTAAGCGAAAACCGTTTACACAGTCATTTGCTACGAACGAAGTGCATTTTACAAAAGCAACGCCAAATTCAATTCGAAGCGGGCAGCCGGGACCGCCACCATGTTTCCCGCAAACTCCGCAAACCCCGCAAAAACGCTAACGCTAACTCGTTTGCGTTGCGTACGCCCGCTATTTCGTTTAGCGTTCAGCGCATGCGCAGTGACGACCCGCTATTTTTTAGCGTACGCAATGGAATAGCGTACGCTATACTAAAACTGTCTAATGTCAGGTTCAAGAGCGATCAGAATCGCCTATAGCTGCTCCGATTTTCTTAATAATCTTTGCGCATTGAGATCGTAACCGTTGTCCATGCTTTTGCTTTTTCTGTCCTGCGCTTGATTATTCCAGGTGTGCAGGCGATTATTGATTTTGATTTTATAGTAAGACAAAAAACTTTGCCCCCCCCCTTTCTTGTCTCGATACAGTTTCGTTCTTTCCCATAGCTTCTTTCTAACTTCTTTTACTACGGGCCAATAGTCCTCGCTAATTCAGTATTCTCTTCCGTTTAGCTTTATCCCTCTAGTCAGTAACTTCACAACGACAGGTCTACGCTTGGAATTGTCAGTCACTTGCTTTCGCCCACGACAGTGCATTCCGCCATGCCAGCCGTTTTTACTCCTATCATATCGTCATAGCTTGTTTTCTCAACAGCATCGAGCAGATCTTGCTGACTCTCATTTCCGAGTTACTAACAGTGTACACAAGATTAGACCTGCGGCCTCTGCTATCTGATTCGTCGACTTTGTTAGTCAAGGACAGTACCAGATAATCCAGTTTGGAACCCCTTTTCACGCATCCCAATTCTGTAAGCTGTACCTAGAAATACAACTGGAAAATTTTGTTGTGCGTTATATAGCGCTCTCGCACAGTTATTATGCAGCTCCACGGAAGTTAGGAATTACACAGGTCGTTGCTCCGCTTGCGACACTGTACCAGATGCCGTTTGGCAAACTGGGAATTCCTTTTCTGGCGTATCTGAGCAATTTGAACGGCGTGCCTTCTCTAACTTGCCAATTTGCTGCAATCTTGGGGGAACAAGAACAGAAGTACTAAAATAAAATCTGCTGCCTAGAGTTGGTAGAATTTAACTTTCTCATTTGCAAAACATTTCATTCCGATCGGTCAAGAGGTTGGCTCGTAAAAGCAATTCTACGTTTTGAACGTATTTCAGTGGAAAATCGCAATTAGGTCAAGGGTTTGATCACGGCGCCTCCGTGTAGATCGGGGCGGAATGCAGAAACTTTCGTGTACTGTGCTTTAGGGGCACATTAAATACCTTCAGGTGGCCTAAATTAATCCGCGTCGCATAATAACACATAATAAACACCGCGTCGCATAATAAGATTGCGGTTTTGGCACGTAAAACACGATTTTTTTACGTGGTTGGCCCCGAGCTGAAGCTTCCTCGTAGGAGGTACTTAAAAGGAATACCCTAAAAAATAATCGGGCCGCAATTTTGTAGTGGCGCTTTCCCGTCCATTCTGTGCCACTTAATCATTCACTGTTCACAGCCGGCTGACCACAATGACAACGCGGGCGGAGGATCGCTCTGGCTACTGACGAAGCTCAAGAAGTGCGAGGCATCAAAAAGGCATCGCTACAAGATCGCGGCCCAAATCGAGCTCTGCACAAATAACGAAGCGTAAAGATCATTTCACCGTCTTACGATTCACAATGCTGATGTAAATAAAGTCCGAACTGCGTTAGAGCAACGAAAACAAATGCAACATACGTGGTATAACGTGAAATAAACAGAAAATGGTCTGATACTTGGACAAATAGCAAAAAGTGACATCTCTGTTCCTCGCTTTCATGTGAAAGTACGCAGATAATTATCGCCGCACAAATGTTGAATAGTGCAAATCCGTCATACTCCAAATTTTTCATCTATTATTTAGGCTCTGTTGGCATGCACGCACGCGTCACTTCTTACAGATAATGAATAAAAGCGCGGACAACGTACTGACAAATGTTACAAGAAAGGACTGTTCCTGCAGACCAATTCTTGTAAGGGCAATTATCCCTTACCCTCTTTTCCAACAAGTAAACAAAGACGAATACAAAGAACCTCTCAGTAAAAGGCCTCACCATTTTATTTGTTTCTCGCTCTTGCCGACGCAGTACACAAATAACACCAAAGGGAAATATCTTCCTTGTCTAGAATGTGCAACAGAAGAAACAGCTTCGTTAACTGGCGAGTTACCCAACATGTTCGACTAATCTAAACAATGTTCCAGAATGGCAACTGTTGAAGTTGGAGGCCAAATTTTGGTGTCGGCAGTGCATCATATCGTCGAGCACAACCGTTCCTTTACTACCATGGAAAACTCACTTTAGAGGCAAGTTGTGGACGCTGCTATTTCGCTTTTTAGGGACGCGTTCTAGCCACAGCTACTCGGTGTTATCAGTTTCTGTATCAGCGAGGACTTCCACGGGGTGTTGAGCAGTCATTTCTTTGGCGACTGGGGGTGTTCCTTGCTGGCTCTGACTTCCGTGCTCAATTTCACGCAACGTAGTCGGGGTCACCAGGATTTCTTCTGATTTGAGGACACAGTTTCATTCAATAGGATTTTACCGGTGTCAGGTTCATACAAAAATCCGCAATTCTTGTGGCCGTAACGTTTACAAGTGCTGCATGGTGGCGCTGTACACTCACGTTCCAGATGACCTATCACTTTGCACTTCAGGCACATTGGTGGTCGGTCTGGGACAGCGATGAGAAGCGTTAGATCCTGGTAGTACCACAGGTATGGCAAATCTTTCCCTTCCAACCCTTCCTTGAGGCGCATGCGAACGTAACGGGTAGTCCTAGTTGAAGCCCCAACCCTAGAACGCACGTAACAGCTCACTGTTTTAACAGTACCGTACGGTTCAAGCGCTTCCCCTATAGATGCATTGGAGATCTGACGCGGCACCCAATGAACCTTCATCCAGACCTCTGGCGCATTGGGGTGCATGATACCGCAGTAGAGTCCTTTCACTCGCATGCTCTCAGCGCTTGCGAGGGCTAGCAGGGCCTTAGTTGTTTTGAATTTAATCATCCACAACTTATTGCACTCCAGTTTTCTGATAGCTGCAACCTGGCGGAAAAGTCGAAGTTTTCTCATTGATTCCATAAAATCCGAGCTATGGTACGGACGCCCACGTGGATCACAGCGCAGAAGAATGCACATGTCATACATATCCTTTTGTGTGATAGGCGATGCGACAGGCACTGGGTCATCTTTACGACAAACGACCGATGCGTTTAACATACCGTCTTCTATGGCAGGTGAAGCGTCGGCCCCTTGGTCATCTTGAGCAGACAATAGCGACGGCTTCAACATATCCTTGGCAGGCGATTCGTCACGCGCTTGGTGATCTTGATCAGGTACGACCGATGGCTTTAACGTCTCTTCTTTGGCTGGCGATGCGGCTTGATCATTTTCACCAGAACCGACCGATGGCTTCAACAACTCTTCAGCTGGCGATAGGGCAGACGCTTGATCACTTTGACTAGAGAAGACCGAAGGCTTCAACAGCTCTTCGACAGGCGATAAGCCTTGACCAGACATGACTATCGAGCGCTGCTTCGGGCGTTCACTCTACTCAGATGGCGCTCTCACAATGACTCCTCAGCTCGGCAGCGGCAGCATACGTTCTAAGAAGGAAGTGGGTGACGTCACCATACAGCGCTAGCGCCGCTCCTTCCCCTGGTGGTCGCCGGAGTGAGTCACAAGAAACCACCACGGCTGGGCAAGAGGGACGAGGTGCGAGGGACGAAGCGCGCTCTTTCTTAGAAAGAGCGCGCTTCGCCTCTTGAGCCCAGCTGTGAAATCACAAACGAAATGTCGATGGCTATGTGTATCACCCCCTTCGCCGAGGGAAAGGGTGATTCTTCATCAGACACAAGCTCTTTGCACTCGCTGTTCGCGACTTCTCCGTGTAAGCGCAGTATTAAGGGAGAGGAAGGGCGGGTCGGCCTGTTTCTCCCACTGCCCGTTTCACGTACCTTCTCCCACGACGAACTGAAAGAAAAATTAACTTTTCAGGGACAGCAGCCCCAGCAATCCTTTTGTTGCATGCTAAGCAACCGGATGATTCTGTGCGATGCCCTTGAAGAAACATACTGTATGAGCAGTGCAATGTTTCTTTCCCCATTCCTCCTCAGCTGATGAGTTTCTCCCAGTTTGGACAATACCAAAGCTGTCTCTTGTTTCTGTAGTACCCGCCGCGGTTGCTCAGTGGCTATGGTGTTGGGCTGCTGAGCACGAGGTCGCGGGATCGAATCCCGGCCACGGCGGCCGCATTTCGATGGGGGCGAAATGCGAAAACACCCGTGTGCTTAGATTTAGGTGCACGTTAAAGAACCCCAGGTGGTCGAAATTTCCGGAGTCCTCCACTACGGCGTGCCTCATAATCAGAAAGTGGTTTTGGCACGTAAAACCCCAAATATTATATATGTTTCTGTAGTACACGCTTTACAACATTGCGAAGCGGGCTACTGACAAGGGAGGGGTGATAAGACGGGCGGAAATCCGCACTTTTCATGGCGCGACGGCGCATGCGGCCTGCCCTGGCGGATTAGTTGGGAAACTTTTTGCAAGGGCCGCGCGCAGGAAAGTCCCCCGAAAAAAAAAATAACCATAATAAAGGTGATGCAGATCCCACGCACTGTGGGAATCGATGTAATCGAAGCTTTCCGTGCCGGGTGCTTTGATTGAAGATAATTAGCGGTGATATTGACGGTTGAAGCTAATTTCTTCAAGATTTAGGGTAACACAAGAGTGGTGAGTTGGTGTTAAACGTTACCTTGCGTGCACCACTGCGGTTTGTCTGCGTTGTACACAGTACACACAGGGAGAGGTGTTTCCTAGTGGTGCTGTTGTGCGCCATACTTTATAACATGTGAGAGGGTTGAGCGTTGTCATTTCCTCACATGGCACATCGAATTGTGGCGGATGTATAAAACTTGAATTGGTTTATGGGGCGTTACGCGCCAAAACCACATTCAGAATATGAGGCAAGCCGTAGTGGCGGACTGCGGATTAATTTTTAAATAATTGTTTTTAATTAATTGTACTTTAACTTGCCCGAAAATCTAAGTGCACGTGCGTTTTCTATTTCGCCCGCGTCGAAATGCGGCTGCCGCGATTGGGATCAAATCCGCGAGCTCTAGCAGCACCATAGCCGTAAAGCGAACGCGGCGGCCACAGTAGTTTTTATTTGACGGTCGACGGCTCCCATATTTGGATGGCGTGTATTTTTCAGAAATAGCAGCAACTTACTGTACCGTACATTGAACTTAAGCTCGTGCTGTTTTCCCGCAACTGCAGTCGCGTAGTAGTGGGGTTTGCTTGCCCTCTCACGTCACCTCCCCCCCTCTCTTGTTTGGGAACTGCTTCTTCTCCTCCTGTCTACAGTTCTATCTGCGCACCATGTAGCCTCGCACGTTAGTAGAAAGGGAAGCGCTGAAGTTTCTGCAATGCTTCTGAGGGGAGTCACGGATAATTATAGCTGTCAAGCGGCTAAAGTGGCGATGGCCAGGGAACTCTAGTGGGCATTGGGCACATTCGACGCGGTGGGGTGAAAATGAATTTCTGCCGTCGTCCTTCCTCTCTTTTACTGGCGCTTGTCAGCTACGTACACGCTCTGAACCGTCCGCCGAGGCGGTGTGCGCGACAGCAGCCCACAGCAGCAACAGCGGTGGGAAATTCGAAGGAAGAGGCAAAGAAAGCTTCACTTGAATAAACGTTCCGACGCGCGCCGCTGCAAATACTCGTGCCATGTACTGCGCTGAAACTCCAATGCGGCGCACGTAGACTGAAATGTGGGCAGTTATAACGAATGAAACGGCTTTTATAGTTCAGATCTGTCCTTAGCAATTTGAAACCAACTGCACTTACCGCGGCGCGTACACAATAAGCGGCGACACAGCGCAGTGCCAACATCGGTACGTCACCGTACGCGTAGGCTGCCGGACGCATTCGCTGTGTAGATGGGTGGGTCTGCAGGTGTTGTTATGCTGATCATTTCTCAATTCCACAGACGTACTGTTTACCTCCGCGTCAAACAGGAAACAAGAGACGGTACATTCATCGGTCATTCCAGGGACGGTAGGTCGAAAAGGCTGCCGAGACGGTGATAAGGCGATCTCGCAAGCGTGTGTATCTCGAGCAGCAAAGCTCGTCAGGCCCCCTAGTTTCACTGCAAACCGTACTTTCTGTCTCGCGAAAGAGACGCAGAGGTGTGTAAATGAAGGAGAAGCTACGTTCAACGCCGGTCGCATCATATGCTGAGGTATCCAGTCAATTAGAGATGATTTTTGTAAAGAGCACCGCAGAAGCGTTGCGGAAAAAGGAGACGTGGACAGGAAAGACGCTCACTTGCGACTAAGTATATGTTTAGAGACAAACCACTAGGAACGTTATTGCACATGCGCTGTCATCGAGAATTGCAAAAAAAATGTTCACATCTTATATAAATATATAAAATTCGCCTAACAACGGGGCATGCATTTCGGGGCATGCATTCCTACATCAATGACAGCTATAGTGTTGGTGATAGCAACAACGGCACGTGCAAGTGGCCTAACAAAAGTCATTACAAAAAAACATACGGGGGGGGGCGGAGAGTGACAGAGGAGGTGACGTAGAAACTTCAGCCAGGGGCTAGGAACGAAAATTCTTTATACATCAGATGCACTGTGTTTTTTACCGATCCTTTTTGGGGTCGCGAGAACTCATTTTGTCTCTGAACATATACTTAGTTGCAACTGAGCGTCTTTCCTTTCCACGTCTCCTTTTTCCGCAACACTTCTGCACTCCTCTTTGCAAAAATCATGTCAAACCAACTAGCCCAACAGCTTACTATTCCATTACAGAAACCGAGGTCAGTGTCGAATCGCTCTGCTTGCAGACGAGTGCAATCAAGGGCCCGTGGCACAGCGTTAAAGGGACATTAAAAGTTAATATTAAGTCAACGTGGACTGTTGAAATATAGTCCCAGAAACCTAGAAACACGTGTTTCATGCGAAGAAGAGACTCATCGGAGCGTCCGTGCACACCGCCCGACCGAACCGCCGCAATGCGTGGCAGATTTCTATCACCGGGTGACAGCTTCGGAGGAGGGCCGCGTGGCGCCGCCTGCATCGATGGAATGACCGATAATTCTATCACTCACAAAAATTCGTGGCCACTTTGCTGCGTGTTTCAAGACGCAGGCTTCTCAGTAGGAATGACGATCGCAAGCGAGCATTTTTCACGGTAGGAGTGCGCTGACAAAAAAGGACAAGAATGCAAGGGTGGTGTTGCACCCGGTCGTGTGCTAGCTATGCATAGAAGGAAAGGGTGAATGAAGAAAACGGCGTAAACGCCACCCTCTCCCCCACTGGACCAAGCCCGACCGCGTTCTTTGGCCGGTAGCGACGGAGGCAGTCACGGATGACAATAGCAACCCCGCCGCGTTCTCCCCAGCCTGCGAGAGCAGCCAATTCGACACAGCAGCTTGTAGCTGTCTGAACGCTTCATTGATAGCATTGACCAGGCTCACGTGGGTGCGTGGGGGAGAGGTAAGCGGGGGCTGAAAGACCGAAGGTTAGGCCAAAAAAAAAAAATCAGGAATGCGCCGTGCCAAAGACGTGCAAAGACGAGCAGGTGGTGACACGGATAAAGCACAAACTTTCAACAACTTTTTTTCTTTCAGGGGCATTCATACAACGAGTTTACTACACATGCACGAACAAACAAATCTATTGTAATGGGAGCATGATGATTATGTCATTGCAACATGCCATGGATGCTAAACAAACAAACAAAAGTTTTACTAACACTTATGCGCTCCATCTCGGTTCCATCAACTCTGTGGCACTGTAATTCTCGATTCTCCTCAGAATCCTGATCCTCCAAAGCCGCGGAGCGTGCATGCAAAATATACAATGCGCAGGAAAATGCACAGTACCGTTGTTTCTTATGCCAAACTCATGTTCCCATGCACGATCAATAAATCAGCGGCTAGTTTGCCCCTTATGCGACGTACCCTGCTTGCTACGCAGTGCATTGACTTTTCTCTTTAGGGGCCGCATTTCGGTGAAGGCGACGTGCGAAAACGGCGGTGTACCATGTATGGAGTTGACATGGAACAAGCACAGGTGGTTTATGCTCAGTCTTATTCATAAAAGATTCCATCTTAAGTCGCCCGGAGCATATTATCAAACGTGGGCATCTTTGAGTGGATCACTTAATTGAAAGGTAGCACATTGTTTAACCGGAGGAATCCTGCAAGTCCATATAACCGGCAATCCAATTATTTAAGCACCCAAACAGGATTGAGCTTCTAAGACTGCATGGTATACACAGCACTAAAAAAAAACATAGACAGGAGGCAAGGTGACGACAAGACGATCGCTCACTTCAAAACGAAATTTATTAGACAATACTGGAAAGACAAAGGATCTAATAGCACTTAATGTTAGAATACATGTTGCGATAGGTTGCACAGCTAGATTTCTCAGCCTTCATTTCTGCAATGGCAACGCAAGCCTAAATCGAATTTCTTCGAAAGTAATTACCTGTGGAACTTTAATTTATCTCTTATCAGAAAATAAAAAAGAGGAAATATTTTTCAGAACATCAAGTAGCTAACGTATGTTCTGTTCTTATTGTCCACAATCTGTTTTTTTTTCTTCTTCACCTTTATTCTGAGGCGCGGCACAGAACAATACTTACACAGACATGCCAATTTTACTATCTTTTCAACGACACTTAAGAGTTCTGTGAACTACCGTATGTCAGTTGTCGCAATGATGCACATACTCATACGCTCACGAACATGACGTAGCATACAAAGAAGCACACATTGCATGCAGAAAGAAACACACATTGCATGCAACCACAGCAACACAAATATAAACGAGGAACACCTCTCTTTGAAGTGGCAGAAGGGTATGAAGGGAGGATCTTTAGGCTCACTACGGGATATCTGAGAGAAGGACTATCTCGAAAATAATTTCATGGATCCAAGTTTACCACATTTTGCCATCTAACCTCTGGCCATAGCCAATAGCCGGAGAAGCAATTGTTACACTTTTCTCACCATACACCTGCCTGCAGTTTTTGGACATATCGTGCACTCTGTTGGACTTAATCAAGCACAATAACGATGTCGATCTACCATGCACGTTTCACCCGTTTTGAGCCACAAGGCAAGCTTGGGAACTTAAAGGAAATGACACATAGGCAAGTCTCGTCGTCACAGGTTTAAATTAGTCTACAGTTCCTAAAGTTTGTACAGTCACGGGTTTACAGCAGCCTACTGTTTATAAAATTTCTACAATCACGGGTTTAAAGTAGTTTTCACAAATCTGTACTTCACGGAAACTTTCGAAGGTTTGCATGCGGCGCTAAAAACACGGAACGAGAATTCTCGGATGCTCCGTTCAAGGGCCCCTTACCAGGGCTCGCAATTTTGAGCTGAAAAGCGTAGAACCTACAATGCGCGCTAACGATCGTGTTTCCACATAATTATATCGCTACGCGCCGCGGAAATGTCTGAAATTTAAATCGGAACGCCGTTTCTGTTTCCCTCGCGGCGACCACGCTCCAAGCCGGACAGTGACGTACTCGTGTCCCTCTGCCTACGTACTGGTGTCCGCAGTGCAACGTCACTCGTGGTGACACGTGACTTGGAGCTTGAATTTACGAATTGAAAGTTAGAGAAATAATAAAATACACAAAGAGAATGGACGCGTGTTTGTTGCTTTGCTTCGCACCCAAGCCAGAGAGGTGTACCATCGCTTCGTCTGCTTGTTCCCAAAGTCGTCAATTCACGTGCGCAGGTACCGAAACTATGCCGTTTTCTACCGTGTTCCAGCGCGCGATCATGCTCTGCGATCCGCTTGTTATGCTTCAGTATTCGTGTAGCATTGTACTATACAGCTAGGATTGTGTTCTTGTGCACAGCGCGCAAAATCTTGCGCTGCGCGAAACGAGACAATCGCAACAATCGCGCGCAACGCCGTCAGCGAGCGTGCGGAGCGCCGAAAAAAAAAAGAAGAAACCGAGGAGGAAAAGAAATATAGGGGCCCGTGACGTAAGTGTCACGTGATTCACGAGGTCTCGTACGTGGGAACGCAGGAGTGAGTGGAGAGAGTGTGTCGCTCAACGGTGAAGCTCGCCTCCTGAAATGATGGGTTCGCGACACTGCAATATTTCTATCTCGACTATTAATGAGCCAATTTGACAAGCTTTTGCGGCACAACGCTTCCTAGAGGACAGATAACAAGTTTCTGCGCATAACATGAATTCGCTATGGGGCCTGCTGAGGGGCCCTTTAAGATGAAGTTTTGACACCGACTTTAAAGAGGTTTGTTGCATTTGCAGGAAAAAGAACAGTATAACGGCAAGAAAAGCCTTTGTATTCAGGCCTCCTATTTCTTAAACAATTCTTAAAAATAGCAAAATAAAAAGAACTGAAGTATGAAATTTACATCAAACCGCAATAAAGAAGAAACTGTATCACAAGTTGGTAAACTGTACCTACTAATACAACTGGACAAGTCTTATATGCGTATCTTATAGCGCTCTGACACAGTTATTATGTAGTTCCACATTTTTTATTTATTTATTTACTTCGTGATACTGTCAATGTTAGGGATTTTTAGAGGAGTGGGATAGAAGGGTCTGTAGACATTCTGGTACAGGCATTTACATAAGTATACAGAAGGGTGCCTGAAGGCCGCTTTGATTGTCTGTGTACTTGAGTGTCGCGAGTTGGCCACGTGCTTTGTGTATAGAGAGGGGGTTCACTGCCCCCCAGGTAAGCGAGGCAACTGTTTCTGTTTCATGAGGGGTCAGAAGGTCCGCGCGGTGTCGGGTGACGAGTCACGGCAGGCGCCAAGGGGGCGAGGTGCGGATTCCGGGAAGTCGGTATTGTGCGCACGGAGTTGGCAGTCCGCGAACGGCCACATGGAGCCACACAGACAAGCCTTGAATGGGACTGCTGTACGCGGTGTGGTGGTCCTGACTCCCGAGTGCCTGGCTAATTGAAGGCGCCGCCGAGGTAAGGAAGGGCTTAGCAACATCGACCACACGCTGCATGTACGGAGCGGGGATGTATTCTTCTACGCGTCCGGAAGGCAACGGCGGTCTTTGATGCTGGGTGTCACTCGACGCGACCTGTGTGGCGTCGAGTGACAGCTTACAGGGTGCGCGTAGAGACGCGGTGCGCATGTGAGGAGCGCATTCGGGCGGCGGCGTCTTGTGAACACGCACTCGGAGAACTTTTCTTGTAGACAATTAGTTCGGATGACAGGGACGGTCATCAATCTCCCACGCGGACAAACCTTAACTGCAGCTGCAGTACGCGGTGTCGATGAACCGCCTTCCGAGACGTTTGCGGTCTAGAACACGCCATCGGGGTTTGAGACGGCCCAGCAATACCTTGTGCTGGCCTGGTGTGTTCTGCTGAGGCCGTCACTTGCTACGTAGAAATAGAAGGCAACGGAGTTTTAGGGAAGAAGGAAAATAGCTTTGTTTTCCAATATGTTCAATTTTAAGAGTAAGCCCAACCCTTTGGATTGTGGCTTAACAAACGTTTGACTCTCATTGGCAACTGAATTAGTGGGACGGGCCAACGGCCCTACCGCCCGTTTTCTGTGTCTATTTGGGCTATAAAAATCGGGACGACATGCTGTCCGTCAGAGTTGGCTGAAATCAGAATTGCTGATAGATCAGTGAGGCTCCGTACCATGTACGTTAAAACGAGTCTGGGCTCTAACAGTCATTGAGACAGTCGAACAGCGAGACTTTGTTTCTCAGTTGTTCAAGTTTGTAATGCGTTTGTTTTACCTGCCATGTATATAGGAAAGTTAACCTATAAATTTGATCAAGAACTGCTCATCATCGTCCGAGAAGCTTCACGTTCCAACGGAGACGCCAGGACAAGAGGACGAACGAAACTCTAGTGTTCCTAAAAGGGTTAACCTATGGTAATAGCAATGCATATGGCAAAAAGATAACGCACAATCAACTTACCTAAATTACATGAGATGTTCTTTAAACCAAAAAAATGTTTAAAAGAAGGACAAGCATATGAAATATACAATTAACATCATCCACAATTTCAAATCATATGTTTCCAAAAACACCTGGTTTTGAAACAATGATAAGCACAATAAGGATGACATCACTTACTCGTTGCTGACAGTAGTGTTTCGGCAGCAAGTTCGACAAAATTTTCAACATGAGGCTGTGCGAATGCCCTCAGGGCTAAGGCATTGCAATCGCGAACAGCTCGCAGGAAGAACGAAAACCTAAATGTATTGTCAGCGCAAGAATATTCCTGCGGTATAAGGTGATGCTTGTGACGGGTTTCTCTGGATGCGTTATAGACCGTTTTTTCGTCGGCGCCGCCATATTGTGAACGCAGTGGCGCCACCTATGAGCAGCGCCATACTGGCTTGGGTGAAAGCGGTCTTTTGCATGGCAGGTATACGCTCTCCGGTAGGTTCTGGCGTTTGTTTTCGCGATCGTGCGGTCTGTTTAGTATGACGTGCGTCTTCTACGTGGTAAACGATTCTTTGAGACGTGCTGAAGTGGTTTAAGGCGTCATGGCCGCAATTTCCGATGGCATTGAGGTGGACGGAACACGCAGCGCGATGTGTGCGCGCATACTTGAGCCAACAATCAGACTTGGAGATCAAATGTGCATTTCCGAATGTTCCAATCACTACTGTCACTTATTGCAGTATTCCCTATTTCTAAGCTGCGGTTTAGGAGCCATGAAACATACGCGACGATCGTAACAGCGTGGGTATCGTTCTGCTACGTTAGGAGCTGTGCTGTCATACTTTGACAAGCGTTCAAACTGTTCGCTGTAGGTTACATTGCGTGACTACTTGGTTGGATGGGTGACGTTTCCACCTATGAATAACATAGTTTTGGCTGGTAATAGCAGCATACCTTACAGTCTGAATTAGGCTTGTCCAGCAAAGCGACCGTTTGCGAACTGCGCGAGCGTCCTAAGCAGTGGTAGGGGCTGGATTACAGATATCTTTGCTAGCATACGGCATTAGCGGTTATATATTTATAAACGTTGTGCTGCGTTAGTCCATTTTCTTTTGCTATTTAGAGAAAGAGGATGATAACCAATTTTTTTTCCAGTTGTGTTGGTTCGGTTCTCTACGACGCACTCACACGTATTACGGAAACATTGCGCTCAAAAATAGCCATCGCATTTTTTTTATGCGAACCCGCTCATATTATTATGGCTGTATACAGGCCAAAAAGGCAATGCCGAAGCAAAGAGCTTATATATGTATCGTGCTGGCTCACCAACCGCAGTGATCGCTGTGTTGAGCAGCGTCATGGGCCACATGCAGCAAGGCTAGTGCAGACATAAGGTAATTTCAAGCATACTAGACTTGAAATGCGTGAGAACGATGCCAGTGTATCACAAATATTTGATAGCGCCTGCCGCTCATGTGTTTCGTGGTTGCCTTAGCTTGGCCGTGCACGAGCATACGCTCTTATGTTTTATGTTTTACTCCCTACGCCAATCGATCAGTGAGTGAGCTGATTTACCATTTAACGCTGGTAATACAGAGACGCCGGTTTTCTTTGTTGAATTAAAATCGATAGCAAAATAGTAAACAACACATACACGCACCGCGACTGATAATGCGCGTACACCGCGGCTGATTATGCGCGTCACATTTTTGCGCCCCCCAACAGATATTTCTGCCTACAGTAGTTACCGATGCACCGAAAGGCTTCCCTAACGACCTTATGTGAACGAACATGGCGTAAATTTCTCAAAGTAAGATTTGAAACATCTCAAAATCGTTCCGCAGCACGCACAGAGCAATACTTTCAAGCAGTGCCGCGCCGGATCGCCCAAGCTATAGAGGAGGAAAAGCTCTCCGCGCGCCCTATCCTCCTCGCCCGATGAAACGGTCTATAGGAAATGTAGGTGTGGGAATCCACTTGAACCTTACTATGCAGGATAACATACAGTCGCAATCTTTTTCAGCGTGAACACGGGAGCGCACCACCGCAGTTAAGCGGCGCCTGTCAAT
Source organism: Dermacentor variabilis (assembly GCF_050947875.1). Lineage (NCBI taxonomy): Eukaryota > Metazoa > Arthropoda > Arachnida > Ixodida > Ixodidae > Dermacentor > Dermacentor variabilis. The sequence goes on from NC_134571.1 coordinate 168,690,833, forward strand.
ATCTGTGCGCATGCGCGGCGAGAGTAGCTTCCCTTCGCGCGCATCACGTCACCGGAGCGCTCGCTTGTCGTCTGCTAGCTGTTTTTTGTTTCCTCGGTGGTGACTGAATTATAACTGTAAGCAAAATCGAGATGTTTCAAGTTCAAATGGTGTGTTCTTCAATCTTAGCGTTACGGTAATTACCTGGAAATCATTACCTAGTTTTCTTTTTCGTGCCTCATAATCAGAAAGTGGTTTTGGCACGTAAAACCCCATAATTAATTAATAATTAGTTTTCTTTTTCCTTGCTCCCGGGTTCTTTTGGTCACACTATGCAGAAAACAAGCTGAGAAACGTAAACGTCCGAACTTTTATTTTGTGCATTTTTCACAATATAGCGAGATTTAGAAAAGTAACAGCTCTAAACTAGAATTAATCGCTTTTTCATTTTCTTTAATATTTCGTCATATTCAATTTTGCAGCAACATGTGCTGCCATTCTGAACGGTAGGGAAGAGTACAGGGCAGGAACAAAGTTACTTGCTCTCAGATGCTCCCACCCTTGGCAAACAGCTACCCACAGCTCGTACGCAGTTGCCGAATGAATATAGGTGTCGCACTGTGGCTGCTATTAGGCGGCCCCATACACTTTCGCAGATGTTCATGTCGGCGCCCTTGGCCGGCCGGGAGAGCAGATGGACCCTACGAGTTTCTGGGCGCTCTTTCACAATTTTCGCAGTGTGCACCAACGCAAGGTCGTGCTGGAACACAAGACCAGCACCTGGGAAAGCGGCGTGGGCGTAAGGAAGGAGCGCGTTGTCCAAGATTTCGCTCCTGTAGCGTAAGAGTGCCCTCGATGCGGCATAGAGGCCCGAGACCAGGTCTTGACACCGCAACCCACACGTTCACGCAGGTGCGTCCGCTCGCCGCGACTCCCTGCAGATTGGCTGCCTCGTGACTGCATGGAAACTACATTAAATTCAGTTATTCACACAAAGTCCGTTCAGAAAATTTTCTTACCGTGTCCCTCTTGCGTGCCACAGCCGCACTGGTTTTGACGTGTTGAAAGAAAGTCGACTCGTCCGAGAAGATTACTCCGCCCCAGTCATCGGAAGTCCACAAGGCGTAAGCTTCGGCAAATTGCAGTCGTGACACCTTGTTCGAAGCGGCGAGAACGGGCTTTTGTGCAGCCACATAACGTCGCAATCCAGCACTCCTGAGGCGTCGCCCTATGGCAACAACGGCAGCATCCACATCGAGCAGCTCCCGCTCTTCCCTCGCGGACTGAAAGGGATTCTCCACTGCTGCAGCTACCATAAGCGCGTCTTCTTCATGTGTCGTTGCCCTTGCCCGAAGCCTGTGTGGGGCGTCACAAAAGCGGCCTTCCTTCCTGAATGCTTGGATGATATTATTGACACTCTTCAGCGGCTTCTGCACCAATGCGCCGATGGAGCGCTGAGAATATCCCTTCAGCGAAAGTTTTACTTTTTTACACCTCTCGTCTTCAGGAACACGGGCCATGCTGAGGTTGATCGATGCGGTAATGTGAGCGAATATATACCCTCCTAGAACACAGGAGTGGTCACTGTTACGCCCACAAGTATAAGACACACGCGTCGCAAAAGCTTAGCTACAGAACAACAATGATCTTGGGAACGTCGGCAAAAAATAACATAGCTTCAAGTTTATTCAGACGTCGTGTGGAATGTGATTTCAAGCTCGATATTGTTACCCCTGTTGAAGCGTACGGCTCCGTTGTTGCTTAGGGCGTGTAGCAGACGACACGCGCGTGCTTGCGTGACGCAATGGGCGCGAAGGTAGAATTCTCACACGCCAGACGCACTGCGCATGCGCACTGCTTCTCGGTGCCGTCGCGAAACTGCGCTGGCAGTACGGAAAGCCACGCGCTCCCGTGTTCACCCTCAAAAAGATCGCGACTGGCCAAAAATTTGAGTCGGTGCAGCATCGCATGACTGCTTAGTGTATGAAGGCCAATCTCGGATAGCATCGGGGTTACAGATAAAACGCGCAGCTTTTCGCTGGAAAGGCTCAAGTAATAGCTATTTGCTTTTGGGCAAAGGGAAACCACGCCATGTTCGTATATTCTAAGATAGGACGCATGATTGTTACATAGGCCAAAAGCTTGGCTTCCTTCGTAGTGTATCGCAGAGCCCGCTTTAAGAACGTGAGATTTCGCATCGCTTTGCTCGCCACCTGCTCTACGTGAGTCGACCATCCTAAATCTGATGCTGTGACGATGCCCAAGTACTTATACTAAGTGACGGTGTTAAGGGCGGTATTACCGCAGCCGTATGTAAAAATAAGTTTGGATTTCTGTTTTTCGTACTGATATTGAAATTGTTTTAACAAACTTGATGGCCATTTCCCAGTTTTTCACACTATTGGACTATCAAAGCAAAATCCTTGTCAAGGCTAATTTCATCTTGTCGGTGTAGTACTTCTCTATACAAGACGCAGTCGTCTAAAGATAACCTAATCTTTGATTTAACCTGACTAGTTATGTCGTTTATGAACAAGAGGAACAGGATAGGGGCCAGAACAGAACACTGGGGTATGCCAGAAAGTAATTCCAGAAGTGTGGGAGCCTAACTGAACGAACTGGCGGCGGTCATATAAGTAATTACAAATCCAACGAAAAATTGGCCCTTTTCCTAGTATATGTTTAAGCTTTAGAAGTAGCTTAGCGCGGCCGACATGATAAAAGGCCTTCGGGAAGTCTAGGTAAATTACATCTATTTGTTTTTGGTCGCTAATTGCTTTGGCGAAATCGTGCAGTATTTCAACAAGTTGGGTAACGGTAGACAGACCAGTCCTGAAGCCATGTTGGTAGGAATGGTGAACATTTTTTTGCCTCAATGAACTCTTTAACGGATTGTAAGATAACGTATTCCAAGATTTTACAGCATGCACATGTGAGAGAAAATAGGCCTACAATTTCACTGACAAGAGGTATCGCCCGATTTGGAGAGTGGCACTATTGTCGCAATTATACATTTTGCTGGAAGGTGTTGTTCGGAGACGGATTTATTGTACACAAGGCATCGGATGATGAAAATCTGCTCGGTTTGTGGCACACCAGACGTCTTATCCGGCGCTTTGGCACAGCGAAGCACCTCGATTCCCGCTGCCGTTTCGGCACTCCGGACGCCGGATCGGACCGTGTGTCTCGCGCTTAAGTATTAGCTTACAAGCTCGGCATAACGTTTCAGGAAACAGTTCGGGATTCTGTCCGGACCATTGTATTTTTATCGTCTAAACTTAACAATAGTGGGAACAAGCCTGCTTCGGTACGACCGGTGTGCTCTGTGCCTCGTTTTGCTCTATATTATCTGGCCTGTAAACATGCCGAATGCCATTGTCAGGGGCAAATACGGAATGGAAGAATGGTTTAAACGCTCGTGATTGTTTCTTTCTGTCTGTCGGCGATAACGGTATTCGAGTGTTATCTTTCTGTTTCTGGGGTGAATCTTTGATAAAATTGCTAAGCATTGTACTGCAGAGGCGTTTTTTTTTCCCTTTAGCAGTCTGTTTAACGGATTTATTTTTTGGCAGAAGTGTGGAACTGGGCATAATTTGTTACATTTCCTCAGCCATTTGTTTCTGTGTTTTAAATGAATTGCAAGGCGTGTTATTGGCGTTCTTTTGTAGTTGTGGCACGAACTACCTCAAGCAGTGCATAACGTGTGCTTTGAACTGCAACCAAATATCGTCAATGTTGGCCGAGCACTCTGAGACTAGGTCGTGGAAGTCGTAGCACCCGTGAACAAGGTAGGTCATACTAGCGCCATCGCCTGCTTTGTCAACTGTTTACACGCGCTTTCTAGTACTACGTTGGAGGATATGATCTGGAATAGTTAGCCTGCAAAGAACTATGTGATGATCCGATAGTCCTTCAAGAATATCGACTTCGTTATTTTATCTGAAAAAGAAATCGCTGACGAAAATAAAGTCTAAAATAGAGCCTGAAGTGCCCTGCACACGGGTAGGCCTGGATATTATTTGGGTCAGGTTGAAGGTAAACAGTAAACTCAGCAAGGTATTGTTTATTACATTCGATACAGACAACCTACTCACAAATGTTACAAGAAAGGACTGTTTCTGCAGACCAATTCTTGTAACGGCAGTTGTACATTCCCCTCTTTTGCAACAAGTAAACAATGACCAATAAAAAGAACTTCCCAGTAAAAGGCGTCACCATCTTATTCATTGCACACTTTTGACCACGCATTACACAAATAATCCCAAAGGCAAATGTTTGTGCTGTCGAGAATGTGCAACTGAAGAAGCAGCTTCGTTTACTTGCGAGTTCCCCAACAAGTTCGACTAATCTAAATAATGTTCCAGAATTCCACTGTTGAAGTTGAAGGCCACATTTTTGTGTCGAAAGTTCATCAGACCGTCGAGCACTCCCGTTCTTATGCCACCATGGGAAATTCACGTTAGAAGCATGTCGTGGACTCCATTAGCTCGCTTTTTAAGTACGCGCTCTGGCCAGAGCTAGTCTGTATCAGCGAGGACTTCGTCGGGGTGTTGAGCCTTTATTTCTTTGACGTCTGGTGGTGTTCCTTGCTGGCTCTCACTTCCCTGCTCAATCTCACACAACGTAGGAGGGGTCACTAGCATTTCTCCTGGCTTCCCGGACACAGTTTCATTCAATATTATGTTACCGGTGTCAGGTTCATACAAAAATCCGCAGTTCTTGTGGCCATAACGGTTACATGTGCTGCATGGTGGGGCTACACAGTCACGTTTCACATGGCCTATCGCGTTGCACTTCATGCACATTGGTGGTCGCTGTGGGATAGCGATGAAAAATTTTAGTTCCTGGTAGTACCAGAGGTATGGCAAATCATTCACTTCCAACCCATTCTTGAGGCACAGGCGAACGTAACGGGTAGTGCTATCAGCTGAAGCCCTATCCACAGAACACCTTACTCTTTTAACAGCGCCGTACGGTTGAAGCGCTTCCGCTATAGATGCATTGGAGATCTGACGCGGTACCCAATGAACCTTCATCCAGACCTCTGGCGCATTGGGGTCCATGATACCGCAGTAGAGTCCTTTCACTCGCATGCTCCCAGCGCTTACGAGGGCTTGCAGGGCCCTAGTTGTCTTCAATTTAATCAGCCACAACTTACCGCACTCAACTTTTCCGATAGCTGCAACCTCGTGGCAAAGTCTACGTTTTTTCATTGATTTCATAAAATCCGAGCGATAGTACGGACTCCCACGCGGATCACAACGCAGAAAAAGGCACATGTCATACATATCCTTCTCTGTGGTAGGCGATGCGACAGGCACTGGGTCATCTTTACGACATACGACCGATGCGTTTAACATACCGTCTTCTTTGGCAGTTGATGCGTGGGCCCCTTGGTCATCTTGAGCAGACAAGACCGACGGCTTCAACTCAACCTTGGCGGGCGATTCGTCAGACGCTTGGTGATCTTGATTAGGCACGACCGATGGCTTTAACATCTCTTCATTGGCCAGCGATACGGCTTGATCCTTTTCACCAGAACCGACCGATGGCTTCAACAACTCTTCAGCTGGCGATAGAGCAGACGCTTGATCGCTTTGACTAGACAAGACCGAAGGCTTCGACAGCTCTTCGACAGGCGATAAGCCAGACATGACTGATGCGTTTCGAGCGCTGCTTTGGGCGTTCACTCTACTCAGATGCCACTCGCAGAATGACTCCTCAGCTCGGCAGCGGCAGCATACGTTCGAAGAAGGGTGTGTTTGACGTCATCATACAGCGCTAGCGCCGCTCCTTCCCCTGGTGGTCGCCGGAGTGAATGGCAATAAACCACCATGGCCGGGCTAGAGGGACGCGCACGCGCTTTTTCGTAGAAAGATCGCGGTTCGCCCCTCTCGCCCGGCCGTGAAAACCCAAACGAAAAATGTCGTTGTCCATGCGTACCACCCCCTTCGCCGAGGGAAAGGGTGATTCTTCATCAGGCAAAGGCTCATTGGGCTTGCTGTTCGCGACACCGCCGTGTAGGCGCAGGGAGAGGAAGGGTGGGCCGGTCTGTTTCTCCCACTCCCCGTTTCACGTATCTTCTCCCACCACGAACTAAAAAAAAGTACTGTTCAGGGACAGCAGCCCCGGAAAACCTTTTGTTACAACCTAAGCAACAGAAGCGTGGCAGTTTGGGCGAGTTAGTATGTCATAACTGTTTAAGGCTATTAGCGCAGCTCAGGACGAGCAAAAAAGGAAACAGGTAGGGGTAATCAAAGGGAACGGAAAACAGGGTGAGCGCTAACTTCCAACTGAGGTTTATTTCGTGACACAAGACTACTTATACATTCGCAAACCATGTGACATCAACAAAGAAAACCAAGCAAGAAAACCGATAGCAACCAAGTGGCAACACATTCATACAGCCTGTGGCTGCAGTTGGAGATACGCCAATTCATTTCTTGATAATGATAATGAGGGTGAGCTTACACATGCATGGCCCAGACCAATGATAGCCTTTGCTTCGATGATTTCTCTTGTGAGCTGATTACGACTGCGACCAAGAATGACGCATTCCTCTAAGATAGGTTCGCAACCGCACGTTTTGCAGTGCTGCGCGAGAAACCCCCCAGCTGTAATACAATTCTTGGCATTGTAACCGTGCTCGCGCAGCCTGTCATTCAGGCATCGGCCAGTTTGACCTACGTAACGTTTTCCGCACTTGAGTGGAAAAGAATAAACAACACAATGTGCGCAATTAACAAACTTATTTTTGTGCTTCTTGTCGCAGGAAAGAGGAGCTACCTTATTCGGATTCGGCAAACTCACTAATCCGAATAAGGTAGCTCCTCTTTCCTCCTCCCCTACCTGTTTCCTTTCTTGCTCGTCCTGAGCTGCGCTAATAACCTTAAACAACTAAGCAACAGGTTGATTATGTGCGATGCCCTTGAAGAAACATACTGTATGAATAGTGCAATGTTTCTTTACCCATTCCTCCTCAGCTTGTAAGTTTCTCCTAGTTTGGACGGTAGCATAGCTTTGAATATCGTTCCTTTCTTTATCTTGTTTCTGCTGTGCGCGCTTCACAGCATTTCGAAGCTGGCTACTGACAACGGAAGGGTGATTGGACTGGCGGAAAGCGATGGCAATTGCTGCTCCCCCTGTTCCGAGAAGTGGGCCTTTTTCATAGCCTGATGGCGCATGCGCCCTGCCCTAGCGGATTTGCAGTGAAGCGTATTGGAAGGGGCGCGTGCCAGTAAGTCTCCCGAAAGAAAAAAAAATCCATAAGAATAAGCGTTCGGACGCACGCCGCTGCAAACACTCGTGCCATGTACTCCGCTGAAACTCCAGTGGTAGCTTGACGTCGGTGCGGTGCCGAAAACGTGCGTAGCTTAGGACTACAACTCAACCTTAAAACAGAAAACAACCAGGGCGCCGTCTGGACTGCACCGTGAGGCTACTTAGTTGCCGCCCTTCATGGATGGCTAGCAAATTTTACGAAAAACCCTTGCGTTAAACTTAGGCGACACTTAAAAACGTCACGCTGCTGATGAAGTCGTCTTGCAGCATGGTCCTTATTTGCTGGTGGCGGGGGACTTTACGTACTCGTTTAAGGTGCAATAACACTGGGTCGATAGGAGACTGACAACACGCTCACGTCAACGATTGATCGACTACTCATTGCAGTGCGTCACTGAAAGCATTTCATTGAACCAGGCCGACAACGACCCAACCGACGAGCGCGAGTTGTCGCACTGCGATGGGCTTTCTTGTCACGGCACCGATATAATCAGTGTGCCGACCATCGTTAGGCCGAAATCTGCGCGCGATCGGCCATCGAACTGACAACGCGATATAGCGACAGTGCCTTCGCTTGTATATATAACGAATGGCCCTCAAAGTGAATCAGAACATGCCTACGAAGTTGAAATGCACGAGCTTCAAGTCTCCCAATCCGTACACATGAGGTTTGAACCAATGTTGATTCTGTTCAGCGAAGGTTAAGCCTGGTGCCGTCGTGCTCGTGCACCCACTACCGGCGCACTTAAACTGAAATGTGGGCAGTTAGCACGATTGAAACTGCTTTTATAGTTCAGGTCTCTCCTTAGCGATTTGAAATCAACTACGCTTAGACCGGCTTGTACTGGTCCTTCTGTGAAAAGATTATTTCATATGTAATCTTGAACCCTGTATGTTGTATGATGGAATCCTTAAAGAGATAAGGAGTAGCCGGCGCCTTTAATTGTGCGTCAACATCTCGTAATATCATATCAATAAAAAAAAAGAAGCGGCCAGCCGCGACACACGCTGTGCCAACATCTGTACGTCATCCTACGCGTAGGCTGCTGGTCGCATTCGCTATGTAGACGGGCGGGCCCGTACGCGTTATTATGCTGATTATTTCTCAATTCCGGAGATGCACTGTTCACCTCTGCGTCAAACAGGAAACAGGAGACGCGGTGCATTCGGTATAAAGCAGCATAAACAACCGCCTCGCCCCGTTATATCAACGGCGTCAGTGATGGTACCCGCGTTTTCGCAAAAGAGCAACACGGCCTATAAGTGAGCACTTAATTTAAGCCAACACAGTTTTCTCTAATAATGTTTTATGCCACGCGAAAGCTCTATAATGGGGAGGATCAGAAAGAAATTAACAGCCCGCAATATGTTATCGGGATCACAGTTGCCGTTGAGTGGTTCGGCAGCTCATATTGATCCGTCTAAATGTGGAGCAACGCGGCACATATGGGCAGATATGTATGTTTTGCTACGTTTTGACATTATTTCGTATCAGTGAGGCACCTTGTCCACAATATTTGACGCTAACAACGGTCCGCGTCTGTAGATGTCGATGTCAAAGAGCGCACCGCTTTGATAAATCCGGTGTGAATGGCTGCGCTCGAAGACTTCTTGAATATGCGAAATGTCAAAATAATGTTTAAAAACACTACAAAACGTCCGCTCCAAGCGCAGAAATCAGCGACAGCAAAATGCAAGGCAGCCATGTGGGCAATCGTAATACGGCGTGTCTTCATGGGCCGCAATGTTTACCCAACAGCGCACTCAGGCCTGCTCAGTCATTGAAGGCTTCATGGCTTCCAGGAACCACATTCTGCCCCGGAGAAGTCATTAATTATGATTCGCAATCCACGAAACGCACAACTGACGCGCATTCGATATGAGAGCAGTGCCCCTATAACGTAAAACTATTCCAATATGTTTTTATTCCGATCTCTTGACGTCAAATTTGCGTAACCGCCGACGCAAGCATCAGGCGGTCGTCCGCAGGGTTGTCTCAACAGACCAATCAGACGCTCTCCTCGTTCATAGGAGGTCACTTTTGTTTGCTTGAAAAACGAATAAAATTGCCTACACTGAGCGGCTTGTGTTTACTTGGCTCACAAGAGGCGAGGAGCACGCTCAAGTAGAGAGGGATTCGATGGGGCCGAACCACTGCACTGATAATCGATAACCTGATGAAGAGGCTGGTGCCGGCGTCTGTGATTGGTCTGCTTTCCCTTACGTAGTCTTAGGTGGCTCGTCGACAATCGCGGCGGCATGCAACGGAAGCATAAAAATGACACTAAAGCGGATCCTCAGGAAAGAAGAGTTGGCTGAGCGAGGTCGTAAACGTGCCGAAAGTGCTCGAAAACGTTACACGGCCACGCAAAAAGTTTTATCACACGGAAATAAACCACTGCTCTCCGGCAGGTGCGAGTAGCCTGTGCGTGAGCGATCGGCAGCAGCCATCTTTTATTCCTTTCGGAACGCGGCAGCATGCGGCTATTCAGAAGAAAACTCAGTCTTGTTCGGCATATTGACGCATCTTTAAGAGGAAGCTTTAGCTCGGGCCCAACTCCGACGCGGCCTATTCAAATACATGTAAAACGCAAAAACGTTTTTATGAGGTAACCCCTGGACCGATTTTGATGAAATTTGTTGCATTTGAAAGAGAAAGTTAAATTCTAGTGACTGTTGGAAGCGGAATTTCGATTTAGCGCTTCAATTTTCTTAAAACGATTTTCAAATATTTGACCATTAGAAAAAAATAGAATCACGAAGTTTACAAATTCATAGCTTTGCATCAAGAACTGATATCGCGGTTCTGTAAACGACATTCATTAGATCATTCAAAGCGGACAAATTCAATATGTCATTTTGCATCTTACGTGAATTTGTTACGTTGGTTACAACGGTTTTGCAAAAGTTGTATTTCCCTATGATTAATTTTTTTTTATATTCATGTGTAACATATCAATTTTGTCCGCTTTAGATGTACTATTAGATGCAATTCACAGAATTGCATTACCATTTTTAGTGGTTAAGTTACAGAGTTGTAAACTTGATAGTTTCGTTTTCTGAAAATTTCCGATTTTTGCCAATTTTTAATAAAAAATTGACAATCTAACTGAAAAATTCGAAACCAACAGTCACTAGATTTTAAGTTTGTCTTTTAAATGCAACAAACCTCGTCAAATTTGGTGCAGTGGTTGCCGAGAAAAACGAATTCTCCTTTTACATGTATTTAGATAGGAGCACTCGAGCTAAAGCTTCCTCTTAACGCGTAGACGTCACTTTGACGCGGTGAGTTTTTGCGGCTTTGTGACGTCGCGTGACAGGCAGGTGAAGTAAGTGCAGCCCGAAAACTTTTGACCAATAGCCGAGGGGTAATGGCGAAAAGGTGTCGAATAAGAAATAACTTTTTCTTTGTTCTGTCAAATCATGAATAATCAGTGTGTACAAGTCATATCATATGGGGAGCTATCGCTGTTTTCGTGACGTCGCGTGACAGACAGGTGAAGTGGGGGTGGTCCAAAAACGTTTTTGACCAATCATGGGATTGCAGAATTGGAATAGAAAAGCTTGGAATAGTTTTACGTTATAGCGCCCCAGGTACACAAATCAACCGGCGAAAGCCCCGGAACCCTGCCGAAACGTTTCCAGCGGCCTGCGACAAAAGGCCGCGCAGAAAAATGAAAAAGGCGGATTGAAGTTCGTACACGGCGTGAGTGCCGGTAGACCATCGCACAATCGCCGACGTCATCGTGCTGCTGCTGCTCTTCTTCAGCTGACATTGAAAAAGAAAGTGATTCCGCATATGGAAGGGAACATAAATTCGAGGACGCTTAAGAAGGAGCTTAAGCTTGGGCCAAACTCCGATGCCGCCTACTTAAATACGTGTAAAAATACATGTCAACCACTGGGCCAGTTTAATGAAATTTCCAACATTTCAGAGAGGAAGGTCAATTCTGCTTACTGTTGGAAGCCGATTTTCGATTTAGGGTTTGAATTATATAAAAGGAATTTTCAAATATTGGTAAGTTTGAAAAAAAAATACAAGAACCGCTTGAAAATCCGTAGCTGTGCACCTAGATCACATGTTCTAGGTCTGTAAACTGCACACGTTAGAGCATCGAAAGCGAAAATATTGGATAATTTATGTGGCGTGAATTTCTTACATTGTTCACAACGGTTTTGCACAAATTCTACTCACATATTAGCGTCTCTTTCTTTAGATCCTTGTACAAAGTATAAATATGTGTATTGTTTGGTTAAGATGTAATATTAGGTGCAGTTTACAAATCTGATATTCATTTTAATTGCTTAAGTTACGGAGTTCTGAACTCGACAGCGTAGTTTTCAGAAGGCAAGTTCTGCCTATATTTATTACAAATTGACAACCTGAAACAAAATTTGGAACCTACATTCGCTAGATTAAGTCATTAGAACCATATTGGCGCCTTAGACATTCCCGAGCACTAATTTATCACTTTAGCTTGACTTATTAGTTGCCTTCAGTTTCCCTTTAGGTCTGCAGTGATGCCCCGCGCACGTCCTCGTAACTGCCAGCCACTGTTCCTCCACGAGGCTGCAAATAATTCGTACTTTAAACATTTCCTGCTACGCAAATAGGGCGGTAACCACAAAAACAAAAATATTTTATATATTAGCGCATAATTTTATACGCTTTCCCTCGCCTATTATAGTGGGATGGCGAAAGCCTAATTCTTTATTGAAATGAACTAAATGCTTTCTTCGCTGCAACTATTTATTGTCATGTTTCACTTGAGTTGGCAGTGGAATTTCATTACTAAAACGGGCTCAGCCGTGAAATGAAATGTAGGGGAGACTTTTGAAGGTTTATTTAATTATGGAATTTTAGATGCCAAAACCACGATCCGATGAGGCACGCCTTGGTGGGAGACTCCGGAAATTTGGACCACCTGGGGTTCTTTAGCGTGCACCTATGTCTAAGTAGACGGGTGCTTTGCATTTCGTCCCCATCGAAATGCGGCCGCCGTGGCCGGAATTAGATCACGCGACCTCGTCCTTAGCAGATCAACACCATAACCACTAAGCAACGCCGGCGGGTAGACTTTTGAAGAGTGGAACGCTCAGACTCCATACGCTTGGTCCATGTCTCCTGCACACCTCATCGCTTCCGTCGATGAAAAGGCCCTTCAAGAACAGCACACACTCCGGAGGTATCAAGTACGACGCCATATTGAAAAGGTCGCATGACGACGATCTTGTTTCCTTCTGTGATTGGCTGGCGGAGTAACACAACCCCGCGTGGTCTGTGTTCCTTGGTTGGCAACTGCTGTTTTTTCAGGTTTTATGCTACTATAGAAATCTACTATAGGAAGAGGCCTTCGTCCTGCAGGGGAGATAAAATAGGCTGATGATGATAATCATAGAAATCCTTCTTTTGCACTTTCGTTTGTTTGCTTATTTTTGGCATTGTTCTTCCGGCGCTTCTTTCCTGCGCGAGTCCAGCCGATGCGGTTACTTGATTTCCAAGTAAAGAAGAGGTGTATCTCACAGGCGTACTACTTGTGCGATACACATTATTTCATTTCTCTTTTGCGGGTTTTCGCGTCTTTATGGCGAATGGCCGGCATTGCTCGCATTTGTACTAGTAAAGGTACCCCCTTCCTCATTTGCATAGAAAAGTTACCTTGGGTTGCACCCCCCCCAACCGAAAAAAGATCCGGATATATCTATATATATATATATATATATATATATATATATATATATAAGCTATGCGCTTCAGCATTAGCTTTTGTCATGTAAAGCCTTAACATCCAAGAGGCATCGCATAAAAAATGCGATGGCTATTTGTGAGCAGAAAAATTCCGTAATACGGTTGAGTGCGTCGAAGACATCGCGATGACCAAAACCGTACAAAAAAAAAGAAAATCAGTTATAATTTTCTTTCTCAAAAAAGATAACACGGGCTAACGCGCCAATGACCCCTCTCATGGTCATGCGGCACATATTTTATAGATTTATAAACGTTGACGTCCCATCTGTAATGCAGCATCTCCCACATCCTCGAACGCTCGCGCAGGTCGTAAAGGGTCGCTTTGCTGGACAACTGTAATTCAATCTGTAACGTATGCTGTTCTTACTAACCAAGGCTATCTTATTCATGGGTGGAAACCACGTCCACCGAACCAAGTAGTCAGGCAAAGTAATCTACAGCTAACATGCCTTCATTTCATTTTGCGCATATTTCTCACAACCAACGTTAAATTTTTATTTTTACTCGCACCAGTATTTGAAACAGACTTTTTCTACCGGTATATATTTCATTCACTGGCTAGTTCATCCTGCGGCAATTGCGCCTTCTTTGCCTGCCTGTGCTCTCGCGATGCTTTCTGTCGTTGGGCGATCGCTACTCGTATCTCCCCGTCCCACTAGTTTTCCGGTTTCTTGTTTCCTTTTCAAAGAACTTATTGTTTCTCTTTCCGTATTGCTGTCGTTATTACACTTAGAAGCTCACTGTATTCCCACTCTATACTTGGCCATGTGCCAAGTTCTTCCTCAACTTTTGTAACTATATTTGCTATTTGGTCAGCGTTCAAATTTGGACTGGTCATTTTGCACTCCTTGCTCTCTGTCCCAACTACATATATAATTTTCAAAGTGATGCGTTTATGGTCACTCCCTATGCTGTTAATATACCCTTCCTCGTCAATGACCACAACTAGTCTGGCAACCTCTCACTTGATTTCTCTGTACTAGGTGCGCACAGAGGAGCGCACGATTTCCATTCGCGGATTTCACGAGAGCGATCTCATTCGGAACGACGCGCTCCGTTCTTGATCCGGCCGAGCGCTCGCGATCTTCCATTGGAATTCATCACAAGAGACCAACCTCCTATCACTTGCTGTTTGCATTCTCTCGTTTGTCTTTCTCCTCCCCTGCCCCTCCTAAAACGTGACCCTTTTTTGAAGTCCTTGGAATCGGAACAATCCCACCATTCTCGGAATCTTGGTGTTGCTGGCAAAACAGAATTTTGAGTGTAGTGGCTTTTTCCCCTTATTTTGTGGGCAGACGAAAAGGGATATCACAAGCTGCGTGAAGCGCGGGGTATGCTGAACGCTAAATGGCTGTGAACACGGCCGTCCGACGAGCGCGTTTAACTTACCGTGACGGAGGATATCTGAAGCGAAGTGATTATAGGCCTGGTGGCCTCCCTGTTAAAAGAACACCTGCGCCAGACAACTTGGTGGGTCGGTCCCTCCCGCACCGACTGGGCCCTCGCTCTTCTCGCATGAAAGCCATCGAAGCAGGTGCACATACCAGAGACTAATCTACAGTAGGCGAAGCGCCGTCTTCTTTGACTTTTTTTTTCGTCCTAAATTTGTCACTCCCTGACTGGCAGCCAGGTGCTCGCACGTGGTCAGCCTCAAACGTGTTTGCCCTGTTCCTATGCACGCTCTTCTTTTTTTTTTTTTGGGTGTGTGCACGTACGAACTCAAGGCGACCAGTCGAAAAAGCGGGTATAAAAATGTGCAGCGCGAGAAAGCAATATCTACCATCCAAACAGCAGGGTACGGATGCGCCCGTTTCTTTATATAAATTTTATTGCGCGGGGCGCCTGTAGAGAACGCCGCACCGTCAACGCACGATTGGGAGATCGCCACTGGGATGTCGATTAGGCGAGAAATCGGGTTTAAGCCGATTCTCCTGAAACAAGTTCAGGGAGTTAAAAACAATGCAAAATCGGGTTTTACCCATATACGAACAACCCTAAATATAGGGATAGGGGTTTTAAATACCTAAGTTAATATCGAGATGAGATAGGCGAAAGGCTGGATGGCGACAACTGTAGCAAAACCTGAATGTATCAAGCACACTAGGCGAAATAATTGTCTACGTCCTGTTTGTGAGGCGAAGCCAATAAACATCGCCACCATCGTGTCTCCAATGTGATGTCATACTTTTCTGTAGCTCTAGTATCTGCGACTTGGAACACAGCCACACACACACACACACACACACACACACACACACACACACACACACACACACACACACACACACACACACACACACACACACACACACACACACACACACACACACACACACACACACACACACACACACACACACACACACACACACACACACACACACACACACACACACACACACACACACACACACACACACACACACACACACACACACACACACACACACACACACACACACACACACATATATATATATACAAACACGATGACGTGTTTACTTGCTGCGGAATATAGTTAGAAGAAGTGGACAACACCCATGAACCATGGATTCATAATTTCTCCGAGGCGTGCGAACTGAATCTTGTAGTGGGCGACTGGAACATTTCAACGGCTTTAGGCCCACTTGTCACAAGGCCACTCGTCATGGGTCACCTCATCGTAGGTAAATTTACGTAGAGGAAGGCCAACTTCTCGGAGGGCATGTCGCACGAGTAGTTCTCGTACCTCCGGTAAATTTGTCACACGGAAATCTCGAGTTCGGAGGTGAGTTGACGATGCGTGGTATTTCGGTGTTGTACAGCAATCAGTTTGCACGTTTTTTCCAAGAAGGTGTCGAGCACTACGGCACTGTTCGATGCTCGTTGGCACTCCTGCGCTTGCCTTAACTTCCAGCGCTTGTGATCACTACGGAGACGGACACCTTCTACCATAATCAAAGGGGTCGGATGCCGCTTGGTATGGCTGGCCGCACCATTTCTGCACCAAACTTATCGAACGCGTGGGAGGCCAAAGACAAGGAAGAGTGGAATTTCTGCTAAAGATTGCACATTGTATGCCTAACACTTGATGAGCATTGGTTTGAATTTGATGGATTATACGTACTAAGGCGTAGCGAGCTCTCTTAAGCGTGTCCACTCCTGGTCGGATGGACAAAGGCATACCGCCGAGACAGGCCTCCCTGAACGCCGCTCGTCCGGCTCAATTTAGCGCTGATTGTATCATGCGTAGCGCAGCAAGGGCTCATTCTACGCACGCGAAACATGCATGATCGTGTAACAGCCTCGTTCAGCTTCGCAACGGTGCAAACTAAGGTGCCTGAGTCTAGCACGATTGCAAATATGTAGGCGACAGTGCTGGAGCGAGTTTTCTCTATTTGCGCTTTTAGCAAGCCTAATTACTTATTCAATGCTCGGAGCTGCGCGTCATCTGCTACAGTACATGGCGGTGAGGCCCGAAAGACAATCCTTGCTGCCCAAGCGTGGGTATTTGATAAAGAAAGGATTACTTAAGTTAACGCTCTCCGGAAAGAAAAAATCGGCTTCTGCTGTGGTTTTGTTGGACTTGGCTGTGTGCATCCGACAACGCCCGCTTTCAAAAGTGTGTTTCCGTGGGTGTGGGTGTGGTCTGTGTAAGGAAGGGAGGCCAATGGCTTACAATGCCCCCCTTTCTGACAGTGGGGATTATAGAAGTTCCCCCTTTGATACCCCCTTCCCCCGGTAATTACGCCTATGATAACGATACTAGGCTGCATTAATAAATTACTCATCAATAACCGACGAAACGTACACTTTTCTATCATGGGAAATTTGCTGAGGCAGAAAAGAAGCAAAAATTAAAGACGTTTGGGGTGCCAAGTGTTAGTTCCCCGCATGGGTTTGTAGTCGTGTCTGGGACTTTAACAGCATTTGCATGGTACCAATTAATTATTTTTAATTAGAAAATACTACATTGAATTTTGAAAATAACTAAAGTACGACATAGCAAGTACTGAAATTTCTACTGCAACAAATGGTCCAAATACGAGAATATGCTATGAAATCGGTGAAATAGAACATGCGTACCAGTGAAAAGTATCGGCAATAATTTTTTTATCGCCATAATTTACATTTTTCTAATGAATTAAACACTATACTTCTCAATGAATATCTGACATTCTATTCCAGTTTCGAGCGGCTGGAAGAAGAAAAAGAAAGCTTCTTGCTGCCTCTTTGCACCGTTCTGGGCGTCTATAAAGACAACCGTGCGTTTTATTTAGCTTTCGCCAGGGAGTTATCCCCCAAAATGTAATTGATCACGTAACAAACAAATCTAACTGGAATAAGTGCTCGTAAATGCTAAAGCGCTACAAGCATGCACACAATATACAACCCTTCCTTCAATAACACAGATAACCAGCCGCTTTCATGAGCGGTAGCTGCGGATAGCTAGACCCATCCCTTAGCAAAAAAAAAAAATCGCGTTATTCGTTATACGAAGTCAACAACTTCTCGAATGCTTTGGAAACATTTCCGTGTATGAAATTAATGTAGCAGTCATTTTTACATCGCCACGCTTCTAGAGCAAAGAACATTTTACAGCGAAGCTGTATACCTTTGCCTTCCAAGGAAATTTTCGCGTCGTTGTAAGCAAAAAACTCCCCACACGTGGGCCGATCCAGAAGATAGTGCAATACCGGACCGACCCGCCACGGAGGTGAAGCAGGCATTAAACACTCCCCATCCCATGCAGCACACCAGCAATGGTCCAAGCATGGCCCAATCTTAGCATAAATTGGTACCAATCTTCAACCAACGTTAGCATACTGGCAAAGTGGAACCCAATCGAATGCTGACCCAGAGTTATAGCCAAGAATGGACCAACCCTATGCCAATGCAGCAGCCATTGTGCTGCCAGCGTAGGACTAGTGTTGGGCCATATCGTTGCCATTATTAATTCCAGCGTAGGACCAGTGTTCAGCCATATCAAGGCCATTATTAATGGTAGCTTTGAGTCAATGCCATTTGCATGACGAATATTGTAGATACGCTGGCTCTAGAATACGCAGCCAATCTTACTGTGAACCTTTTGCTAGCGGCATTTTTGATATCAATTGTCCCCCCCCCCCCCATACCGTCTTCCTCAATAGTAGCAAAGAAAGCTCGGCAAAAAGATATTATGTCAAGAAGCAGAAGTCCTCTATACTTGCAAAAATAATAAAAGAATACTCAAATTTACTTTTATGACAGCTTATTTGCGAATAAATTTGCACAAACAGGCATTTTCCGTGGACCTAGATGGGTGACGCTCGGTTATATTCAAACAGTTTATTTAGAGGCAGTGCCCTCAGGATAGTAATTGGGCAAGGTGCCGATGACGGCGGGTTGGCCAGGGGTTTCAGGGCAGGGAGGTGTCGGTAGGCAGGTTGGTCAGTGCTTGGATGACGGCGGGCTTGTCCAGCTCCCGAGGAGCACGATAGTGCGGTGGTTTCTTTGAATTTGCTAGCACTTGCCATAGCGACTTCACCATTACTTGGAGGAGATGCTTGCACTGTAATATAAGAAGAAATATTATCAGAGACGTTGGTGTGACAAATGTATGTGGCAGTGTCTTCATTTTAAAAATCGCCATGCAGCAAGAATATAAGTTTGAGCAGAGAGTTCGAAGGGTGGAACCAAAAAATTTTCTTGCAAGAGATTATTCAGATAACACTCTTTAATATTTGAACATATACGGCATATTTCGTAGAAGATGTAACAGCGAATATTTAGAACACATATATTAAATGCGCAGGATCCGTCCGCCTTGTTTACACCCCACACCTAGTCAGGGTAGCACTTTATAATTAAAGAATTGCAGCAAAACCTGCTACAGCACGAAAAGCATAGTTTCAGATAGGGTAGACACAATGCGGCCTTTGTGCGAAATTTTTCGTGTGAAATACGAGAAGTTCCGTCAGGAAGCACTAGCAAAATAGGCATTTATTATACGAAAAGAAAGAAATACTGCCGGCTGGAAATGATGTTTGACATAGAACAGTGAGAAGAAGCGCGGTACCTCGTTATGACTAGCCGGATCAGGCAGCGCGCATGGCTTGATAAAATCAATGTCCTGGAATTTGGGTGAAATTCTAAAACAGAGATTTACACGTGTTCTACTCTTCGCACTTTTCAAAGGCGGCGAATAAAAAGAGCTATGTAATTACAGGCACTCTACATTAGCAAGACTGTATCAGTAATATATATACTGCGTGATATTGGTTGGGTTGGCAGCAGCTTATAATATTCACCCTAAAACATCACAAAATAATTGTCGATTCGGCTCACAGCGTTTCTGCTCAGTGAATGTTGATGGGTCTACAAGAGCAATTTATTAGCACTTAGCACCTAAATTTCCGCAGGCAAGGAGTGAGTAAAATAAGAAAGCATATTTGAGTGATTCTTTCGGCTGTGTGCTAACGTACTGCGATAGCAGCATTTTCCAGCTGTGAAGACCACAATTTCATTTTAGGTTGCCTGCTTATTCCTGAAATATTTGAATAATTGCGTTCCGTCAGTACAGGGACCTGGACAACCATCTAGCGTTGTATAACGTTGCAATCGCCACCACGCATTGTTCTTTAGGCCGTCCAAAATTGATGCAGTGCTGAGCATGAATGAAAAAAAAAATCAACGTTAAGCACTCATCGAAACCATGAGAAATGTTAGAATTTCACAGTAATGTACACACAAATCGTGAAATTAAAGAGCGAAAAGAAAAATCGTTGAGCAGCTGGACATAATTTTAAAGGCAAGAGTATCCTGTAATCTAGCGCTTTGAAATTACCTTGCTTAACAACTTAATGCGTCCTTTCCTAATTCACTCCGTCTGGCCCCTTATAAAACTTATAACATACCCAAAACAAATGCACTCACCGTTGTAAGATCCACCCTTCTGTGTATTCCAGTGGATGGATATATGGATGGATCGATTGATGGATGGATGGATGGCGGCTACACCCTTTGTAACGGGTGGTGGCTGGCGCCATCTAGCCTTTTACTCCTCCTGCTATTTTTGTTCTTTATATCCCCTTCCCCTTAAACTTTAGTTTTCACTCTCCCTCCCCCAAAATAAATATTTTATATTGTACAGAAAACATTAGCTCCCGAATTTATGGCATTATTCCTCCATTGACTTCCTCGATCCACCAATCCTCTAGCCTCCCATTCGCTACGGCCACGCATTTCTCATCTATTTGCCTTCGTTACCCGGGAAAACCTAATGTCCATTGAATATCTGTCAGTGTTCCCTCAGCCAGAGTAGGGCGAAGTTCTGTGCATCTCAGCACTATATGCTCCCTGTTCTCAATTTCGGCTCCACACGCTGTGGATAAAAGGCATACGTCTTTAAATTTGGTCCAGTATGTTTTAGTTCTCAAAACCCCCGTCCTAGGTTCGAATAATAGTGAGCTGCCCCGCCAGCTATTAAATAAGAGCTCTCTCTTTATCTCCTGTTTTTGTGTCCTATACATGGCGAGAGCTGGCTTTCCGAGCTTTCTTTCTTCCCACGTTTTCCTTCCGTCTCCTTCACCTCCTTTCCTGCACTAGAACCATTCTGGGCCCCCTCCCTCGGCTGTAGGTGTCTAAACCTCAGCTTCCAAGTTCTGAGTGTCCATTTTGAATTAAAACTTTTCAGGTAGAGATATTTGTACACTTTTCCCGCCCCCCTTTTCTCCCCCAGTGCTGCGAGTCTCTGTTCATACTTCAGCTTACTTACTGCCTCTCTACCTTCGAATGACGTCCATCCCATGTCCTCATGCACTTTCTCATTAGGTGGACTCCCGTGCACACCTAAGGTAAATCTGCCTACGCTCGTCTGTCTTGTTTCCATGCATGCCTGAACTTCCGATTTCATGCACAGTACTAAATTTCCCAATGTGAGGCCAGGTACCATAACCCCTTTCCTTACCCCTCTAACGACCTCGTACCTATTATAGTTCCATTGTGCCTTGTGTTTCATTACAGCTGAGTTCCTTTTCACTTTTTCAATCATAATTTTTTCATGTTCTGCCAAGTACTTTTTGCCCTCGTTTAGCCATATGCCCAAATACTTGTATTTTCCAATATCATCATTCTTAGCGCCTTGTATTTCCATTGGTTCCCCCCTTTCTACATTGTATACTATTATCCCAGTCTTCTCTCTACTTAATTGCAGTACCAATTTTTCTCCCTCCTCTCCACATAGCCTCATTAGTTCCTGTAGCCCTACTTGGGTGTCAGCAAGCAGTACAATATCATCTACATACGTCAGTCCGGCTAGTACTTGAGCGATCTTCTGCCCTTTCATGATATAGATTATGTCGGTTCGTATTGTGCTCTGTTCTAGCCTCTTTTCCACTTGGCTCGTGTAAATCATAAAAAGCAGGGGCTACAATGGACAGCCCTGGCTGAGACCACTTCTTATTTTAGCTGGCGGTGTAGTTTCGCCCCCCCTCTTGTTATTTCTACCTCATTATCTGTGTAAACTTGTAGGAATCCAACCAACTTTCTATGTAGACCATATTTCTTCAACTGGCTCCATAACTTTTCTCGGTTTACACTATCATATGCTCCTCTAATGTCTAAAAAAAGCTATCCATAGCGGTTTCTGCCTGGCTGCCGCTATCTCTATGCACTGTGTTATAAAAATATAAATTATCTAGCCTTCTGTTCCTTCGAAATCCATTGTGCAGCTTTCCCAAGATCTCTTCACATTCTGCCCACTCCTTCATTCTCATTTTCACCATCTGTATTGCTACTCTGTATATGGCTGATGTGACAGTTATTGGCGGGTAGGATTTAATGTTGTCCTCGCTTCCCTTACCTTTGTAAACTAATATCATTCTGCTCGATTTCCAGTCCTGTGAAACATTTCCCCTACCACTATTTGTTCAATAAGTTGTGCTAATCTTAATTTACTTTTCTGGCCTAATATGCTTATCAGTTTCATAGGTATGTCATCAGGCCCTGTCGCTATTCTCACGGGGACCTTGTGTTCAATTCTGTCCCATTCCTTACTTGTCATCTCTGTGTTCTCCTCCTCTTCTGTCCTGCCGTTGTCATTGTTCTCCATTTCACCACCCTCTGGATCTGCAAATGCTGCCTCTATTGTTAACCTAAAATATTCTTGAGCTTCCTCTCCCTCTACCTTTGTTCCTTTTGGCGTGGTCAGTGAGTGCTGAACCACCTCTGTCTTCTTTCTCTGTTGCCTTATATGTGCCCAAAACTTCTTAGACGCATTTATGTCTTTTTTTCGTATCTGTAACAACGACCGTACCGCAGCTTTTGCTATCTTGGCTTGAATTAATGCCGATGCTTCCCTTTTCTTTGCAAAGTCATTCTCCCATTTTGTCGTCACCTCTGCAGGTGGGGCTCCCCTTTTCTTTGCTCTTCTGTGTTTTCTGCACGCATCTGTGCGTTGCTCTATGGCTTCCTTAACTTCTCGGTCCCACCAACCTTTCGGTTTATGTTTTCCCTGCTTAATTCCTAGTTTCTTAGTATGCCTCTTCTCTAGCTCTCTTTTAAAAATACCTATTAACTCGTCGTATGCCCATACCCTTTGTGATTGCTTGGATACTATGTTTTCAATGTTTTTCGCCACGCCTTGCCTGTCATTCAGTTTGCTCATACCTTTCCTTTCTTAAGTTTCTATCAGTGGTACTGCCCTTCCAAAACTGATTTTGATTCGTTTGTGATCACTCCCCAAGTTTTTTGTACCTCCTCATCAATTTCCATACCTTCCAATCGTTCATACAGTTCGTGGGACATTAGGCAGTAGTCGATTGTCGAGTGGGAGTTATTTATTTCTCATGTTATCTTCCCGTCACATTTAATTTCAGTATAACTATTACAAAATCATGGGCCTCACAAAAATCTACTAACATCTGCCCTGTTGCATCTGTCGCCCCGTCAAAGTATTCTAAATGGGCATTCATGTCCCCTAGGATGATTACCTCCGGTTTCATAGCTGACTCCCTGATGTCCTTGGCCATTCATTTGAAATGTTTGCATTCTAGTCTTTCGAATCATTACCGGTTCTCAGTTACACAACTCCCAGTATTGTCTCTACATTCCCTACGATGCCTTTGAGCCACATGCGCTCACTGCAGTTCTCCCTTACCCTTTCCCAGTCCTGTCTCTTCCCTAGCGCCCCAAGGCCTCCTCCTCTGCGGTCTTTCCCTTTTCTGTTGCACCTTACCCAGGTGTATCCTGCAATGAATGGTGGCTCTTCCTCATCTCTTAAGATGGTTTCGGTGACTCCATAAACCAGAAAATTTTCCGTTTGTAATTGTTCAGTCAATTTCGCCCCACTTCATGCCATTTCTTTCCCCCTGCATATTGATGAACCCCACAATTCTTGCCTTCTTCCTCTTGCTCCTCCATGCTCCTGTCCTGCCTCCCCCCCTCCCCTGTCCTTTATCTTTTATGTTTTGGCATGCAGGCTACCCTGCGTGCCTGCAAAAAGCCTGAGCACTACGACCCACCTCTCGTTCCTACCTGCCATACCGCAGGTGTAGTGTAGCGAATGCCATCCGGGCCGAAAGGGGGGAAGTTGCTCTCCCCGTTCATTCTGTTCACATCCACCACATCGGACCTGAGGGCTCGCCGCAACTCCTAATCATTACATTGGCCGTCACTACCTGTTCTTCAATGAAAGGGCCCCGTCCCCTGACCTCTGGGACAGTACACAGGGCAGTGTGCACCACCACAGAGGTCGCCTTTAGTTTCGCCACTTCTGTTGAATCTCTCTGTCCTGCATCCGCCCCCTATTCTACAGGACGTCATTCACCCCAGCGTGCAAAATTATTAGGCTTTTTCCCTCCCTATTTTCCTTCAGTTTGTCTTTGGCTCTCTCCGCCACCGCTTCGAATCGCGCACCTCCGGCATGCAATCGACCTTCACCCGGCTGTCGCACTGAACTGTTCTGAGGGGTGCTCATTGCATTCGCGATATGTTGAGCTTGCAACGACCCAGACCTTTCTGTCTTCAGCTCTGTCTTCAAGCAAATTTACGTCCCTCTTGTCTCAGTCCGCTGGGTCACTCCCTGCCTCCTGGCCTTCTCTGCCTCCTGTCGTCTTCTCCCTCTCTACCCACGTTAACGCGCCGCTCCCCGTCCTGCTCCACTGGTGATCCTGCCGCTTCCTTTTCCTCAATTCCTGTTGTGCCTCCCTCTCAGTTTATCTCTCTCATCTCTTTCAATTGTTTTTCCAACTGCTGCCCTTTCTCTCGCTCCTTACCCATTTCCGCTCTACAGCTTCCATTCTTGAGGCCCACTCCCTCTCGACCCTTTCTTCAAACTCTGCTCGAGTTCCTCCTTTGTCCTCTCCATTCCACTCTATAGCTGCTTCTCCAAATTCTCAATCACTTTACACATCCTGCACACGAAGCCGTACTCTTCCGCCTCCGCCATTTTTTTGAATACCGTTTCATCCAAATAACACCATCCTTCACACCTCTCACACTGGACCAGGTCCCCGCCTTCCCCCTTGGCTTTCTAGCCGAACGTCCATGAATTCTTTTGTCTACCGTTATTTAAGAATGTGAAAGCGAGGAAAATAATTTACTATAGTAAAGACCACTGGGAGCCTCTAGAAGAACAACGAATACTAATAAAATAACCAAAGCAACAAAGAGTGAAAGAAATTTATAAAAAAAATTAAAAAGGAGCAGTTTTAGCCCTAACTATGAAACTTTTAGTCCTAACTGTTGTGTTGGCCAAGCCCTACTTTATCGCCCTACTTTGGCTGAATGTTCGCCTGGCTTCCTAGTGCTCCAATTCTCTACAACCTACGTTTCTATGCTGGCCCTATCTACATTCAGATTTCCTGCCGCTGCAATTAGAAATCAAATCGGAACTTAGCTGCCGGCATCCGTCCGTCGCGCCTCCGTCCCGTGTCAAGGCTTCAGCTTTATGTCGATCCCGATTCAGCATTTCTCTTTACATGTGTACAAAACATGAAGGAAGGAAGATAGAGGAGCAAGCATACCGGCAACGCGATTGAAGCTGAATTCATCCCACATCGAAGATGGTGGCCACCAGCGCCGACTTTTTTCTACTTGTTGTTTCGCGTATATTAATCCTAACGGTCACAAAAATTCGTGGCTCCTTTGCTGCGTGTATCAATACGCTGGCTTCCATCCAATTCGACACAGCAGCTTGTAGATGTCTGAGCGCTTCATTGATAGCATTGATCAGGCTCACGTGGGTGAGTTGGGGAGAGGTAGGTGGGGGCTGAAGGACGGAAGGTTAGGCCGAAAAAATAAAATCAAGAATGCGCCGTGCCAAAGACATGCACAGACGAGCAGCTGTTGAAACGGGCAAGCACAAACTTTCAACTAATATTTTTTTCTATCAGGCGCATTCATACAAGGAGCTTACTACACATGCACGAATAAACGAATCTATTGGAATAGGAGCATGATGATTATGTCACCGCAACATGTCATGCATGCTAAACAAACAAACAAATAAACAAACAAACAAACAAACAAACAAACAAACAAACAAACAAACAAACAAAAGTTTTACTAAATCTTATGCGCTCCATCTCGATGCACTATAAAACGGTTCCATTAACTCTGTGGCACTGTAATTCTCGATTCTCCTCAGAATCCTGATCCTCCAATGCCGCGGAGCGTACATGCAAAATGTACAATGCGCAGGCAAATGCACAATACCGTTGTTTCTTATGCCAAACTCATGTTCCCATGCACGATCATTAAAGCAACGGCTAGTTTGCCCCTTATGCGACTTGCCCTGCTTGCTACGCAGTGCATTGACTTTTCTCTTTAGGGGGCGCATTTCGGTGAAGGCGACGTGCAAAAACGGCCGTATACCATGCATGGATTTGACATGGATGAACCACAGGTGGCTTATGCTCAATCTTATTCATAAAAGATTCCATCGTAAGTCGCCCGTAGCATATACCAAACGTGGGCCTCGTTGAGTGGATCACTTCATTTAAAGGTAGCACATTGTTTAACCGGGCGTATCCTGCAAATCCATATAACCGGCAATCAAATTATTTAAGGACCCAAAGAGGATTGAGCTTTTAAGACTGCATGGTATACACAGCACGAGAAAAAACCGACAGGAGGCAAGGTGAAGGCAAGACGATCGCTCACTTCAAAATCAAAATTATTACACAATACTGGAAAGACAAAGAACCTAATAGCGCTTAATGTTAGAATACATGCTGCAATAGGTTGCACAGCTAGATTTCTGAGCCTTCATTTCTGCAATGGCAACGTACGCCTAAATTGAACTTCTTCGAAAGTAATTACCTGTGGAACTTTAATTTATCTCTTATCACAAAATAAAAAAGAGGAAACATTCTTTACCACATCAAGTAGCTAACGTACGTAACGTACGTTGTGTTCTTATCGTACGCAATCTGCTTTTTTTTCACTTTTATTCTCAGCCGCGCCACAGAACAATACTCACAAAGACATGCCGATGTTACTATCTTTTCAACGACACTTGAGAGTTCTGTGCACTACCGTATGTCAGTTGTCGCAATGATGCACCTACTCATACGCCCACGAACATGGCGTAGCATACAAAGAAGCACCGATTGCATGCAGAAAGAAACACGCATTGCATGCAATCAGAGCAACGCAAATATAAATGAGGAACACCTCTCTTTGAAGTGGCAGAAGGGTATGAAGGGAGAATCTTGAGGCTCGCTACGGTATATCTGAGAAATGGACTATCTCGAAAACAACTTCATGGATCCAATTTTACCACGTTTTGCCATCTAACCTCTGGCCATAGCCAAAAGCCGGAAAAGCGATTGTTACACTTTTCCCACCATACACCTGTCTGCCGTTTTTAGACATATGGTCCACCCTGTTGGACTTAATCAAGCACAATAATGACGTCCATATAACATGCACGCTTCACCCGTTTTAAACCGCAAGGCAAGTTTTGGAATTTAAAAGAAATGACACATAGGCAAGTCTCGTCGTCACAGGTTTAAATTAGTCTACAGTTCCTAAAGTTTGTACAGTCACGGGTTTACAGTAGCCTACTGTTTAAAAAATTTCTACAATCACGGGTTTAAAGTAGTTTTCACCAATCTGTACTTCACGGAAACTTTCGAAGGTTTGCATGCGGCGCTAAAAACACGGAACGAGAATTCTCGGAAGCTCCGTTCAAGGGCCCCTTACCAGGGCTCGCCATTTTGAGCTGACAAGCGTAGGGCCTACAATGCTCGCTAACGATCGTGTTTGCACATAATTACATCGCTACGCGCCGCGGAAATGTCTGAAATTTCAATCCGAACGCCGTTTCTCTTTCCCTCGCGGCGACCACGCTCCAAGCCGGACAGTGACGTACTCGTGTCCCTCTGCCTACGTACTGGTGTCCGCGGTGCAACGTCGCTCGTGGTGACACGAGACTTGGAGCTTGAATTTACGAATTGAAAGTTAGAGAAATATTGAAATACACAAAGAGAATGGACGCGTGTTTTTTGCTTTGCTTCGCACCCAAGCCAGAGAGGTGTACAATCGCTTCGTCTGCTTGCTCCCAAAGTCGTGCATTCACGTGGGCAGGTACCGAAACTATGCCGTTTTCTACCCTGCTCCAGCGCGTGATCATTCTCTGCGATCCGCTTGTTATGCCTCAGTATTCGTGTAGCACTGTATTATACAGCTAGTCATGTGACAATCGCAATCGCAACAATCGCGCGCAACGCCGTCAGCGATCGTGCGCAGCGCCGAAAAAAAAATTAAAGAAGAAAGGAACCGAAGAGGAAAAGAAATGTAGGGGCCCGTCACGTATGCATCACGCGATCCTCGAGGTCCGGGATGGGGGAATGCAGGGATGAGCGGAGAGGGTGTCTCGCTATGCCGTGGAGCTCGCCACCTGAAATCATGTGTTCGTGGCACTGAAATATTTCTATCTCGGCTATTAATGCGCCGATTTGACAAACGTTTGCTGTGGAACGCTCTATAGAGGACACGTAACAAGTTGCAGTGTATAACCAAAATTTGTTGTTGGGCCTGGTGAGGGGCCCTTTAAGAGAACACCGACGTTGAAGAGATTTGTTGCATTTCCAGGAGAAAGAATGATGTAACTGTAAGAAAGACCTTTGTATTCAGGTCTTTTATTTCTTAAAATATTCTTAAGAATAGCGAAATGAAAGGATTTGAAGTATGAAATTTACATCGAGCCCCAATAAAGAAGAAACTGTATCACATGTTTGTAAACTGTACCTACTGATACAACTGGACAAGTCTTATACACGTATTATATAGCGCTCTTGCGCAGTTATTATGTAGTTCCACGTTATTTATTTAGTTACTTCGCGATACTGTCAATATTAGGGATTTTTACAGGAGTGGGTTGGAAGGGTCTGTAGACATTGTGCTACAGGCATTTACCTAAGTATGCAGAAGGGTACCTTTAAAGGGTTAACCTATTGTAAGAGCAATGCGTATGGCAAGAAGATAACGCACAATCAACCTATTTAAATTACATGTGATGTTCTTTAAAACGAAAAAAATAGGAAAGGAAGGTAAAGCACATGAAATATACAATTGATAACATCATCCACAATTTCAAATCACATATTTCCAAAAACACTTGGTTTAAAAAAAATAAGCACAATAAGGATAACATCACTTACTCGTGGCTGACAGTAGTGTTCCGACAGAAAACTCGACAAAATTTTCAACTGGGGGCTGTGCAAATGCCGTCAGGGCTAATTGGCATTGCAATCGCGAACAGCTCGCTGGAAGAACGAAAACCTAAATTTATTGTCAGCGGAAGAATATTCTTGCGGTAAGGTGATGCTTGCGACGGGTTTCTCTGGATGCGTTATAATAAATGTAGGTGTCGGAATACACTTGAACCTTGACAAGATACAAAAATTTGAGTCGGTGCAGCATGGCACGACTGCTTAGTGTATGAAGGCCAATCTCGGATAGCA
Organism: Dermacentor variabilis; assembly: GCF_050947875.1. Taxonomy (NCBI): domain Eukaryota; kingdom Metazoa; phylum Arthropoda; class Arachnida; order Ixodida; family Ixodidae; genus Dermacentor; species Dermacentor variabilis. The sequence continues at coordinate 168,719,771 of NC_134571.1, forward strand.
TCGGAGTTATAGATAAGGCGCGCCGCTTTTCGATGGAAAGGCTCAAGTGTAGCTATTTGATTTTGGGCAAAGGGAAACCACGCCATGTTCGCATATTCTAAGATAGGACGTATGATTGTCACATAGGCCAAAAGCTTGGCTTCCTTCGTAGTGTAACGCAGAGCCCGCTTTAAGAACGTAATATTTCGCATCGCTTTGCTCGCCACCTGCTCTACGTGAGTCGACCATCCTAAATCTGATGTTGTGACGATGCCCAAGTACTTATACTAAGTGACAGTATTAAGGCTGGTGTTACCGCAGCCGTATGTAAAAGTATATTTGGATTTCTGTTTTTCTTACTGACATTGAAACTGTTTTATCAAAGTTGATGGCCATTTCCTGGTTTTTCACACCATTGGGCTATCAAAGCAAAATTCTTGTCACGACTAATTTGATCTGGTCGGTTTAGTACTTCTCCATACAGGACGCAGTGGTCTGAAAATAACCTAATCTTTGATTTAACCTGACTAGTTATGTCGTTTATGAACAAAAGGAACAGGATAGGGGCCAGAACGGAACCATGAGGTACGCCAGAAAGTAATTCCAGAAGTGTGGGAGCCTAAGTGAACCAACTGGTGGCAGTCAGATAAGTAATTACAAATCCAACAACAATTAGCCCGTTTCCTAATATATGTTTAAGCTTTAGAAGTAGCTAAGCGCGGCAGACACGATAAAATGCATTCGGGAAGTCTAGGTAAATTGCATCTATTTGTTTTTGGTCGCTAATTGCTTTGACGAAATCGTGTAGTATTTCAACAAGTTGGGTTACGGTAGACAGATCAGTCCTGAAGACATGTTGGTAGGGACGGAGTACACTATTTGCCCCAATGAACTCTTTAACCGATTGTAAGATAATATGTTCCAAGCTTTTACAGCATGTACATGTCAGGGAGAACAGGCCTATAATTTCACTGAGAAGAGGTATCACCCGGTTAGGAGACTGGCACTATTTTCGCAATTTTTCATTTTCCTGGACGGTGTTGTTCGGAGACGAATTTATTGTACACAAGGCATCGGATGATGAAAATCTGCTCGGTTTGTGGCACACCAGACGTCTTATCCGGCGCTTTGGCACAGCGAAGCACCTCGATTCCCGCTGCCGTTTCGGCACTCCGGACGCCGGATCGGACCGTGTGTCTCACGCTTAAGTATTAGCTTACAAGCTCGGCATAACGTTTCAGGAAACAGTTCGGGATTCTGTCCGGACCATCGTATTTTTATCGTCTAAACTTAATAATAGTGGGAACAAGCCTGCTTCGGTACGACCGGTGTGCTCTGTGCCTCGTTTTGCTCTACATTATCTGGCCTGTGAGCATGCCTGATGCCATTGTCAGGGGCAAATACGGATTGGAAGAATGCGATAAACGCTCCTGCTTGTTTCTTTTTTTTTCTGTCGGCGATAACGGCTTTGCACGGTTATCTTTGTGTTTATTGGGTGAATCTTTGATAAAATTGCTAAGCGTTGTCCAGCAGAGGCGCTGTTCTTGTACCTTTGTTTTTTTTTTCTTTAGGAGTCTTTAGCAGTCTTTCTTTAGGTTAACGAATTAATTTTTTGGCAGACGTCTGGAACTGGGCATAATTTGTTATATCTCCTCAGCAATTTGTTTCTGCGTTTTAAATGAATTGCATCGCCTGTTATCCATGGGTTGTGCTTATTAGCGTTAATCTTTTGTATTAGTGGCACGAACTGCCTCAAGCAGTGCATAACATGTGCTTTGAACTGCAACCAAATATCGACAACGTTGGCCGAGCCGTCTGGAACTAGTTCGTTGAAGTCGTAGCACCCGTGGACAAAGTAGGTGCTATTAGCGTCATCGCCTGCTTTGTTAAATGCGCTCACGCGCTTTCTAGTGTCACATTGGCGGATACGATTTGGAATAGTTAGCGTGCAAAGAAGTCGCTGACGAAAATAAAGTCTAAGATAGAACCTGAAGTGCCCTGGGCACGGGTAGGCCTGGAAACAATTTGGGTCAGGTTGAAGCCAAACAGTAAGCTCAGCAATGTATTGTTTATTAGATTCTATAGGCTCGGAGTGCTCCCGTTAATATCTGAGAGATTAGTCTCCTCCCATAATTATGGCGTTCCCCACCACCTGTTTACGCATGTATTCTAGAAACTGCTCAAGATACGACAGTTCGGCTTGAGGGGGTCTGTACACTGCGCCAACACAGATGTGGCTCTGGCTCAACTGAACCCTACACCAGACCACCTCCACACCTGGGATATCTGGCACCACCGAGTAATTTATGCCTTGGCCTATGAGCAAAGCAACACCACCACCTCTACTTCTATCCTTTTGGACGACGGAGTATCCCGGTGGAGCGATTTGATGGATTCCAATGTCAGCGTGCAGCCATGTCTCAGTCACGGAGATAATGTCAGGTTCAAAAGCGACCAGAATCGTCTCTAGCTGCTCAGATTTTTTTTCAAAAATCTCTGCGCATTAAGATGGTATCATTAACCGTTGTCCATGCTCTTGTTTTTTCTGTCTTTCGTTTGATTATCCCAAGTGTACAGGCGATTATTTATTTTGATTTTATCGTAAGACAAAAAACTTTGCCGTTTTTGGTCTCGATACAGTTTCGTTCTTTCCCATAGCTTCTTTCTAACTTCTGTTACTACGGGTGAATAGTCCTCGCTAATTCAGTATTCTGTTCCGTTTAGATTTTTGCAATTACTAAGTATGTTAGCTTTATCCCTGTAGTAATATAACTTCACAACGACAGGTCTGCGCTTGGAATTATCAGTCGCTTGCTTTCGCCCACGACAGTGCATTCTTCCGATGCCAGCCGTTTTTCACTCCTATCGTATCGTCATAGCTTCTTTACTCAACAGCATCGAGCAGATCTTGCTGGCTCTCATTTCCGAGTTCCTATCATCGTACACAAGATTACACCTTCGGCCTCTGCTATCTGATTCGTCGACTTTGTTAGTCAAGGACAGTACCAGATTTCGTGTTTGTAAAACTGAGCGCAATATAACCATGGACAGTACCTGATAATCGAGTTTGCCAACCCTTTCCACGCACCCCAAATCTGTAAGCTGTATCTAAAAATACAACTGGAAAATTTTGTTGTGCGTGTTATATAGCGCTCTCACACAGGCATTATGCAGCTCCACGGAAGTTACAAAGTACACATCTCCTTCCTCCGCTTGCGACACTGTACCAGATGCCGTTTGGCCAATTGGGAATTCCCTTTTTGGCGCATCTGAGCAATTTAAACGGCGAGCCTTGTTATAACTTGCCAATTTTCTGCAATCTTTGGGAACAAGAAAAGAAGTACTAAATTAAGGACTGATTCCTAGAGTTGGTAAAATTTAAGATTCTCAGCTGCAAATAACTTGATTCAGATCGGTCGAGAGGTTGGCTCCTAAAAGCACTCTTACGTTTCGCACGTATTTGAATTTGACATTGCCGTTAGTTTACGAGGATTTGATCACGGCGCCTCCATGTAGATTGCAGCAGAATGCAGAAACATTCGTGGACTGTGCTTTAGGTGCACGTTGAGTAACCTTAGGTGGCCCAAATCAATCCGAAGCCGCGCCCTACTACGCGTCTCATGAGCAGATCGCGGTTTTGCACGTACAACACGTTTTTTTACGCAGTTGCTGCTGAGCTAAAGGTTTCTCGTAAGAGGTCCATAAAAGGAACAACGTAAAAAATGAAATGGCCGCGATTTCGTACTGGCGCTGTTCGGTCCATTCTGTACCACTTAAACACTCACCGTTTACAGCAGGCTGACCACAAAGATAACGTGGGTGGAGGATCGCTCTGGCTAATGGCGAAGCTCAAAAAGTGCGAGGCATCAGAAATGCATCGCAACAAAATCGCGGCCCAAATCGAGCTCTGGTCAAAATAATGAGCCGTGCAGATCACTTCAGCGTCTTACGATTCACAATGTTCATGCAAATAAAGTGCGAACTTCGCAAGAGCAACTAAAGCAAGTGCAACGTGCGTGATATAACGCGAAATAAACAGAAAGTTGTCGGAGACTTGGACAAACAGAAAAATCTTACATCTCTTCGTAACTTTGACGTGAAAGTACGCAGATAATTATCGCCGTAGAAATATTAAATACTCCAAATTTTTCATATATTATTTAGGCTTTGTTGGCATGCATGTAAACGTCACTTGTAGTTAAAGATCTGGAATAAAAGCGCTGGAAACATACTGACAAATGTTACAAGAAGGGACTGTTCCTGCCGACCAATTATTGTAATGGCAATTATCCGTTACCCTCTTTTCCAACAAGTAAACAATGACCAATACAAAAAACTTCTCTGTAAAAGGCCTTACCATTTTATTAGTTTCTCACTCTTGACCAAGGAGTACATAAATAATCCCAAAGGCAAATATTTGTGTTGTCGAGAATGTGCAACAGAATAAACAGCTTCGTTCTCTTGCGAGTTCCCCCAAAAGTTCGACTAATCTATGCAATGTTCCAGGATGGCGCTGTTAAATTTGCAGGCCACATTTTTAGTCGGAAGTTCATCATACCGTCGAGCACTCCTGTTCTTATGCCACCATGGAAAAATCACGTCAGAAGCAAGTCGTGCGCGCTATTATATCGCTTTTTGAGGACGCGTTCTAGCCACAGCTAGTCGGTGTTACCAGTTTCGGTATCAGCGAGGACTACGTCGGGGTCTTTCTTTGGCGACTGTTGGCGTTGCTTGCTGGCTCTGACTTCGGTGCTCAATTTTACGCAACGTAGTCGGGGTCACCAGGACTTCTCCTGATTTGAGAACGCAGTTTCATTCAATAGGACTTTACCGGTGTCAGGTTCATACAAAAATCCGCAATTCTTGTGGCCGTAACGTTTACAGGTGCTGCATGGTGGCGCTGTACACTCAGGTTCCAGATGACCTATCACTTTGCACTTCGGGCACATTGGTGGTCGGTCTGGGACACCGATGCGAAACGTTGAATCCTGGTAGTACAAGAAGTATGGCAAATCTTTCGCTTCCAACCCGTCCTTGAGGCACAGGCGAACGTAACGGGTAGCCCTTCTGTCTGAAGCCCCAGGCCTAGACGGCACGTAACGGCTCACTCTTGTAACAGTACCGTAATGTTGAAGCGCGTCCCCTATATTTGCATCGGAGATCTTATCCGGCACCCAATGAACCTTTATCCTGAGCTCTGGCCCATTGGGTTCTATGATACTGCAGCAGAATCCTTTCACTAGCATGCTCTCAGCGCTTGCGAGGGCTCTCAGGGCCGTGGTTGTCTTGAATTTAATCCCCCACAACTTACTGCGCTCCAGTTTTCTGATAGCTGCAACCTGGTGGAAAAGCCGAAGCTTTTTCATTGATTCCATAAAATCCGAGCTTTTGTACGGACGCCCACATGGATCACAACGCAGAAGAAGGCACATGTCATACATATCATTTTGTGGGGTAGGCGATGCCACAGGCACTGGGTCATCTTTACCACAAACGACCGATGCGCTTAACATACCGTCTTCTATGGCAGGTGTTGCTTCGGCCCCTTGGTCATCTTGAGCAGACAAGACCGCCGGCTTCAACTTATCCTTGGCAGGTGATTCGTCAGACGCTTGGTCATCTTGATCAGGTACGACCGATGGCTTTAACATCTCTTCTTTGGCCGGCGACGCGGCTTGATCCTTTTCACCAGAACCGACCGATGCCTTCAACAACTCTTCAGCTGGCGATAGAGCAGACGCTTGATCGTTTTGACTAGACAAGACCGAAGGCTTCGACAGCTCTCCGACAGGCGATACGCCTTGACCAGACATGACTCATCCGTTTCGAGCGCTGCTTCGGGCGTTCACTCTACTCACGAGCCACTCGCAGAATGACTCCTCCGCTCGGCCGCGCCAGCATACATTCGATGAAGGGTGTGTTTGACGTCACCACACAGCGCTAGCGCCGCTCCTTTCCCTGGTGGTCGCGGAAGTGAAGGACAATAAACCACCACGGCCGGGCCAGACGGGCGACGCGCGTGCTTTTTCTTAGAAAGCGCGCGGTTCGCCCCTCTGGCCCGGCCGTGAAAATCCAAACGAAAAGTGCTGTTGTCCATGTGTGCCACCCCCTTCGCCTAGCGAAAGGGTGATTCTTGCTTAGACAGGCTCCTCTCGCTCGCTGTTCGCGACACCACCGCGTTGGCGTAGGTAGAGGAAGGACGGGTCAGCTTGTTTCTCCCACTGCCCGTTTCACGTACGTTCTCCCACCACTAAATAAACAAAGGACTGTTCAGGGACAGCAGCCGCGGAAAACCTTTTGTTACAACCTTAGCAACAGGATTATTCTGCGCGATGGCCTTGAAGAAACGTACTGTATGAATAGTGCAATGTTTCTTTCGCGATTCCTCCTCAGCTGATGAGTTTCTCCCAGTTTGTACGATAGCAAAGCTTTGAATATCGTTCCTTTCTTTCTCGTGTGTCTACCGTGCGCTCTTTATACCATTTTAAAGCTGGCTATTGACATCGGAGGGGTGATTGGACGGGCGGAAAGAGATGACAATTGCTGCACGCCCTCTTCCGAGAAGTCGCCCTTTTTCATGGCGCATGCGCCCCCCCCCCCTATCGGATTTGCGGTGAAGCGTTTTGGAAGGGCCGCGTGTCGTAATGTCCCCCGAAAAAAAAATCCATAATAAGAATTCGGACGAACCCCAATGCAAACACTCATGCCATGTACTGCGCTGAAACTCCAGTGGTAGCTTGACGTCGGTGCGGTGCCGAAAATGTGCGTAGCTGAAGACTGTAACTCAACCTTAAAACAGAAACCAATCAGGGCGCCATCTGGACTGCACCGTGAGCTTCCGTCGATGAAAAGGCACTTCAACAACAGCGCAGCCGCACCGGAGGTATCAAGTACGACGCCATTTTGAAAAGGTCACATGACGACGATTTTGTTTCCTTCTGCGATTGGCTGGCGGAGTAGCACAACCCCGCGTGGTCTGTGTGCCTTGGTTGGCCACTGCTGGTTTTTCAGGTTTTATGCTATATAGAAATCTACTATAGGGAGAGGCCTTCGTCCTGCAGTGGAGATAAAATAAGCTGATGATGATAATGACAAAAATCTTTATTTTTGACTTTCATTTGTTTACTTGTTCTCTGCATTGTTCTTCCTGCGCTTCTTTCCTGCGCGAATCCATCCGATGCGGTTACTTGATTTCCAAGTAAAGAAGAGTTGTATCTCACAGGCGTACTACCTGTAAGATACACCTTATTTCATTTCTCTTTTGCGGGTTTTCGCGTCTTTATGGCGAATGGCCGGCGTTGTTCGCATTTGTACTAGTAAAGGTACCCCCTTCCTCATTTGCATAGAAAAGTTACCTTGGGTAGGCGGTTGCCTCCCCCCCTGCCACACCCAAAAAAGATCCTGAGTACGTGCCTGATGTATATATATATATATATATATATATATATATATATATATATATATATATATATATATATATATATATATACAAACTATGTGCTTCGGCTTTGCGTTTTGTCCTGTAAAGCCTTAACATCCAAGAGGCATTGCATAGAAAAATGCGATGGCGATTTGTGAGGAGAAAAATTCCGTAATACGGTTGAATGCGTCAAAGAGAACGGGATGAAAAGAACCGAAAAAAAAGAAAATCAGTTATCATCCTCTTTCTCGAAAAAGATAAACCGGGCTAACGCCCCAATGACCCCTCTCATGGTCATGCGGCACATATTTTATAGATTTATAAACGTTGATGTCCCATCTGTAATGCAGCATCTACCACATCCTCGAACGCTCGCGCAGGTCGTAAAGGGTCGCTTTGATGGACAACTGTAATTCAATCTGTAACGTATGCTGTTCTTACTAACCAAGGCTATCTTATTCATGGGTGGAAACCACGTCCACCGAACCAAGTAGTCAGGCAGGGTAATCTACAGCTAACATGCCACCTTCTTGTGTGTGACGTCATTAGTTACGTCACTACTCCCGCTTTCTGCTTCCGAGTTTCCTGGAATTTCGCCAAAGTTGTGCTCACGTGTCTCTAAAGTGTACGATTCTGTACATTGGCGTGCGGTGATCAGTTATTTACCAAGATATGTAATTATTCCAGGCATTTCAGTAACTTAACTCGTAAGAAAGCTTATGCTCCGATATCATATCTGTAATCATACCCATGAATTGTGTACTGACAATCTTTTTCGATTTATTTTGTATTTCCTCCCCAGTGGTCTCAGCAGCTCAACCGGAAGTGCTGCTCAAGAAACAAGAGTTAGACTCGATGCTCGTGTCACTGAAAAAGCGAACCGTCTGGTTGTCTAATAATGATGTCCTGACATTATGCAACCAAGGCGCATCATCAAGGTGGCACATCAGTTGCTTCCGAGTTCGGTTTGTACGTTGCGTTCGCCTAAAGTTAATCTAATTAAAGAACACCAACGCCGAGATGCGAGCGCGACTAAGAGACACCTAAGTAAAATATTACGGTCGCCTACCTTTCTTTTTTATTGCCATGGGCAAGACGTTCAGTTAGAAATAAAATGATGCAGAGGTATCCCCGAGGGGAGAGATGTAGCGCGATTTTCCTCTGGCGCCAAATGAAAAACTCAGTATCAACCCCACTGTATTGCACTTTTGTTACGTGATAGTAAGTTTACAAAGAATTTCACGAAACTCGTCTGGTCGGCAGTGGTCAAGACACAATGTGAGACAACACGGACATCGCACAAAGCTCTCTTGCGGAAGCCCGAACGGCACCTGTTTTTTTCAGCTTCTAGCATTATTACATGTCGTTGGTGCAAATGGTCTCCGACTAGAACTTCTGCAGAAGCTCGACGGAGCACTTTTGAGAATAAAAAGCTGTTTAGGCACTTCGTTAATTAGCCTGACAAAGTGCCGGAACGCAAGCATATATAAAATGACACTGCAAAGAATCCTTACTAAGTTTACACTCATGAACTATTCTGTCAAAACTCATTTGACTGATTATTTGAAAAGAAAATGGAAGTAACCGTTCAATTTCTTTTATTTTTTGACCAAAAGCTCAGCATTCGTTATGTAACGAATTTCGTTTGTTCTTTCGCATTTGGGCTGTCATAGTTCACAAAAGGTTATTGAAACTTGTCAAGTTCAATTTGTGGCTCTTTTAGAATACGATGTAATTTAGTTTTACCGTTCAAAATCAACTATAGTAACTCAGACACTATAAGTTCCCGAGCGCAATGATGATTCTTCCAACACTGAAGAAAAACAAAAGCACGGAATGTCAGGCTGATCCAGATGGTCGCGGTCGTGGTGATGAGGCCTACGCGACGGATGGATGGACTTTATGAGCGTCGCCTTTGGAATGGGGTGGTGGGTTGTATCACCAAGCTCTTGCTGTTATACTACCTAATTTACTACTATGTTACAAGAAAAAAAGCCATGATGAATTCCCATAACTGAATTTACTGAATCCCTATTACGAAGTTTGTCATTGTGCGTCTCCGTTTCTCGTTGTTTCCCTACTTCCACCAATCTTCCAATCGCCTCTTATTAATTTCCCCCTGTTCTCGCTGAACCCAAAGACTTCACATTGTAATAAAACACGCTCCATCTTTTCCCTAGCTTTATCGCAGCAAGCACATGCTACTTCTTCCTTCTTATATCTCGCTTTATAGGTGCGTTATCTAAGGCAACCTGATTTCGCTTCGAAAAGTAATGAGCTTCCCTTTGAGCTATCTTAAATTATTTGTTTCCTGATTCCGTTTTTCCTCTTAAGTGGTTACTCATGGCAGGTTTGTTTTCCGTTGCCGCCACCCATGATTATTATCTCAGCCTCTCTGATTTACCGCTTGACGTTCGTTAATGCTGTGTTGCTCACCCTACAGACCGCATACTTGCTGGTTAGCTTGCTAGTTTTTTTGCTCCACTGTGAATCAATGTTTTTCCTGTACAAATACCTTAACACTCTCCTGCCCCATTTACTTTTTTCCATATTCCTCAGTCGCTCTTCATAATCGATTTGACGATTAGGTTCCCTAACTTCAAAACTTGTCCAGCCCATATCACCCTGCACTGCTTCATTCGTATTCTACCCGTGTGCGCCCAGTGAGAGGTGTCCCGCTCACCGTTGGTTGCCATCGAGTCCTGATTGTGCCCCAGATTTCAAGCAAACATCCGCATTTCCAAAAGTCAGCCCTGAAACCATTACACATTTCCCCATACCCCGGAGAAACATCGTACCTATTCTACCCCCATAGCACTCTGTGCTTCATTATGGCTGCATTTCTCTTCCCCATTACAGCTACTTTTTCCGTGTTTTTATAGTATTTATATTCTTTTACCCGAGTATTTCGAGGTCCTGTATTTCCACTGTCTGTTCACTCTTCACTGTTCACCCTAAAGAAATCGCTTTGAAGCCACTGCGCCTGCACGAGACGCAAACTGCGTTTGGCTTTTGCGTCGAGCAGGCTATTTCACTGATTTAGCGGCAGCCCCAAAAGTCACCCTAAAAGATTTGCGTAAACAAACATGGCGTCACCCATAGAAGCGATGGCTCTAACCTAGCACAAACTGGGTTCGGTTCGTCGTGACGCGTGAATTTCGCAAGCTAGTAGAAGTGACTGCGGTTATCACTTTCTTTCAACTAGCGTGTGCTAAGAAGATTGATTGATTAGACGTCGCTGATACCGAATTTGATTGTCTATTTTATGGCTGGTAGGCATAACACGGCTTATCTTGGCTGATGAAGGCACGCAAAGCCGATTACTCAATTCTAAGGGCAACGAATTGTTTGCTGCTTACAGAATAACCTCTAAATTGTAATTAAACTCGAACACACGAAAGTCAAAATTACTATTATTATCATAAAATGGTATATTTTATTTAAATATTTCTAATAGCGCTTCTTTGACGGCGTAGTGGCGCTGTCAGCGCAAGACGCTATCTGCAAACGCAAAGCCTTATTCTAAAACTCTTCACTCCTGCGTGCCCCAATGCTAACACCCGCAAAGCTCATTGCGGCCCCAACAGTTTGGGGCCCCTACTCTGGAACTTTCTAATGAATACCACAACATCTGATATTTTAACGCTAAGTTTCAAATCTAAATTCTCGCCTTGCTGTCCACAGATATTAGCCAGGCGTTGCAAATCACTTTGCTTGTTAGCTATAGCAACACAATATCGTCCGCATAAAATAAAGCTAAACCTTAAAGCTGCTGCTCCACTACTGTACCCGCCTGTTTCTACGAGACATGAAACCCGATATTACTTCCTTCTAGCGCCCTCTACATCCTCACCATGTACATCATAAACATCAGTGGGGATAAAGGGCACGTCTGCTTCAGTTTTTTGTTAATATCAACTTTCTCCTCGCTCCTAATCCATTCGCATTCAACGCAAACGGTATTTCCCATGTAAATCTCTCTCACAGGCTGTATATAATCGTCGCCTGAGCCTTCCTCTTCCAGAATGTCCCACAAAATATTGCGGTCTGCGCCGTCGTACGCTGTTATAATGCTTAAAAAGGCCGCATATAACGCTCTGCATTTTACTCGTGATATTTCAGTACACTGAGTAAGAACAAATAAGTTATCATCCAAACTCCGACCTATTCTGAAGCCACTCTGCAAAAATGCCACTATTCTCTGCCCATGCTTGCAGCTTTAATCTGATTGCCTGTATTTCTAACTTGTATATTACCGATGTAATGGTCAGCGGTCTATACGAGTGAATTCTATCTTTCTCCCCCTTGCCTTTATAAATTATATTCGTTCAACTTTGTCGCCAACTGTGTGGTACTCGTCTCTCTTTGAAGGTTTTTTCCACTGCTTTCACCAGAACTCCCCAACTTTTCGGCCCTAGTTGATTAATCAGCCTAACGGGAACCTCGTCTATTCCTATGGCTGTGCGCTTAGGAATTTTCTCTTCCGCTTTCTTCCAGCTGAACTTTGTCAACACGCGCTCCTTTTCCATCTGCTTCTCTTTCGTACTCTTTTTTTTTCTTCAAGTACAACTTCGTCATTGCCTTGGAAAGATTCATTTGTTATTTTTCGAATGCAATTTAATGCCGCTTCCCCTTCCAGTTTGTTACCACCTTCGTCTAAGATATGTTGTTGTATTGTTGTTGACTTCCTGCCTAATAATTTGACGTGGTTCCAAAATATTCTAATTGCAGCCGTCTTTTTCTTACGTATTTCTCACAACCAACGTTCAATTTTTATCTTTACTTGCACCAGTATTTGAAACAGACTTTTTCTACCAGCATACTTTCGTTTCACTGGTTACTTCATCCTGCGGCAATTGCGCCTTCCTTGCCTGCCTGCTCTCGCGATGCTTTCTGTCATTCGGCGATCGCTACTCGTATCTCCCTGTACCAACAGTTTGTCGGTTTCTCCATAGAATGAACTTATTTTTTCTCTTTCCGTATTTCTGTCGTTAGTACACTTAGAAGCTCACTGTATTCCCACTCTATACTTGGCCATGTGCTAAGTTCTTTCTAGACTTTCGTGACTACATTTGCTATTTGGTCAGCGTTCAAATTTGGACTCGTCAGATTGCACTCCTTGCCCTCTTTCCAAACTACATACCTTATCTTCAAAGTGATACGTTTATGGTCACTTTGTTAATATCTAGTCAATGACCACAACTAGTCTGGCGCCCTCTCACTTGATTTCCCTGTACTAATTGCGCACGGGGGAGCGCACGCATTCCATTCGCGGATTTCACGAGAGCGATCTCATTCGGAACGACGCGCTCCGTTCTTGATCCGGCCGAGCGCTCACGATCCGGTAGTGGAATTCATCACAAGAGACCAACCTCACATCATCATTTGCTGTTTGCATTCTCTCGTTTGTCTTTCTCCTCCCCTTCCCCCTGCTCCTCCTAAAACGTGACCCTTTTCTGAAGTCCTTCGAATCGGAACAATGCCACCATTCTCGGAATGTTGGGGTTGCTGTCAAAAAAGAATTTTGAGTGCAGTGGCTTCATTCCTTTATTTTGTAGGCAGTCGAAAGGGGATGCCACAAGGTGCGTGAAGCGCGGGGGATGCTGAACGCTACATGGCTCTCAACACGGTCCACCGACGAGCGCGTCTAACTATGCGTGACGGAGGATATCTGAAGCGAAGTGATTATAGGCGTGGTGGCCTCCCTGTTAAAAAAACACGTTCGCCAGACAACTTGGTTGGTCGGTCTCTCCCCCACCGACTGGTCATGAAAGCCGTCGAAGCAGGTGCACATACCAGAGACTAATCTACAGTAGGCGAAGCGCCGTCTTCTTTGATTTTTTTTCGTCCTAAATTTGTCACTCCCTGACTGGCAGCCAGGTGCTCGCACGTGGTCAGCCTCAAACGTGTTTGCCCTGTTCCTATGCAAGCTCTTAATTTATTTTATTTTTTTTTGTGGTGTGTGCACGTACGAACTCAAGGCGACCTGTCGAAAAAGCGGGAATAAAAATGTGCAGCGCGAGAAAGCAATATCTACCATCCAAGCAGCAGGGTGTGGATGCGCCCGTTTCTTTATATAAATTTTATTGCGCGGGGCGCCTGTAGAGAACGCCGCACCGTCAGCGCACGATTGGGCAGATCGCCACTGGGACGTCGATTCGGGGAGAAATCGGGTTTAAGCCGATTCTCCTGAAACAAGTTCAGGGAGTTAAATACAAGGCAAAATCGGGTTTTACCCATAAACGAACAACCCTAAATATAGGGATAGGGGTTTTAAATACCAAAGTTAATATCGAGATGAGATAGGCGAAACGCTGGATAGCGATACAAAACCTGAATGAATAATGCACACTAAGCGAAATAATTGTCTACGTCCTGTTTATGAGGCGAAGCCAATAAACATCGCCACCATCGTGTCTCCAATGTCATGTCATACTTTCCTGTACGTCTAGTGTCTGTAACTTGCAACACACACACACACACACACACACACACACACACACACACACACACACACACACACACACACATATATATATATATATATATATATATATATATATATATATATATATATATATATATATATATATATAGCGCGGCGCACGGCCCGCCTACACGATGACGTGGTTGCTTGTTGCGGAATATAGTTAGATGAAGCGGACAACACCCGTGAGGCATGGCTTCATAAATTCTCTGAGTCGTACGAGCTGAATTTTGTAGTGGGCGACTGGCAGATTTCAACGGCATTAGGCCCGCTCGTCACAAGTGGAACGACACCCAGAAATTGAGGCACGTCGCCTTCTACTTGACCGGTGTTGCAAAGACGTGGTATTTCAACCACGAATCCGACATCGCGGATTGGTCCACGTTTACCTCCAAGCTGCGGCAAATCTTCGCTTCCTCGTTTGGCCGTGCAGAAGTCGCCAAACCGAAGCTGGGAACGCGCCACCAACTTCCCCAAGAGTCTTACACCTCATACATAGAGGATGTCTTGGCTCTGTGCCGCCGTGCGAATCCTAGCATGACGGAAGCCGAACGCGTTCGCCAAATCTTAAAGGCATTGGGCCTGTCGCATTCAACGCCTTAATCGTGCAAATCGGGCTCCTGTCCAAAACATAATTTCAACGTGTCAACGCCTCGACGAGCTGCAGTCTATTCGTCTTCCACATGACAGCAGCGATCATCAGGTTCCCCATTCTCCACATCTACGTGCTCTTATCCGCAACATCATCCGCGAAGAACTTCAACTACAAGACCTAAGGCGTCCACCTGCTGCCTGCGCCCCAACCCCCACCGTCGGCTTGCGCGAGGTCGTAAAGCAGGAGTTGACAGCGATGACTACACCCACGACGCATCTTCCTCCGGTAGCGCACTCCACACCTACCTACGCGGATGTTGTTTCGCCATCCACCCTTACCGTGACTTCCGTGCATACTGGCGTTTCCTATGACCATTTAGCTTCGATGGGAACCAGAGCACTTGCTGCGCCATCGTACCCTCAGTGGCGTCCGCCTCGTCCGGCTTGTTTTTACTGTGGTATACGCGGCCATATATCTCGCTTCTGCCGCCGTCGCCAGCAGGATGAAAGACGAGGCTATGCTGAGAATGCGAGAGACCGCACTCGTCGATTAGACGCCTACTATCCCGGATCGTACTCTTTCCCTGAACAGCGTTCTCCGCCTCCTCCAGCTGCTCCCAATCTGCCTCATAGTTCCCGTTCAGCTAGACATCGTCCTCCTTCGCCTTACCGGCGCTCTACATCATCGCTTCGCCCCACTTCCCATCTTGTCGACCAGCACTCGGTAAACTAGCTGTTGCAGTTTATGGAGGGGGAACTGCTTCTGATCTGTCTTCAAAAATTCCTCCTGTTCGCCCGGCCAACATGCTTTCTGTGACTGTCGAAGGTGTTCCCGCGTCAGCTCTCATCGATACCGGTGCCGCCGTTTCTGTTCTTCGGAGTGATCTGTGTTCCCGGCTCCGTAAAGTAAAAACGCCTTATCTTGGACCTATTTTGCGTGGTGCTAATAACCCCGCACCTCCACCACTTTATGATACCGAGACCGATCAAGTTGTCCAGCGCTGTTTATTCCAAAAAAGGCAACGCCCCAGCTGACGCACGAAGAAGTAGGAGAACAGGGAAGATGATATATATATATATATATATATATATATATATATATATATATATATAGCCTTAATATCCAAGAGGCATCGCATAACAAAATGCGATGGCTATTTGTGAGCAGAAAAATTCTGTAATACGGTTGAGTGCGTCGACGAGAACGGGACGAACAAACCGAAAAAAAAAAGAAAATCAGTTATCATCCTCTTTCTCGAAAAAGAGAAAACGGGCTAACGCCCCACTGACCCCTCTCATGGTCATGCGGCACAAAGATTATAGATTTATAAACGTTGATGTCCCATCTGTAGTGCGGTATCTACCACGGCCTCGAACGCTCGCGCAGTTCGTAATGGGTCGCTTTGCTAGACAAGTGTAATTCAATCTGTAACGTATGCTGTTATTACTAAGCATGGCTATTTTATTCATGGGTGGAAACCACATCGACCGAACCAAGTAGTCACGGAAAATAATCTACCGATAACATGCCACCTTCTTGTGTGTGACGTCATTCGTTACGTCATTACTTCTGCTTTTTACTTCCGAGTTTCCTAGAATTTCGCCAAAGTGGTGCTCACGTGGCGGGACTAAGTGTACGATTGTGTACTTTGGTGTACGGTAATCAGTTATTTCTCACTATATCTAATTATTCCAGACACTAAACCTATGCTCCGATATCATATCTGTAATGAAACCCATGAATTGTGTACTGTACAACTTTTTTTATTTATTTCGTACCTTCCCCAATCGTCTCAGCAGCTGAACCGGAAGCGCTGCTCAAGCAACAATAGTGTGAATCTATGCTCGTGGCACTAAAAAAAAGGGAACCGTCGGGTTGTCTAATACTGATGTCGTGACATTATGCAACCACCGCACATCATCAAGGTGGCGAAACAGCTGCTTCCGAGTTCGGTTTGTACGTTGCGTTCGCCTAAAGCTAACCTAAGTAAAGAACACCAACGTCGATATGCGAGCGCTACTAAGAGACACCTAAGTCAAAGATTGCGGTCCCCTACCTTTCTTTTTTATTGCCATGCACAAGGCATTCTGTAGAGAATAAAATGATGCAGAAGTATCCCACAGCGCAGAGATGTAGCGCGATTTTCCTCTGACACCAAATGAAAAACTCAATATCAGCCTCACTGTATTGCACTTTTATTACGTGATAGTAAGCTTACAAAGAATTTCACGAAAACTCGTCTGGTCGGCAGTGGTCATGACACAATGTGAGACAACACGGACACCGAATAAGGCTCACCTGCGAAAGCGGGAACGGCACTTGTTCTTTTCAGCTTCTAGGATTATTGCATGTCGTTGGTGCAAATGGTATTTGGCTAGAACATCTGCTCAAGCTCGACGGGGCACTTTCGAGAATAAAAAGCTGTTTAGGCACTTAGTTAATTAGCCTGAAAAGGTCCCGGAGCGAGAGTGTACAACTACGCAAGCATATAGAAAATGACACTGCAAAGAACACTTACTAAGTTTACACTCATGAACTATTCAGTCAAAACCATTTTCACGCAAGCAGACTGATTGTTTGAAAAGAAAATGGAAGTAGCACTTCCATTTCTTTTAATTTTTTTGACCAAAAGCTCAGCATTGGTGACGTCACGAATTTCGTTTGCTCTTTCGCATTTAGACTGTCGTAGTTCACGAAGGTTATTGAAATTTGTCAAGTTCAATTTGCGGCTCTTTTAGAAAACGATGTAATTCAGTTTTACCGTTAAAAACAACTATAGCGTCCCAGACACTATAAGTTCCCAAGCCCAATGATGAATCTTCCAACAGGGAAGAAAAACAAAAGCACGGAATGCCAGGCTGATGCAGATGATCGTGGTCATGATGATGAGGCCTACGCGACGGATTGATAGATCTTACGTCCCCTTTGGAACGGGGTAGGGGGTTCTATCACCAAGCTCTTGCTGTTATACTACCTAATGTACTCCTAGGTTAAAAAAAAAAAGGACTCATGATGAATTCCCATAACCACATTTACTGAATCCCTATTGCGAACTTTGTTATTGTGCGTCTCCTTCTTTTGTCATTTCCCCACTTCCACCAATCTTCCAATCGCCTATTATTACTTTCCCCCTGCTCTCGCTGAACTCAAGTGCTTCAAGGAGGCCAGTGGCGCCTAAATCGACCGCTGGGCAGATATCTTCACATTGTAATAAAACACGCTCCATCTTTTCCCTAGCTTTATCGCAGCAAGCACATGCTACTTCTTCCTTCACATATCTCGCTTTATAGGTGCGTTATCTAAGGCAACCTGATCTCGCTTCGAGAAGTAATGAGCTTCCCTTTGAGTTATCATAAATTATTTCTTTCCTGATTTCGTTTTTCTTCTTAAGTGGTTACTCATGGCAGGTTTCTTTTCCATTGCCGCCACCCATGAGATTATCTCAGCCTCTGATTTATCGCTTGACGTTCGTTAATAGAAAGTTTTAGTTTAGGGGACGCAAACCGCTTGCGTCCCCTAAACTAAAGCTCTTTAATGCTGTGTTGCTCACCCTTCAGGCCGCATACTTGCTCGTAAGCTTCCTAGTTCTTTTCCTCCACTGTGAATCAATGTTTTTCCTGTACAAATACCTCAACACTCTCCTAGCACCATTACTTTCTTCCACATTCCTCAGTCGTTCTTCATAATCTATTTGAGTGTTAGCTTGCCTAACTTCAAAACTTGTCCGGCCCCTATCACCCTCCACAGCTTCATTTGTAGTCTACCCGTGAGCGCCCAATGCGAAAGGTCCCGCTCACCGTTGGTTGTCATCGAGTCCTGATTGTACCCCAGATTTCAAGCAAACAACCGCATTTCCAAGAGTCAGCCGTGGAACCATTACACCTTTCCCCATACCCCGGAGAAACATCGTACTTATTCTACTCCCATAGCAATCTGTGCTCCCTATTATGGCTGCATTTCTCTTCCCCATTGCTGCTATTGTTTTTTCCTGTGTTTCCACATAAGCCTTCGTTTATCCATATACCAAAGTATTTATATTCTTTTACCCGAGTATTTCCTGGCCCTGTATTCCCACTATCTGTTCACTGTTTTAATTTGAGAGTTTTCGAATAGGGGCCCCAAACGTGTTTGGGCCCCAAAGAAATAGCGTTGAAGCCACTGCGCATGCGCGAGACGCGAACTCCGTTTGGCTTTTGCGTCGGGCAGGCTAGTTCACTGATTCAGCGGCAGCCCCAAAAGTTACCCTCAAAGTTTTTCGTAAACAAACATGGCGTCACCCATAGAAGCGACGGCTCTAACTTAGCACAAAGTGGGTTCGATTCGTGGTAACGCGTGAATTTCGCAAGCTAGTAGAAGTGACTGCGGTTATCGCTTTCTTTCAACTAGCGTGTGTTAAGATGATTGATTGATTAGACGCCGCTGATTCTGAATTCGATTGTGGATATTATGGCTCGTAGGCATAAGACCGCTTATCTTGGCTGGTGAAGGCACGTAAAGTTGCTGACTCAAAACTAAGGGCAACTAATTGTTTGCTGCTTACAGAATAACCTCTAAATTGTAATTAAACGCGAATACACGAAAGGTCAAAATGACTATTATTATCATAAAATTGTATATTTTATTTAATTATTTCTAACAACGCTTCTTTGACGCCGTAGTGGCGCTGTCAGCGCAAGACGCTATCCGCAAACGCAAAGCCCGGCGTGCCCCAACGCTAACACCCGCAAAGCTCATTGCAGCCCCAGTAGTTGGGGGCCCCTACACTGGAACTTTGTAATGAATACCGTAACACCTGATATATTATAAAACCTAAATTCTCGCCTTCCTGTCCACAGATATTAGCCAGGCGTTGCAAATTACTTTGCTTGTCAGCTATAGCAACACAATGTCGTCCGCATGAAATAAACCTGTAAGCTGCTGCTCCACTGCTGTACCCGCGTGTTTGCAAGAGACATTAAACCCGATATTACTTCCTTCTAGCGCCCTCTACATCCTCACCATGTACATCATAAACATCGGTGGGCATAAAGGGCACGTCTGCCTCAGTCTTTTGTTGATATCAACTTTCTGCTCGCTCCTAATCCATTCCCATTCAACGCAAACGGTATTTTCTATGTAAATCCCTCTCAAAGGCTGTATATAATCGTCGCATAAGCCATCACTTCCAGAATGTCCCACAAAATATTGCGGTCTGCGTTGTAACACGCTGCTGTAATGCCTGAAAAGGCCACATATAACGGTCTGCATTTTACTCGTGATATTTCAGTACACTGAGTAAGAACAAATAAGTTATCATCCAAACGCCAACCTATTCTGAAGACATTCTGAAGTTCTCCCAAAAAGCCACTATTCTCTGCCCATGCCTCGAGCATTAATTTGCTTGCCTGCGGTGCTAATTTGTATATTACCGATGTAATGGTCAGCGGTCTATACGAGTGAATTCTATCTTTCTCCCCCTTGCCTTTATAAATTATATTCGTTCTACTTTGTCGCCAACTGTGTGGAACTCGTCTCCCTTTGAAGGTTTTTTTCCACTACTTGCACCAGAGCTTCCTAACTTCTCAGTCCTCGTTGATTAATCAGCCTAACGGAAACCACGCCTATCCTTGTGGCTGTGCGCTTAGGAATTTTCTCTTCCGCTTTTTCCAGTTGAAGTTTGTCAACACGAGCTCCTTTTCCATCTGCTTCTCTTTCGTACTATTTTTTTTCATCAATTACAGCCTCGTCATTGCCTTGGGAAGATTCAGTTGTTATTTTTCGAATGTAATTTAATGCCGCTTCCCCTTCCAGTTTGTTACCACCTTCGTCTAAGATATGTTGTATTGTTGTTGACTTCCTGCCTAATAATTTGATGTAGTTCCAAAATATTCTAAGTGCGGCCTTCATTTTCTCGCATATTTCTCACAACCAACGTTCAATTTTTATCTTTACTTGCACCAGTATTTGAAACAGACTTTTTCTACCGGTATATATTTCATTTACTGGCTAGTTCATCCTGCAGCACTGCGCCTTCTTTGCCTGCCTGTGCTCTCGCGATGCTTTCTGTCGTTGGGCGATCGCTTCTCGTATCTATCTGTTCTACCAGCTTTTTGGTTTCTTTGTTCCTTTCCAACAAACTTATTGTTTCTCTTTCGGTATTGCTGTCGTTACTACACTTAGAAGCTCACTGTATTTCCACTCTATACTTGCCCATTGTGGCAAGTTCTCCCTCGACTTTATGACTATATTTGCTATTTGGTCGGCGTTCAAATTTATACTGGTTTTGCACTCCTTACTCTCTTTCCCAACTACATATCTATTTTTCGAAGTGATGCGTTTATGGTCACTTTGTTAATATCTAGTCAATGATGGATGGATGGATGGATGATTGTGGCTCAACCCTTTGAATCGGGCGGCGGCTGCGCGCGCCACCTAGCCTTTAATGGTTCTATATGCATGCATACCTATGTATTTACTCCTTTACTTTTGCGTTGATATTGTCCACCAATCAGATAGCCTCCGTTTAGTTATTTCTACCTGTTAAAGTCTATTCTGCTTTCACTGTCTTTAAAACCCAAGGCTTTGAATAGTTCCCCGTTAGATTCAACTGCAGGGTGAAGTTGTTTACAAGCTAGTATCAGGTGTTCCGCCGTTTCCTCCTCCTCTCTACACGCCTCGCACACCAAATCTATCTCCTGGTATCTTGCTCGGTACGTTTTAGTCCTCAGTACACCTCTCCTGGCTTCGAACAACAACGAGCTTCCCTTAGAGTTATCGTAAATAATTTCTTTGCCTATTTCTTGCTTAAACGTCCTGTATGTCTCGAATGCCGATTTGGTTTGCATCTCTGTACTCCACATACCCCTCTCTGCCTCCTTAACCTTTTTCTTGACAGATGATTCCTTACTGGTTCCCCCGCTACTGCCCAAGTATTTGCTTGTCAATTTTCTAGTTCGCTTCCTCCACCTCGTGTCAACATTCCTCGTGCATAAGTAACTGAAAACCTTCCTAGCCCACCGAATTTCCCCCATTTTTCTCAATCGCTCCTCAAATGCTATCTTGCTACTAGCCTCTCTGCCCTCGAAAGAAGACCATCCCAGATCCCCCTGCACTCCAAGATTTGGTGTCTTGCCATGTGCTCCCAGAGCTAGCCTACCCACACCACGTTGCCTAATTTCCAACTGTTGCCGGGTCTCTGTTCTAATACATAGAACTGCATTGGCAAAAGTCAGGCCTGGTACCATTACCCCCTTCCATATCCCTCGTACTATCTCGTACCTATTGTAGTCCCACAGTGCCCTACTCTTCATAATCGCTGCACTTCTGTTACCTTTAGTCGTTAGATATTTTTCGTACTCTGTCAGATACTCAATGCCATTATTTATCCACACCCCAAGGTACTTGTATTTATCGACTATTTCCAGCGTGACCTCCTGTATCTTATGCTCGCCGCAACTGTTATCATTAAAAATCATGACTGCTGATTTTTCTTTGCTAAACCTCAAGCCTAACCTGTCTCCTTCTGTACTAGTTCTGTACTACTAGACTAGTTCTGACCACAACTAGTCTAGCGCCCTCTCACTGGATTTCCCTGTACTAAGTGCGCACGGGGGAGCGCACGAATTCCATTCGCGGATTTCACGAGAGCGATCTCATTCGGAACGACGCGCTCCGTTGTTGATCCGGCCGAGCGCTCGCGATCCGGCAGTGGAATTCATCATAAGAGAGCAACCTCCTATCACACGCTGTTCGCATTCTTTCGTTTGTCTTTCTCTTCCCCGGCCCCCTGCCCCTCCTAAAACGTGACCCTTTTTTGAAGTCCTTGAAATCGGAACAATCCCACCATTCTCGGAATCTTGGTGTTGCTGTCAAAACAGAATTTTGAGTGTAGTGGCTTTTTCCCCTTATTTTGAGGGCAGTCAAAAGGGGATATCACAAGCTGCGTGAAGCGCGGGGGATGCTGAACGCTAGATGGCTGTCAACACGGCCGTCCGACGAGCGCGTTTAACTTACCGTGACGGAGGATATCTGAAGCGAAGTGATTATAGGCCTGGTGGCCTCCCTGTTAAAAGAACACCTGCGCCAGACAACTTGGTGGGTCGGTCCCTCTCGCACCAACTGGTCACTCGCTCTTCTCGCATGAAAGCCATCGAAGCAGGTGCACCTACCAGAGACTTATCAACAGTAGGCGAAGCCCCGTCTTCTTTGATTTTTTTTTCGTCCTAAATTTGTCACTCCCTGACTGGCAGCCAGGTGCTCCCATGTGGTCAGCCTCAAACGTGTTTGCCCTGTTCCTATGCACGGTCTTCTTTTTTTTTTTGGGTGTGTGCACGTACGAACTCAAGGCGACCTGTCGAAAAAGCGGGAATAAAAATGTGCAGCGCGAGAAAGCAATATCTACCATCGAAGCAGCAGGGTGCGGATGCGCCCGTTTCTTTATATAAATTATATTGCGCGTGGCGCCTGTAGAGAACGCCGCACCGTCAGCGCACGATTGGGCAGATCGCCACTGGGATGTCCATTCGGGGAGAAATCGGGTTTAAGCCGATTCTCCTGAAACAAGTTCAGGGTGTTAAAAACAAGGCAAAATCGGGTTTTACCCATAAACGAACAATCCTAAATATAGGGATAGGGGTTTTAAATACCAAAGTTAATATCGAGATGAGATAGGCGAAAGGCTGGATGGCGATAACTGTAGCAAAACCTGAATGTATCAAGCACACTAGGCGAAATAATTCTCTACGTCCTGTTTGTGAAGCGAAGCCAATTAACATCGCCACCATCGTGTCTCCAATGTGATGTCATGCTTTTCTGTGGCTCTAGTATCTGTGACTTGGAACAAACACACAGATATATATATATATATATATATATATATATATATATATATATATATATATGACGAGTGACGAGTGGCCTTCTGACGAGTGGGCCTAAAACAGTTGAAATGTTGCAGTCGCCCATGACAAGATTCAGTTTCACTTCATTTCAACAGTTTTAGGCCCACTCGTCAGAAGGCCACTCGTCATAGCTCCGCTTATCGCACGTAAACTTACGTAGAGGAAGGCCGACTTCTCGGAGGGAATGTCGCACGAGGACTTCTCGTACCACCAGTAAATTTGTCCCACGGAAATCTCGAGTTCGGAGGTGGGTTGACGATGCGTGGTATTTCGGCGTTGTACAACAATCAGTTTGCCCGTTTGTTTTCAGAGGGTGTTCGAGCACTACGGCACTGTTCGATGCTCGTTGGCACACCGGCGCTTGCCTTAACTTCCAGCGCCTGTGATCACTATGGAGACGGACACCTTCTGCCATCATCAAAGGAGTCGGGTGCCGCTTGGTGTGGCTCGCCGCGCCATTTCTGCCCCAAACGTGTCAAACGTGCGGGAGGTCAAAGCCAAGGAAGAGTGGAATGTCTGCTAGAAATTGCTCATTGTATGCCTTTTAACACTTGATGAGCATTGGTTTGAATTTGATGGATTATACGTACTAAGGCGTAGCGAGCACTCTTAAGCGTGTCCACTCCTAATCGGATGGACAAAGGCATACTGCCGAGACAAGCCTCCCTGAACGCCGCTGGTCCGGCTCAATTTAGCGCTGATTGTATCATGCGTAGCGCAGCAAGTGCTCATTCTACGCACGCGAAACATGCATGATCGTGTAACAGCCTCGTTCATCTTCGCAACGGTGCAAAGTAAGGTGCCTCAGTCTAGCACGATTGCATATATGTAGGCGACAGTGCTGGAACTTCTTTTCTTTACATGCGGTTTTAGCAAGCCTAACTACTTATTCAGTGCTGGCAGCTGCGCGCCATCTGCTACAGTGCGTCGTAGTGATGCCCGAAAGACAATCCTTGCTGCCCAAGCAGTGGGTGCTTAATAAAGAAAGGATTGCTTCGGTTAACGCTCTCCCGAAAGAAAAATCGGCTTCTGCTGTGGTTTTGTTGGACTTGGCTGTGTGCAGCTGACAACGCCCGCTTTCAAAAGTGTATTTGCGTGGGTGTGGGTGTGGTCTGTGTAAGGAAGGGGGGCCAATGGCTTACAATGCCCCCCTTTCTGACAGTGGGGATGAAAGAAGTTCCCCATTGATACCTCCTTCCCCCGGTAATTACGCCTATGATAACTATACTAGGCTGCATTAATAAATTACTCATCAATAACAGGTGAAACGTACACTTTTGTATCATGGGAAATTTGCTCAGGCAGAAAAAAAAAAAATTAAAGACGGTTGGAATGGCAAGTGTTAGTTCCCCGCATGGGTTTGTAGTCGTGCCTGGGACTTTAACAGCATTTGCATGGCACCAATTAATTATTTTTAATTAAAAAATACTACATTGAATTTTGAAAATAACTAAAGTATGACATAGCAAGTACTGAAATTTCTACTGCAACAAATGGTGCAAATACGAGAATATGCTATAAAATCGGTGAAATAGAACATGCGTACCAGTGAAAAGTATCGGCAATAATTTTTTTATCGCCATAATTTACATTTTTCTACTGAATTAAACACTATGCTTCTCAATGAATATTTGACATTCTATTCCAGTTTCGAGCGGCTGGAAGAAGAAAAAGAAAAAGCTTCTTGCTGCCTCTTTGCACCGTTCTGTGCGTCTATAA
Source organism: Dermacentor variabilis (assembly GCF_050947875.1). NCBI lineage: Eukaryota > Metazoa > Arthropoda > Arachnida > Ixodida > Ixodidae > Dermacentor > Dermacentor variabilis. Next base: position 168,744,850 of record NC_134571.1, read on the forward strand.
AGACAACCATGCGTTTTATGTAGCTTTCGCGAGGGAGTTATCCCCCAACATGTAATTGATCCCGTAGTAAACAAATCTAACTGCAATAAGTGCTCAGAAATGCTAAAGCGCTACAAGCATGCACACAATATGCAACTCTTCTTTCAATAACAAAGATGACTAACCGCTTTCATGCAGATAGCTAAACCCATCTCCTAGCAGAAAAAAAAACTATTGCGTTATTCGCTATACGAAGTCAACTACTTCTCGAATGCTTTGGAAACATTTCAATGTATGAAATTAATGTAGCAATCATTTTTACATCGCCGCGCTACTAGAGCAAAGAACATTTTACAGCGAAGCTGTATACCGCTACCGTCCAAGTTCAATGCCGGGCCGACCCGCCGTGGAGGTGGAGCAGGCATTAAACACTCCCCATACGTGAGCCGATCCAGAAGATAGTGCAATGCCGAGCCGCCCCACGGTGGAGGTGACGCAGGCATCAAGCACTTCCCATATGTGGGCCGATCCGGGAAATAGTGCAATGCCGGGCCGACCCGCCACGAAGGTGGCGGGTCGGCCCGGCATTGAGGGCAGGAAGGTGTCAGTCGGCAGGCTGGTCAGTGCTTGGATGACGGCGGGCTTGTCCAGCTCCCGAGGAGCACGACAATGCGGTGGTTTCGTTGAATTTGCTAGCACTTGCCATAGCGACTTCACCATTACTTGGAGGAGATGCTTGCACTGTAAAACGAAAAGAAATATTATCAGAGATGTTGGCGTGACAAATGTATATGGCAGTGTCTAATCGCCATGCCGCAAGAATATAAGTTTGATCAGAGAGTTCGAAGGGTCTAATCAAGAAATTTTCTTGCAAGAGATTTGTCAGGTAACACTCTTTAATATTTCAACATATACGGCATATTTGGTAGAAGATGTAACTGCGAATATTTAGAACACAAGTACAAAATGCCCAGGATCCGTCCGCCTTGTTTACACCCCACACCTAGTCAGGGTAGCACTTTATGATTAAAGAATTGCAGCGAAACCTGTTACAGCACAAGAAGCATAGCCTCAGATAGTGTAGACACAATGCGGCCTTCGTGTGAAATACGAGAAGTTCCGCCAGGAAACACTAGCAAAATAGGCATTTATTATACGAAAAGAAAGAAATACTGCCGGCTGGAAATGATGCTTGATATACAACAGTGAGAAGAAGCGTGGTTCCTCGTTATGACTAACCGGATCAGGCAGCGCGCATGGCTTGATAAAATCGATGTCGTGGAATTTGGGTGAAATTTGAAAACAGAGATTTACACGTGTTCTACTCCGCGCACTTTTCAAAGGCGGCGAATAAAAAGAGCTATGTAATTACAGGCACTCTACAAGTGGCGTAGCAAGAGGGGGGGCCGGGGGGCCGTGGGCCCCGGGTGCAAGGGGCCAGCGAGGGGGGGGGGGGGGTGTCATACATCTAAAGACACCTCTCTTTCCGCCGGCTACACCCGGGGAGTGGGGTGACAGAAGGCCTATGGGCCCCGGGTGCCAGACGACCTAGCTACGCCACTGCACTCTACATTAGCCATGGCTGTTTCAGTAATATATATACCGCGTGATATTGGTTGGTTTGGCAGCAGTTTATAACATTCATCCTAAAACATCACAAAATAGTTGTCGATTTGGCTCACAGCGTTTCTGCTCAGTGAATATTGATGGGTCTACAAGAGAAATTTATTAGCACATAAATTTCCGCAGGCAAGGAATGAGTAAAATAAGAAAGCATATTTGAGTGATTCTTTCGGCTGTGTGCTAACGTACTGCGATAGCAGCATTTTCCAGCTGTGAAGACCACAATTTCATTTTAGGTTGCCTGCTTATTCCTGAAATATTTGAATAATTGCGTTCCGTCACTACAGGGACCTCGACAACGATCTTGCGCTGTATAACGTTGCAATCGCCACCACGCATTGTTCTTTTGGCCGTCCAAAATTGATGCAGTGCTGAGCATGAATGAAAAAAAAATCAACGTTAAGGATGCATCGAAACCATGAGAAATGTTAGAATTTCAACAGTAATGTACACACAAATCGTGAAATTAAAAAGCGAGAAGAAAAATCGTTGAGCAGCTGGACATAATTTTAATGGCAAGAGTACCCTGTAATTTAGCCCTTTGCAATTACCTTGCTTAACAACTGAACGCGTCGTTTCCTAAGTCACTCCGTCTGGCCCCTAAAACAACCTATAACATGCCCAAAACAAATGCACTCGCCGTTGTAAGATCCACGCTTATGTGTATCCGAGTGGATGGTTGGATGGATGGATGGATAGATAGATGGATGGATGGATGGATGGACGGATGGATGGATGGATGGACGGATGGATGGAGGGATGGCGGCTACACCCTTTGTAAAGGGCGGCGGCTGGCGCCACCTAGCCTTTTACTCCCCCTCCTATTATTGTTCTTTATATCGCCTTCCCCTTAAACTTTAGTTTTCACTCCCCTTCTCCCCAAAATAAATATTTAAAATAGTGCAGAGAACATTAGCTCCCCGATTTATGGTATTATCCCTCCCTTGACTTCTTCCACCAATCCTCTAGCCTCCCATTCGCTACTGCCACGCTTTTCTCGTCTATTTGCCCTCGTTACCCGGGAAAACCTAATGCCCCTTGCATATCTGTCACTGATCCCTCAGCCAGAGTAGGGCAAAGTTCTGTGCATCTCAGCACTATATGCTCCGTGTTCTCAATTTCGGCTCCACAAGCTGTGGATAAAAGGCATACGTCTTCAAATTTAGCCCAGTATGTTTTAGTTCTCAAAACCCCCGTTCTAGCTTCGAATAATAGTGAGCTGCTCCGTCAGCTATTAAATAAGAGCTCTCTCTTTATCTCCTGTTTTTGTGTCCTATACATGGCTAGAGCTGGCTTTCCGAGCTTTCTTTCTTCCCACGTTTTCCTTCCGTCTCCTTCACCTCCTTTCCTGCACTAGAACCATTCTGGGCCCCCTCCCTCGGCTGTAGGTGTCTAAACGTCAGCTTCCTAGTTCTGAGTGTCCATGTTGAATTAAAACTTTTCAGGTATAGATATTTGTACACTTTTCCCGCCCACCTTTTCTCCCCCAGTGCTGCGAGTCTCTGTTCATATTTCAGCTTACTTACTGCCTCTCTACCTTCGAATGACGTCCATCCCATGTCCCTCTGCGCTTCCTCATTAGGTGGGCTCCCGTGCGCACCTAAGGTAAATCTGCCTACGCTTATCTGTCTTGTTTCCATGCATGCCTGAACTTCCGATTTCATGCACAGTGCTAAATTTCCCAATGTGAGGCCAGGTACCATAACCCCTTTCCTTACCCCTCTAACGACCTCGTACCTATTATAGTTCCATTGTGCCTTGTGTTTCATTACAACTGAGTTCCTTTTCACTTTTTCAATCATAATTTTTTCATGTTCTTCCAAGTACTTTTTGCCCTCGTTTAGCCATATGCCCAAATACTTGTATTTTCCAATATGATCATTCTTAGTGCCTTCTATTTCCAATGGTTCCCCCTTTCTTCATTATATACTATTATCCCAGACTTCTCTCCACCTAATTGCAGTCCCAATTTTTCTCCCTCCTCTCCACATATCTTCATTAGTTCCTGTAGCCCTACTCAGAAGTCAGCCAGCAGTACAATATCATCTGCATACATCAGTCCGGCTAGTACTTGAGCGACTTTCTGCCCTACCAGCATATAGCTTATGTCGGTTCCTACTGTGCTCTGTTCTAGCCTCTTTTCCACTTGGCTCGTGTAAATCATAAAAAGCAGGGGCTACAATGCACAGCCCTACCTGAGACCACTTCTTATTTTAGCCGGCTTTGTAGTCATGTACCTCATTATCGGTATAAACTTGTAGAAATCCAACCAACTCTTTATGTAGACCGTATTTCTTCTACTGGCTCCATAACTTTTCTCGATTTACATTAGCATATGCTCGTCTAATGTCTAAAAAAAGCTATCCATAGGGGTTTCTGCCTGGCTGCCGCTATCTCTATGCACTGTGTTATAAAAATATAAATTATCTAGGCTTCTGTTCCTTCGAAATCCATTCTGCAGCGTTCCCAAGATCTCTTCACATTCTGCCCACTCCTTCCTTCTCATTTTCACCATCTGCATTGATACTCTGTATATGGCTGATGTTACAGTTATTGGCCGGTAGGATTTAATGTTGTCCTCGATTCCCTTACCTTTGTAAACTAATATCATTCTACTCAATTTCCAGTCCTGTGAACCATCTCCCCCTACCACTATTTGTTCAATAAGTTGTCGTAACCTTAATTTACTTTTCTGGCCTAATATGCTTATCAATTTCGCAGGTATGTCATCAGGTCCTGTCGCTGTTCCCCACGGGGACCTTGTGCTCAATTCTGTCCCATTCCTTACTTGTCGTCCCTCTGTTCTGCTCTTCTGTCCTGCCATTGTCATTGTTCTCCATTTCACTACCCTTTGGATCTGCAAATGCTACCTTTATTGTTAACCTAAAATATTCTTGAGCGTCCTCTCCCTATACCTTTGTTCCTTGTGGTGTGGTCAGTGAGTGCTGAACCATCTCTGTCTTCTTTCTCTGTTGCTTTATGTGTGCCCAAAACTTCTTAGATGCATTTAAGTCTTTTTTTTTGTATCTCCACCGTACCCCAGCTTTTGCTATCTTGGCTTGAACTATTGCCGATGCTTCCCATTTCTTTGCATGGTCATTCTCTAATTTTGTCGCCACCTCTTCCGGTGGGGCTCCCCTTTACTTTGCGGCTCTGTGTTTTCTGCGTGCATCTTTGCGTTGCTCTATGGCCTCCTTAACTTCTCAGTCCCACCAGCCTTTCGGTTTATGTTTTCCCTGCTTAATTCCTAGTTTCTTAGTCTGTCTCTTCTCTAGCTCTCTTTTAAATATACCTGTTAACTCGTCGTATGTCCACATCCTTTGTGGTTGCTTGGATACTATGTTTTCAATGTTTTTCGCCACGCCTTGTAGCTGCCTGTCATTCAGTTTGCTCATACCTTTCCTTTCTTTAGTTTCTATCAGTGGTACTGCCCTTCCAAAACTGATTGTGATTGGTTTTGATCACTCACCAGGTTTTTTGTACCTTCCTCATCAATTTCCATACCTTTCAATCGTTCATACAGTTCGTGGGACATTAGGCAGTAGTCGATTGTCGAGTGGGAGTTATTTCTTTCTCATGTTATCTTCCCGCCGCATTTAATTTCAGTATAACTATTACAAAATCATGGGCCTCACAAAGATCTATTAACATCTGCCCTGTTGCATCTGTCGCCCCGTCAAAGTACTCTAAATGGGCCTTCATGTCCCCTAGAATGATTACCTCCCGTTTCATAGCTAACTCCCTGATGTTCTTGGCCATACATTTGAAATGTTTTGCATTCCAGTCTTTCGAATCATTCCCCGTTTTCAGATGCAGAACTCCCAGGATCGTCTCTACATTCCCTGCGGTGCCCTTGAGCCACATGTGCTCACTGAAGCTCTCCCTTACCCTTTCCCAGTCCTGTCCCTTCACTAGCGCCCCAAGCCCTCCTCCTCTGCGGTCTTTCCCTTTGCTGTCGCACCCTACCCAGGTGTATCCTGCACTGAATGGTGGCTCTTCCTCATCTCTTAAATGGGTTTCGGTGACTCCATAAACCAGAAAATTTTCCGTTTGTAATTGTTCATCTATTTCGCCCCACTTAATACCATTTATTCCACCGTGCATATTGATGAACCCCACATTTACTGCCTTCTTCTTCCTCCATGCTCATGTCCTGCCCCCCCTCCCCTGTCCTTTATCTTTTATGTTTTGGCATGCAGGGCTACCCTGCGTGCCTGCAAAAAGCCTGAGCCCTACGACCCACCCTCGTTCCTACCTGCCATACCGCAGGTGTAGTGTAGCGAATGCTATCCCGGCCGGAAGGGGGGAAGTTTCTCCCCCCGATCATTCTGTTCACATCCACCATATCACACCTGAGGGCTCGCCCCAACTCCGTAATCATTACATTGGCCGTCACTACCTCTTCTTCAATGAAAGGGCCCTGTCCCCTGACCTCTGGGACAGTACACAGGGCAATGTCCACCACCTCCGAGGTCGCCTTTAGTTTCGCCACTTCCTGTTGAATCTCTCTGTCCAGCATTCGCCCCCTATTCTACAGGACGTCATTCACCTCAGCGTGCAAAATTATTAGGCTTTTTCCCTCCCTATTTTCCTTCAGTTTCTTTTTGGCTCTCTCCGCCACCGCTTCGGATCGCGCACCCGGCAGGCATTCGACCTTCACCCGGCTGTCGTACTGAACTGTTCTGATGAGTGCTGATTGCATTCGCGATATGCTGGAGCTTGCAACGACCCAGACCTTTCTGTGTTCAGCTCTGTCTTCAAGCAAACCTTGCCTCCCTCCTGTCCTCCTGTCTCAGTCCGCTGGGTCGTACCTGCCTCCTTGCCTTCTTTGCCTCCTGTCGTCTCCTCCCTCTGTACCTGTGTCTCCCGCGGTCCCCACGTTAACGTACCGCCCCCCATTCTGCTCCACTGGGTGATCCTGCCGCTTCCTTTTCCTTCAATTCCTATTGTGCCTCCCTCTCAGCTTCTCTCTCTCTCTCTCTCATCTCTTTCAGTTGTTTTTCCAACTGCAGCCCTTTGTCTCGCTCCTTACCCATTTCCGCTCTACAGCTTCCATTCTTGAGGCCCACTCCCTCTCGACACTTTTTTCAAACTCAGCGTGTTTCGTTTTTTCTTTCTCGAGTTCCTCCTTTGTCCTCTCCATTCCACTCTATAGCTGCTTCTCCAAATTCTCAATCCCGTTACACAGCCTGCACACGGAGTCGTTCCCTTTCGCCTCCGCCACGGTTTTGAATACCGTTTCATCCAGATAACACCATCCTTCACACCTCACACTGGAAGAGGTCCCCGCCTGCTCCCTTGGCTTTTCAAGCCAGCCGTCCCATGAATTTTTCTGTCCTACTGTTCTTTAGCAAAGTAAAAGCGTCGAAACAAATTAACTATAGTAATGACCACTGGGAGCTTCTAGAAGAACAACGAATACTAATAAAATAACCAAACCAACAACCAGGGAAAGAAATTTTAAAAAAATTAAGAAAGTAACAGTTTTAGCCCTAAGTATGAAACTTTTAGTCCTAACTGTTATGTGTTGGCCACGACCTACTTTATCGCCCTACTTTGGCTGAATGTTCGCCTGGCTTCCTAGTGCTCCAATTCTCTACAACCTACGTTTCTATGCTGGCCCTATCTCCATTCAGATTTCTCGCCGCTGCAATTAGAAATCAAATCGCCGCTGCAATTAGAAATCAAATCAGAACTTAGCTGCCGGCATCCAACCGTCCCGCCTCCGTCCCGTGTCAAGGCTTCAGCTTTATGTCGATCCCGATTCGGCTTTTCTCTTTAGATGTGTACAAAACATGAAGGAAGGAAGATAGAGGAGGGAGCATGCCGGCAACGCGATTGACGCTGAATTCATCTCACATCGAAGATGGTTGCCACCAGCGCCGACTTTTTTCTACTTGTGGTTTTGCCTATATTAATCCTAACACTCACAAAAATTCGGGGCTCATTTGCTGCGTGTATGAATACGCAGGCTTCCAGCCAATTCAGCACAGCAGCTTGTAGTTGTCTGAGCGCTTGATTGATAGCATTGACCAGGCTCACGTGGGTGAGTGGGGGAGAGGTAAGTGGGGGCTGAAGGACGGAAGGTTAGACCGAAAAAAAAATCAAGAATGCGCCGAGCCAAAGACATGCACAGACGAGCAGGTGTTGACACGGACAAGCACAAACTTTCATCTAATTTTTCTTTCTGTCAGGGGCATTCATACAAGGAGCTATTGGAATAGAAGCATGATGATTATGGTCACCGCAACATGCCATGCATGCTAAACAAACAAACAAACAAACGAAAGCTTTACTAACACTTATGCGCTCCATCCCGATGCACTATAAAACGGTTCCATCAACTCTGTGGCACTGTAATTCTTGATTCTCCTCAGAATCCTGATCCTTCAAAGCCGCGGAGCGTACATGCAAAATATACAATGCGCAGGCAAATGCACAATACCGTTGTTTCTTATGCCAAACTGTTCCCATGCACGATCAATAAAGCAGCGGCTAGTTTGCCCGTTATGCGACTTGCCCTGCTTGCTACGCAGTGCATTGGCATTTCTCTTTATGGGGCGCATTTCTGGGAAACCGATGTGCGAAAACGGCGGTGTACCATGTATGGAGTTGACATGGAACAACCACAGGTGGTTTATGCTCAATCTTATTCATTAAAGATTCCATCTTAAGTCGCCCGGAGCATATTATCAAACGTGGGCCTATTCGAGTGGATCACTTAATTGAAAGGTAGCACATTGTTTAACCGAGCGAATCCTGCAAGTCCATATAACCGGCAATCCAATTATTTAAGCACCCAAACAGGATTGAGCTTTTAAGACTGCATCGTATACACAGCACTAAAAAACATAGACAGGAGGCAAGGTGACGACAAGATGATCGCTCACTTCAAAACGAAATTTATTAGACAATACTGGAAAAAGAAAGAATCTAATAGCGCTTAATTTTAGAATGCATGTTGCAATAGGTTGCACAGCTAGATTTCTCAGCCTTCATTTCTGCAATGGCAACGTAATCCTAAATTGAATTTCTTCGAAAGTAATTACCTGTGGAACTTTAATTTATCCCTTATCAGAAAATAAAAAAGAGGAAATATTTTTCCCCACATCAAGTAGCTAACGTACGTTCTGTTCTTATTGTCCACAATCTGTTTTTTTTTCTTCACTTTCTTTCTCAGGCGCGGCACAGAACAATACTCACACAGACATGCCGATGTTACTATCTTTTCAACGACAGTTGAGAGTTCTGTGCACTACCTTATGTCAGTTGTCGCAATGATGCACATACCCCACGAAATTGACGTAGCATACAAAGAAGCACACATATCATGCAGAAAGAAACACACATTGCATGCAACCACAGCAACACAAATATAAACGAGGAACACCTCTATCTGAAGTGGCAGAAGGGTATGAAGGGACGATCTTTAGGCTCACTACGGGATATCTGAGAAAAGGACTATCTCGAAAATAATTTCATGGATCCAATTTTACCACATTTTGCCATCTAACCTCTGGCCATAGCCAAATGTCGCAGAAGCGATTGTTACACTTTTCCCACAATACACCTGTCTGCCGTTTTTGGACATATGGTCCACTATGTTGGAGTTAATCCTGCACAATAATGATGTCGATCTACCATGCACGTTTCACCCGTTTTAAGCCACAAGGCAAGCTCGGGAATTTAAAAGAAATGACACATAGGCAAGTCTGGTCATCACTGGTTTAAATTAATATACAATTCCTGATGTCTGTACAGTCGCGGGTTTACAGTAGCCAAGTGTTTATAAAATATCTACAATCACGGGTTTTAAGTCGTTTTCACCAATCTGTACTTGACGGAAACTTCTGAAGGTTTGCATGTGGCGGTAAAAACACGAAACGAGAATTCTCGGAAGCTCCGTTCAAGTGCCCCTTACCAGGGCTGGCCATTTTGAGCTGACAAGCGTAGAGCCTACAATGCGCGCTAACGATCGTGTTTGCACATAATTACATCGCTACGCGCCGCGGAAATGTCTGAAATCTCAATCCGAACTACGTTTCTCTTTCCATCGCGGCGACCACGCTCCAAGCCGGACAGTGACGTACTCGTGTCCCTCTGCCTACGTATTGGTGTCCGCAGTGCAACGTCGCTCGTGGTGACAGCTGACTTGGAGCTTGAATTTAGGAATTGAAAGCTAGAGAAATAATAACATACACAAAGAGAATGTGCGTGTGTTTTTTGCTTCACTTCGCACCCAAGCAAGAGAGGTGTACCATCACTTCGTCTGCTTGTTGCCACAGTCGTGCAGTCACCTGCGCAGGTACCGAAACTATGCCATTTTCTACCGTGTTCCAGCGCGCGATCATTCTCTGCGATCCGCTTATTATGCCTCAGTATTCGTGTAGCACTGTATTATACCGCTAGACATATGTCCTTGTGCACAGTGCGCAAAATCTTGGGCTGCGCGAAACGAGACAATCGCAACAATCGCGCGCAACGCCGTCAGCGATCGTGCGTAGTGCCGAAAAAAAGAAAGGAAAAAGAAACCGAGGAAGAAAAGAAATGTAGGGGCCCGTGACGTATGCATCACGCGATGCTCGAGGTCCGGTATGGCGGAACGCAGGGGTGAGTGGAGAGAGTGTGTCGCTATGCAGTGAAGCTCGCCTTCTGAAATGATGGGTTCGCGGCACTGAAATATTTCTATCTCGGCTATTAATGGAGCCGATTTGACAAACTTTCGCTGTAGAACGCTCTATAGAGGACACGTAACAAGTTGCAGCGTATAACCAAAATTTGTTATTGGGCCTGGTGAGGGGCCCTTCAACACCGACGTTGAAGAGATTTGTTGCATTTCCAGGAGAAAGAATGATGTAACTGTAAGAGAGACCTTTGTATTCAGGTCTTCTTTTCCTTTAAAAATTCTTAAAAATTGCAAAATAAGAACTGAAGTGTGAAATTTAAATGCAACCCAAATAAAGAAGGAACTATATCACAAGTTTGCAAACTGTACCTACTAATACAACTGGACCAGTCTTATATATGTATAATATAGCGCTCTCACACAGTTATTATGTAGTTCCACGTTTATTTTTTATTTACCTCGCGTTACTGTCAATATTAGGGATTCTTACAGGAGTGGGTTACAAGGGTCTGTAGACATTGTGCTACAGGCATTTACATAAGTATACAGAAGGGTACCTATAAAGGGTTAACCTATGGTAACAGCAATGCGTATGGCAAGAAGATAACGCACAATCAACCTATTTAAATTACATGTGATGTTCTTTAAAACGAAAAAAAGATGAAAAGAAGGGAATGCATATGAAATATACAATTGATAATATCATCCCAATTTCAAATCATATATTTCCAAAAACAGCTGGTTTGAGAACAATGATAAGCACAATAAGGACAACATCGCTTACTCGTTGCTGACAGTGGTATTTCGGCAGCAAGTTCGGCAAAATTTTCAACAGGGGGCTGTGCAAATGCCGTCAGGGCTAAGGCATTGCAATCGCGAACAGCTCGCGGGAAGAACGAAAACCTAAATGTATTGTCAGCGCAAGAATATTCCTGCGATAATGTGATGCTTGTGACGGGTTTCTCTGAATGCGTTATATTAAATGTAGGTGTCGGAATACACTTGAACCTTGACAAGATACAAAAATTTGATGATGATGATGATGATGATGGTGGTGACGAAAAACGTTTTTTTGCTATATTTTACAGTGATTTTTGCGCCTTCAGATGGAGTCTTCCATCTTCTCTTCGTGGTCGGTTTTCCTAGTCCAGGGCTCCGCTGAGGGTAGCTGCCCTGCGTGCACGCCTTACTAGTCCTTGTTGGACTTTCAGGACGTCGCTGGATGGCATCCTCTCCCACTGTTCCGCACTCGGGTTTTTTATTATGGCTAGACCATCTGTTTTCTGGCAAGCCCATGTGGTATGGTATAGGGTTGGTTTGTCTCCACACCATCGGCACTTGCTCTCATACTGCGTGGGGTTGATTTTGCTTAGCATGTTTAGGCACGGGAATGTTCCCGTTTGTAGCTGTCGCCCATGCTACGGCATCTTCTCTATTTAGTTGTTTGTGAGGGGGCGGGTATTTTCGTCTGATCCCTCTGTAGTAGTTTAGCATCTCTGAATAGTTTTGGGCTACCGGCTCGGGTTCCTCAGCGGGGTCGGGATTGTTGGATGCTCGGTTTGTTGCGTGCCCTCGAGCTATCCTATCCGCCTCCTGATTTCCCGTAATGTCGGTATGTCCTGGCACCCAAACTATCGTGTGTTTGGCCTGGTTGTTGACAGTTTTGCCACTTGAGCGGAGCATGCGGAGCGCGCTGTGGCTGATTCTGCCGTTTAGGTAGTTGCGGCATGCTGCTTGTGAGTCTGTGAGTATGCTTAAGGACCTGTTGGATCGGTAGCCCTCCGCTGCCGCTGCAGCCACGGCTGCCTCTTCGGGCTCAACTACCGTACAGTTCCGAATTGATGCGCTGGTGATTTCTTTTAGGTCCGAGTTGATCACCGTTGCGACTTTGCTTTTCTTGTGGTTTCTGTCCTCAGTGTAGGTAGCGGCGTCTACGTACACTGTGTCGTGTCTAGTTGCCAGTGTTCTTTGTACATACTCTGCTCTTGCTTGTCTTCGCGCTATGTGTAGGTTCGGGTGCATATTGCTGGGTACCGGTGCTACTTTGATGGTGTTTCTGTATTCGTCCGGTATCGTCTCCGTGCTTTGTGTCTCCTTTATGGTAGCTTCACCGCCCTGTCTGATCAGGAGTCTTCTGCCCGTTGCCGATAGTTTTAGTCTTTGCATTTGCGCGATTATCCGCGCTTCTTGGAGCTCATCGAGAATGTTGTGTAGCCCCAGGGCCAGGAGTTTGTCGGTCGATGTTGGCTTCGGTAGGTGGAGCGCCGTCTTGAGGGCTTTCCTCAGGATTGCGTCCGCTTGTTGCATTTCGTGTTTCGTACAGTGGTAGTACTGGAGGCTGTACGTCACTCTACTGACCACCAGGCTTCTGACCAGTTTGAGTGTGTCTGCTTCTTTCATGCCATGTCTTTTCCGCGAGACCCGCGTTATCATGCGGGCCACTTGGTTGGCTGCAGTTTTAAGTAGTGTTAGGGCGTGGGTACATCGTTGGTTCGATTGTATCCACATTCCTAATATCCTGATGAGCGTCTTCTCCGGGATTGTCAGTCCCTCAAGGTGGATGTTTAACTTCATGTTTACTTCCTCTGGGACGGTACGATTCTTCTTGCCTCGCCATACTCTTAGGAGCTCGGACTTCTCCGTTGAGCAGGCTAGACCTCTTGCCTTGACATATTCCTCTACGCATGTCGCAGCTTCTTGTAATCTTTCTTCCTTTTCCCTGAGTGAGTCTTTGGTGACCCATACAGTGATATCGTCGGCGTACATGGCGTGGCGTACGCCGTCGATTTGGTCTAGTTGTTGGGCCAGTCCAATCATGGCAACGTTGAACAGGATGGGTGAGATGACCGATCTCTGCGGTGTGCCTTTGTTTGGAGTGTTGAACTTTTCGGATTTCAGCTCGCCCAGGCCGATTGTTGCTGTTCTCTCGGACAAAAGTGCCTTGACGTAGCTGTGTATTTTCATGCCGCAATTTAGGTTGTCTAGTCCTGTCAAGATGCCTTCGTGGCTTACGTTGTCAAAGGCGCCTTTGACGTCCAGTGCCATGATGATGTGTTCTCCGTTGAGCGGGATATTGCTCAGTGCCTCTTCTTTGATTTGCAGGAGTATATTTTGGGTCGAGAGCCTGGCTCTGAAACCAAACATGCTGTGGCGGTACAGCTCTTTTTCTTCCACATGATTTTGTATCCTCCTCGAAACCACTCTCTCATAGATCTTGCCTAGGCATGATGTAAGGGAGATTGGTCTGAGGTTTTCCACTTGAAGTTTCTTGTCTGGTTTCGGGATCATGATGACTGCCGCGTGTTTCTATTCTTCTGGTACTGTTCCCGCTTGCCAGTGTCCATTGAGGTATTCGGTTAGCTTTTCGACTAGCTCGTCTCCGAGGTTGCGGGTGAGTGCGTTTTTAATCTTGTCCGCACCTGCGGCTGTGTTTTTTTGCGCTTCTTATCACCGCGTACACTTCTTCCCGGGTGATGGGTCTATCCAGCCTTCCATTTTCTTTTCCTTTGTAGCGCTCTGTGTAGGTTGCTGGGTCGCCGTTGCCGTAGCACTTTTTGCGTACTTTGTCCAATAGTTCCGAGTCTGTTCCCTCGTACTGGTGCACCAGTCGGTATATGACTTTATTGTTTTCGGTCTTTGTTTTTACGGATCTAGGAGTGCCTTGAGTATGCGCCATGTTTTTGCAGTGCTCAAGGTTCCGTTTAGAGAGTCACTAAATCGTTGCCAATTTTGCTTCGCTAGCTGCGCCGCGTACTCTTCTGCCTTTTTCGTGATTTCCGCGATCTTTAGCTTGAGCTTGTATTTCTGTCTTTTCCACGTTTTTGTGAGTCCCCTTCTGGCTTCCCATAGTCTGAGAAGTCTAGAGTCCACGTCCGGCGTCTGTGGCGTACGCTCAATTTCTTTGGTGAATTTGCGTTGTGTTTCTTTGAGCATGTTCCCTGCCAGGATTGGGGGCCCAATCCCATCGCTCGTGATCCGTTGTCAAGATTGGAGTCCGGCATTAATTCGAAGGTAGCTGGCCCATGCCGTCGTCCAGCTTATCCACGCTGAGGACCTTGATGAAGGGAAAGACTGCTTCTCATCGGGAACGAGGAATATGGGTTTATTTACAGTATTTATATCAGTCTAACATGACTGTTTGAGAAAGTGCATCAGTCTAACATGACTGCTTGAGAGAGAGTCTCAGTCCAACATGACTGCTCAAGAAAAGTGTGCCGAGCATCCGCACAACAGCAGTTTTTAAACACTCGGTCCTCCCGCGATACAAGGTGACGCGAACGTTCGTTTAGTCATCGCAAAATAGCCTCCTCTCCGCAGGACGGTTTACACACACACATGTACACACACACGTGTTCACGGTCCGAAACCGACACCATACGAATTTCGTAGAACTCGGAGCCGTTCCGGGTAGCGCGTTGTCTTGCGTCTTCGTCGGTGCGTGGGAAGGAGCCTCCGTCGGCGTTCCCGCGGCAACTCCCCCGCCCGTAGGAGATCAGGTCCGCGTTGTCGTGTTGCGCACAAAGCCTGCTTCGTCAAACTCCTTCAGTCACAACGCATCCCAGCTGAAGCGACGCAGAGTGGAGGATGCGCGTATTGTCATCGACACAAAGTCGGCTTAGTCACGCCGTGGCTAGAGGTTGGCGGCGACGCTTCCGGAATGTTGCCTCCACAGTCGCAACTGGTTGGCAAAACTTGCACTGCAGTTGGCCGTTCTTAACATCCCCCAGTCTGTTACAGATTCGATGCTTTTTATTGTATCGCCACATGCCTCTCTGAACGCTCTCCAGTTCGTTATGTTTGCTTTCCCTATCTGTCGTCTAATTTTGTCTGCTATTGTGATTTGCGTCTTTAGGATATAGTGGTCGCTACCTAGGTTTTCCATTAGGTTGTCCCACTCCGCTTGCCTTGTTCTTTTGAGGAACGTGAGATCGGGGCAGGTGTCCTTGTTCACGCTGTTCCCGATTCTCGTAGGGGTATCGGCTTCCGTGATGAGTTCACACTCGATATTGTCAGCTGCCTCGGTTACCGCTCTTCCCTTTTGATCCGTTCTCGTATATCCCCAGCTCTCCTTTCTGGCGTTGAAATCTCCCAGTATGACTAGTGCATTTCCTTTAGCCAGCTTGTCTGCTCCTTTGAACAGCGCTTCGAATTTCGCCCTGCTTTGTATCGGGGGGCTGTATATATTTACGATGAATATGCTACCTCCCTTCCTCTTCTTTTTTGGTATGATCTCGACTATTACGTGCTCTACGTCTGTGTCGGCTATCCTGTCATAGCTAATGGCGATAAAGCTTTTGTTGACTAAGATTGCTGTTCTTCTGACTACCTCCGGATCCTCGTAGCACGTGTAGCCCTGTAGTGTTGGGGTAATCCTTGTTTCTCGTAGAGCTATTACGTCGGGTGGAGTTAGTGGTGTGTTGATGTACTGTTGTAGTAGTGCTTGTTTTTTTCTATATCCTCTGCATTTCCACGGCCATATTTCTAGTTTTTCTTCTTTTTTAGTTCTTGTGATTGTACTGTTCATGCTTAAATTTCAGGGTCGTCTTCTCTCGTAGTGTAGTTTTCTAACGCCGGGCGTCTCTGGTTGAACTTGTCTTTGACGCCTTCGGTAATTTTCTGTTTTCGTAGGGTGCGGATTTCTGTTCCCTGCATGGTTATCTGCTGTTCCATTCTTTGCATAGCTTGCTGTATTTCTGCTATAAACATGGTGACGTTGCCCTGACTCATTCGGTAGGTTGACTTTGCGGCGGTGTTGATGGCGGCCTGGGAGCCCTACCTGACCTGAGGTCCTGTACTTCCTGCATTAGTCTATTGATTTTTGCGTCCTGCTCTTCGCGCGCTCTACGGCTAATTTCTAGCTCTCGCCTGAGTGCCCTGTTTTCTTCCTCTAGCTGGTGCTGTCTACTGTTCTGGTTATTACCCGAGTGCGGAAACAAAGTTTTGGGGGGGGGGGGGGGGGCTGTTTCGCAGCTCACCTTCGTGCCGCCCTTGGGCTTCTTCTTTTTGTGCTGCTGCTGCTGCTTGCTTGCTTTGCTTGCTTTTGCTTTTGCTTGCTTTTGCTTTTGCTTGCTTGCTTTTGCTTGCTTGCTTGCTTTTGCTTGCTTGCTTTTGCTTGCTTTTGCTTTTGCTCTTGCTTGCTTGCTCGCTCGCTGCTTGCTCGCTCGCTTGCTTGCTTGCTTGCTTGCTTGCTTGCTTGCTTGCTTTGCTTTGCTTTGCTTTGCTTTGCTTTGCTTTGCTTGCGTTGCTTGCCTTGCTTGCCTTGCTTGCCTTGCTTGCTTGCTTGCTTGCTTGCTCGCTCGCTCGATGGCCGGGGGCGGCAACGGCTGCGTGACTGGCTCCGTGACCCATTCCGTGCCGGCTCCGGGATCGGCACCGCTCGCCTTCCGAGCTGAACCATCTCGGATGGCGTTGCCTCCGTTCTTTCTCCCTGCTGCTGCGTTGCTGCTGCTGCGACTGGTGCTGTCGACCTCGCAGTTCTCTGGCTTTCTTTAGGCGATCCTTGCAGTCCCTGGAACCGGTGGCGTGGTCGCCTCCTTGGTTTGGCGCTGGTGATCTTGCGGCGGATTCTGCATTCCGCATTGCCTGCACGCCTTGGCGTTTGGCGTCGGGCAGACGTCGGAGCGGTGGCACTGTTGGCAGCAAATGTAGCACACCTGCCTCGTCGGCCGGTATGTGCAGCGTCTAAACTCTGCGCCCGCGAAGATCACGTATTTGGGTATGATGGAGGCGTCAAAGGTGACGACCGCCGTTTCCGATTTGCCTAGCATTCTTGCGGTGAGCACCACAATTGAGTCGGTGCAGCATCGCACGACTGCTTAGTGTATGAAGGCGAATCTCGGATAGCATCGGAGTTACAGATAAAACGCGCGGCTTTTCGCTGGAAAGGCTCAAGTGTAGCTATTTGATTTTGGGCAAAGGGAAACCCCGCCATGTTCGCATATTCAAAGATAGGACGTATGATTGTCACATAGGCCAAAAGCTTGGCTTCATTCGTAGTGTACCGCAGAGCCCGCTTTAAGAACGTAAGCTTTCGCATCGCTTTGCTTGCCACGTGCTCTACGTGAGTCGACCATCCTAAATCTGATGCTGTGACGATGCCCAAGTACTTATACTAAGTGACAGTGTTAAGGGTGGTATTACCGCAGCCGTATGTAAAAATAAATTTGGATTTCTGTTTTTCTTACTGACATTGAAACTGTTTTATCAAAGTTGATGGCCATTTCCTGGTTTTTCACACCATTGGGCTATCAAAGCAAAATTCTTGTCAAGACTAATTTGATCTGGTCGGTTTAGTACTTCTCCATACAGGACGCAGTCGTCTGAAGATAACCTAATCTTTGATTTAACCTGACTAGTTATGTCGTTTATGAACAAAAGGAACAGGATAAGGGCCAGAACGGAACCCTGGGGTACGCCAGAAAGTAATTCCAGAAGTGTGGGAGCCTAACTGAACCAACTGGCGGCAGTCAGATAAGTAATTACAAATCCAACAAAAAATTGGCCCGTTTCCTAGTATATGTTTAAGCTTTAGAAGTAGCTTAGCGTGGCAGACACAAAAATAATGCATTTGGGAAGTCTAGGTAAATTGCATCTATTTGTTTTTGGTCGCTAATTCCTTTGACGAAATCGTGTAGTATTTCAACAACTTGGGTGACGGAAGATGAGCCCTGAAGACATGTTGGTAGGGACGGAGTACACTATTTGCCCCAATGAACTCCTTAACCGATTGTAAGATAATATGTTCCAAGCTTTTACAGCATGTACATGTGAGAGAGAACAGGCCTATAATTTCACTGACAAGAGGTATCACCCGATTTGGAGACTGGCACTATTTTCGCAATTTTTCATTTTCCTGGACGGTGTTGTTCGGAGACGGATTTATTGTACACAAGGCATCGGATGATGAAAATCTGCTCGGTTTGTGGCACACCAGACGTCCAATCCGGTGCTTTGGCACGGCAAAACATCTTCGCGCTGCCGTTTCGGCGCGTCGGACGCCAGATCGGACCGTGTGTCTCGCGCTTATGTATTAGCTTACATGCTCGGCATAATGCGTCACACTCTAAGAACAGTTTACACCCTTTGGCTTGCCCCTTCTGCCACATAAAAATAATCGTCATCTGCCTTGATGTGTTTCCTTTCTTTATCGCTGCGAGTCCAGAACTTTCCAGTAACGAATGGCACGCGCGTTATCAGCATAGAACAGTTTACACCCTTCGGAGTGCCCCTTCTGATAACACGCGTGCCTTTCGTCACTGGAAAGTTCTGGGCTTGCAGCGATAAAGAAAGGAAACGCATCAAGGCAGATGACGATTGCTTTTGTGTGGCAGAAGGGGCAAGCCAAAGGGTGTAAACTGTTCTTAGAGTGCAGGAAACAGTTTGGGACTCCGTCAGGACCATTATATTTTTATCGTCTAAACTTAATGATAGGGGGAACAAGCCTGCTTCAGTACGACTGGTGCGCTCTCTGCTTCGTTTTGCTTTATATTATCTGGCCTGTAAGCATGCCTAATGCCATTGCCAGGGGTAGATACGGACTGGAACAATGCGTTAAACGCTCCTGCTTGTTTCCTTTTCTCTGTCGGCGATAACGGCTTTGCAGGGTTATCTTTGTGTTTCTGGGGTGAATCTTTCATAAAATTGCTAAGCGTTGTACTGCAGAGGCGCTGTTTTTGTACCGTTGGTTTTTTTAGCAGTCTGGTTAAAGGAGCACTGACACAAAAATTTGAAGTCGAGATAACTTGTGAGATCGATTTAGTTGGTCACACACACATCGTCTATAAAATATCAGCGGTGAATATCGCTTAGAACATATTTAAAATCAATTTTAAAGTACGTGCGCCCAGCCAACCGCAAAACAGAGCACCTCGCGACATTGACATCAACCGGGATTGTAAATAGCCAAGAAAACGCTACGTCATGTGGCTACGTCACGAATTTTCGTTGGCTGCCATGCGGCTTACATGTGGTCTTCTCCTCTGTTGTTGCTTGTTTTAGCTGTTGTACTCGTAGTGGGACGCGCTCCGTGTCGCTGCAACTGCACTTTTTGTCGTGTCCATCGGGATATTTCCCACACTATCAGCTTGACTGCGCTGCCACAACGTTCAACGCCGATTTGGTGTGTCTTACCAGCGATCGTGGCCGATGCGAGGGTTTTGTTGAGGTTCGTCCTCGCCATCGCCGGCCGCAATATCTGAGTCGCTAAGTGATTGGTCACGTCTAAAGCGCGAGACACATAGCGCGATTTTCCGTGCGATCTGTAGTACGGCGCGTCGTGTGCGACTTGCCGCATGCGGCGATTCGGGATACATGGTACAATTGAGCGAGCGGCGGCCCAGAACCGGCGCCCCTGCGTGGAAGTTCGGAATCCTGCGTAACTTCGAACAGAAAGTGAAAGCAACCGTATTTGCACAGCTATCTTGTTTGAAACAAACGATGACAATATAAACACGTCTATGCGAGCACTCTAGACGTGTTTCCGCAAGGCCGCGTTAGCAGTATCGGATCCGTTGACAGCCGCCGATTGCCAAGAGCCGGCAGGCATAGCTCGCTGGGCCATCGAATCCGACACCGGTTGCGCTTGTGACACGATCACTTGCAGCTCGTATAACGAAGCGCCTATGTTAGTCAGCACAACGTGTACACAGTTATGTCACGCTTAAATTGCAGCACATTTGATTTCTTTGGCGCCAACAGAGGCGAACGAGCATGCCAAGCGAGCATGCGATCGCTGGGAGACGATGTAGGCCTAGCTCGCCGGCCGTCTATCCGGGGCCGAGGGTACTTGCGATGCGTCCACAGCTCGTAATAAAGCGCCTAAATTCGTCAGCGCAATCAATGCCTGAACATTTATGTTTCTCTTAAGTGAAAATACGGTTAGTTTTCCCGGATCCGTTAGTAGCGATGGGTAAACAGGCCAGTCAGGCGAGCCGCTTCGTATACACACGATTGCTGGCGCGTCTACACTTCACGCATCCCAGTAGAAATCACGCCAAAGATTTACTATTTCGCACAACGTTTTTTAACTCGCAATCTTTCGAGGTCACTTTATTCTAGGAGTTATTTCGTGTCAGAAACAAATTGTAGCCCATTTATGCGCCGTCGTCAGCGGCGAAAGAGGCCCGCGTTTCGACAAGAAAAAAAAACAAAAAAAAACAGACATGATCGGAGCGGCGGGGCGCCCGCTCGCCGGCCCCGCCCCGCCGGGTCTTACACGTCACCATGACGTTCACGCTACCGGCGCTGTCATTGGCTGCGGTCGTTCGACCGATGCGGCAGTCGCACGGCAATACGTCATGGCTTTTTGCGAACACGTGACCACTTTGTTTACACTCCCGTTTGCCCCATCTCGTTGCTCTCTGGAACCGAAACTTCGACTGGTCGCTACAAAAAAGACTGCAAATAATTACCTGTCGCGCTCTGAAGTAAATGAGGTTTCATGCTGTTATTACTGGGTGATTAACTACTTAATAAAGCAGAAAAAACCACGTGGATTTTTTTGTGTCAGTACTCCTTTAACGAATTTATTTTTTGGCAGAAGTCTGGAACTGGGCATAATTTGTTATATTTCCTCAGCCATTTTTGTTCTGCGTTTTAAATGAATTGCATCGCCTGTTATCCATGGGTTGTGCTTATTGGTGTTCTCTTATATTTGTGGTACAAATTGCCTCAAGCAGTGCATAAGATGTGCTTCGAACTGCAACCAAATATCGTCAACTTTGACCGAGCCATCTGAATCTAGTTCGTGGAAGTCGCAGCACCCGTGGACAAAGTGGGTACTGATAGCGTCATCGCCTGCTTTGTTAAATGCGCACATGCGCTTTCTAGTGCCATGTTGGCGGATACGATTTGGAATAGTTAGTGTGCAAAGAACCATGTCATGATCCGATAGTCCTTCAAGAATACTGACTGTGTTATCTTCGTTGCAAAAGAAGTCGCTGACGAAAATAAAGTCTAAGATAGAACCTGAAGTGCCCTGGGCACGGGTAGGCCTGGAAACAATTTGGGTCAGGTTGAAGGCAAACAGTAAGCTCAGCAAGGTATTGTTTATTACATTCTATAGGCTCGGAGTGCTCCCGTTAATGTCTGAGAGATTAGTCTCCTCCCATAATTATGGCGTTCCCCACCACCTGTTCACGCATGTATTCTAGAAACTGCTCAAGATACGACACTTCGGCTTGAGGGGGTCTGTACACTGCGCCAACACAGATGTGGCTCTGGCTCAACTGAACCCTGCACCAGACCACCTCCACACCTGGGATATCTGGCATCACCGAGTAATTTATGGCTTGGCCTATGAGGAAAGCAACACCACCACATGTACTTCTATCCTTTTGTACGATGGAATATCTCGGTGGAGCGATTTGACGGATTCCAATGTCAGCGTGCAGCCATGTCTCAGTCACGGAGATAATGTCAGGTTCAAGAGCGACCAGAATCGTCTCTAGCTGCTCAGATTTTTTTTCAAAAATCTCTGCGCATTAAGATGGTATCATTAACCGTTGTCCATGCTTTTGCTTTTTCTGTCTTACGTTTGATTATTCCAGGTGTGCAGGCGATTATTTATTTTGATTTTATAGTAAGACAAAAAAACTTTGCCCCCCCCCCCATTTCTGGTCTCGGTACACTTTCGTTCTTTCCCGTAGCTTCTTTCTAACTTCTGTTACTACGGGCGAATAGTCCTCTCTGATTCAGTATTCTGTTCCGTTTAGATTTTTGCAATTACTAAGTATGTTAGCTTTATCCCTGTAGTAATATAACTTCACAACGACAGGTCTGCGCTTGGAATTGTCAGTCGCTTGCTTTCGCCCACGACAGTGCATTCTTCCGATGGCAGCCGTTTTTCACTCCTATCGTATCGTCATAGCTTCTTTACTCAACAGCATCGAGCAGATCTTGCTGGCTCTCATTTCCGAGTTCCTATCATCGTACACAAGATTACACCTTCGGCCTCTGCTATCTGATTCGTCGACTTTGTTAGTCAAGGACAGTACCAGATTTCGTGTTTGTAAAACTGAGCGCAATATAACCATGGACAGTACCTGATAATCGAGTTTGCCAACCCTTTCCACGCACCCCAAATCTGTAAGCTGTATCTAAACATACAACTGAAAAATTTTTTTGTGCGTGTTATATAGCGCTCTCGCACAGGCATTATGCAGCTCCACGGAAGTTACGAAGTACACATCTCGTTCCTCCGCTTGCGACACTGTACCAGATGCCGTTTGGCGAATTGGGAATTCCCTTTTTGGCGCATCTGAGCAATTTAAACGGCGAGCCTTGTTATAACTTGCCAATTTTCTGCAATCTTTGGGAACAAGAAAAGTACTAAATTAAGGACTGATTCCTAGAGTTGGTAAAATTTAAGATTCTCAGCTGCAAATAACTTGATTCAGATCGGTCGAGAGGTTGGCTCCTAAAAGCACTCTTACGTTTCGCACGTATTTGAATGTGAAATTGCCGTTAGTTTACGAGGATTTGATCACGGCGCCTCCATGTAGATTGGAGCAGAATGCAGAAACATTCGTGGACTGTGCTTTAGGTGCACGTTGAGTAACCTTAGGTGGCCCAAATCAATCCGAAGCCGCGCACTACTACGCGTCTCATGAGCAGATCGCGGTTTTGCACGTACAACATGTTTTTTTACGCAGTTGCTGCTGAGCTAAAGGTTTCTCGTAAGAGGTCCATAAAAGGAACAACGTAAAAAATGAAATGGCCGCGATTTCGCACTGGCGATTTTCGGTCTATTCTGTGCCACTTAATCATTCACCGTTTACAGCAGGCTGACCACAAAGATAACGCGGGTGGAGGATCGCTCTGGCTAATGACGAAGCTCAACAAGTGCGAGGCATCAAAAAGGCATCGCAACAAAATCGCGGCCCAAATTGAGCTCTGGTCAAAATAATGAGTCGTGCAGATCACTTCAGCGTCTTATGATTCACAATGTTCATGCAAATAAAGTGCGAACTTCGCAAGAGCAACTAAAGCAAGCGCAACATGCGTGATATAACGCGAAATAAACAGAAAGTTGTCGGAGACTTGGACAAACAGAAAAATCTTACATCTCTTCGTAACTTTGACGTGAAAGTACGCAGATAATTATCGCCGTACAAATATTAAATACTGCAAATCCGTTATGCTCTAAATGTACTCCATCAAATTTTTCATATATTATTTAGGCTTTGTTGGCATGCATGTAAACGTCACTTGTAGTTAAAGATCTGGAATAAAAGCGCTGGAAACATACTGACAAATGTTACAAGAAGGGACTGTTCCTGCCGACCAATTATTGTAATGGCAATTATCCGTTACCCTCTTTTCCAACAAGTAAACAATGACCAATACAAAAAACTTCTCTGTAAAAGGCCTCACCATTTTATTAGTTTCTCACTCTTGACAAGGAGTACATAAATAATCCCAAAGGCAAATATTTGTGTTGTCGAGAATGTGCAACAGAATAAACAGCTTCGTTTGCTTGCGAGTTCCCCCAAAAGTTCGACTAATCTAAGCAATGTTCCAGGATGGCGCTGTTAAATTTGCAGGCCACATTTTTAGTCGGAAGTTCATCATACCGTCGAGCACTCCTGTTCTTATGCCACCATGGAAAAATCACGTCAGAAGCAAGTCGTGCGCGCTATTATCTCGCTTTTTGAGGACGCGTTCTAGCCACAGCTAGTCGGTGTTACCAGTTTCTGTATCAGCGAGGACTACGTCGGGGTCTTGAGCCGTTATTTCTTTGTCGACTGTTGGCGTTGCTTGCTGGCTCTGACTTCGGTGCTCAATTTTACGCAACGTAGTCGGGGTCACCAGGACTTCTCCTGATTTGAGAACGCAGCTTCATTGAATAGGACTTTACCGGTGTCAGGTTCATACAAAAATCCGCAATTCTTGTGGCCGTAACGTTTACAAGTGCTGCATGGTGGCGCTGTACACTCAGGTTCCAGATGACCTATCACTTTGCACTTCGGGCACATTGGTGGTCGGTCTGGGACACCGATGCGAAACGTTGAATCCTGGTAGTACAAGAAGTATGGCAAATCTTTCGCTTCCAACCCGTCCATGAGGCACAGGCGAACGTAACGGGTAGCCCTTCTGTCTGAAGCCCCAGGCCTAGACGGCACGTAACGGCTCACTCTTGTAACAGTACCGTAATGTTGAAGCGCTTCCCCTATATTTGCATCGGAGATCTTATCCGGCACCCAATGAACCTTTATCCTGAGCTCTGGCCCATTGGGTTCTATGATACTGCAGCAGAATCCTTTCACTCGCATGCTCTCAGCGCTTGCGAGGGCTCGCAGGGCCGTGGTTGTCTTGAATTTAATCCCCCACAACTTACTGCGCTCCAGTTTTCTGATAGCTGCAACCTGGTGGAAAAGTCGAAGCTTTTTCATTGATTCCATAAAATCCGAGCTTTTGTACGGACGCCCACATGGATCACAACGCAGAAGAAGGCACATGTCATACATATCATTTTGTGGGGTAGGCGATGCCACAGGCACTGGGTCATCTTTACGACATACGACCGATGCGTTTAACATACCTTCTTCTTTGGCAGTTGATGCGTGGGCCCCTTGGTCATCTTGAGCAGACAAGACCGCCGGCTTCAACTTATCCTTGGCAGGTGATCCGTCAGACGCTTGGTCATCTTGATCAGGTACACCCGATGGCTTTAACATCTCTTCTTTGGCCGGCGACGCGGCTTGATCCTTTTCACCAGAACCGACCGATGGCTTCAACAACTCTTCAGCTGGTGATAGAGCAGACGCTTGATCGTTTTGACTAGACAAGACCGAAGGCTTCGACAGCTCTCCGACAGGCGATACGCCTTGACCAGACATCACTCATCCGTTTCGAGCGCTGCTTCGGGCGTTCACTCTACTCGGATGCCACTCGCAGAATGACTCCTCCGCTCGGCCGCGGCAGCATACGTTCGATGAAGGGTGTGTTTGACGTCACCACACAGCGCTAGCGCCGCTCCTTTCCCTGGTGGTCGCGGAAGTGAAGGACAATAAACCACCACGGCCGGGCCAGACGGGCGACGCGCGTGCTTTTTCTTAGAAAGCGCGCGGTTCACCCCTCTGGCCCGGCCGTGAAAATCCAAACGAAAAGTGCTGTTGTCCATGTGTGCCACCCCCTTCGCCTAGCGAAAGGGTGATTCTTGCTTAGACAGGCTCCTCTCGCTCGCTGTTCGCGACACCGCCGCGTTGGCGTAGGTAGAGGAAGGACGGGTCAGCTTGTTTCTCCCACTCCCCGTTTCACGTACGTTCTCCCACCACTAAATAAACAAAGGACTGTTCAGGGACAGCAGCCGCGGAAAACCTTTTGTTACAACCTTAGCAACAGGATTATTCTGCGCGATGCCCTTGAAGAAACGTACTGTATGAATAGTGCAATGTTTCTTTCGCGATTCCTCCTCAGCTGATGAGTTTCTCCCAGTTTGTACGATAGCAAAGCTTTGAATATCGTTCCTTTCTTTCTCGTGTGTCTACCGTGCGCTCTTTATACCATTTTAAAGCTGGCTATTGACATCGGAGGGGTGATTGGACGGGCGGAAAGAGATGACAATTGCTGCACCCCCTCTTCCGAGAAGTCGCCCTTTTTCATGGCGCATGCGCCCCCCCCCCCCTATCGGATTTGCGGTGAAGCGTTTTGGAAGGGCCGCGTGTCGTAATGTCCCCCGAAAAAAAAATCCATAATAAGAATTCGGACGAACCCCAATGCAAACACTCGTGCCATGTACTGCGCTGAAACTCCAGTGGTAGCTTGACGTCGGTGCGGTGCCGAAAATGTGCGTAGCTGAAGACTGTAACTCAACCTTAAAACAGAAACCAATCAGGGCGCCATCTGGACTGCACCGTGAGCTTCCGTCGATGAAAAGGCACTTCAACAACAGCGCAGCCGCACCGGAGGTATCAAGTACGACGCCATTTTGAAAAGGTCACATGACGACGATTTTGTTTCCTTCTGCGATTGGCTGGCGGAGTAGCACAACCCCGCGTGGTCTGTGTGCCTTGGTTGGCCACTGCTGGTTTTTCAGGTTTTATGCTATATAGAAATCTACTATAGGGAGAGGCCTTCGTCCTGCAGTGGAGATAAAATAAGCTGATGATGATAATGACAAAAATCTTTATTTTTGTCTTTCATTTGTTTACTTGTTCTCTGCATTGCTCTTCCTGCGCTTCTTTCCTGCGCGAATCCATCCGATGCGGTTACTTGATTTCCAAGTAAAGAAGAGTTGTATCTCACAGGCGTACTACCTGTAAGATACACCTTATTTCATTTCTCTTTTGCGGGTTTTCGCGTCTTTATGGCGAATGGCCGGCGTTGTTCGCATTTGTACTAGTAAAGGTACCCCCTTCCTCATTTGCATAGAAAAGTTACCTTGGGTAGGCGGTTGCCTCCCCCCCTGCCACACCCAAAAAAGATCCTGAGTACGTGCCTGATGTATATATATATATATATATATACACACAAACTATGTGCTTCGGCTTTGCGTTTTGTCCTGTAAAGCCTTAACATCCAAGAGGCATTGCATAAAAAAATGCGATGGCGATTTGTGAGGAGAAAAATTCCGTAATACGGTTGAATGCGTCAAAGAGAACGGGATGAAAAGAACCGAAAAAAAAAAGAAAATCAGTTATCATCCTCTTTCTCGAAAAAGATAAACCGGGCTAACGCCCCAATGACCCCTCTCATGCTCATGCGGCACATATTTTATAGATTTATAAACGTTGATGTCCCATCTGTAATGCAGCATCTACCACATCCTCGAACGCTCGCGCAGGTCGTAAAGGGTCGCTTTGCTGGACAACTGTAATTCAATCTGTAACGTATGCTGTTCTTACTAACCAAGGCTATCTTATTCATGGGTGGAAACCACGTCCACCGAACCAAGTAGTCAGGCAGGGTAATCTACAGCTAACATGCCACCTTCTTGTGTGTGACGTCATTAGTTACGTCACTACTCCCGCTTTCTGCTTCCGAGTTTCCTGGAATTTCGCCAAAGTTGTGCTCACGTGTCTCTAAAGTGTACGATTCTGTACATTGGCGTGCGGTGATCAGTTATTTAGCAAGATATGTAATTATTCCAGGCATTTCAGTAACTTAACTCGTAAGAAAGCTTATGCTCCGATATCATATCTGTAATCATACCCATGAATTGTGTACTGACAATCTTTTTCGATTTATTTTGTATTTCCTCCCCAGTGGTCTCAGCAGCTCAACCGGAAGTGCTGCTCAAGAAACAAGAGTTAGACTCGATGCTCGTGTCACTGAAAAAGCGAACCGTCTGGTTGTCTAATAATGATGTCCTGACATTATGCAACCAAGGCGCATCATCAAGGTGGCACATCAGTTGCTTCCGAGTTCGGTTTGTACGTTGCGTTCGCCTAAAGTTAATCTAATTAAAGAACACCAACGCCGAGATGCGAGCGCGACTAAGAGACACCTAAGTAAAATATTACGGTCGCCTACCTTTCTTTTTTATTGCCATGGGCAAGACGTTCAGTTAGAAATAAAATGATGCAGAGGTATCCCCGAGGGGAGAGATGTAGCGCGATTTTCCTCTGGCGCCAAATGAAAAACTCAGTATCAACCCCACTGTATTGCACTTTTGTTACGTGATAGTAAGTTTACAAAGAATTTCACGAAACTCGTCTGGTCGGCAGTGGTCAAGACACAATGTGAGACAACACGGACATCGCACAAAGCTCTCTTGCGGAAGCCCGAACGGCACCTGTTTTTTTCAGCTTCTAGCATTATTACATGTCGTTGGTGCAAATGGTCTCCGACTAGAACTTCTGCAGAAGCTCGACGGAGCACTTTTGAGAATAAAAAGCTGTTTAGGCACTTCGTTAATTAGCCTGACAAAGTGCCGGAACGCAAGCATATATAAAATGACACTGCAAAGAATCCTTACTAAGTTTACACTCATGAACTATTCTGTCAAAACTCAATTTTCACGCAAACAGACTGATTATTTGAAAAGAAAATGGAAGTAACAGTTCAATTTCTTTTATTTTTTGACCAAAAGCTCAGCATTGGTTATGTAACGAATTTCGTTTGTTCTTTCGCATTTGGGCTGTCATAGTTCACAAAAGGTTATTGAAACTTGTCAAGTTCAATTTGTGGCTCTTTTAGAATACGATGTAATTTAGTTTTACCGTTCAAAATCAACTATAGTAACTCAGACACTATAAGTTCCCGAGCGCAATGATGATTCTTCCAACACTGAAGAAAAACAAAAGCACGGAATGTCAGGCTGATCCAGATGGTCGCGGTCGTGGTGATGAGGCCTACGCGACGGATGGATGGACTTTATGAGCGTCGCCTTTGGAATGGGGTGGTGGGTTGTATCACCAAGCTCTTGCTGTTACACTGCCTAATGTACTACTATGTTACAAGAAAAAAAGCCATGATGAATTCCCATAACTGAATTTACTGAATCCCTATTACGAAGTTTGTCATTGTGCGTCTCCGTTTCTCGTTGTTTCCCTACTTCCACCAATCTTCCAATCGCCTCTTATTAATTTCCCCCTGTTCTCGCTGAACCCAAAGACTTCACATTGTAATAAAACACGCTCTATCTTTTCCCTAGCTTTATCGCAGCAAGCACATGCTACTTCTTCCTTCTTATATCTCGCTTTATAGGTGCGTTATCTAAGGCAACCTGATTTCGCTTCGAAAAGTAATGAGCTTCCCTTTGAGTTATCTTAAATTATTTGTTTCCTGATTCCGTTTTTCCTCTTAAGTGGTTACTCATGGCAGGTTTGTTTTCCATTGCCGCCACCCATGATTATTATCTCAGCCTCTCTGATTTATCGCTTGACGTTCGTTAATGCTGTGTTGCTCACCCTACAGGCCGCATACTTGCTGGTTAGCTTCTTAGTTCTTTTC
The DNA here is from genome assembly GCF_050947875.1 of Dermacentor variabilis. Taxonomy (NCBI): domain Eukaryota; kingdom Metazoa; phylum Arthropoda; class Arachnida; order Ixodida; family Ixodidae; genus Dermacentor; species Dermacentor variabilis. The sequence continues at coordinate 168,773,972 of NC_134571.1, forward strand.
CTCCACTGTGAATCAATGTTTTTTCCTGTACAAATACCTCAACACTCTCCTGCCCCATTTACTTTCTTCCATATTCCTCAGTCGCTCTTCATAATCGATTTGACGATTAGGTTCCCTAACTTCAAAACTTGTCCAGCCCATATCACCCTGCACTGCTTCATTTGTATTCTACCCGTGTGCGCCCAGTGAGAGGTGTCCCGCTGACCGTTGGTTGCCATGGAGTCCTGATTGTGCCCCAGATTTCAAGCAAACAACCGCATTTCCAAGAGTCAGCCGTGGAACCATTACACCTTTCCCCATACCCCGGAGAAACATCGTACCTATTCTACCCCCATAGCACTCTGTGCTTCATTATGGCTGCATTTCTCTTCCCCATTACTGCTATTTCTTTCTGTGTTTTTATAGTATTTATATTCTTTTACCCGAGTATTTCGAGGCCCTGTATTTCCACTGTCTGTTCACTGTTTTAGTTAGAGAGTTTTCGAGAATGGGCCGCAAACGTTTTTGGGCCCTAAAGAAATCGCTTTGAAGCCACTGCGCCTGCGCGAGACGCAAACTGCGTTTGGCTTTTGCGTCGGGCAGGCTATTTCACTGATTTAGCGGCAGCCCCAAAAGTCACCCTAAAAGATTTGCGTAAACAAACATGGCGTCCACTCATCGAAGCGACGGCTCTAACCTACCACAAACTGGGTTCGATTCGTGGTAATGCGTGAATTTCGCAAGCTAGTAGAAGTGACTTCGGTTATCACTTTCTTTCGACTAGCGTGTGTTAAGAAGATTGATTGATTAGACGTCGCTGATACCGAATTTGATTGTCTATTTTATGGCTGGTAGGCATAACACGGCTTATCTTGGCTGATGAAGGCACGCAAAGCTGGTTACTCAATTCTAAGGGCAACGAATTGTTTGCTGCTTACAGAATAACATCTAAATTGTAATTAAACTCGAATACACGAAAGTCAAAATTACTATTATTATCATAAAATGGTATATTTTATTTAAATATTTCTAATAGCGCTTCTTTGACGGCGTAGTGGCGCTGTCAGCGTAAGACGCTATCTGCAAACGCAAAGCCTTATTCTAAAACTCTTCACTCCTGCGTGCCCCAATGCTAACACCCGCAAAGCTCATTGCGGCCCCAATATTTTGGGGCCCCTACTCTGGAACTTTCTAATGAATACCACAACATCTGATATTTTAACGCTAAGTTTCAAATCTATATTCTCGCCTTGCTGTCCACAGATATTAGCCAGGCGTTGCAAATCACTTTGCTTGTTAGCTATAGCAACACAATATCGTCCGCATAAAATAAACATAAACCTGGAAGCTGCTGTTCCACTACTGTACCCGTCTGCTGTTCTACTACTGTACCCGCCTGTTTCTATAAGAAATGAAATCCGATAATACTTCCTTCTAGCGCCCTCTGCATCCTCACCATGTACATCATAAACATCAGTGGGGATAAAGGGCACGTCTGCTTCAGTTTTTTGTTAATATCAACTTTCTCCTCGCTCCTAATGCATTCGCATTCAACGCAAACGGTATTTCCCATGTAAATCTTTCTCACAGGCTGTATATAATCGTCGCCTGAGCCTTCTTCTTCCAGAATGTCCCACAAAATATTGCGGTCTGCGTCGTCGTACGCTGTTGTAATGCTTAAAAAGGCCGCATATAACGCTCTGCATTTTACTCGTGATATTTAAGTACACTGAGTAAGAACAAATAAGTTATCATCCAAACTCCGACCTATTCTGAAGCCACTCTGCAAAAATGCCACTATTCTCTGCCCATGCTTGCAGCTTTAATCTGATTGCCTGTATTTCTAACTTGTATATTACCGATGTAATGGTCAGCGGTCTATACGAGTGAATTCTATCTTTCTCCCCCTTGCCTTTATAAATTATATTCGTTCAACTTTGTCGCCAACTGTGTGGTACTCGTCTCTCTTTGAAGGTTTTTTCCACTGCTTTCACCAGAACTCCCCAACTTTTCGGCCCTAGTTGATTAATCAGCCTAACGGGAACCTCGTCTATCCCTGTGGCTGTGCGCTTAGGAATTTTCTCTTCCGCTTTCTTCCAGCTGAACTTTGTCGACACGCGCTCCTTTTCCATCTGCTTCTCTTCCGTACTCTTTTTTTTCTTCAAGTACAACTTCGTCATTGCCTTGGAAAGATTCATTTGTTACTTTTCGAATGAAATTTAATGCCGCTTCCCCTTCCAGTTTGTTACCACCTTCGTCTAAGATATGTTGTTGTATTGTTGTTGACTTCCTGCCTAATAATTTGACGTGGTTCCAAAATATTCGAATTGCAGCCGTCTTTTTCTTACGTATTTCTCACAACCAACGTTCAATTTTTATCTTTACTTGCACCAGTATTTGAAACAGGCTTTTTCTGCCGGCATACTTTCCTTTCACTGGTTACTTCATCCTGCGGCAATTGCGCCTTCTTTGCCTGCCTGCTCTCGCGATGCTTTCTGTCGTTCGGCGATCGCTACTCGTATGTCCCTGTACCACCAGTTTGTCGGTTTCTCCATAGAATGAACTTATTTTTTCTCTTTCCATATTTCTGTCGTTAGTACACTTAGAAGCTCACTGTATTCCCACTCTATACTTGGCCATGTGCTAAGTTCTTTCTAGACTTTCGTGACTACATTTGCTATTTGGTCAGCGTTCAAATTTGAACTCGTCAGATTGCACTCCTTGCCCTCTTTCCAAACTACATATCTTATCTTCAAAGTGATACGTTTATGGTCACTTTGTTAATATCTAGTCAATGACCACAACTAGTCTGGCGCCCTCTCACTTGATTTCCCTGTACTAATTGCGCACGGGGGAGCGCACGCATTCCATTCGTGGATTTCACGAGAGCGATCTCATTCGGAACGACGCGCTCCGTTATTGATCCGGCCGAGCGCTCGCGATCCGGTAGTGGAATTCATCACAAGAGACCAACCTCCTATCATTTGCTGTTTGCATTCTCTCGTTTGTCTTTCTCCTCCCCTGCCACCTGCTCCTCCTTTTCTGAAGTCCTTCGAATCGGAACAATGCCACCATTCTCGGAATGTTGGGGTTGCTGTCAAAACAGAATTTTGAGTGCAGTGGCTTCATTCCTTTATTTTGTAGGCAGTCGAAAGGGGATGCCACAAGGTGCGTGAAGCGCGGGGGATGCTGAACGCTACATGGCTCTCAACACGGTCCACCGACGAGCGCGTCTAACTATGCGTGACGGAGGATAACTGAAGCGAAGTGATTATAGGCGTGGTGGCCTCCCTGTTAAAAAAACACCTGCGCCAGACAACTTGGTCGGTCGGTCTCTCCCCCACCGACTGGTCACCCGCTCTTCTCGCCTGAAAGCCATCGAAGCAGGTGCACATACCAGAGACTAATCTACAGTAGGCGAAGCGCCGTCTTCTTTGATTTTTTTTCGTCCTAAATTTGTCACTCCCTGACTGGCAGCCAGGTGCTCGCACGTGGTCAGCCTCAAACGTGTTTGCCCTGTTCCTATGCAAGCTCTTATATTATTTTATTTTTTTTGTGGTGTGTGCACGTACGAACTCAAGGCGACCTGTCGAAAAAGCGGGAATAAAAGTGTGCAGCGCGAGAAAGGAATATCTACCATCCAAGCAGCAGGGTGTGGATGCGCCCGTTTCTTTATATAAATTTTATTGCGCGGGGCGCCTGTAGAGAACGCCGCACCGTCAGCGCACGATTGGGCAGATCGCCACTGGCATGTCGATTCGGGGAGAAATTGGGTTTAAGCCGATTCTCCTGAAACAAGTTCAGGGAGTTAAAAACAAGGCAAAATCGGGTTTACCCATAAACGAACAACCCTAAATATAGGGATAGGGGTTTTAAATACCAAAGTTAATATCGAGATGAGATAGGCGAAACGCTGGATAGCGATACAAAACCTGAATGAATAATGCACACTAAGCGAAATAATTGTCTACGTCCTGTTTATGAGGCGAAGCCAATAAACATCGCCACCATCGTGTCTCCAATGTGATGTCATACTTTTTTGTACCTCTAGTATCTGTAACTTGCAACACACACACACACACACAAATATATATATATATATATATATATATATATATATATATATATATATATATATATATATATATATATATATATATATATATATATATATATATATATATATATATATATATATATATATATATATATATATATATATATATATATATATATATATATATATATATATATATATATATATATATATATATATATATATATATAGCGCGGCGCACGGCCCGCCTACACGATGACGTGGTTGCTTGTTGCGGAATATAGTTAGATGAAGTGGACAACACCCGTGAGGCATGGCTTCATAAATTCTCTGAGTCGTACGAGCTGAATTTTGTAGTGGGCGACTGGCAGATTTCAGCGGCATTAGGCCCGCTCGTCACAAGTGGAACGACACCCAGAAATTGAGGCACGTCGCCTTCTACTTGACCGGTGTTGCAAAGACGTGGTATTTCAACCACGAATCCGACATCGCGGATTGGTCCACGTTTACCTCCAAGCTGCGGCAAACATTCGCTTCCTCGTTTGGCCGTGCAGAAGTCGCCAAACCGAAGCTGGGAACGCGCCGCCAACTTCCCCAAGAGTCTTACACCTCATACATAGAGGATGTCTTGGCTCTGTGCCGCCGTGCGAATCCTAGCATGACGGAAGCCGAACGCGTTCGCCAAATCTTAAAGGCATTGGGCCTGTCGCATTCAACGCCTTAATCGTGCAAATCCGGCTCCTGTCCAAGACATAATTTCAACGTGTCAACGCCTCGACGAGCTGCAGTCTATTCGTCTTCCACATGACAGCAGCGATCATCAGGTTCCCCATTCTCCACATCTACGTGCTCTTATCCGCAACATCATCAGCGAAGAACTTCAACTACAAGACCTAAGGCGTCCACCTGCTGCCTGCGCCCCAACCCCCACCGTCGGCTTGCGCGAGGTCGTAAAGCAGGAGTTGACAGCGATGACTACACCCACGACGCCTCTTGCTCCGGTAGCGCACTCCACACCTGCCTACGCGGATGTTGTTTCGCTACCCACCCCTACCGTGACTTCCGTGCCTACTTGCGTTTCCTATGACCATTTGGCTTCGATGGGAACCAGAGCACTTGCTGCGCCATCGTACCCTCAGTGGCGTCCACCTCGTCCGGTTTGTTTTTACTTTGGTATACGCGGCCATATATCTCGTTTCTGCCGCCGTCGCCAGCAGGATGAAAGACGAGGCTATGCTGAGCATGCGAGAGACCGCACTCGTCGATTAGACGCCTACTATCCCGGATCGTACTCTTTCCCTGAAGAGCGTTCTCCGCCTCCTCCAGCTGCTCCCAATCTGCCTCATAGTTCCCGTTCGGCTAGACATCGTCCTCCTTCGCCTTACCGGCGCGCTACATCATCGCTTCGCCCCACTTCCCATCTTGTCGACCAGCACTCGGAAAACTAACTGTTGCAGTTTTTGGAGGGGAAACTGCTTCTGATCTGTCTTCACAAATTCCTCCTGTTCGCCCGGCCAACATGCTTTCTGTGACTGTCGAAGGTGTTCCCGCGTCAGCTCTCATCGATACCGGTGCCGCCGTTTCTGTTCTTCGTAGTGATCTGTGTTCCCGGCTCCGTAAAGTAAAAACGCCTCATCTTGGACCTATTTTGCGTGGTGCTAATAACCCCGCACCTCCACCACTTTATAATACCGAGATCGATCAAGTTGTCCAGCGCTGTTTATTCCAAAAAAGGCAACGCCCCAGCATACGCGCGAAGAAATAGAAGAACAGGGAAGATGATATATATATATATATATATATATATATATATATATATATATAGCTTTATTATCTAAGATATTAAGGCTATATAATATCCAAGATATTAGGCTTAATATATATATATATATATATATATATATATATATATATATATATATATATATATATATATATATATATATATATATATATATATATATATATATATATATATATATATATATAAAGCCTTAATATCCAAGAGGCATCGCATAACAAAATGCGATGGCTATTTGTGAGCAGAAAAATTCTGTAATACGGTTGAGTGCGTCGAAGAGAACGGGACGAACAAACCGAAAAAAAAAAGAAAATCAGTTATGATCCTCTTTCTCGAAAAAGAGAAAACGGGCTAACGCCCCACTGACCCCTCTCATGGTTATGCGGCACAAAGTTTATAGATTTATAAACGTTGATGTCCCATCTGTAATGCGGCCTCTACCACGGCCTCGAACGCTCGCGCAGTTCGTAATGGGTCGCTTTGCTAGACAAGTGTAATTCAATCTGTAACGTATGCTGTTATTACTGAGCATGGCTATTTTATTCATGGGTGGAAACCACATCGACCGAGCCAAGTAGTCACGCAAAATTATCTACAGATAACATGCCATCTTCATGTGTGTGAGGTCATTAGTTACGTCATTACTTCTGCTTTTTACTTCCGAGTTTCCTATAATTTCGCCAAAGTTGTGCCCACGTGGCGGGACTAAGCGTACGATTCTGTACTTTGGTGTACGGTAATCAGTTATTTCTCACTATATGTAATTATTCCAGACACTAAACCTATGCTCCGATATCATATCTGTAATGAAACCCATGAATTGTGTACTGTACAACTTTTTTTTATTTATTTCGTATTCCTTCCCCAATCGTCTCAGCAGCTGCTCAAGAAACAATAGTGTGAATCCATGCTCGTGGCACTAAAAAAAGGGAACCGTCTGGTTGTCTAATAATGATTTCGTGACATTATGCAACAACCGCACATCATCAAGGTGGCGAAACAGTTGCTTCCGAGTTCGGTTTGTACGTTGCGTTCGCCTAAAGTTAACCTAAATAAAGAACACCAACGCCGATATGCGAGCGCTACTAAGAGACACCTAAGTCAAAGATTACGGTCGCCTACCTTTCTTTTTTATTGCCATGCACAAGGCATTCGGTAGAGAATAAAATGATGCAGAAGCATCCCACAGCGCAGAGATGTAGCGCAATTTTCCTCTGACGCCAAGTGAAAAACTCAATATCAGTCTCACTGTATTGCACTTTTATTACGTGATAGTAAGCTTACAAAGAACTTAAGAAAAACCCGTCTGGTCGGCAATGGTCATGACACCATGTCAGACAGCACGGACACCGAATAAGGCTCTCTTGCGGAAGCCCGAAAGGCACTTGTTTGTTTTTTCAGCTTCTAGTATTATTACATGTCGTTCGTGCAAATGGTATTTGGCTAGAACATCTGCACAAGCTCGACGGGGCACTTTGGAGAATAAAAAGCTGTTTAGGCACTTCGTTAATTAGCCTGAAAAAGTCCCGGAGCGCAAGCATATGTAAGATGACACTGCAAAGAACACTTACTAAGTTTACACTCATGAACTATTCAGTCAAAACCATATTCACGCAAGCAGACTGATTGTTTGAAAAGAAAATGGAAGTAGCACTTCCATTTCCTTTAATTTTTTGACCAGAAACTCAGCATTGGTGACGTCACGAATTTCGTATGCTCTTTCGCATTTAGACTGTCGTAGTTCACAAAGGTTATTGAAATTTGTTAAGTTCAATTTGCGGCTCTTTTAGAAAACGATGTAATTCAGTTTTACCGTTAAAAACAGCTATAGCGTCCCAGACACTATAAGTTCCCAAGCCCAATAATGATTCTTCCAACAGGGAAGAAAAACAAAAGCACGGAATGCCAGGCTGATCCAGATGGTCGTGGTCGTGGTGATGAGGCCTACGCGACGGATTGATAGATCTTACGTCCCCTTTGAAACGGGGTAGTGGGTTCTATCACCAAGCTCTTGCTTTTATACTACCTAATGTACTCCTAGGTTAAAAAAAAAAACTCATGATGAATTCCCATAACCACATTTACTGAATCCCTATTGCGAACTTTGTTATTGTGCGTCTCCTTTTTTTGTCATTTCCCCACTTCCACCAATCTTCCAATCGCCTCTTATTACTTTCCCCCTGCTCTCGCTGAACTCAAGTGCTTCAAGGAGGCCAGTGGCGCCTAAATCGACCGCTGGGCAGATATCTTCACATTGTAATAAAACACGCTCCACCTTTTCCCTAGCTTTATCGCAGCAAGCACATGCTACTTCTTCCTTCTTATATCTCGCTTTATAGGTGCGTTATCTAAGGCAACCTGATTTCGCTTCGAAAAGTAATGAGCTTCCCTTTGAGTTATCATAAATTGTTTCTTTCCTGATTTCGTTTTTCTTCTTAAGTGGTTACTCATGGCAGGTTTCTTTTCCATTGCCGCCACCCATGAGATTATCTCAGCCTCTGATTTATCGCTTGACGTTCGTTAATAGAGAGCTTTAGTTTAGGGGACGCAAGCCGCTTGCGTCCCCTAAACTAAAGCTCTTTAATGCTGTGTTGCTCACCCTTCAGGCCGCAGACTTGCTCGTAAGCTTCCTAGTTCTTTTCCTCCACTGTGAATCAATGTTTTTCCTGTACAAATACCTCAACACTCTCCTAGCCCCATTACTTTCTTCCAGATTCCTCAGTCGTTCTTCATAATCCATTTGACTGTTATCTTGCCTAACTTCAAAACTTGCCCGGCCCATATCACCCTGCACAGCTTCATTTGTAGTCTTCCCGTGAGCGCCCAATGCGAGGGGTCCCGCTCACCGTTGGTTGTCATCGAGTCCTGATTGTGCCCCAGATTTCAAGCAAACAACCGCATTTCCAAGAGTCAGCCGTGGAACCATTACACCTTTCCCCATACCCCGGAGAAACATCGTACCTATTCTACTACCATAGCAATCTGTGCTCCCCATTATGGATGCATTTCTCTTCCCCATTGCTGCCATTGTTTTTTCCTGTGTTTGCAATTAAGCCTTCGTTTATCCATATACCAAAGTATTTATATTCTTTTACCCGAGTATTTCCTGGCCCTGTATTCCCACTATCTGTTCACTGTTTTAATTAGAGAGTTTTCGAATAGGGGCCCCAGACGTTTTTGGGCCCCAAAGAAATAGCGTTGAAGCCACTGCGCATGCGCGCGACGCCAACTCCGTTTGGCTTTTGCGTCGGGCAGGCTAGTTCACTGATTCAGCGGCAGCCCCAAAAATTACCCTCAAAGATTTTCGTAAACAAGCATGGCGTCAGCCATAGAAGCGACGGCTCTAACTTAGCACAAAGTGGGTTCGATTCGTGGTAACGCGTGAATTTCGCAAGCTAGTAGAAGTGACTGCGGTTATCCCTTTCTTTCAACTAGCGTGTGTTAAGAAGATTGATTGATTAGACGCTGCTGATTCTGAATTCGATTCTGGATTTTATGGCTCGTAGGCATAAGACCGCTTATCTTGGCTGGTGAAGGCACGTAAAGTCGGTTACTCAAAACTAAGGGCAACTTATTGTTTGCTGCTTAAATTACCTCTAAAGTGTAATTAAACACGAATACACGAAAGGTCAAAATTACAATTAGTATCATAAAATGGTATATTTTATTTTATTATTTCTAATATCGCTTCTTTGACGCCGTAGTGGCGCAGTCAGCGCAACACGCTATCCGCAAACGCAAAGCCCTGCGTGCCCCAACGCTAACACCTGCAAAGCTCATTGCGGCCCCAATAGGTGGGGGCCCCTACACTGGAACTTTCTAATGAATACTATAACACCTGATATTTTATAAAACCTAAATTCTCGCCTTCCTGTTCCCAGATATTAGCCAGGCGTTGCAAATTACTTCGCTTCTCAGCTATAGCAACACAATGTCGTCCGCATAAGATAAACCTGTAAGCTGCTACTCCACTGCTGTACCCGCCTGTTTGCAAGAGACATTAAAGCCGATATTACTTCCGTCTAGCGCCCTCTCCATCCTCACCATGTACATCAAAAACATCAGTGGGCATAAAAGGCACGTCTGCCTCAGTCTTTTGTTGATATCAACTTTCTCCTCGCTCGTAATCCATTCCCATTCAACTCAAACGGTATTTTCTATGTAAATCTCCCTCGAAGGCTGTATATAATCGTCGCCTAAGCTTTCCACTTCCAGAATGTCCCACAAAATATTGCGGTCTGCGTTGTAACACGCTGCTGTAATGCCTGAAAAGGCCACATATAACGGTATGCATTTTACTCGTGATATTTCAATACACTGAGTATGAACAAATAAGTTATCATTCGTACGCCTACCTATTCTGGAGCCATTCTGAAGTTCTCCAGAAATGCCACTATTCTCTGCCCATGCTTGCAGCTTTAATCTGATTGCCTGCATTGCTAACTTGTATATTACCGATGTAATGGTCAGCGGTCTATACGAGTGAATTCTATCTTTCTCCCCCTTGCCTTTATAAATTATATTCGTTTTACTTTGTCGCCAACTGTGTGGTTCTTGTCTCCCTTGGAAGGTTTTTTCCACTGCTTTCACCAGAGCTTCCTAACATTTCGGTCCTAGTTGATTAATCAGCCTAACGGGAACCTCGTCTATCCCTGTGGCTGTGCGCTTAGGAATTTTCTCTTCCGCTTTTTGCAGTTGAAATTTGTCAACACGAGCTCCTTTTCCATCTGCTTCTATTTCGTACTCTTTTTTTTTTCTTCAATTACAACCTCGTCCTTCCCTTGGAAAGATTCATTTGTTATTTTTCGAATGTAATTTAATGCCGCTTCCCCTTCCAGTTTGTTACCACCTTCGTCTAAGATATGTTGTTGTATTGTTGTTGACTTCCTGCCTAATAATTTGATGTGGTTCCAAAATATTCTAGGTGCGGCCTTCATTTTCTCGCTTATTTCTCACAACCAACGTTCAATTTTTATCTTTACTTGCGCCAGTATTTGAAACAGACTTTTTCTACCGGTATATTTTCCATTCATTGGTTACTTCATCCTGCGGCAATTGCGCCTTCTTTGCCTGCCTGCTCTGGCGATGCTTTCTGTCGTTCGGCGATCGCTACTCGTATCTCCCTGTCCCACCAGTTTGTCGCTTGCTCCATAGAATGAACTTATTTTTTCTCTTTCCGCATTTCTGTCGTTAGTACACTTAGAAGCTCACTGTATTCCCGCTCTATACTTGGCCATGTGCGAAGTTCTTTCTCGAACTTTGTGCCTATATTTGCTATTTGGTCAGCGTTCAAATTTGGACTGGTCATTTTGCACTCCTTGCTCTCTGTCCCAACTACATATATAATTTTCAAAGTGATGCGTTTATGGTCACTCCCTATGCTGTTAATATACCCTTCCTCGTCAATGACCACAACTAGTCTGGCAACCTCTCACTGGATTTCCCTGTACTAGGGTGGCTAGAAGGGGAGGTGTGAATACCGTTGGCGCTTTCCTTCGGGCGCGCGTGACCCCCTTGCGCACCGATGCCACCAGGGGGAATGTGGCGATGCCGCTCGCGGCGGGGGACTCGTAGCCGTGCTGGCCTGCTGAACCAAGACCGCCTAGAGCAATGTTTTGGCGTTGTGAGACAAGCGAGTGGGGCAAACAATCATCCTACCCCACCTCAATTCATTCTAGTCAGAAGGTGTGTATACGTGCAAGCTTGGTAAATAGTACCAATGTTTTACAGAAGTTCGGCATGCTTAAATAACAAATGTTGCTTGCGCACATCCAGGTGTCTTAGTTTCTAGAACCTCACAAGGAGCCCCAAGGACGGCAATGTGTCGTCGGATGTCCTGGAGTTGTTATCTGTTGGAGAGGTGCTGGCTGAACAAGAAAGCCACAGTGAAGACAGCGTGAAAGCTGTGCCAACAGATGCCGTGCAAGTGGCTGTGGACCACCAAAGTTATGTAGAGCACCGCAGCGACGCACGGCTTAAAGTTTATTACATTGCAGGATATGGGGCGAGAAGGCGTGTTTTGCCCACACATTTGAAGACTGCAAAGCAGCATGTCTTAGTGATAAAGGCAATATCCCCAGAGAACTTCCATCAGAGGCATCCAAAGAGTGGCACCTTGAGGGCCTTTTATATCCCTCAGAATCGTTCTATAAGCTGGACAATGCCCTTGAAAACAAACTCACTCGTTTATTCAGTATAACACCCGCCGTGGTTGCTCAGTGGCTATGGTGTTGGGCTGCTGAACACGAGGTCGTGGGATCGCATCCCGGCCACGGCGGCCGCATTTTGATGGGGGCGAAATGCGAAAACACCCGTGTCCTTAGATCTAGGTGCACGTTAAAGAATTCCAGGTGGTCAAAATTTCCGGGGCCCTCCACTACGGCGTGCCTCATAATCAGAAAATGGTTTTGGCACGTAGAACCCCATAATTTTTAATTCAGTGTAACACGCTGACATGCCAAAGCTGTGGCCGAGATTTTGCAGTCAATTGGTTAAACATCAAAGATTGGTTGCCTAGACCATTCTGCTAGCTACCCTGACAACCTCAGTTATACGTTTTTATTGCCTCACAAAGATTCACTTTTTGCTTAAGGTGTCAATCAGCAGAGCAGTGAGAAGAAACGGAAAACACTGAAACCTTAATTGTGTGTTGTAAATTTTTTTCCTCGCATGTAAATAAACGATTTCATGACCAGATCTGTTGCTTCACCGTCTGCAATCATAGTAAATTGCTTATATGAGCGTCAAAATGACATGCTACAGGTCTGCAAGCGCAGACAAAAAGTGGTTTGTAAACACGTCCAGACGTTATCAGGTAATGTCTGCAGTTTACAGGTCTTACGGCACGCATAGGGTGATTGACTGCTAATCTCGAGGACGACGGTCGCATTTTCAGGGAGGCGATAAGCAAGGCGCCTGTGCGCCGTATGATGTCAAAAAAAAATTATGGGGTTTTACGTGCCAAAACCACTTTCTGGCACGCCGTAGTGGGGGACTCCGGAAATTTGGACCACCTGGGGTTCTTTGACGTGCACCTAAATCTAAGTACACGGGTGTTTTCGCATTTCGCCCCCATCGAAATGCGGCCGCCGTGGTCCGTATGATGTCAGTGCGCTTTAAAGAAGCCGAAGTGGTCGAAATTATTTCGAAGCCCCCACTAGCCCCTAACACCCAAAGCCAGCTCACGAAATGCGCACAGACGAAACGCGTTTGAATCTCGATACAGTGCGAACTGGGCCCGTAAAATTTCGCAGGTGTAACGATGTGGGCTGACATAACATTGTTGTCATGATAAAGATGAATTCTTTGACGGTCGCAGAAAGCGCGCGATACCCCAAACGGGCTCACTTTCCCTTCGGTGGTAGAAATGCAGCCAACGCGAGGCTGGCGAGGCGCTCCTTTCGGCTGCGTGTTTACCCCGCCTTGGTCAACAGCGCCGCCCCGCGGCATCGGTGCGCTGTGGGGTCACGTTTGCGCCGCCGGTATTCACACCTCCCCTTCTAGCCACCCTACCTGTACTAAGTGCGCACGGGGGAGCGCACGAATTCCATTCGCGGATTTCACGAGAGCGATCTCATTCGGAACGCCGCGCTCCGTTTTTGATCCGGCCGAGCGCTGGCGATCCGGCAGTGGAATTCATCATAAGAGACCAACCACCTATCACTTGCTGTTCGCATTCTTTCTTTTGTCTTTCTCTTCCCCTGACCCCTGCCCCTCCTCGAACGTGACCCTTTTTTGAAGTCCTTGGAATCGGAACAATGTAACCATTCTCGGAATCTTGATGTTGCTGTCAAAACAGAATTTTGAGTGTAGTGGCTTTTTCCCCTTATTTTGTGGGCAGTCGAAAGGGGATATCACAAGCTGCGTGAAGCGCGGGGGATGCTGAACGCTAAATGGCTGTCAACACCGCCGTCCGACGAGCGCGTTTAACTTACCGTGACGGAGGATATCTGAAGCGAAGTGATTATAGGCCTGGTGGCCTCCCTGTTAGAAGAACACCTGCGCCAGACAACATGGTGGGTCGGTCCCTCCCGCACCGACTGGTCACTCGCTCTTCTCGCATGAAAGCCATCGAAGCAGGTGCACATACCAGAGACTAATCTACAGTAGGCGAAGCGCCGTCGTCTTTGATTTTTTTTTTCGTCCTAAATTTGTCACTGCCTGACTGGCAGCCAGGTGCTCGCACGTGGTCAGCCTCAAACGTGTTTGCCCTGTTCCTATGCACGCTCTACTTTTTTTTTTTTTGGGTGTGTGCACGTACGAACTCAAGGCGACCTGTCGAAAAAGCGGGAATAAAAATGTGCAGCGCGAGAAAGCAATATCTACCATCCGAACAGCAGGGTGCGGATGCGCCCGTTTCTTTATATAAATTATATTGCGCGGGGCGCCTGTAGAGAACGCCGCACCGTCATCGCACGATTGGGCAGATCGCCACTGGGATGTCCATTCGGGGAGAAATCGGGTTTAAGCCGATTCTCCTGAAACAAGTTCAGGGTGTTAAAAACAAGGCAAAATCGGGTTTTACTCATAAACGAACAATCCTAAATATAGGGATAGGGGTTTTAAATACCAAAGTTAATATCGAGATGAGATAGGCGAAAGGCTGGATGGCGATAACTGTAGCAAAACCTGAATGTATCAAGCACACTAGGCGAAATAATTGTCTACGTCCTGTTTGTGAGGCGAAGCCAATTAACATCGCCACCATCGTGTCTCCAATCTGATGTCATGCTTTTTTGTAGCTCTAGTATCTGTGACTTGGAACACACACACTGATATATATATATATATATATATATATATATATATACAAACACGATGACGTGGTTGCGTGCTGCGGAATATAGTTCGATGAAGTGGACAGCACCCATGAACCATGGATTCATAATTTCTCTGAGTCGTGCGAACTGAATCTTGTCATGGGCGACTGGAACATTTCAACGGCTTTAGGCCCACTTGTTACAAGGCCACTCGTCGTAGGTCACCTCATCGTAGGTAAACTTACGGAAAGGAAGGCCAACTTCTCGGAGGGCATGTCGCACGAGTAGTTCTTGTACCTACGGTAAATTTGTCACACGGAAATCTCGAGTTCGGAGGTGACTTGACGATGCCTGGTATTTCGCTGTTGTACAGCAATCAGTTTGCACGTTTTTTTCCAGAGGGTGTTCGAGCACTACGGCACTGTTCGATGCTCGTTGGCACTCCGGCGCTTGCCTTAACTTCCAGCGCCTGTGATCGATACGGAGACGGACACCTTCTGCCATGATCAAAGGGGTCGGGTGCCGCTTGGTGTGGCTGGCCGCGCCATTTCTGCCCCAAACGTGTCAAACGTGCGGGAAATCAAAGCCAAGGAAGAGTAGAATGTCTGCCAGAAATTGCTCATTGTATGCCTTTTGACACTTGATGAGCATTGGTTTGAATTTGATGGATTATACGTACTAAGGCGTAGCGAGCTCTCTTAAGCGTGTCCACTCCTGATCGGATGCACAAAGGCATACTGCCGAGACAAGCCTCCCTGAACGCCGCTCGTCCGGCTCAATTTAGCGCTGATTGTATCATGCGTAGCGCAGCAAGGGCTCATTCTACGCACGCGAAACATGCATGATCGTGTAACAGCCTCGTTCATCTTCGCAACGGTGCAAAGTAAGGTGCCTCAGTCTAGCACGATTGCAAATATGTAGGCGACAGTGCTGGAACTTCTTTTCTTTACATGCGGTTTTAGTAAGCCTAACTACTTATTCAATGCTGGCAGCTGCGCGCCATCTGCTACAGTGCGTCATAGTGATGCCCGAAAGACAATCGTTGCTGCCCAAGCAGTGGGTGCTTAATAAAGAAAGGATTGCTTCGGTTAACGCTCTCCCGAAAGAAAAATCGGCTTCTGCTGTGGTTTTGTTGGACTTGGCTGTGTGCAGCTCACAACGCCCGCTTTCAAAAGTGTATTTCCGTGGGTGTGGGTGTGGTCTGTGTAAGGAAGGGGGGCCAATGGCTTACAATGCCCCCCTTTCTGACAGTGGGGATGAAAGAAGTTCCCCATTGATACCTCCTTCCCCCGGTAATTACGCCTATGATAACTATACTAGGCTGTATTAATAAATTACTTATCAATAACAGACGAAACGTACACTTTTGTATCATGGGAAATTTGCTCAGGCAGAAAAGAAGCAAAAATTAAAGACGGTTGGAATGGCAAGTGTTAGTTCCCCGCATGGGTTTGTAGTCGTGTCTGGGACTTTAACAGCATTTGCATGGCACCAATTAATTATTTTTAATTAAAAATAATACATTGAATGTTGAAAATAACTAAAGTACGACATAGCAAGTACTGAAATTTCTACTGCAAAAAATGGTGCAAATATGAGAATATGCTATAAAATCGGTGAAATAGAACATGCGTACCAGTGAAAAGTATCGGCAATAATTTTTTTATCGCCCTAATTTACATTTTTTCTACTGAATTAAACGCTATGCTTCTCAATGAATATTTGACATTCTATTCCAGTTTCGAGCGGCTGGAAGAAGAAAAAAAAAGCTTCTTGCTGCCTCTTTGCACCGTTCTGTGCGTCTATAAAGACAACCGTGCGTTTTATGTAGTTATCCCCCAACATGTAATTGATCACGTAGCAAACAAATCTAACTGCAATAAGTGCTCAGAAATGCTAAAGCGCTACAAGCATGCACACAATATGCAACTCTTCTTTCAATAACAAAGATGACTAACCGCTTTAATGCAGATAGCTAAACCCATCTCCTAGCAGAAAAAAAAAATATTGCGTTATTCGCTATACGAAGTCAACAACTTCTCGAATGCTTTGGAAACATTTCCATGTATGAAATTAATGTAGCAGTCATTTTTACATCGCCGCGCTACTAGAGCAAAGAACATTTTAAAGCGAAGCTGTATACCGCTACCGTCCAAGTGCAATGCCGGGCCGACCCGCCGTGGAGGTGGAGCAGGCATTAAACACTCCCCACACGTGGGCCGATCCAGAAGATCGTGCAATGCCGGGCCGCCCCACGGTGGAGGTGACGCAGGCATCAAGCACTTCCCATACGTGGGCCGATCCGGGAAATAGTGCAATGCCGGGCCGACCGGCCACGGACGTGGCGGGTCGGCCCGGCATTGAGGGCAGGAAGGTGTCAGTCGGCAGGTTGGTCAGTGCTTGCATGACGGCGGGCTTGTCCAGCTCCCGAGGAGCACGATAGTGCGGTGGTTTCGTTGAATTTGCTAGGATTTGCCATAGCGACTTCACCATTACTTGGAGGAGATGCTTGCACTGTAAAACAAAAAGAAATATTATCAGAGATGTTGGCGTGACAAATGTATGTGGCAGTGCCTTCATTTTAAAAATCGCCATGCCGCAAGAACATAAGTTTGAGTAGAGAGTTCGAAGGGTCTAATAAAGAAATTTTCTTGCAAGAGATTTGTCAGGTAACACTCTTGAATATTTCAACATATACGGCATATTTGGTAGAAGATGTAACTGCGAATATTTAGAACACAAATACAAAATGCCCAGGATCCGTCCGCCTTGTTTACACCCCACATCTTGTCAGGGTGGCACTTTATAATTAAAGAATTGCAGCGAAACCTGCTACAGCACAAAAAGCATAGCCTCAGATAGTGTAGACACAATGCGGCCTTCGTGTGAAATACGAGAAGTTCCGCCAGGAAACACTAGCAAAATAGGCATTTATTATACGAAAAGAAAGAAATACTGCCGGCTGGAAATGATGCTTGACATACAACAGTGAGAAGAAGCGCGGTTCCTCGTTATGACTAGCCGGATCAGGCAGCGCGCATGGCTTGATAAAATCAATGTCGTGGAATTTGGGTGAAATTCTAAAACAGAGATTTACACGTGTTCTACTCCGCGCACTTTTCAAAGGCGGCGAATAAAAAGAGCTATGTAATTACAGGCACTCTACATTAGCCATGGCTGTTTCAATAATATATATACCGCGTGATATTGGTTGGTTTGGCAGCAGTTTATAGCATTCATCCTAAAACATCACAAAATAGTTGTCGATTTAGCTCGCAGCGTTTCTGCTCAGTGAATGTTGATGGGTCTACGAGAGAAATTTATTAGCACATAAATTTTCGCAGGCAAGGAATGAGTAAAATAAGAAAGCATATTTGAGTGATTCTTTCGGCTGTGTGCTAACGTACTGAGATAGCAGCATTTTCCAGCTGTGAAGACCACAATTTCATTTTAGGTTGCCTGCTTATTCCTGAAATATTTGAATAATTGCGTTCCGTCACTACAGGGACCTCGACAACGATCTAGCGCTGTATAACGTTGCAATCGCCACCACGCATTGTTCTTTTGGCCGTCCAAAATTGATGCAGTGCTGAGCATGAATGAAAAAAAAAAAATCAACGTTAAGGACGCATCGAAACCATGAGAAATGTTAGAATTTCAACAGTAATGTACACACAAATCGTGAAATTAAAAAGCGAAAAGAAAAATCGTTGAGCAGCTGGACATAATTTTAAAGGCAAGAGTACCCTGTAATTTAGCCCTTTCCAATTACCTTGCTGAACAACTTAACGCGTCGTTTCCTAAGTCACTCCGTCTGGCCCCTAAAACAACTTATAACATGCCCAAAACAAATGCACTCGCCGTTGTAAGATCCACGCTTCTGTGTATCCGAGTGGATGGTAGGATGGATGGATGGATAGATGCATGGATGGATGGATGGATGGATGGATGGATGGATGGATGGATGGATGGATGGATGGATGGATGGATGGATGGATGGATGGCGGCTACACCCTTTGTAAAGGGCGGCGGCTGGCGCCACCTAGCCTTTTACTCCCCCTCCTATTATTGTTCTTTATATCGCCTTCCCCTTAAACTTTAGTTTTCACTCCCCTTCCCCCCAAAATAAATATTTAAAATAGTACAGAAAACATTAGGTCCCCGATTTGTGGTATTATCCCTCCCTTGACTTCTTCCACCAATCCTCTAGCCTCCCATTCGCTACTGCCACGCATTTCTCGTCTATTTGCCCTCGTTACCCGGGAAAACCTAATGCCCCTTGCATATCTGTCACTGTTCCCTCAGCCAGAGTAGGGCGAAGTTCTGTGCATCTCAGCACTATATGCTCCGTGTTCTCAATTTCGGCTCCACAAGCTGTGGATAAAAGGCATACGTCTTCAAATTCAGCCCAGTATGTTTTAGTTCTCAAAACCTCCGTCCTAGCTTCGAATAATAGTGAGCTGCCCCGCCAGCTATTAAATAAGAGCTCTCTCTTTATCTCCTGTTTTTGTGACCTACACATGGCGAGAGCTGGCTTTCCGAGCTTTCTTTCTTCCCACGTTTTCCTTCCGTCTCCTTCACCTCCTTTCCTGCACTAGAACCATTCTGGGCCCCCTCCCTCGGCTGTAGGTGTCTACACCTCAGCTTCCTAGTTCTGAGTGTCAATATTTATTTAAAACTTTTCAGGTATAGATATATGTACATTTTTCCCGCCCACCTTTTTTCCCCCAGTGCTGCGAGTCTCTGTTCATATTTCAGCTTACTTACTGCCTCTCTACCTTCGAATGACGTCCATCCCATGTCCCTCTGCGCTCCCTCATTAGGTGGGCTCCCGCGCGCACCTAAGGTAAATCTGCCTACGCTTGTCTGTCTTGTTTCCAAGCAAGCCTGAACTTCCGATTTCAAGCACAGTACTAAATTTCCCAATGTGAAGCCAGGTACCATAGCCCCTTTCCTTACGTCTCTAACCACCTCGTACCTATTATAGTTCCATTGAGCCTTGTGTTTCGTTACAGCTGAGTTCCTTTTCACTTTTTTAATCATAATTTTTTCATGTTCTTCCAAGTACTTTTTGCCCTCGTTTAGCCATATGCCCAAATACTTGTATTTTTCAACATGCTCAATCTTAGCTCCTTCTATTTCCAATGGTTCCCGCCTTTCTTCATTATATACTATTATCCCAGACTTCTCTCCACCTAATTGCAGTCCCAATTTTTCTCCCTCCTCTCCACATATCTTCATTAGTTCCTGTAGCCCTTCTCAGAAGTCAGCAAGCAGTACAATATCATCTGCATACATCAGTCCGGCTAGTACTTGAGCGACCTTCTGCCCTACCAGCATATAGCTCATGTCGGTTACTACTTGCTCTGTTCTAGCCTCTGTTCCACTTGGCTCGTGTAAATCATAAAAAGCAGGGGCTACAATGGACAGCCCTGCCTGAGAGCACTTCTTATTTTAGCCGGCTTTGTAGTTATGTACCTCATTATCGGTATAAACTTGTAGGAATCCAACCAACTCTCTATGTAGACCGTATTTCTCCTACTGGCTCCATAACTTTTCTCGGTTTACATTAGCATATGCTCCTCTAACGTCTAAAAAAAGCTGTCGATAGGGGTTTCTGCCTGGCTGCCGCTATCTCTATGCACTGTGTTATAAAAATATAAATTATCATCTAGCCTTCTGTTCCTTCGAAATCCATTCTGCAGCTTTCCCAAGATCTCTTCCCATTCTGCCCACTCCTTCATTCTCATTTTCACCATCTGCATTGCTACTCTGTATATGGCTGATGTTACAGTTATTGGCCGGTAGGATTTGATGTAGTCCTCGCTTCCCTTACCTTTGTAAACTGATATCATTCTACTCAATTTCCAACCTGTGAAACATGTCCCCCTACCACTATTTGTTCAATAAGTTGTCGTAACCTTAATTTACTTTTCTGGCCTAATATGCTTATCGATTTCGCAGGTATGCCATCAGGTCCTGTCGCTGTTCCCACGGGGACCTTGTGCTCAATTCTGTCCCATTCCTTACTTGTCATCCCTCTGTTCTCCTCTTCTGTCCTGACATTGTCATTGTTCTCCATTTCACTACCCTTTGGATCTGCAAATGCTACCTTTATTGTTAACCTAAAATATTCTTGAGCTTCCTCTCCCTCTACCTTTGTTCCTTGTGGTGTGGTCAGTGAGTGCTGAACCACCTCTGTCTTCTTTCTCTGTTGCCTTATATGTGCCCAAAAGTTCTTAGAGGCATTTATGTCTTTCTTTCGTATCTGTAACAACGACCGTACCCCAGCTTTTGCTATCTTGGCTTGAATTAATGCCGATGCTTCCCTTTCCTTTGCAAGGTCATTCTCCCATTTTGTCGTCACCTCTTCTGGTGGGGCTCCCCTTTTCTTTGCTGCTCTCTGTTTTCTGCACGCATCTTTGCGTTGCTCTATGACTTCCTTAACTTCTAGGTCCCACCAACCTTTCGGTTTATGTTTTCCCTGCTTAATTCCTAGTTTCTTAGTATGCCTCTTCTCTAGCTCTCTTTTAAAAATACCTATTAACTCGTGGTATGTCCATACCCTTTGTGATTGCTTGGATACTATGTTTTCAACGTTTTTCGTCACGCCTTGCCTGTCATTCAGTTTGCTCATACCTTTCCTTTCTTAAGTTTCTATCAGTGGTACTGCCCTTCCAAAACTGATTTTGATTCGTTTGTGATCACTCTCCAGGTTTTTTGTACCTCCTCATCAATTTCCATACCTTCCAATCGTTCATACAGTTCGTGGGACATTAGGCAGTAGTCGATTGTCGAGTGCGAGTTATTTCTTTCTCATGTTATTTTCCCGTCGCATTTAATTTCAGTATAACTATTACAAAATCATGGGCCTCACAAAAATCTACTGACATCTGCCCTGTTGCATCTGTCGCCCCGTCAAATTATTCTAAATGGGCCTTCATGTCCCCTAGGATGATTACCTCCCATTTCATAGCTAACTCCCTGATGTCCTTGGCCATACATTTGAAATGCTTTGCATTCCAGTCTTTCGAATCATTCCCCGTTTTCAGATACAGAACTCCCAGGATCGCCTCTACATTCCCTACTGTGCCCTTGAGCCACATGTGCTCACTGCAGCTCTCCCTTATCCTTTCCCAGTCCTGTCCCTTCACTAGCGCCCCAAGCCCTCCTCCTCTGCGGTTTTTCCCTTTTCTGTTGCACTCTACCCAGGTGTATCCTGCAATGAATGGTGGCTCTTCCTCATCTCTTAAATGGGTTTCGGTGACTCCATAAACCAGAAATTTTTCCGTTTTTAATTGTACATCTATTTCGCCCCACTTAATACCATTTCTTCCACCGTGCATATTGATGAACCCCACATTTACTGCCTTCTTCTTCCTCCATGCTCATGTCCTGCCCCCCCTCCCCTGTCCTTTATCTTTTGTTTTGGCATGCAGGGCTACCCTGCGTGCCTGCAAAAAGCCTGAGCCCTACGACCCACCCTCGTTCCTACCTGCCATCCCGCAGGTGTAGTGTAGCGAATGCTATCCCGGCCGGAAGGGGGGAAGTTTCTCCCCCCCCCGATCATTCTGTTCACATCCACCATATCACACCTGAGGGCTCGCCCCAACTCCGTAATCATTACATTGGCCGTCACTACCTGTTCTTCAATGAAAGGGCCCTGTCCCCTGACCTCTGGGACAGTACACAGGGCAATGTGCACCACCTCAGAGGTCGCCTTTAGTTTCGCCACTTCCTGTTGAAGCTCTCTGTCCAGCATTCGCCCCATATTCTACAGGACGTCATTTACCCCAGCGTGCAAAATTATTAGGCTTATTCCCTCCCTATTTTCCTTCAGTTTGTTTTTGGCTCTCTCCGCCACCGCTTCGGATCGCGCACCGGGCATGCATTCGACCTTCACCCGGCTGTCGTACTGAACTGTTCTGATGAGTGCTGATGCATTCGCGATATGCTGGAGCTTGCAACGACCCAGACCTTTCTGTGTTCAGCTCTGTCTTCAAGCAAACCTTGCCTCCCTCCGGTCCTCCTGTCTCAGTCCGCTGGGTCGTACCCGCCTCCTTGCCTTCTCTGCCTCCCGTCGTCTCCTCCCTCTGTACCTGTGTCTCCCGAGGTCCCCACGTTAACGTGTCCGCCCCCCATTCTGCTCCACTGGGTGATCCTGCCGCTTCCTTTTCCTTCAATTCCTATTGTGCCTCCCTCTCAGTTTCTCTCTCTTTCTCATCTCTTTCAATTGTTTTTCCCACTGCTGCCCTTTCTCTCGCTCCTTACCCATTTCCGCTCTACAGCTTCCATTCTTGAGGCCCACTCCCTCTCGACCCTTTCTTCAAACTCAGCGTGTTTCGTTTTTTCTTTCTCGAGTTCCTCCTTTGTCCTCTCCATTCCACTCTATAGCTGCTTCTCCAAATTCTCAATCCCTTTACACAGCCTGCACCCGGAGCCGTTCCTTTCTCCTCCGCCACGGTTTTGAATACCGTTTCATCCAAATAACACCATGCTTCACACCTCACACTGGAAGAGGTCCCCGCCTGCCCCTTGGCTTTCCTAGCCAGCCGTCCGATGAATTTTTTTGTCCTACTGTTCTTTAACAAAGTAAAAGCCAGGAAACAAATTAACTATAGTAATGACCACTGGGTGCTTCTAGAAGAACAACGAATACTAATAAAATAACCAAACCAACAATCAGGGAAAGAAATTAACAAAAAATTAAGAAAGGAACACTTTTAGCCCTAAGTATGAAACTTTTAGTCCTAACTGTTATGTGTTGGCCACGACCTACTTTATCGCCCTACTTTGGCTGAATGTTCGCCTGGCTTCCTAGTGCTCCAATTCTCTACAACCTACGTTTCTATGCTGGCCCTATCTCCATTCAGATTTCTCGCCGCTGCAATTAGAAATCAAATCAGAACTTAGCTGCCGGCATCCAACCGTCCCGCCTCCATCCCGTGTCAAGGCTTCAGTTTTATGTCGATCCCGATTCGGCTTTTCTCTTTAAATGTGTACAAAACATGAAGGAAGGAAGATAGAGGAGGGAGCATGCCGGAAACGCGATTGACGCTGAATTCATCCCACATCGAAAATGGTGGCCACCAGCGCCGACTTTTTTCTACTTGTGGTTTTGCCTATATTAATCCTAACACTCACAAAAATTCGTGGCTCATTTGCTGCGTGTATGAATACGGAGGCTTCCAGCCAATTCAGCACAGCATCTTGTAGTTGTCTGATCACTTGATTGATAGCATTGACCAGGCTCACGTGGGTGAGTGGGGGAGAGGTAAGTGGGGGCTGAAGGACGGAAGTTAGGCCGAAAAAAAAATCATGAATGCGCCGAGCCAAAGACATGCACAGACGAGCAGGTGTTGACACGGACAAGCACAAACTTTCATCTAATTTTTCTTTCTGTCAGGGGCATTCATACAAGGAGATATTGGAATAGGAGCATGATGATTATGGTCACCGCAACATGCCATGCATGCTAAACAAACAAACAAACAAACAAACGAAAGTTTTACTAAGACTTATGCGCTCCATCCCGATGCACTATAAAACGGTTCCATCAACTCTGTGGCACTGTAATTCTCAATTCTCCTCCGAATCCTGATCCTCCAAAGCCGCGGAGCGTACATGCAAAATATACAATGCGCAGGCAAATGCACAATACCGTTGTTTCTTATGCCAAACTCATGTTCCCATGCACGATCAATAAGTTTGCCCGTTATGCGACTTGCCCTGCTTGCTACGTTGTGCATTGGCATTTCTCTTTATGGGGCGCATTTCTGGGAAACCGATGTGCGAAAACGGTGGCGTACCATGCATGGAGTTGACATGGAAGAACCACAGGTGGTTTATGCTCAGTCTTATTCATTAATGATTCCATCTTAAGTCGCCCGGAGCATATTATCAAACGTGGACCTATTCGAGTGGATCACTTAATTGAAAGGTAGCACATTGTTTAACCGGGCGAATCCTGCAAGTCCATATAACCGGCAATCCAATTATTTAAGCACCCAAGCAGGATTGAGCTTCTAAGACTGCATCGTATACACAGCACTAAAAAACATAGACAGGAGGCAATGTGATGACAAGACGATCGCTCACTTCAAAACGAAATTTATTAGACAATACTGGAAAAACAAAGGATCTAATAGCGCTTAATTTTAGAATGCATGTTGCAATAGGTTGCACAGCTAGATTTCTCAGTCTTCATTTCGGCAATGGCAACGTAATCCTAAATCGAATTTCTTCGAAAGTAATTACCTGTGGAACTTTAATTTATCCCTTATCAGAAAATAAAAAAGAGGAAATATTTTTCCCCACATCAAGTAGCTAACGTACGTTCTGTTCTTATTGTCCACAATCTGTTTTTTTTTTCTTCACTTTCTTTCTCAGGCGCGGCACAGAACAATACTCACACAGACATGTCGATCTTAGTATCTTTTCAACGACAGTTGAGAGTTCTGTGCACTAGCTTATGTCAGTTGTCGCAATGATGCACATACCCATACGCCCACGAAATTGACGTAGCATACAAAGAAGCACACATATCATGGAGAAAGAAACACACATTGCATGCAACCACAGCAACACAAATATAAACGAGGAACACCTCTATCTGAAGTGGCAGAAGGGTATGAAGGGACGATCTTTAGGCTCACTACGGGATATCTGAGAAAAGAACTATCTCGAAAATAACTTCATAGATCCAATTTTACCACATTTTGCCATCTAACCTCTGGCCATAGCCAAAAGTCGCAGAAGCGATTGTTACACTTTTCCCACAATACACCTGTCTGCCGTTTTTGGACATATGGTCCACTATGTTGGAGTTAATCCTGCACAATAATGATGTCGATCTACCATGCACGTTTCACCCGTTTTAAGCCACAAGGCAAGCTTGGGAATTTAAAAGAAATGACACATAGGCAAGTCTAGTCATCACAGGTTTAAATTAATATACAATTCCTGATGTCTGTACAGTCGCGGGTTTACAGTAGCCAAGTGTTTATAAAATTTCTACAATCACGGGTTTAAAGTCGTTTTCACCAATCTGTACTTGACGGAAACTTTTGAAGGTTTGCATGTGGCGGTAAAAACACGAAACGAGAATTCTCGGAAGCTCCGTTGAAGTGCCCCTTACCAGGGCTGGCCATTTTGAGCTGACAAGCGTAGAGCCTACAATGCGCCCTAACGATCGTGTTTGCACATAATTACATCGCTACGCGCCGCGGAAATGTCTGAAATTTAAATCCGAACTACGTTTCTCTTTCCATCCCGGCGACCACGCTCCAAGCCGGACAGTGACGTACTCGTGTCCCTCTGCCTACGTATTGGTGTCCGCAGTGCAACGTCGCTCGTGGTGACAGCTGACTTGGAGCTTGAATTTACGAATTGAAAGCTAGAGAAATAATAAAATACACAAACAGAATGGACGCGTGTTTCTTGCTTTACTTCGCACCCAAGCAAGAGAGGTGTATCATCACTTGGTCTGCTTGTTGCCACAGTCGTGCAGTCACCTGCGCAGGCACCGAAACTATGCCATTTTCTACCGTGTTCCAGCGCGCGATCATTCTCTGCGATCCGCTTATTATGCCTCAGTATTCGTGTGGCACTGTATTATACCGCTAGACATATGTCCTTGTGCACAGTGCGCAAAATCTTGGGCTGCGCGAAACGAGACAATCGCAACAATCGCGAGCAACGCCGTCAGCGAGCGTGCGCAGCGCCGAAAAAAAAATAAAGAAGAAAGGAACCGAGGAGGAAAAGAACTGTAGAGACCCGTGACGTATGCATCACGCGATCCTCGAGGTCCGGGATGAGGGAACGCAGGGGTGAGTGGAGAGAGTGTCTCGATATGCCGTGGAGCTCGCCTCCTGAAATCATGAGTTCGTGGCACTGGAATATTTATATCTCGGCTATTAATGAGCCGATTTGACAAACTTTTGCGGTAGAACGCTTTATGGAGGACACGTAACCAGTTCCAGCGTATAGCAAAAAATTTTTATAGGGCCTGGTGAGGAAGCTTCAACACCGACTTGGAAGAGATTTGTTGCATTTGCAGGAGAATGAATAATGTAACTGTAAGAGAGACATCTGTATTCAGGTCTTCTTTTTCTTTAAAAATTCTTAGAAATTGCAACATAAGAACTGAAGAGTGAAATTTAAATGCAACCCAAATAAAGAAGGAACTATAGCACAAGTTTGCAAACTGTACCTACTAATACAACTGGACCAGTCTTATATACGTATAGTATAGCGCTCTCACACAGTTATTATGTAGTTCCACGTTGTTTATTTAGTTACTTCGCGATACTGTCAATATTAGGGATTTTTACAGGAGTGGGTTAGAAGGGTCTGTAGACATTGTGCTACAGGCATTTACATAAGTATACAGAAAGGTACCTGTAAAGGGTTAACCTATTGTAAGAGCAATGCGTATGGCAAGAAGATAACGCACAATCAACCTATTTAAATTACATGTGATGATCTTTAAAACGAAAAAAAAAAGATGAAAAGAAGGAAATGCATATGAAATATACAATAGATGACATCATCCCAATTTCAAATCATATATTTCCAAAAACAGCTGGTTTGAGAAAAATGATAAGCACAATAAGGACAACATTGCTTACTCGTTGCTGACAGTAGTGATTCGGCAGCAAGTTGGGCAAAATTTTCAACAGGGGGCTGTGCAAATGCCGTCAGGGCTAAGGCATTGCAATCGCGAACAGCTCGCGGGAAGAACGAAAACCTAAATGTATTGTCAGCGCAAGAATATCCCTGCGATAATGTGATGCTTCTGACGGGTTTCTCTGAATGCGTTATATTAAATGTAGGTGTCGGAATACACTTGAACCTTGACAAGATACAAAAATTTGATGATGATGATGATGATGATGATGATGATGATGATGACGACGACGATGATGATGATGGTGACGAAAAACGTTTGTTTGCTATATTTTACAGTGATTTTTGCGGCTTCAGATGGAGTCTTCCATCTTCTCTTCAGGGTCGGTTTTCCTAGTCCAGGGCTCCGCTGAGGGTAGCTGCCCTGCGTGCACGCCTTACTAGTCCTTGTTGGACTTTCAGGACGTCGCTGGATGGCATCCTCTCCCACTGTTCCGCACTCGGGTTTTTTATTATGGCTAGACCATCTGTTTTCTGGCAAGCCCATGTGGTATGGTATAGGGTTGGTTTGTCTCCACACCATGGGCACTTGCTCTCGTACTGCGTGGGGTTGATTTTGCTTAGCATGTTTAGGCACGAGAATGTTCCCGTTTGTAGCTGTCGCCCATGCTACGGCATCTTCTCTATTTAATTGTTTGTGAGGGGGCGCGTATTTTCGTCTGATCCCTCTGTAGTAGTTTAGCATCTCTGAATAGCTTTGGGCTACCGGCTCGGGTTCCTCAGCGGGGTCATTGTTGGATGCTCGGTTTGTTGCGTGCCCTCGAGCTATCCTATCCGCCTCCTGATTTCCCGTAATGTCGGTATGTCCTGGCACCCAAACTATCGTGTGTTGGGCCTGGTTGTTGACAGTTTTGCCACTTGAGCGGAGGATGCGGAGCGCGCTGTGACTGATTCTGCCGTTTAGGTTGTTGCGGCATGCTGCTTGTGAGTCTGTGAGTATGGTTAAGGACCTGTTGGATCGGTAGCCCTCCGCTGCGCTACAGCCACGGCTGCCTCTTCGGGCTCAACTACCGTACAGTTCCGAATTGATGCGCTGGTGATTTCTTTTAGGTCCGAGTTGATCACCGTTGCGACTTTGCTTTTCTTGTGGTTTCTGTCCTCAGTGTAGGTAGCGGCGTCTACGTACACTACGTCGTGTCTAGTTGCCAGTGTTCTTTGTACATACTCTGCTCTTGCTTGTCTTCGCGCTATGTGTAGGTTCGGGTGCATATTGCTGGGTACCGGTGCTACTTTGATGGTGTTTCTGTATTCGTCCGCTATCGTCTCCGTGCTTTGTGTCTCCTTTATGGTAGCTTCACCACCCTGTCTGCTCAGGAGTCTTCTGCCCGTTGCCGATAGTTTTAGTCTTTGCATTTGCGTGATTATCCGCGCTTCTTGGAGCTCATCGAGAATGTTGTGTAGCCCCAGGGCCAGGAGTTTGTCGGTCGATGTTGACTGCGGTAGGTGGAGCGCCGTCTTGAGGGCTTTCCTCAGGATTGCGTCCGCTTGTTGCATTTCGTGTTTCGTACAGTGGTAGTACTGGAGGCTGTACGTCACTCTACTGACCACCAGGCTTCTCACCAGTTTGAGTGTGTCTGCTTCTTTCATGCCATGTCTTTTCCGCGAGACCAGCGTTATCATGCGGGCCACTTGGTTGGCTGCAGTTTTAAGTAGTGTTAGGGCGTGGGTACATCGTTGGTTCGATTGTATCCACATTCCTAATATCTTGATGAGCGTCTTCTCCGGGATTGTCTGTCCCTCAAGAAGGATGTTTAACTTCATGTTTACTTCCTCTGGGACGGTACGATTCTTCTTGCCTCGCCATACTCTTAGGAGCTCGGACTTCTCCGTTGAGCAGGCTAGACCTCTTGCCTTGACATATTCCTCTACGCATGTCGCAGCTTCTTGTAATCTTTCTTCCTTTTCCCTGAGTGAGCCTTTGGTGACCCATACAGTGATATCATCGGCGTACATGGCGTGGCGTACGCCGTCGATTTGGTCTAGTTGTTGGGCCAGTCCAATCATGGCAACGTTGAACAGGATGGGTGAGATGACCGATCTCTGCGGTGTGCCTTTGTTTGGAGTGCTGAGCTTTTCGGATTTCAGCTCGCCCAGGCCGTTTGTTGCTGTTCTCTCGGACAAAAGTGCCTTGACGTAGCTGTGTATTTTCATGCCGCAATTTAGGTTGTCTAGTCCTGTCAAGATGCCTTCGTGGCTTGCGTTGTCAAAGGCGCCTTTGACGTCCAGTGCCATGATGATGTGTTCTGCGTTGAGCGGGATATTGCTCAGTGCCTCTTCTTTGATTTGCAGGAGTACATCTTGGGTCGAGAGCCTGGCTCTGAAACCAAACATGCTGTGGCGGTGCAGCTCTTTTTCTTCCACATGATTTTGTAGCCTCCTCGAAACCACTCTCTCATAGATCTTGCCTAGGCATGATGTAAGGGAGATTGGTCTGAGGTTTTCCACTTGAAGTTTCTTGTCTGGTTTCGGGATCATGATGACTGCCGCGTGTTTCTATTCTTCTGGTACTGTTCCCGCTTGCCAGTGTCCATTGAGGTATTCGGTTAGCTTTTCGACTAGCTCGTCTCCGAGGTTGCGGGTGAGCGCGTTTTTGATCTTGTCCGCACCTGCGGCTGTGTTTTTTTGCGCTTCTTATCACCGCGTACACCTCTTCCCGGGTGATGGGTCTATCCAGCCTTCCATTTTCTTTTCCTTTGTAGCGCTCTGTGTAGGTTGCTGGGTCGCCGTCGCCGTAGCACTTTTTGTGTACTTTGTCCAATAGTTCCGAGTCTGTTCCCTCGTACTGGTGCACCAGTCGGTATATGACTTTATTGTTTTCGGTCTTTGTTTTTTACGGATATAGGAGTGCCTTGAGTATGCGCCATGTTTTTGCAGTGCTCAAGGTTCCGTTTAGAGAGTCACTAAATCATTGCCAATTTTGCTTCGCTAGCTGCGCCGCGTACTCATCTGCCTTTTTCGTGATTTCCGCGATCTTTAGCTTGAGCTTGTATTTCTGTCTTTTCCCCGTTTTTGTGAGTCCCCTTCTGGCTTCCCATAGTCTGAGAAATCTAGAGTCCACGTCCGGCGTCTGTGGTGTACGCTCAAATTCTTTGGTGAATTTGCTTTGTGTTTCTTTGAGCATGTTCCCTGCCAGGATTGGGGGCCCAATCCCATCGCTCGTGATCCGCTGTCAAGATTGGAGTCCGGCATTAATTCGAAGGTAGCTGGCCCATGCCGTCGTCCAGCTTATCCACGCTGAGGACCTTGATGAAGGGAAAGACTGCTTCTCATCGGGAACGAGGAATATGGGTTTATTTACAGTATTTATATCAGTCTAACATGACTGTTTGAGAAAGTACATCAGTCTAACATGACTGCTTGAGAGAGAGTCTCAGTCCAACATGACTGCTCAAGAAAAGTGTGCCGAGCATCCGCACAACAGCAGTTTTTAAACACTCGGTCCTCCCTTGATACAAGGTGACGCGAACGTTCGTTTAGTCATCGCAAACTAGCCGCCTCTCCGCAGGACGGTTTACACACACACATGTACACACACACGTGTTCACGGTCCGAAACCGACACCACACGAATTTCGTAGAACTCGGAGCCGTTCCGGGTAGCGCGTTGTCTTGCGTCTTGGTCGGTGGGTGGGAAGGAGCCTCCGTCGGCGTTCCCACGGCAACTCCCCCGCCCGTAGGAGATCAGGTCCGCGTTGTCGTGTTGCGCACAAAGCCTGCTTCGTCAAACTCCTTCAGTCACAACGCATCCCAGCTGAAGCGATGCAGAGTGGAGGATGCGCGTATTGTCATCGACACAAAGTCGGCTTAGTCACGCCGTGGCTAGAGGTTGGCGGCGACGCTCCCGGAATGTTGCCTCCACAGTCGCAACTGGTTGGCAAAACTTGCACTGCAGTTGGCCGTTCTTAACATCCCCCAGTCTGTTACAGATTCGATGCTTTTTATTGTATCGCCACATGCTTCTCTGAACGCTTTCCAGTTCGTTATGTTTGCTTTCCCTATTTGTCGTCTAATTTTGTCTGCAATTGTGATTTGCGTCTTTAGGATATAGTGGTCGCTACCTAGGTTTTCCATTAGGTTGTCCCACTCCGCTTGCCTTGTTCTTTTGAGGAACGTGAGATCGGGGCAGGTGTCCTTGTTCACGCTGTTCCCGATTCTCGTAGGGGTATCGGCTTCCGTGACGAGTTCGCACTCGATATTGTCAGCTGCCTCGGTTACCGCTCTTCCCTTTTGATCCGTTCTCGTATATCCCCAGCTCTCCTTTCTGGCGTTGAAATCTCCCAGTATGACTAGTGCATTTCCTTTAGCCAGCTTGTCCGCTCCTTTGAACAGCGCTTCGAATTTCGCCCTGCTTTGTATCGGGGGGCTGTATATATTTACGATGAATATGCTTCCTCCCTTCCTCTTCTTTTTTGGTATGATCTCGACTATTACGTGCTCTACGTCTGTGTCGGCTATCATGTCATAGCTAATGGCGATAAAGCTTTTGTTGACTAAGATTGCTGTTCTTCTGCCTACCTCCGGATCCTCGTAGCACGTGTAGCCCTGTAGTGTTGGGGTAATCCTTGTTTCTCGTAGAGCTATTACGTCGGGTGGAGTTAGTGGTGTGTTGATGTACTGTTGTAGTAGTGCTTGTTTTCTTCTATATCCTCTGCAGTTGCCACGGCCATATTTCTAGTTTTTCTTCTTTTTTAGTTCTTGTGATTGTACTGTCCATGCTTAAATTTCAGGGTCGTCTTCTCTCGTAGTGTAGTTTTCTAACGACGGGCGTCTCTGGTTGAACTTGTCTTTGACGCTTCGGTAATTTTCTGTTTTAGTAGGGTGCGGATTTCTGTTCCCTGCATGGTTATCTGCTGTTCCATTCTTTGCATAGCTTGCTGTATTTCTGCTATAAACATGGTGAGGTTGCCCTGAGTCATTTCGGTAGGTTGACTTTGCGGGGGTGTTGATGGCGGCCTGGGAGCCCTACCTGACCTGAGGTCCTGTACTTCCTGCATTAGTCTATTGATTTTTGCGTCCTGCTCTTCGCGCGCTCTACGGCTAATTCCTAGCTCTCGCCTGAGTGCCCTGTTTTCTTCCTCTAGCTGGTGCTGTCTATTGTTCTGGTTATTACCCGAGTGCGGAAACAAAGTTTTGGGGGGGCCTGTTTCCCAGCTCACCTTCGTGCCGCCCTTGGGCTTCTTCTTTTTCTGCTGCTGCTGCTGCTTGCTTGCTTTGCTTGCTTTTACTTTTGCTTGCTTTTGCTCTCGCTTGCTCGCTTGCTCGCTTGCTTGCTTGCTTGCTTGCTTGCTTGCTCGCTCGCTCGCTTGCTCGCTTGCTTGCTCGCTCGCTTGCGCTTTTGCTTGCTTGCTTTTGCTTGCTTTTGCTTGCTCGCTTGCTCGCTCGCTCGCTCGCTTGCTCGCTTGCTCGCTTGCTTGCTTGCTTGCTTGCTTGCTTGCTTGCTTTGCTTGCTTGCTTGCTTGCTTGCTTGCTTGCTTGCTCGCTCGCTCGCTCGCTCGCCGGTGGCGGCAACGGCTGCGTGCTGGCTCCGTGACCCATTCCGTGCCGGCTCCGGGATCGGCACCGCTCGCCTTCCGAGCTGAACCATCTCGGATGGCGTTGCCTCCGTTCTTTCTCCCTGCTGCTGCGTTGCTGCTGCTGCGACTGGTGCTGTCGACCTCGCAGTTCTCTGGCTTTCTTTAGGCGATCCTTGCAGTCCCTGGAACCGGTGGCGTGGTCGCCTCCTTGGTTTGGCACTGGTGATTTTCCGGCGGATTCTGCATTCCGCATTGCCTGCACGCCTTGGCGTTTGGCGTCGGGCAGACGTCGGAGCGGTGGCACTGTTGGCAGCAAATGTAGCACACCTGCCTCGTCGGCCGGTATGTGCAGCGTCTAAACTCTGCGCCCGCGAAGATCACGTATTTGGGTATGATGGAGGCGTCAAATGTGACGACCGCCGTTTCCGATTTGCCTAGGATTCTTGCGGTGAGCACCACAATTGAGTCGGTGCAGCATCGCACGACTGCTTAGTGTATGAAGGCGAATCTCGGATAGCATCGGAGTTACAGATAAAACGCGCGGCTTTTCGCTGGAAAGGCTAAAGTGTAGCTATTTGATTTTGGGCAAAGGGAAACCCCGCCATGTTCGCATATTCAAAGATAGGACGCATGATTGTCACATAGGCCAAAAGCTTGGCTTCATTCGTAGTGTATCGCAGAGCCCGCTTTCAGAACGTAAGATTTCGCATCGCTTTGCTCGCCACGTGCTCTACGTGAGTCGACCATCCTAAATCTGATGCTATGACGATGCCCGAGTACTTATACTAAGTGACAGTGTTAAGGGTGGTATTACCGCAGCCGTATGTAAAAATAAATTTGGATTTCTGTTTTTCTTACTGACATTGAAACTGTTATATGAAAGATGATGGCCATTTCCTGGTTTTTCACGCCATTTGGCTATGAAAGCAAAATCCTTGTCAAGACAAATTTGATCTGGTCGGTTTAGTACTTCTCTACACTGGACGAAGTCGTTTGAAAACAACCTAATCTTCAATTTAAGCTGACTAGTTATGTAGTTTATGAACAAACGGAACAGGATAGAGGCCTCAACGGAAACCTGGGGTACGCCAGAAAGTAATTCAAGAAGTGTGGGAGCCTAACTGAACGAACTGGCGGCGGTCAGATAAGTAATTACAAATCCAACAACAATTAGCCCGTTTCCTAATATATGTTTAAGCTTTAGAAGTAGCTAAGCGCGGCCGACACGATAAAATGCATTCGGGAAGTCTAGGTAAATTGCATCTATTTGTTTTTGGTCGCTAATTGCTTTGGCGAAATCGTGTAGTATTTCAACAAGTTGGGCAACGGTAGACAGATCAGTCCTGAAGCCAAGTCGGTAGGGACGGAGTACACTATTTGGCCCAATGAACTCTTTAACCGATTGTAAGATAATATGTTCCAAGCTTTTACAGCATGTACATGTGAGAGAGAACAGGCCTATAATTTCACTGACAAGAGGTATCACCCGATTTGGAGACTGGCACTATTTTCGCAATTTTTCATTTTCCTGGACGGTGTTGTTCGGAGATGGATTTATTGTACACAAGGCATCGGATGATGAAAATCTGCTCGGTTTGTGGCACACCAGACGTCCAATCCGGTGCTTTGGCACGGCAAAACACCTTCGCGCTGCCGTTTCGGCGCGTCGGACGCCAGATCGGACCGTGTGTCTCGCGCTTATGTATTAGCTTACAGGCTCGGCATAATGCGTCACACTCTAAGAACAGTTTACACCCTTTGGCTTGCCCCTTCTGCCACATAAAAATAATCGTCATCTGCCTTGATGTGTTTCCTTTCTTTATCGCTGCGAGTCCAGAACTTTCCAGTAACGAATGGCACGCGCGTTATCAGCATAGAACAGTTTACACCCTTTGGAGTGCCCCTTCTGAAAACACGCGTGCCGTTCGTCACTGGAAAGTTCCGGGCTTGCAGCGATAAAGAAAGGAAACGCATCAAGGCAGATGACGATTACTTTTGTGTGGCAGAAGGGGCAAGCCAAAGGGTGTAAACTGTTCTTAGAGTGCAGGAAACAGTTTGGGACTCCGTCCGGACCATTATATTTTTATCGTCTAAACTTAATGATAGGGGGAACAAGCCTGCTTCAGTACGACTGGTGTGCACTCTGCTTCGTTTTGCTCTATATTATCTGGCCTGTAAGCATGCCTAATGCCATTGCCAGGGGCAGATACGGACTGGAACAATGCGTTAAACGCTCCGGCTTGTTTCCTTTTTTCTGTCGGCGATAACGGCTTTGCAGGGTTATCTTTGTGTTTCTGGGGTGAATCTTTCATAAAATTGCTAAGCGTTGTACTGCAGAGGCGCTGTTTTTGTACCGTTGTTTTTAGCAGTCTGGTTAAAGGAGCACTGACACAAAAATTTGAAGTCGAGATAACTTGTGAGATCTATTTAGTTGGTCACACACACATCGTCTATAAAATAGCAGCGGCGAATATCGCTTAGAACATATTTAAAATCAATCTTAAAGTACGTGCGCCCAGCCAACCGCGAAACAGAGCACCTCGCGACATTGACATCAACCAGGATTGTAAATAGCCAAGAAAACGCTACGTCATGTGGCTACGTCACGAATTTTCGTTGGCTGCCATGCGGCTTACATGTGCTCTTCTCCTCTGTTGTTGCTTGTTTTAGCTGTTGTACTCGTAGTGGGACGCGCTCCGTGTCGCTGCAACTGCAGTTTTTGTCGTGTCCATCGGGATATTTCCCACACTATCAGCTTGACTGCGCTGCCACAACGTTCAACGCCGATTTGTTGTGCCTTACCATTGATTGTGGCCGATGCGAGGGTTTTGTCGAGGTTCGTCCTCGCCATCGCCAGACGCAATATCTGAGTCGCTAAGTGATTGGCCACGTCTAAAGCGCGAGACACATAGCGCGATTTTCCGTGCGATCTGTAGTACGGCGCGTCGTGTGCGACTTGCCGCATGCGGCGATTCGGGATACATGGTACAATTGAGCGAGCGGCGGCCCAGAACCGGCGCCCCTGCGTGGAAGTTCGGAATCCTGCGTAACTTCGAACAGAAAGTGAAAGCAACCGTATTTGCACAGCTATCTTGTTTGAAACAAACGATGACAATATAAACACGTCTATGCGAGCACTCTAGACGTGTTTCCGCAGGGCCGCGTTAGTAGTATCGGATCCGTTGACAGCCGCCGATTGCCAAGAGCCGGCAGGCATAGCTCGCTGGGCCATCGAATCCGACACCGGTTGCGCTTGTGACACGATCGCTTGCAGCTCGTATAACGAAGCGCCTATGTTAGTCGGCACAACGTGTACACAGTTATGTCACGCTTAAATTGCAGCACATTTGATTTCTTTGGCGCCAACAGAAGCGAACGAGCATGCCAAGCGAGCATGCGATCGCTGGGAGACGATGTAGGCCTAGCTCGCCGGCCGTCTATCCGGGGCCGAGGGTACTTGCGATGCGTCCACAGCTCGTAATAAAGCGCCTAAATTCGTCAGCACAATGAATGCCTGAACATTTATGTTTCTCTTAAGTGAAAATACGGTTAGTTTTCCCGGATCCGTTAGTAGCGATGAGTAAACAGGCCAGTCAGGCGAGCCGCTTCGTATACACACGATTGCTGGCGCGTCTACACTTCACGCATCCGAGTAGAAATCACGCCAAAGATTTACTATTTCGCACAACGTTTTTTAACTCGCAATCTTTCGAGGTCACTTTATTCTAGGAGTTATTTCGTGTCAGAAACAAATTGTAGCCCATTTATGCGCCGTCGTCAGCGGCGAAAGAGGCCCGCGTTTCGACAAGAAAAAAAAACAACAACAAAAAAAAACAGACATGATCGGAGCGGCGGTGCGCCCGCTCGCCGGCCCCGCCCCGCCGGGTCTAACACGTCACCATGACGTTCACGCTACCGGCGCTGTCATTGGCTGCGGTCGTTCGACCGATGCGGCAGTCGCACGGCAATACGTCATGGCTTTTTGCGAACACGTGACCACTTTGTTTACACTCCCGTTTGCCCCATCTCGTTGCTCTCTGGAACCGAAACTTCGACTGGTCGCTACAAAAAAGACTGCAAATAATTACCTGTCGCGCTCTGAAGTAAATGAGGTTTCATGCTGTTATTACTGGGTGATTAACAACTTATTAAAGCAGAAAAAACCACGTGGATTTTTTTGTGTCAGTACTCCTTTAACGAATTTATTTTTTGGGAGAAGTCTGGAACTGGGCATAATTTGTTATATTTCCTCAGCCATTTTTGTTCTGCGTTTTAAATGAATTGCATCGCCTGTTATCCATGGGTTGTGCTTATTGGTGTTCTTTTATATTTGTGGCACAAATTGCCTCAAGCAGTGCATAACATGTGCTTCGATCTGCAACCAAATATCGTCAACTTTGGCCGAGCCATCTGAATCTAGTTCGTGGAAGTCGCAGCACCCGTGGACAAAGTGGGTACTGATAGCGTCATCGCCTGCTTTGTTAAATGCGCACATGCGCTTTCTAGTGCCATGTTGGCGGATACGATTTGGAATAGTTAGTGTGCAAAGAACCATGTCATGATCCGATAGTCCTTCAAGAATACTGACTGTGTTATCTTCGTTGCAAAAGAAGTCGCTGACGAAAATAAAGTCTAAGATAGAACCTGAAGTGCCCTGGGCACGGGTAGGCCTGGAAACAATTTGGGTCAGGTTGAAGGCAAACAGTAAGCTCAGCAAGGTATTGTTTATTACATTCTATAGGCTCGGAGTGCTCCCGTTAATGTCTGAGAGATTAGTCTCCTCCCATAATTATGGCGTTCCCAACCACCTGCTCACGCATGGATTCTAGAAACTGCTCAAGATACGACACTTCGGCTTGAGGGGGTCTGTACACTGCGCCAACACAGATGTGGCTCTGGCTCAACTGAACCCTACACCAGACCACCTCCACACCTGGGATATCTGGCATCACCGAGTAATTTATGCCTTGGCCTATGAGCGAAGCAACACCACCACATCTACTTCTATCCTTTTGTACGATGGAGTATCCCGGTGGAGCGATTTGATGGATTCCAATGTCAGCGTGCAGCCATGTCTCAGTCACGGAGATAACGTCAGGTTCAAGAGCGACCAGAATCGTCTCTAGCTGCTCAGATTTTTTTTCAAAAATCTCTGCGCATTAAGATGGTATCATTAACCGTTGTCCATGCTTCTGTTTCTTCTGTCTTTCGTTTGATCATCCCAAGTGTACAGGCGATTATTTATTTTGACTTTATCGTAAGACAAAAAAAGTTTGCCTTTTTTGGTCTCGATACACTTTCGTTCTTTCCCATAGCTTCTTTCTAACTTCTTTTACTACGGGCGAATAGTCCTCTCTGATTCAGTATTCTGTTCCGTTTAGCTTTTTCTAATTACTGAGTATGTTAGCTTTATCCCTGTAGTAAATAACTTCACTACGACAAGTCTGCGCTTCGAATTGTCAGTCGCTTGCTTTCGCCCACGCAAGTGCATTCTTCCGATGCCAGCCATTTTTATCCCCATCGTATCTTCGTATTGTTTTCTCAACAGCATCGACGAGATCTTGCTGGCTCTCATTTCCGAGTTCCTATCATCGTACACAAGATTACACCTTCGGCCTCTGCTATCTGATTCGTCGACTTTGTTAGTCAAGGACAGTACCAGATTTCGTGTTTGTAAAACTGAGCGCAATATAACCATGGACAGTACCTGATAATCGAGTTTGCCAACCCTTTCCACGCACCCCGAATCTGTAAGCTGTATCTAAACATACAACTGGAAAATTTTTTTGTGCGTGTTATATAGCGCTCTCGCACAGGCATTATGCAGCTCCACGGAAGTTACAAAGTACACATCTCGTCCCTCCGCTTGCGACACTGTACCAGATGCCGTTTGGCGAATTGGGAATTCCCTTTTTGGCGCATCTGAGCAATTTAAACGGCGAGCCTTGTTATAACTTGCCAATTTTCTGCAATCTTTGGGAACAAGAAAAGAAGTACTAAATTAAGGACTGATTCCTAGAGTTGGTAAAATTTAAGATTCTCAGCTGCAAATAACTTGATTCAGATCGGTCGAGAGGTTGGCTCCTAAAAGCACTCTTACGTTTCGCACGTATTTGAATGTGAAATTGCCGTTAGTTTACGAGGATTTGATCACGGCGCCTCCATGTAGATTGGAGCAGAATGCAGAAACATTCCTGGACTGTGCTTTAGGTGCACGTTGAGTAACCTTAGGTGGCCCAAATCAATCCGAAGCCGCGCACTACTACGCGTCTCATGAGCAGATCGCGGTTTTGCACGTACAACATGTTTTTTTACGCAGTTGCTGCTGAGCTAAAGGTTTCTCGTAAGAGGTCCATAAAAGGAACAACGTAAAACATGAAATGGCCGCGATTTCGCACTGGCAATTTTCGGTCTATTCTGTGCCACTTAATCATTCACCGTTTACAGCAGGCTGACCACAAAGATAACGCGGGTGGAGGATCGCTCTGGCTAATGACGAAGCTCAACAAGTGCGAGGCATCAAAAAGGCATCGCAACAAAATCGCGGCCCAAATTGAGCTCTGGTCAAAATAATGAGCCGTGCAGATCACTTCAGCGTCTTATGATTCACAATGTTCATGCAAATAAAGTGCGAACTTCGCAAGAGCAACTAAAGCAAGTGCAACATGCGTGATATAACGCGAAATAAACAGAAAGTTGTCGGAGACTTGGACAAACAGAAAAATCTTACATCTCTTCGTAACTTTGACGTGAAAGTACGCAGATAATTATCGCCGTACTAATAATAAATACTGCAAATCCGTTATGCTCTAAATGTACTCCAAATTTTTCATATATTATTTAGGCTTTGTTGGCATGCATGTAAACGTCACTTGTAGTTAAAGATCTGGAATAAAAGCGCTGGAAACATACTGACAAATGTTACAAGAAGGGACTGTTCCTGCCGACCAATTATTGTAATGGCAATTATCCGTTACCCTCTTTTCCAACAAGTAAACAATGACCAATACAAAAAACTTCTCTGTAAAAGGCCTCACCATTTTATTAGTTTCTCACTCTTGACCAAGGAGTACATAAATAATCCCAAAGGCAAATATTTGTGTTGTCGAGAATGTGCAACAGAATAAACAGCTTCGTTTGCTTGCGAGTTCCCCCAAAAGTTCGACTAATCTAACCAATGTTCCAGGATGGCGCTGTTAAATTTGCAGGCCACATTGTTAGTCGGAAGTTCATCATACCGTCGAGCACTCCTGTTCTTATGCCACCATGGAAAAATCACGTCAGAAGCAAGTCGTGCGCGCTATTATCTCGCTTTTTGAGGACGCGTTCTAGCCACAGCTAGTCGGTGTTACCAGTTTCTGTATCAGCGAGGACTACGTTGGGGTCTTGAGCCGTTATTTCTTTGGCGACTGTTGGCGTTGCTTGCTGGCTCTGACTTCGGTGCTCAATTTTACGCAACGTAGTCGGGGTCACCAGGACTTCTCCTGATTTGAGAACGCAGTTTCATTCAATAGGACTTTACCGGTGTCAGGTTCATACAAAAATCCGCAATTCTTGTGGCCGTAACGTTTACAAGTGCTGCATGGTGGCGCTGTACACTCAGGTTCCAGATGACCTATCACTTTGCACTTCGGGCACATTGGTGGTCGGTCTGGGACACCGATGCGAAACGTTGAATCCTGGTAGTACAAGAAGTATGGCAAATCTTTCGCTTCCAACCCGTCCTTGAGGCACAGGCGAACGTAACGGGTAGCCCTTCTGTCTGAAGCCCCAGGCCTAGACGGAACGTAACGGCTCACTCTTGTAACAGTACCGTAATTTTGAAGCGCGTCCCCTATATTTGCATCGGAGATCTTGTCCGGCACCCAATGAACCTTTATCCTGAGCTCTGGCCCATTGGGTTCTATGATACTGCAGCAGAATCCTTTCACTCGCATGCTCTCAGCGCTTGCGAGGGCTCGCAGGGCCGTGGTTGTCTTGAATTTAATCCCCCACAACTTACTGCGCTCCAGTTTTCTGATAGCTGCAACCTGGTGGAAAAGCCGAAGCTTTTTCATTGATTCCATAAAATCCGAGCTTTTGTACGGACGTCCACATGGATCACAACGCAGAAGAAGGCACATGTCATACATATCATTTTGTGGGGTAGGCGATGCCACAGGCACTGGGTCATCTTTACCACAAATGACCGATGCGCTTAACATACCGTCTTCTATGGCAGGTGATGCTTCGGCCCCTAGGTCATCTTGAGCAGACATGACCGCCGGCTTCAACTTATCCTTGGCAGGTGATTCGTCAGACGCTTGGTCATCTTGATCAGGTACGACCGATGGCTTTAACATCTCTTCTTTGGCCGGCGACGCGGCTTGATCCTTTTCACCAGAACCGAGCGATGCCTTCAACAACTCTTCAGCTGGCGATAGAGCAGACGCTTGATCGTTTTGACTAGACAAGACCGAAGGCTTCGACAGCTCTCCGACAGGCGATACGCCTTGACCAGACATCACTCATCCGTTGCTTCGGGCGTTCACTCTACTCGGATGCCACTCGCAGAATGACTCCTCCGCTCGGCCGCGCCAGCATACGTTCGAAGAAGGGTGTGTTTGACGTCACCACACAGCGCTAGCGCCGCTCCTTTCCCTGGTGGTCGCGGAAGTGAAGGACAATAAACCACCACGGCCCGGCCAGACGGGCGACGCGCGCGCTTTTTCTTAGGAAGAGCGCGGTTCGCCTCTCTGGCCCGGCCGTGAAAACCCAAACGAAAAGTGCTGTTGTCCATGTGTACCACCCCCTTCGCCGAGCGAAAGGGTGATTCTTCCTCAGACAGGCTCCTCGCGCTCGCTGTTTGCGACGCCGCCGCGTTGGCGTAGGCAGAGGAAGGATGGGCCTGCGTGTTTCTTCCACTCCCCGTTTCACGTGCGTTCTCCCACCACGAAATAAAAAAAAGGGACAGCAGCCGCGGAAAACCTTTTGTTACAACCTTAGCAACAGGATTATTCTGCGCGATGCCCTTGAAGAAACGTACTGTATGAATAGTGCAATGCTTCTTTCGCGATTCCTCCTCAGCTGATGAGTTTCTCCCAGGTTGTACGATAGCAAAGCTTTGAATATCGTTCCTTTCTTTCTCTTGTGTCTACCGTGCGCGCTTTATACCATTTCGAAGCTGGCTATTGACCTCGGAGGGGTGATTGGACGGGCGGGAAGAGATGGCAATTGCTGCACCCCCTCTTCCGAGAAGTCGCCCTTTTTCATGGCGCATGCGTCCCCCCCCCCCCTATTGGATTTGCGGTGAAGCGTTTTGGAAGGGCCGCGTGTCGTAATGTCCCCCGAAAAAAAAATCCATAATAAGAATTCGGACGAACCCCAATGCAAACACTCGTGCCATGTACTGCGCTGAAACTCCAGTGGTAGCTTGACGTCGGTGCGGTGCCGAAAATGTGCGTAGCTGAAGACTGTAACTCAACCTTAAAACAGAAACCAATCAGGGCGCCATCTGGACTGCACCGTGAGCTTCCGTCGATGAAAAGGCCCTTCAACAACAGCAGCCGCACCGGAGGTATCAAGTACGACGCCATTTTGAAAAGGTCACATGACGACGATTTTGTTTCCTTCTGCGATTGGCTGGCGGAGTAACACAACCCCGCGTGGTCTGTGTGCCTTGGTTGGCAACTGCTGGTTTTTCAGGTTTTATGCTATATAGAAATCTACTATAGGGAGAGGCCTTCGTCCTGCAGTGGAGATAAAATAAGCTGATGATGATAATGATAAAAATCTTTATTTTCGACTTTCATTTGTTTATTTGTTCTCTGCATTGTTCTTCCTGCGCTTCTTTCCTGCGCGAATCCATCCGATGCGGTTACTTGATTTCCAAGTAAAGAAGAGGTGTATCTCACAGGCGTACTATCTGTGAGATACACCTTATTTCATTTCTCTTTTGCGGGTTTTCGCGTCTTTATGGCGAATGGCCGGCGTTGTTCGCATTTGTACTAGTAAAGGTACCCCCTTCCTCATTTGCATAGAAAAGTTACCTTGGGTTGCACCCCCCCCCACCCGAAAAAGATCCTGGGTACGTGCCTGATGCATATATATATATATATATATATATATATATATATATATATATATATATATATATATATATATATATATATATATACACACAAACTATGTGCTTTGGCTTTGCGTTTTGTCCTGTAAAGCCTTAACATCCAAGAGGCATTGCATAAAAAAATGCGATGGCGATTTGTGAGCAGAAAAATTCCGTAATACGGTTGAATGCGTCAAAGAGAACGGGATGAACAGAACCGAAAAAAAAAGAAAATCAGTTATCATCCTCTTTCTGGAAAAAGATAAACCGGGCTAACGCCGCAATGACCCCTCTCATGGTCATGCGGCACATATTTTATAGATTTATAAACGTTGATGTCCCATCTGTAATGCAGCATCTAACACATCCTCGAACGCTCGCGCAGGTCGTAAAGGGTCGCTTTGCTGGACAAGTGTAATTCAATCTGTAAGGTATGCTGTTATTACTAACCAAAGCTATCTTATTCATGGGTGGAAACCACGTCCACCGAACCAAGTAGTCAGGCAGGGTAATCTACAGCTAACATACCACCTTCTTGTGTGTGACGTCATTAGTTACGTCACTATTCCCGCTTTCTGCTTCCGAGTTTCCTGGAATTTCGCCAAAGTTGTGCTCACGTGTCTCTAAAGTGTACGATTCTGTACTTTGGCGTGCGGTGATCAGTTATTTAGCAAGATATGTAATTATTCCAGACATTTCAGTAACTTAACTCGTAAGAAAGCTTATGCTCCGATATCATATCTGTAATCAAACCCATGAATTGTGTACTGACAATCTTTTTCGATTTATTGTGTATTTCCTCCCCAGTCGTCTCAGCAGCTCAACCGGAAGTGCTGCTCAAGAAACAAGAGTTAGACTCGATGCTCGTGTCACTGAAAAAGCGAACCGTCTGGTTGTCTAATAATGATGTCCTGACATTATGCAACCAAGGCGCATCATCAAGGTGGCACATCAGTTGCTTCCGAGTTCGGTTTGTACGTTGCGTTCGCCTAAAGTTAATCTAATTAAAGAACACCAACGCCGAGATGCGAGCGCGTCTAAAAGGCACCTAAGTAAAATATTACGGTCGCCTACCTTTCTTTTTTATTGCCATGGGCAAGACGTTCAGTTGGAAATAAAATGATGCAGAGGTATCCCACAGCGCAGAGATGTAGCGCAATTTTCCTCTGGCGCCAAATGAAAAACTCAGTATCAACCTCGCTGTATTGCACTTTTGTTACCTGATAGTAAGCTTACAAAGAATTTCACGAAACTCGTCTCGTCGGCAGTGGTCATGACACAATGTGAGACAACACGGACATCGAACAAGGCTCTCTTGCGGAAGCCCGAAAGGCACTTGTTTGTTTTTTCAGCTTCTAGCATTATTACATGTCGTTGGTGCAAATGGTCTCCGACTAAAACTTCTGCAGAAGCTCGACGGAGCACTTTTGAGAATAAAAAGCTGTTTAGGTTCGTTAATTAGCCTGACAAAGTGCCGGAGCGCAAGCATATATAAAATGACACTGCAAAGAACACTTACTAAGTTTACACTCATGAACTATTCCGTCAAAACTCAATTTTCACGTAAACAGACTGATTATTTGAACAGAAAATCGAAGTAACAGTTCAATTTCTTTTATTTTTTGACCAAAATATCAGCATTGGTTATGTAACGAATTTCGTTTGTTCTTT
This sequence comes from Dermacentor variabilis, assembly GCF_050947875.1. Classification (NCBI taxonomy): domain Eukaryota; kingdom Metazoa; phylum Arthropoda; class Arachnida; order Ixodida; family Ixodidae; genus Dermacentor; species Dermacentor variabilis. The sequence goes on from NC_134571.1 coordinate 168,818,525, forward strand.
CGCATTTGGGCTGTCATAGTTCACAAAAGGTTATTGAAACTTGTCAAGTTCAATTTGTGGCTCTTTTAGAATACGATGTAATTTAGTTTTACCGTTCAAAATCAACTATAGTAACTCAGACACTATAAGTTGCCGAGCGCAATGATGATTCTTCCAACACTGAAGAAAAACAAAAGCACGGAATGTCAGGCTGATCCAGATGGTCGCGGTCGTGGTGATGAGGCCTACGCGACGGATGGATGGACTTTATGAGCGTCGCCTTTGGAATGGGGTGGTGGGTTGTATCACCAAGCTCTTGCTGTTATACTACCTAATGTACTACTATGTTACAAGAAAAAAAGCCATGATGAATTCCCATAACTGAATTTACTGAATCCCTATTGCGAAGTTTGTCATTGTGCGTCTCCGTTTCTTGTTGTTTCCCTACTTCCACCAATCTTCCAATCGCCTCTTATTAATTTCCCCCTGTTCTCGCTGAACCCAAGGACTTCAAGGGGGCCAGTGATTCCTAAATCGACCGCGAGGCAGATATCTTCACATTGTAATAAAACACGCTCCATCTTTTCCCTAGCTTTATCGCAGCAAGCACATGCTACTTCTTCCTTCTTATATCTCGCTTTATAGGTGCGTTATCTAAGGCAACCTGATTTCGCTTCGAAAAGTAATGAGCTTCCCTTTGAGTTATCATAAATTATTTGTTTCCTGATTCCGTTTTTCCTCTTAAGTGGTTACTCATGGCAGGTTTGTTTTCCATTGCCGCCACCCATGATTATTATCTCAGCCTCTCTGATTTATCGCTTGACGTTCGTTAATGCTGTGTTGCTCACCCTACAGGCCGCATACTTGCTGGTTAGCTTCTTAGTTCTTTTCCTCCACTGTGAATCAAAGTTTTTCCTGTACAAATACCTCAACACTCTCCTGCCCCATTTACTTTCTTCCATATTCCTCAGTCGCTCTTCATAATCGATTTGACGATTAGGTTCCCTAACTTCAAAACTTGTCCAGCCCATATCACCCTGCACTGCTTCATTTGTATTCTACCCGTGTGCGCCCAGTGAGAGGTGTCCCGCTGACCGTTGGTTGCCATCGAGTCCTGATTGTGCCCCAGATTTCAAGCAAACATTCGCATTTCCAAAAGTCAGCCCTGAAACCATTACACATTTCCCCATACCCCGGAGAAACATCGTACCTATTCTACCCCCATAGCACTCTGTGCTTCATTATGGCTGCATTTCTCTTCCCCATTACTGCTATTTTTTTCTGTGTTTTTATAGTATTTATGTTCTTTTACCCGAGTATTTCGAGGCCCTGTATTTCCACTGTCTGTTCACTGTTTTAGTTAGAGAGCTTTCGAGAATGGGCCGCAAACGTTTTTGGGCCCTAAAGAAATCGCTTTGAAGCCACTGCGCCTGCGCGAGACGCAAACTGCGTTTGGATTTTGCGTCGGGCAGGCTATTTCACTGATTTAGCGGCAGCCCCAAAAGTCACCCTAAAAGATTTGCGTAAACAAACATGGCGTCCACTCATCGAAGCGACGGCTCTAACCTACCACAAACTGGGTTCGATTCGTGGTAATGCGTGAATTTCGCAAGCTAGTAGAAGTGACTTCGGTTATCACTTTCTTTCAACTAGCGTGTGTTAAGAAGATTGATTGATTAGACGTCGCTGATACCGAATTTGATTGTCTATTTTATGGCTGGTAGGCATAACACGGCTTATCTTGGCTGATGAAGGCACGCAAAGCTGGTTACTCAATTCTAAGGGCAACGAATTGTTTGCTGCTTACAGAATAACATCTAAATTGTAATTAAACTCGAATACACGAAAGTCAAAATTACTATTATTATCATAAAATGGTATATTTTATTTAAATATTTCTAATAGCGCTTCTTTGACGGCGTAGTGGCGCTGTCAGCGTAAGACGCTATCTGCAAACGCAAAGCCTTATTCTAAAACTCTTCACTCCTGCGTGCCCCAATGCTAACACCCGCAAAGCTCATTGCGGCCCCAATATTTTGGGGCCCCTACTCTGGAACTTTCTAATGAATACCACAACATCTGATATTTTAACGCTAAGTTTCAAATCTATATTCTCGCCTTGCTGTCCACAGATATTAGCCAGGCGTTGCAAATCACTTTGCTTGTTAGCTATAGCAACACAATATCGTCCGCATAAAATAAACATAAACCTGGAAGCTGCTGTTCCACTACTGTACCCGTCTGCTGTTCTACTACTGTACCCGCCTGTTTCTATGAGAAATGAAATCCGATAATACTTCCTTCTAGCGCCCTCTGCATCCTCACCATGTACATCATAAACATCAGTGGGGATAAAGGGCACGTCTGCTTCAGTTTTTTGTTAATATCAACTTTCTCCTCGCTCCTAATGCATTCGCATTCAACGCAAACGGTATTTCCCATGTAAATCTCTCTCACAGGCTGTATATAATCGTCGCCTGAGCCTTCTTCTTCCAGAATGTCCCACAAAATATTGCGGTCTGCGTCGTCGTACGCTGTTGTAATGCTTAAAAAGGCCGCATATAACGCTCTGCATTTTACTCGTGATATTTAAGTACACTGAGTAAGAACAAATAAGTTATCATCCAAACTCCGACCTATTCTGAAGCCACTCTGCAAAAATGCCACTATTCTCTGCCCATGCTTGCAGCTTTAATCTGATTGCCTGTATTTCTAACTTGTATATTACCGATGTAATGGTCAGCGGTCTATACGAGTGAATTCTATCTTTCTCCCCCTTGCCTTTATAAATTATATTCGTTCAACTTTGTCGCCAACTGTGTGGTACTCGTCTCTCTTTGAAGGTTTTTTCCACTGCTTTCACCAGAACTCCCCAACTTTTCGGCCCTAGTTGATTAATCAGCCTAACGGGAACCTCGTCTATCCCTGTGGCTGTGCGCTTAGGAATTTTCTCTTCCGCTTTCTTCCAGCTGAACTTTGTCGACACGCGCTCCTTTTCCATCTGCTTCTCTTTCGTACTCTTTTTTTTCTTCAAGTACAACTTCGTCATTGCCTTGGAAAGATTCATTTGTTACTTTTCGAATGAAATTTAATGCCGCTTCCCCTTCCAGTTTGTTACCACCTTCGTCTAAGATATGTTGTTGTATTGTTGTTGACTTCCTGCCTAATAATTTGACGTGGTTCCAAAATATTCGAATTGCAGCCGTCTTTTTCTTACGTATTTCTCACAACCAACGTTCAATTTTTATCTTTACTTGCACCAGTATTTGAAACAGACTTTTTCTACCGGCATACTTTCCTTTCACTGGTTACTTCATCCTGCGGCAATTGCGCCTTCTTTGCCTGCCTGCTCTCGCGATGCTTTCTGTCGTTCGGCGATCGCTACTCGTATCTCCCTGTACCACCAGTTTGTCGGTTTCTCCATAGAATGAACTTATTTTTTCTCTTTCCGTATTTCTGTCATTAGTACACTTAGAAGCTCACTGTATTCCCACTCTATACTTGGCCATGTGCTAAGTTCTTTCTAGACTTTCGTGACTACATTTGCTATTTGGTCAGCGTTCAAATTTGAACTCGTCAGATTGCACTCCTTGCCCTCTTTCCAAACTACATACCTTAACTTCAAAGTGATACGTTTATGGTCACTTTGTTAATATCTAGTCAATGACCACAACTAGTCTGGCGCCCTCTCACTTGATTTCCCTGTACTAATTGCGCACGGGGGAGCGCACGCATTCCATTCGTGGATTTCACGAGAGCGATCTCATTCGGAACGACGCGCTCCGTTATTGATCCGGCCGAGCGCTCGCGATCCGGTAGTGGAATTCATCACAAGAGACCAACCTCCTATCATTTGCTGTTTGCATTCTCTCGTTTGTCTTTCTCCTCCCCTGCCACCTGCTCCTCCTAAAACGTGACCCTTTTCTGAAGTCCTTCGAATCGGAACAATGCCACCATTCTCGGAATGTTGGGGTTGCTGTCAAAACAGAATTTTGAGTGCAGTGGCTTCATTCCTTTATTTTGTAGGCAGTCGAAAGGGGATGCCACAAGGTGCGTGAAGCGCGGGGGATGCTGAACGCTACATGGCTCTCAACACGGTCCACCGACGAGCGCGTCTAACTATGCGTGACGGAGGATAACTGAAGCGAAGTGATTATAGGCGTGGTGGCCTCCCTGTTAAAAAAACACGTGCGCCAGACAACTTGGTTCGTCGGTCTCTCCCCCACCGACTGGTCATGAAAGCCATCGAAGCAGGTGCACATACCAGAGACTAATCTACAGTAGGCGAAGCGCCGTCTTCTTTGATTTTTTTTCGTCCTAAATTTGTCACTCCCTGACTGGCAGCCAGGTACTCGCACGTGGTCAGCCTCAAACGTGTTTGCCCTGTTCCTATGCAAGCTCTTATTTTATTTTATTTTTTTTGTGGTGTGTGCACGTACGAACTCAAGGCGACCTGTCGAAAAAGCGGGAATAAAAGTGTGCAGCGCGAGAAAGGAATATCTACCATCCAAGCAGCAGGGTGTGGATGCGCCCGTTTCTTTATATAAATTTTATTGCGCGGTGCGCCTGTAGAGAACGCCGCACCGTCAGCGCACGATTGGGCAGATCGCCACTGGCATGTCGATTCGGGGAGAAATTGGGTTTAAGCCGATTCTCCTGAAACAAGTTCAGGGAGTTAAAAACAAGGCAAAATCGGGTTTTACCCATAAACGAACAACCCTAAATATAGGGATAGGGGTTTTAAATACCAAAGTTAATATCGAGATGAGATAGGCGAAACGCTGGATAGCGATACAAAACCTGAATGAATAATGCACACTAAGCGAAATAATTGTCTACGTCCTGTTTATGAAGCGAAGCCAATAAACATCGCCACCATCGTGTCTCCAATGTGATGTCATACTTTTTTGTACCTCTAGTATCTGTAACTTGCAACACACACACACACAAATATATATATATATATATATATATAGCGCGGCGCACGGCCCGCCTACACGATGACGTGGTTGCTTGTTGCGGAATATAGTTAGATGAAGTGGACAACACCCGTGAGGCATGGCTTCATAAATTCTCTGAGTCGTACGAGCTGAATTTTGTAGTGGGCGACTGGCAGATTTCAGCGGCATTAGGCCCGCTCGTCACTAGTGGAACGACACCCAGAAATTGAGGCACGTCGCCTTCTACTTGACCGGTGTTGCAAAGACGTGGTATTTCAACCACGAATCCGACATCGCGGATTGGTCCACGTTTACCTCCAAGCTGCGGCAAACCTTCGCTTCCTCGTTTGGCCGTGCAAAAGTCGCCAAACCGAAGCTGGGAACGCGCCGCCAACTTCCCCAAGAGTCTTACACCTCATACATAGAGGATGTCTTGGCTCTGTGCCGCCGTGCGAATCCTAGCATGACGGAAGCCGAACGCGTTCGCCAAATCTTAAAGGCATTGGGCCTGTCGCATTCAACGCCTTAATCGTGCAAATCCGGCTCCTGTCCAAGACATAATTTCAACGTGTCAACGCCTCGACGAGCTGCAGTCTATTCGTCTTCCACATGACAGCAGCGATCATCAGGTTCCCCATTCTCCACATCTACGTGCTCTTATCCGCAACATCATCAGCGAAGAACTTCAACTACAAGACCTAAGGCGTCCACCTGCTGCCTGCGCCCCAACCCCCACCGTCGGCTTGCGCGAGGTCGTAAAGCAGGAGTTGACAGCGATGACTACACCCACGACGCCTCTTGCTCCGGTAGCGCACTCCACACCTGCCTACGCGGATGTTGTTTCGCTACCCACCCCTACCGTGACTTCCGTGCCTACTTGCGTTTCCTATGACCATTTGGCTTCGATGGGAACCAGAGCACTTGCTGCGCCATCGTACCCTCAGTGGCGTCCACCTCGTCCGGTTTGTTTTTACTTTGGTATACGCGGCCATATATCTCGTTTCTGCCGCCGTCGCCAGCAGGATGAAAGACGAGGCTATGCTGAGCATGCGAGAGACCGCACTCGTCGATTAGACGCCTACTATCCCGGATCGTACTCTTTCCCTGAACAGCGTTCTCCGCCTCCTCCAGCTGCTCCCAATCTGCCTCATAGTTCCCGTTCGGCTAGACATCGTCCTCCTTCGCCTTACCGGCGCTCTACATCACCACTACGCCCACTTCCCATCTTGTCGACCAGCACTCGGAAAACTAACTGTTGCAGTTTTTGGAGGGGAAACTGCTTCTGATCTGTCTTCACAAATTCCTCCTGTTCGCCCGGCCAACATGCTTTCTGTGACTGTCGAAGGTGTTCCCGCGTCAGCTCTCATCGATACCGGTGCCGCCGTTTCTGTTCTTCGGAGTGATCTGTGTTCCCGGCTCCGTAAAGTAAAAAACGCCTTATCTTGGACCTATTTTGCATGGTGCTAATAACCCCGCACCTCCACCACTTTATCATACCGAGACCGATCAAGTTGTCCAGCGCTGTTTATTCCAAAAAAGGCAACGCCCCAGCATACGCGCGAAGAAGTAGAAGAACAGGGAAGATGATATATATATATATATATATATATATATATATATATATATATATATATATATATATATATATATATATATATATATATATATATATATATATATATATATATATATATATATATATATATATATATATATATATATATATAAAGCCTTAATATCCAAGAGGCATCGCATAACAAAATGCGATGGCTATTTGTGAGCAGAAACATTCTGTAATACGGTTGAGTGCGTCGAAGAGAACGGGACGATCAAACCGAAAAAGAAGAAAATCAGTTATCATCCTCTTTCTCGAAAAAGAGGAAACGGGCTAACGCCCCACTGACCCCTCTCATGGTCATGCGGCACAAAGTTTATAGATTTATAAACGTTGATGTCCCATCTGTAATGCGGCATCTACCACGGCCTCGAACGCTCGCGCAGTTCGTAATGGGTCGCTTTGCTAGACAAGTGTAATTCAATCTGTAACGTATGCTGTTATTACTGAGCATGGCTATTTTATTCATGGGTGGAAACCACATCGACCGAACCAAGTAGTCACGCAAAATAATCTACAGATAACATGCCATCTTCTTGTGTGTGAGGTCATTAGTTACGTCATTACTTCTGCTTTTTACTTCCGAGTTTCATAGAATTTCGCCGAAGTTGTGCTCACGTGGCGGGACTAAGTGTACGATTCTGTACTTTGGTGTACGGTAATCAGTTATTTCTCACTATATGTAATTATTCCAGACACTAAACCTATGCTCCGATATCAGATCTGTAATGAAACCCATGAATTGTGTACTGTACAACTTTTTTTATTTATTTCGTATTCCTTCCACAATCGTCTCAGCCGCTGCTCAAGAAACAATAGTGTGAATCTATGCTCGTGGCACTAAATAAAGGGAACCGTCTGGTTGTCTAATAATGATTTCGTGACATTATGCAACAACCGCACATCATCAAGGTGGCGAAACAGTTGCTTCCGAGTTCGGTTTGTACGTTGCGTTCGCCTAAAGTTAACCTAAATAAAGAACACCAACGCCGATATGCGAGCGCTACTAAGAGACACCTAAGTCAAAGATTACGGTCGCCTACCTTTCTTTTTTTATTGCCATGCACAAGGCATTCGGTAGAGAATAAAATGATGCAGAAGTATCCCACAGCGCAGAGATTTAGCGCAATTTTCCTCTGACGCCAAGTGAAAAACTCAATATCAGTCTCACTGTATTGCACTTTTATTACGTGATAGTAAGCTTACAAAGAATTTCACGAAAACTCGTCTGGTCGGCAGTGGTCATGACACAATGTGAGACAACACGGACACCGAATAAAGCTCACCTGCGGAAGCGGGAACGGCAGTTGTTCTTTTCAGCTTCTAGTATTATTACATGTCGTTGGTGCAAATGGTATTTGGCTAGAACATCTGCACAAGCTCGACGGGGCACTTTCGAGAATAAAAAGCTGTTTAGGCACTTAGTTAATTAGCCTGAAAAGGTCCCGGAGCGAGAGTGTACAACTACGCAAGCATATAGAAAATGACACTGCAAAGAACACTTACTAAGTTTACACTCATGAACTATTCAGTCAAAACCATGTTCACGCAAGCAGACTGATTGTTTGAAAAGAAAATGGAAGTAGCACTTCCATTTCTTTTAATTTTTTTACCAGAAGCTCAGCATTGGTGACGTCACGAATTTCGTATGCTCTTTCGCATTTAGGCTGTCGTAGTTCACAAAGGTTATTGAAATTTGTCAAGTTAAATTTGCGGCTCTTTTAGAAAGCGATGTAATTCAGTTTTACCGTTAAAAACAACTATAGCGTCCCAGACACTATAAGTTTCCAAGCCCAATGATGATTCTTCCAACAGGGAAGAAAAACAAAAGCACGGAATTCCAGGCTGATGCAGATGATCGTGGTCATGATGATGAGGCCTACGCGACGGATTGAGAGATCTTACGTCCCCTTTGGAACGGGGTAGTGGGTTCTATCACCAAGCTCTTGCTGTTATACTACCTAATGTACTCCTAGGTTAAAAAAAAAAAACTCATGATGAATTCCCATAACCACATTTACTGAATCCCTATTGCGAACTTTGTTACTGTGCGTCTCCTTTTTTTGTCATTTCCCCACTTCCACCAATCTTCCAATCGCCTCTTATTACTTTCCCCCTGCCATCGCTGAACTCAAGTGCTTCAAGGAGGCCAGTGGCGCCTCAATCGACCGCTGGGTAGATATCTTCACATTGTAATAAAACACGCTCCATCTTTTCCCTAGCTTTATCGCAGCAAGCACATGCTACTTCTTCCTTCACATATCTCGCTTTATAGGTGCGTTATCTAAGGCAACTTGATTTCGCTTCGAAAAGTAATGAGTTTCCCTTTGAGTTATCATAAATTATTTCTTTCCTGATTTCGTTTTTCTTCTTAAGTGGTTACTCATGGCAGGTTTCTTTTCGATTGCCGCCACTTATGAGATTATCTCAGCCTCTGATTTATCGCTTGACGTTCGTTAATAGAAAGCTTTAGTTTAGGGGACGCAAGCCGCTTGCGTCCCCTAAACTAAAGCTCTTTAATGCTGTGTTGCTCACCCTTCAGCCCGCATACTTGCTCGTAAGCTTCCTAGTGCTTTTCCTCCACTGTGAATCAATGTTTTTCCTGTACAAATACCTCAACACTCTCCTAGCCCCATTAATTTCTTCCACATTCCTCAGTCGTTCTTCATAATCTATTTGACTGTTAGCTTGCCTAACTTAAAACCTGTCCGGCCCATATCACCCTCCACAGCTTCATTTGTAGTCTACCCGTGTGCGCCCAATGCGAGGAGTCCCGCTCACCGTTGGTTGCCATCGAGTCCTGATTGTGCCCCAGATTTCAAGCAAACAACCGCATTTCCAAGAGTCAGCCGTGGAACCATTACACCTTTCCCCATACCCCGGAGAAACATCGTACCTATTCTACTCCCATAGCACTCTGTGCTCCCCATTATGGCTGCATTTCTCTTCCCCATTGCTGCAATTGTTTTTTCCTGTGTTTCCACATAAGCCTTCGTATATCCATATACCAAAGTATTTATATTCTTTTACCCGAGTATTTCTTGGCCTTGTATTCCCACTATCTGTTCACTGTTTTAATTTGAGAGTTTTCGAATAGGGGCCCCAAACGTGTTTGGGCCCCAAAGAAATAGCGTTGAAGCCACTGCGCATGCGCGAGACGCGAACTCCGTTTGGCTTTTGCGTCGGGCAAGCTAGTTCACTGATTCACACCCGCAAAGCTCATTGCAGCCCCAATAGTTGGGGGCCCCTACACTGGAACTTTGTAATGAATACCGTAACACCTGATATATTATAAAACCTAAATTCTCGCCTTCCTGTCCACAGATATTAGCCAGGCGTTGCAAATTACTTTGCTTGTCAGCTATAGCAACACAATGTCGTCCGCATGAAATAAACCTGTAAGCTGCTGCTCCACTACTGTACCCGCCTGTTTCTAAGAGACATTAAACCCGATATTACTTCCTTCTAGCGCCCTCTACATCCTCACCATGTACATCATAAAGATCAGTGGGGATAAATCGCACGTCTGCCTCAGTCTTTTGTTGTTATCAACTTTCTCCTCGCTGCTAATCCATTCCCATTTAACGCAAACAGTATTTGCTATGTAAATCCCTCTCAAAGGTTGTATATAATCGTCGCCTAAGCCATCACTTCCAGAAAATATTGCGGTCTGCGTTGTAACACGCTGCTGTAATGCCTGAAAAGGCCACATATAACGGTCTGCATTTTACTCGTGATATTTCAGTACAATGAGTAAGAACAAATAAGTTATCATCCAAACGCGAACCTATTCTGAAGACATTCTGAAGTTCTCCCAAAAAGCCACTATTCTCTGCCCATGCCTCCAGCTTTAATTTGCTTGCCTGCGTTGCTAATTTGTATATTACCGATGTAATGGTCAGCGGTCTATACGAGTGAATTCTATCTTTCTCCCCCTTGCCTTTATAAATTATATTCGTTCTACTTTGTCGCCAACTGTGTGGAACTCATCTCCCTTTGAAGGTTTTTTCCACTGCTTTCACCAGAGCTTCCTAACATTTCGGTCCTAGTTGATTAATCAGCCTAACGGGAACCTCGCCTATCCCTGTGGCTGTGCGCTTAGGAATTTTCTCTTCCGCTTTTTCCAGTTGAAATTTGTCAACACGAGCTTCTTTTCCATCTGCTTATATTTCGTACTCTTTTTTTTTCTTCAATTACAACCTCTTCATTGCCTTGGAAAGATTCATTTGTTATTTTTCGAATGTAATTTAATGCCGCTTCCCCTTCCAGTTTGTTACCACTTTCGTCTAAGATATGTTGTTGTATTGTTGCTGACTTCCTGCCTAATAATTTGATGTGGTTCCAAAATATTCTAAGTGCAGCCTTCTTTTTCTCATGTATTTCTCACAACCAACGTTAAATTTTTATCTTCGTTTGCACCGGTATTTGAAACAGACTTCTTCTCCCGGTATATTTCCCATTTACTGGCTACTTCAATTTGCGGCCACTGCGCCTTCTTTGCCTGCCTGTGCTCTCGCGATGCTTTCTGTCGTTGGGCGATCGCTTCTCGTATCTATCTGTTCTACCAGCTTTTTGGTTTCTTTGTTCCTTTCCAACAAACTTATTGTTTCTCTTACGGTATTGCTGTCGTTACTACACTTAGAAGCTCACTGTATTTCCACTCTATACTTAACCATTGTGGCAAGTTCTCCCTTGACTTTTTGACTATATATTTGCTATTTGGTCAGCGTTCAAATTTGGAATGGTTTTGCACTCCTTACTCTCTTTCCCAACTACATATCTAATTTTCGAAGTGATGCGTTTATGGTCACTTTGTTAATATCTAGTTAATGACCACAACTAGTCTAGCGCCCTCTCACTGGATTTCCCTGTACTAAGTGCGCACGGGGGAGCGCACGAATTCCATTCGCGGATTTCACGAGAGCGATCTCATTCGGAACGACGCGCTCCGTTCTTGATCCGGCCGAGCGTTCGCGATCCGGCAGTGGAATTCATCATAAGAGAGCAACCACCTATCACTTGCTGTTCGCATTCTCTCGTTTGTGTTCCTCTTCCCCGGCCCCCTACCCCTCCTAAAACGTGACCCTTTTTTGAAGTCCTTGGAATCGGAACAATCCCACCATTCCCGAAATCTTGGTGTTGCTGTCAAAACAGAATTTTGAGTGTAGTGACTTTTTCCCCTTATTTTGTGGGCAGTCGAAAGGGGATATCACAAGCTGCGTGAAGCGCGGGGGATCCTGAACGCTAAATGGCTGTGACTTACCGTGACGGAGGATATCTGAAACGAAGTGATTATAGGCCTGGTGGCCTCCCTGTTAAAAGAACACCCGCGCCAGACAACTTGGTGGGTCGGTCCGTCCCGCACAGACTGGTCACCCGCTCTTCTCGCATGAAAGCCATCGAAGCAGGTGCACATACCAGAGACTAATCTACAGTAGGCGAAGCGCCGTCTTCTTTGATTTTTTTTTTTCGTCCTAAATTTGTCACTCCCTGACTGGAGCCAGGTGCTCGCACGTGGTCAGCCTCAAACGTGTTTGCCCTGTTCCTATGCACGGTCTTCTTTTTTTTTTGGGTGTGTGCACGTACGAACTCAAGGCGACCTGTCGAAAAAGCGGGAATAAAAATGTGCAGCGCGAGAAAGCAATATCTACCATCCAAGCAGCAGGGTGCGGATGCGCCCGTTTCTTTATATAAATTATATTGCGCGGGGCGCCTGTAGAGAACGCCGCACCATCAGCGCACGATTGGGCAGATCGCCACTGGGATGTCCATTCGGGGAGAAATCGGGTTTAAGCCGATTCTCCTGAAACAAGTTCAGGGAGTTAAAAACAAGGCAAAATCGGGTTTTACCCATAAACGAACAAACCTAAATATAGGTATAGGGGTTTTAAATACCAAAGTTAATATCGACATGAGATAGCCGAAAGGCTGGATGGCGATAACTGTAGCAAAACCTGAATGTATCAAGCACACTAGGCGAAATAATTGTCTACGTCCTGTTTGTGAGGCGAAGCCAATTAATATCGCCACCATCGTGTCTCCAATGTGATGTCATGCTTTTCTGTAGCTCTAGTATCTGCGACTTGGAACACACACACACACACACACACACATATATATATATATATATATATATACAAACACGATGACCTGTTTCTTTTCTGCGGAATATAGTTAGATGAAGTGATCAACACCCATGAACCATGGCTTCATAATTTCTCTGAGTCGTGTGAAGTGAATCTTGTAGTGGTCGACTGGAACATTTCAGCGGCTTTAGGCCCACTTGTCACAAGGCCACTCGTCATGGGTCACCTCATCGTAGGTAAACTTACGTAAAGGAAGGCCAACTTCTCGGAGGGCATGTCGCACGAGTAGTTCTCGTACCTCCGGTAAATTTGTCACACGGAAATCTCGAGTTCGGAGGTGAGTTGACGATGCGGGTTATTTCGGCGTTGTACACCAATCAGTTTGCACGTTTTTTTTCCAAGAGGGTGTTCAAGCACTACGGCAGCGTTCGATGCTCGTTGGCACTCCTGCGCATGCCTAACTTCCCGCGCCTGTGATCACTACGGAGACGGACACCTTCTACCATAATCAAAGGGGTCGGATGCCGCTTGATATGGCTGGCCGCGCCATTTCTGCACCAAACTTATCGAACGCGCGGGAGGCCAAAGACAAGGAAGAGTGGAATTTCTGCTACAAATTGCACATTGTATGCCTAACACTTGATGAGCATTGGTTTGAATTTGATGGATTATACGTACTAAGGCGTAGCGAGCTCTCTTAAGCGTGTCCACTCCTGATCGGATGGACAAAGGCATACCGCCGAGACAGGCCTCCCTGAACGCCGCTCGTCCGGCTCAATTTAGCGCTGATTGTATCATGCGTAGCGCAGCAAGGGCTCATTCTACGCACGCGAAACATGCATGATCGTGTAACAGCCTCGTTCAGCTTCGCAACGGTGCAAACTAAGGTGCCTGAGTCTAGCACGATTGCAAATATGTAGGCGACAGTGCTGGAACTTCTTTTCTTTACATGCGGTTTGAGCAAGCCTAACTACGTATTCAATGCTCGCAGCTGCGCGCCATTTGCTACAGTGCGTCGTAGTGATGACTGAAAGACAATCCTTGCTGCCCAAGCGTGGGTATTTGATAAAGAAAGGATTACTTAAGTTAACGCTCTCCCGAAACAGAAATCTGCTTCTGCTGTGGTTTTGTTGGACTTCCCTGTGTGCAGCTGACAACGCCCGCTTTCAAAAGTGTATTTCCGTGGGTGTGGGTGTGGTCTGTGTAAGGAAGGGAGGCCAATGGCTTAGAATGCCCCCCTTTCTGACAGTGGGGATTATAGAAGTTCCCCCTTTGATACCCCCTTGCCCCGGTAATTACGCCTATGATAACGATACTAGGCTGCATTAATAAATTACTCATCAATAACTGACGAAACGTACACTTTTGTATCATGGGAAATTTGCTGAGGCAGAAAAGAAGCAAAAATTAAAGACGTTTGGGGTGCCAAGTGTTAGTTCCCCGCATGGGTTTGTAGTCGTGTCTGGGACTATAACAGCATTTGCATGCCACCAATTAATTATTTTTAATTAGAAAATACTACATTGAATTTTGAAAATAACTAAAGTACGACATAGCAAGTACTGAAATTTCTACTGCAACAAATGGTCCAAATACGAGAATATGCTATGAAACCGGTGAAATAGAACATGCGTACCAGTGAAAAGTATCGGCAATAATTTTTTTATCGCCATAATTTACATTCTTCTACTGAATTAAACACTATACTTCTCAATGAATATTTGACATTCTATTCCAGTTTCGAGCTGCTGGAAGAAGAAAAAAAAGCTTCTTGCTGCCTCTTTGCACCGTTCTGTGCGTCTATAAAGACAACCGTGCGTTTTATGTAGCTTTCGCGAGGGAGTTATCCCCCAACATGTAATTGATCACGTAGCAAACAAGTCTAACTGCAATAAGTGCTCAGAAATGCTAAAGCGCTACAAGCATGCACACAATATGCAACTCTTCTTTCAATAACAAAGATGACTAACCGCTTTCATGCAGATAGCTAAACCCATCTCCTAGCAGAAAAAAAAAGATATTGCGTTATTCGCTATACGAAGTCAACAACTTCTTGAATGCTTTGGAAACATTTCCATGTATGAAATTAATGTAGCAGTCATTTTTACATCGCCGCGCTACTAGAGCAAAGAACATTTTACAGCGAAGCTGTATACCGCTACCGTCGAAGTGCAATGCCGGGCCGACCCGCCGTGGAGGTGGAGCAGGCATTAAACACTCCCCATACGTGGGCCGATCCAGAAGACAGTGCAATGCCGGGCCGCTCCACGGTGGAGGTGACGCAGGCATCAAGCACTTCCGATACGTGGGCCGATCCGGGAAATAGTGCAATGCCGGGCCGATCCGCCACGAAGGTGGCGGGTCGGCCCGGCATTGAGGCAGGTTGGTCAGTGCTTGGATGACGGCGGGCTTGTCCAGCTCCCGAGGAGCACGACAATGCGGTGGTTTCGTTGAATTTGCTAGCACTTGCCATAGCGACTTCACCATTACTTGGAGGAGATGCTTGCACTGTAATATAAAAAGAAATATTATCAGAGACGTTGGCGTGACAAATGTATGTGGCAGTGTCTTCATTTTAAAAATCGCCATGCCGCAAGAATATAAGTTTGAGCAGAGAGTTCGAAGGGTCTAATCAAGAAATTTTCTTGCAAGAGATTTGTCAGGTAACACTCTTTAATATTTCAACTTATACGGCATATTTGGTAGATGTAACAGCGAATATTTAGAACACAAATACAAGATGCCCAGGATCCGTCCGCCTTGTTTACGCCCCACAGCTAGTCAGGGTAGCACTTTATAATTAAAGAATTGCAGCAAAACCTGTTACAGCACAAAAAGCATAGCCTCAGATAGTGTAGACACAGTGCGGCCTTCGTGTGAAATACGAGAAGTTCCGCCAGGAAACACTAGCAAAATAGGCATTTATTATACGAAAAGAAAGAAATACTGCCGGCTGGAAATGATGCTTGACATGCAAGAGTGAGAAGAAGCGCGGTTCCTCGTTATGACTAGCCGGATCAGGCAGCGCGCATGGCTTGATAAAATCAATGTCGTGGAATTTGGGTGAAATTTGAAAACAGAGATTTACACGTGTTCTACTCCGCGCACTTTTCAAAGGCGGCGAATAAAAAGAGCTATGTAATTACACGCACTCTACATTAGCCATCGCTGTTTCAGTAATATATATACCGCGTGATATTGGTTGGGTTGGCAGCAGTTTATAACATTCATCCTAAAACATCACAAAATAGTTGTCGATTTGGCTCACAGCGTTTCTGCTGAGCGAATGTTGATGGGTCTACAAGAGAAATTTATTAGCACATAAATTTCCGCAGGCAAGGAATGAGTAAAATAAGAAAGCATATTTGAGTGATTCTTTCGGCTGTGTGCTTACGTACTGCGATAGCAGCGTTTTCCAGCTGGAAGACCACAATTTCATTTTAGGTTGCCTGCTTATTCCTGAAATATTTGAATAATTGCGTTCCGTCACTACAGGGACCTCGACAACGATCTAGCGCTGTATAACGTTGCAATCGCCACCACCCATTGTTCTTTTGGCCGTCCAAAATTGATGCAGTGCTGAGCATGAATAAAAAAAAAATCAACGTTAAGGACGCATCGAAACCATGAGAAATGTTAGAATTTCAACAGTAATGTACACACAAATCGTGAAATTAAAAAGCGAAAAGAAAAATCGTTGAGCAGCTGGACATCATTTTAAAGGCAAGTGTACCCTGTAATTTAGCCCTTTGCAATTACCTTGCTTAGCAACTTAATGCGTCCTTTCCTAATTCACTCCGTCTGGCCCCTTATAAAGCTTATAACATACCCAAAACAAAATGCACTCATCGTTGTAAGATCCACCCTTCTGTGTATCCCAGTGGATGGATGTATGGATGGATGGATGGATGGATGGATGGATGGATGGATGGATGGATGGATGGATGGATGGATGGATGGATGGATGGATGGATGGATGGATGGATGGTTGGATGGATGGATGGATGGATGGAGGGATGGCGGGTACACCCTTTGTAATGGGCGGCGGCTGGCGCCACCTAGCCTTTTACTCCCCCTCCTATTATTGTTCTTTATATCGCCTTCCCCTTAAACTTTAGTTTTCGCTCCCCTTCCCCCCAAAATAAATATTTAAGATAGTACAGAAAACATTAGCTCCCCGATTTATGGTATTATCCCTCCCTTGACTTCTTCCACCAATCCTCTAGCCTCCCATTCGCTACTGCCACGCTTTTCTCGTCTATTTGCCCTCGTTACCTGGGAAAACCTAATGCCCCTTGCATATCTGTCACTGATCCCTCAGCCAGAGTAGGGCAAAGTTCTGTGCATCTCAGCACTATATGCTCCGTGTTCTCAATTTCGGCCCCACAAGCTGTGGATAAAAGGCATACGTCTTCAAATTTAGCCCAGTATGTTTTAGTTCTCAAAACCCCCGTCCTAGCTTCGAATAATAGTGAGCTGCTCCATCAGCTATTAAATAAGAGCTCTCTCTTTATCTCCTGTTTTTGTGTCCTATACATGGCTAGAGCTGGCTTTCCGAGCTTTCTTTCTTCCCACGTTTTCCTTCCGTCTCCTTCACCTCCTTTCCTGCACTAGAACCATTCTGGGCCCCCTCCCTCGGCTGTAGGTGTCTAAACCTCAGCTTCCTAGTTCTGAGTGTCAATTATGATTTAAAACTTTTCAGGTATAGATATTTCTACATTTTTTCCGCCCACCTTTTTTCCCCCAGTGCTGCGAGTCTCTGTCCATATTTCAGCTTACTTACTGCCTCTCTACCTTCGAATGACGTCCATCCCATGTCCCTCTGCGCTTCCTCATTAGGTGGCCTCCCGTGCGCACCTAAGGTAAATCTGCCTACGCTTATCTGTCTTGTTTCCATGCATGCCTTAACTTCCCATTTCATGCACAGTACTAAATTTCCCAATGTGAGGCCAGGTACCATAACCCCTTTACTTACCCCTCTAACCACCTCGTACCTATTATAGTTCCATTGTGCCTTGTGTTTCATTACAGCTGAGTTCCTTTTCACTTTTTTAATCATAATTTTTTCATGTTCTTCCAAGTACTTTTTGCCCTCGTTTAGCCATATGCCCAAATACTTGTATTTTTCAACATGCTCAATCTTAGCGCCTTCTATTTCCAATGGTTCCCCCTTTCTTGATTACATACTATTATCCCAGACTTCTCTCCACCTAATTGCAGTCCCAATTCTTCTCCCTCAGCTCTCCACATATCTTCATTAGTTCCTGTAGCCCTACTCAGAAGTCAGCAAGCAGCACAATATCATCTCCATACATCAGTCCGGCTAGTACTTGAGCGACCTTCTGCCCTACCAGCATATAGCTTATGTCGGTTCCTACTGTGCTCTGTTCTAGCCTCTTTTCCACTTGGCTCGTGTAAATCATAAAAAGCAGAGGCTACACTGGACAGCCCTGCCTGAGACCACTTCTTATTTTAGCCGGCTTTGTAGTCATGTACCTCATTATCGGTATAAACTTGTAGGAATCCAACCAACTCTTTATGTAGACCGTTTTTCTTCTACTGGCTCGGTTCTCGGTTTTCTCGGTTTACATTACCATATACTCCTCTAATGTCTAAAAAAAAGCTATCCATAGGGGTTTCTGCCTGGCTGCCGCTATCTCTATGCACTGTGTTATAAAAAATATAAATTATCTAGGCTTCTGTTCCTTGGAAATCCATTCTGCAGCTTTCCCAAGATCTCTTCACATTCTGCCCACTCCTTCATTCTCATTTTCACCATCTGCATTGCTACTCTGTATATGGCTGATGTTACAGTTATTGGCCGGTATGATTTAATGTTGTCCTCGCTTCCCTTACCTTTGTAAACTAATATAATTCTACTCAATTCCCAGTCCTGTGAAACATCTTCCCCTACCATTATTTGTTCAATAAGTTGTCGTAACCTTAATTTACTTTTCTGGCCTTATATGCTTATCAATTTCGCAGGTATGTCATCAGGTCCTGTCGCTGTTCCCCAAGGGGACCTTGTGCTCAATTCTGTCCCATTCCTTACTTGTCATCCCTCTGTTCTGCTCTTCTGTCCTGCCATTGTCATTGTTCTCCATTTCACTACCCTTTGGATCTGCAAATGCTACCTTTATTGTTAACCTAAAATATTCTTAAACTTCCTCTCCCTATGCCTTTGTTCCTTGTGGTGTGGTCAGTGAGTGCTGAACCATCTCTGTCTTCTTTCTCTGTTGCCTTATGTGTGCCCAAAACTTCTTAGATGCATTTAAGTCTTTTTTTTTTTTGTATCTCCACCGTACCCCAGCTTTTGCTATCTTGGCTTGAATTATTGCCGATGCTTCCCTTTTCTTTGCATGGTCAGTCTCTAATTTTGTCGCCACCTCTTCCGCTGGGGCTCCCCTTTTCTTTGCTGCTCTGTGTTTTCTGCGTGCATCTTTGCGTTGCTCTATGGCCTCCTTACTTCTCGGTCCCACCAGCCTTTCGGTTTGTTTTCCCTGCTTAATTCCTAGTTTCTTAGTCTGTCTCTTCTCTAGCTCTCTTTTAAAAATACCTGTTAACTCGTCGTATGTCCATATCCTTTGGGGTTGCTTAGGTACTATGTTTTCAATGTTTTTTGCCACGCCTTGCAGCTGCCTGTCATTCAGTTTGCTCATACCTTTCCTTTCTTTAGTTTCTATCAGTGGTACTGCCCTTCCAAAACTGATTGTGATTGGTTTTGATCACTCACCAGGTTTTTTGTACCTTCCTCATCAATTTCCATACCTTTCAATCGTTCATACAGTTCGTGGGACATTAGGCAGTAGTCGATTGTCGAGTGGGAGTTATTTCTTTCTCATGTTATCTTCCCGCCGCATTTAATTTAAGTATAACTATTACAAAATCATGGGCCTCACAAAGATCTACTAACATCTGCCCTGTTGCATCTGTCGCCCCGTCAAAGTACTCTAAATGGGCCTTCATGTCCCCTAGGATGATTACATCCCGTTTCATAGCTAACTCCCTGATGTGCTTGGCCATACATTTGAAATGTTTTGCATTCCAGTCTTTCGAATCATTCCCCGTTTTCAGATACAGAACTCCCAGGATCGTCTCTACATTCCCTGCGGTGCCCTTGAGCCACATGTGCTCACTGAAGCTCTCCCTTACCCTTTCCCAGTCCTGTCCCTTCACTCGCGCCCCAAGCCCTCCTCTGCGGTCTTTCCCTTTGCTGTTGCACCCTACCCAGGTGTATCCTGCAATGAATGGTGGCTGTTCCTCATCTCTTAAATGGGTTTCGGTGACTCCATAAACCAGAAAATTTTCCGTTTGTAATTGTTCATCTATTTCGCCCCACTTAATACCATTTCTTCCACCGTGCATGTTGATGAACGCCACATTTACTGCCTTCTTCTTCCTCCATGCTCATGTCCTGCCCCCCCTCCCCTGTCCTTTATCTTTTATGTTTTGGCATGCAGGGCTACCCTGCGTGCCTGCAAAAAGCCTGAGCCCTACGACCCACCCTCGTTCCTACCTGCCATCCCGCAGGTGTAGTATAGCGAATGCTATCCCGGCCGGAAGGGGGGAAGTTTCTCCCCCCGATCATTCTGTTCACATCCACCATATCACACCTGAGGGCTCGCCCCAACTCCGTAATCATTGCATTGGCCGTCACTACTTCTTCTTCAATGAAAGGGCCCTGTCCCCTGACCTCTGGGACAGTACACAGGGCAATGTCCACCACCTCCGAGGTCGCCTTTAGTTTCGCCACTTCCTGTTGAATCTCTCTGTCCAGCATTCGCCCCCTATTCTACAGGACGTCATTCACCCCAGCGTGCAAAATTATTAGGCTTTTTCCCTCCCTATTTTCCTTCAGTTTGTTTTTGGCTATCTCTGCCACCGCTTCGGATCGCCCACCCGGCATGCATTCGACCTTCACCCGGCTGTCGTACTGAACTGTTCTGATGAGTGCTGATTGCATTCGCGATATGCTGGAGCTTGCAACGACCCAGACCTTTCTGTGTTCAGCTCTGTCTTCACGCAAACCTTGCCTCCCTCCTGTCCTCCTGTCTCAGTCCGCTGGGTCGTACCCGCCTCCTTGCCTTCTCTGCCTCCCGTCGTCTCCTCCCTCTGTACCTGTGTCTCCCGCGGTCCCCACGTTAACGTGTCCGCCCCCCATTCTGCTCCACTGGGTGATCCTGCCGCTTCCTTTTCCTTCAATTCCTATTGTGCCTCCCTCTCAGTTTCTCTCTCTCTCTCATCTTTTTCCGTTGTTTTTCCAACTGCTGCCCTTTGTCTCGCTCCTTACCCATTTCCGCTCTACAGCTTCCATTCTTGAGGCCCACTCCCTCTCGACCCTTTTTTCAAACTCAGCGTGTTTCGTTTTTTCTTTCTCGAGTTCCTCCTTTGTCCTCTCCATTCCACTCTATAGCTGCTTCTCCAAATTCTCAATCCCTTTACACAGCCTGCACACGGAGTCGTTCCCTTTCGCCTCCGCCACGGTTTTGAATACCGTTTCATCCAGATAACACCATCCTTCACACCTCACACTGGAAGAGGTCCCCGCCTGCCCCCTTGGCTTTTCTAGCCAGCCGTCCCATGAATTTTTCTGTCCTACTGTTCTTTAGCAAAGTAAAAGCGAGGAAACAAATTAACTATAGTAATGACCACTGGGAGCTTCTAGAAGAACAACCAATACTAATAAAATAACCAAACCAACAACCAGGGAAAGCAATTTAAAAAAAATTAAGAAAGTAACAGTTTTAGCCCTAAGTATGAAACTTTTAGTCCTAACTGTTATGTGTTGGCCACGACCTACTTTATCGCCCTGCTTTGGCTGAATGTTCGCCTGGCTTCCTAGTGCTCCAATTCTCTACAACCTACGTTTCTATGCTGGCCCTATCTCCATTCAGATTTCTCGCCGCTGCAATTAGAAATCAAATCAGAACTTAGCTGCCGGCATCCAACCGTCCCGCCTCCATCCCGTGTCAAGGCTTCAGTTTTATGTCGATCCCGATTCGGCTTTTCTCTTTACATGTGTACAAAATATGAAGGAAGGAAGATGGAGGAGGGAGCATGCCGGCAACGCGATTGACGCTGAATTCATCCCACATCAAAGATGGTTGCCACCAGCGCCGACTTTTTTCTACTTGTGGTTTTGCCTATATTAATCCTAACACTCACAAAAATTCGTGGCTCATTTGCTGCGTGTATGAATACGGAGGCTTCCAGCCAATTCAGCACAGCATCTTGTAGTTGTCTGAGCGCTTGATTGATAGCATTGACCAGGCTCACGTGGGTGAGTGGGGGAGAGGTAAGTGGGGGCTGAAGGACGGAAGGTTAGGCCGAAAAAAATATCAAGAATGCGCCGAGCCAAAGACATGCACAGACGAGCAGGTGTTGACACGGACAAGCACAAACTTTCATCTAATTTTTCTTTCTGTCAGGGGCATTGATACAAGGAGCTATTGGAATAGGAGCATGATGATTATGGTCACCGCAACATGCCATGCATGCTAAACAAACAAACGAAAGTTTTACTAACACTTATGCGCTCCATCCCGATGCACTATAAAACGGTTCCATCAACTCTGTGGCACTGTAATTCTCAATTCTCCTCCGGATCCTGATCCTCCAAAGCCGCGGAGCGTACATGCAAAATATACAATGCGCAGGCAAATGCACAATACCGTTGTTTCTTATGCCAAACTCATGTTCCCATGCACGATCAATAAATCAGCGGCTAGGTTGCCCGTTATGCGACTTGCCCTGCTTGCTACGTTGTGCATTGGCATTTCTCTTTATGGGGCGCATTTCTGGGAAACCGATGTGCGAAAACGGTGGCGTACCATGCATGGAGTTGACATGGAAGAACCACAGGTGGTTTATGCTCAATCTTATTCATTAAAGATTCCATCTTAAGTCGCCCGGAGCATATTATCAAACGTGGGCCTATTCGAGTGGATCACTTAATTGAAAGGTAGCACATTGTTTAACCGGGCGAATCCTGCAAGTCCACATAACCGGCAATCCAATTATTTAAGCACCCAAACAGGATTGAGCTTCTAAGACTGCATCGTATACACAGCACTAAAAACATAGACAGGAGGCAAGGTGACGACAAGACGATCGCTCACTTCAAAACGAAATTTATTAGACAATACTGGAAAAACAAAGAATCTAATAGCGCTTAATTTTAGAATGCATGTTGCAATAGGTTGCACAGCTAGATTTCTCAGCCTTCATTTCTGCAATGGCAACGTAATCCTAAATCGAATTTCTTCGAAAGTAATTACCTGTGGAACTTTAATTTATCCCTTATCAGAAAATAAAAAAGAGCAAATATTTTTCCCCACATCAAGTAGCTAACGTACGTTCTGTTCTTATTGTCCACAATCTGTTTTTTTTTCTTCACTTTCTTTCTCAGGCGCGGCACAGAACAATACTCACACAGACATGTCGATCTTAGTATCTTTTCAACGACAGTTGAGAGTTCTGTGCACTACCGTATGTCAGTTGTCGCAATGATGCACATACCCATACGCCCACGAAATTGACGTAGCATACAAAGAAGCACACATATCATGCAGAAAGAAACACACATTGCATGCAACCACAGCAACACAAATATAAACGAGGAACACCTCTATCTGAAGTGGCAGAAGGGTATGAAGGAACGATCTTTAGGCTCACTACGGGATATCTGAGAAAAGAACTATCTCGAAAATAACTTCATAGATCCAATTTTACCACATTTTGCCATCTAACCCCTGGCCATAGCCAAAAGTCGCAGAAGCGATTGTTACAGTTTTCCCACAATACACCTGTCTGCTGTTTTTGGACATATGGTCCACTATGTTGGAGTTAATCCTGCACAATAATGATGTCGATCTACCATGCACGTTTCACCCGTTTTAAGCCACAAGGCAAGCTTGGGAATTTAAAAGAAATGACACATAGGCAAGTCTAGTCATCACAGGTTTAAATTAATATACAATTCCTGATGTCTGTACAGTCGCGGGTTTACAGTAGCCAACTGTTTATAAAATTTCTACAATCACGGGTTTAAAGTCGTTTTCACCAATCTGTACTTGACGGAAACTTTTGAAGGTTTGCATGTGGCGGTAAAAACACGAAACGAGAATTCTCGGAAGCTCCGTTCAAGTGCCCCTTACCAGGGCTGGCCATTTTGAGCTGACAAGCGTAGAGCCTACAATGCGCGCTAACGATCGTGTTTGCTCATAATTACATCGCTACGCGCCGCGAAAATGTCTGAAATTTCAATCCTAACTACGTTTCTCTTTCCATCGCGGCGACCACGCTCCAAGCCGGACAGTGACGTACTCGTGTCCCTCTGCCTACGTATTGGTGTCCGCAGTGCAACGTCGCTCGTGGTGACAGCTGATTTGGAGCTTGAATTTACGAATTGAAAGCTAGAGAAATAATAAAATACACAAAGAGAATGGACGCGTGTTTCTTGCTTTACTTCGCACCCAAGCCAGAGAGGTGTATCATCACTTCGTCTGCTTGTTCCCAAAGTCGTGCATTCACCTGTGCAGGTACCGAAACTATGCCATTTTCTACCGTGTTCCAGCGCGCGATCATTCTCTGCGATCCGCTTATTATGCCTCAGTATTCGTGTAGCACTGTATTATACCGCTAGACATATGTCCTTGTGCACAGCGCGCAATATCTTGGGCTGCGCGAAACGAGACAATCGCAACAATCGCGCGCAACGCCGTCAGGGAGCGTGCGCAGCGCCGAAAAAAAAAAAGAAGAAAGGAACCGAGGAGGAAAAGAAATGTAGAGGCCCATGACGTATGCATCACGCGATCCTCGAGGTCCGGGATGGGGGAATGCAGGGATGAGTGGAGAGAGTGTCTCGATATGCCGTGGAGCTCGCCTCCTGAAATGATGTGTTCGTGGCACTGGAATATTTCTATCTCGGCTATTAATGAGCCGATTTGACAAACTTTTGCGGTAGAACGCTCTATGGAGGACACGTAACCAGTTCCAGCGTATAGCAAAAATTTTTTTATAGGGCCTGGTGAGGAAGCTTCAACACCGACTTGGAAGAGATTTGTTGCATTTGCAGGAGAATGAATAATATAACTGTAAGAGAGACCTTTGTATTCAGGTCTTCTTTTCCTTTAAAAATTCTTAAAAATTGCAAAATAAGAACTGAAGTGTGAAATTTAAATGCAACCCAAATAAAGAAGGAACTATATCACAAGTTTGCAAACTGTGCTTACTAATACAACTGGACCAGTCTTATATACGTATAATATAGCGCTCTTGCACAGTTATTATGTAGTTCCGCGTTATTTATTCATTTGCTTCGTGATACTGTCAATATTAGGGATTTTTACAGTAGTGGCTTAGAAGGGTCTGTAGACATTGTGGTACAGGCATTTACATAAGTATACAGAAGGGTACCTGTAAAGAGTTAACCTATGGTACCAGCAATGCGTATGGCAAAAAGATAACTCACAATCAACCTATTTAAGTTACATATGATGTTCTTTAAAACGAAAAAAAAATAGGAAAGGAAGGTACATCATATGAAATATACAATTGACAACATCATCCACAATTTCAAATCACATATATCCAAACACACCTGGTTTAAAAAAAATGATAAGCACAATAAGGATAACATCACTTACACGTGGCTGACAGCAGTGTTCCGGCAGAAAACTCGACAAAATTTGCAACTGGGGGCTGTGCAAATGCCGTCAGGGCTAAGGCATTGCAATCGCGAACAGCTCGCGGGAAGAACGAAAACCTAAATTTATTGTCAGCGCAAGAATATTCCTGCGATAATGTGATGCTTGTGACGGGTTTCTCTGAATGCGTTATATTAAATGTAGGTGTCGGAATACACTTGAACCTTGACAAGATACAAAAATTTGATGATGATGATGATGATGATGATGATGATGGTGGTGTCGAAAAACGTTTGTTTGCTATATTTTACAGTGATTTTTGCGGCTTCAGATGGAGTCTTCCATCTTCTCTTCAGGGTCGGTTTTCCTAGTCCAGGGCTCCGCTGAGGGTAGCTGCCCTGCGTGCACGCCTTACTA
Source organism: Dermacentor variabilis (assembly GCF_050947875.1). Lineage (NCBI taxonomy): Eukaryota > Metazoa > Arthropoda > Arachnida > Ixodida > Ixodidae > Dermacentor > Dermacentor variabilis. The sequence continues at coordinate 168,844,209 of NC_134571.1, forward strand.
GTCCTTGTTGGACTTTCAGGACGTCGCTGGATGGCATCCTCTCCCACTGTTCCGCACTCGGGTTTTTTATTATGGCTAGACCATCTGTTTTCTGGCAAGCCCATGTGGTATGGTATAGGGGTGGTTTGTCTCCACACCATGGGCACTTGCTCTCGTACTGCGTGTAGTTGATTTTGCTTAGCATGTTTTGGCACGGGAATGTTCCCGTTTGTAGCTGTCGCCCATGCTACGGCATCTTCTCTATTTAGTTGTTTGTGAGGGGGCGGGTATTTTCGTCTGATCCCTCTATAGTAGTTTAGCATCTCTGAATAGCTTTGGGCTACCGGCTCGGGTTCCTCAGCGGGGTCGGGATTGTTGGATGCTCGGTTTGTTGCGTGCCCTCGAGCTATCCTATCCGCCTCCTGATTTCCCGTAATGTCGGTATGTCCTGGCACCCAAACTATCGTGTGTTTGGCCTGGTTGTTGACAGTTTTGCCACTTGAGCGGAGGATGCGGAGCGCGCTGTGGCTGATTCTGCCGTTTAGGTAGTTGCGGCATGCTGCTTGTGAGTCTGTGAGTATGGTTAAGGACCTGTTGGATGGGTAGCCCTCCGCTGCCGCTACAGCCACGGCTGCCTCTTCGGGCTCAACTACCGTACAGTTCCGAATTGATGCGCTGGTGATTTCTTTTAGGTCCGAGTTGATCACCGTTGCGACTTTGCTTTTCTTGTGGTTTCTGTCCTCAGTGTAGGTAGCGGCGTCTACGTACACTGTGTCGCGTCTAGTTGCCAGTGTTCTTTGTACATACTCTGCTCTTGCTTGTCTTCGCGCTATGTGTAGGTTCGGGTGCATATTGCTGGGTACCGGTGCTACTTTGATGGTGTTTCTGTATTCGTCCGGTATCGTCTCCGTGCTTTGTGTCTCCTTTATGGTAGCTTCGCCACCCTGTCTGCTCAGGAGTCCTCTGCCCGTTGCCGATAGTTTTAGTCTTTGCATTTGCGCGATTATCCGCGCTTCTTGGAGCTCATCGAGAATGTTGTGTAGCCCCAGGGCCAGGAGTTTGTCGGTCGATGTTGACTGCGGTAGGTGGAGCGCCGTCTTGAGGGCTTTCCTCAGGATTGCGTCCGCTTGTTGCATTTCGTGTTTCGTACAGTGGTAGTACTGGAGGCTGTACGTCACTCTACTGACCACCAGGCTTCTGACCAGTTTGAGTGTGTCTGCTTCTTTCATGCCATGTCTTTTCCGCGAGACCCGCGTTATCATGCGGGCCACTTGGTTGGCTGCAGTTTTAAGTAGTGTTAGGGCGTGGGTACATCGTTGGTTCGATTGTATCCACATTCCTAATATCCTGATGAGCGTCTTCTCCGGGATTGTCTGTCCCTCAAGGTGGATGTTTAACTTCATGTTTACTTCCTCTGGGACGGTACGATTCTTCTTGCCTCGCCATACTCTTAGGAGCTCGGACTTCTCCGTTGAGCAGGCTAGACCTCTTGCCTTGACATATTCCTCTACGCATGTCGCAGCTTCTTGTAATCTTTCTTCCTTTTCCCTGAGTGAGCCTTTGGTGACCCATACAGTGATATCGTCGGCGTACATGGCATGGCGTACGCCGTCGATTTGGTCTAGTTTTTGGGCCAGTCCAATCATGGCAACGTTGAACAGGATGGGTGAGATGACCGATCTCTGGGGTGTGCCTTTGTTTGGAGTGTTGAACTTTTCGGATTTCAGCTCGGCCAGGCCGATTGTTGCTGTTCTCTCGGACAAAAGTGCCTTGACGTAGCTGTGTATTTTCATGCCGCAATTTAGGTTGTCTAGTCCTGTCAAGGTGCCTTCGTGGCTTACGTTGTCAAAGGCGCCTTTGACGTCCAGTGCCATGATGATCTGTTCTCCGTTGAGCGGGATATTGCTCAGTGCCTCTTCTTTGATTTGCAGGAGTACATCTTGGGTCGAGAGCCTGGCTCTGAAACCAAACATGCTGTGGCGGTACAGCTCTTTTTCTTCCACATGACTTTGTAGCCTCCTCGAAACCACTCTCTCATAGATCTTGCCTAGGCATGATGTAAGGGAGATTGGTCTGAGGTTTTCCACTTGAAGTTTCTTGTCTGGTTTCGGGATCATGATGACTGCCGCGTGTTTCTATTGTTCTGGTACTGTTCCCGCTTGCCAGTGTCCATTGAGGTATTCGGTTAGCTTTTCGACTAGCTCGTCTCCGAGGTTGCGGGTGAGCGCGTTTTTGATCTTGTCCGCACCTGCGGCTGTGTTTTTTTGCGCTTCTTATCACCGCGTACACCTCTTCCCGGGTGATGGGTCTATCCAGCCTTCCATTTTCTTTTCCTTTGTAGCGCTCTGTGTAGGTTGCTGGGTCGCCGTCGCCGTAGCACTTCTTGCGTACTTTGTCCAATAGTTCCGAGTCTGTTCCCTCGTACTGGTGCACCAGTCGGTATATGACTTTATTGTTTTCGGTCTTTGTTTTTTATGGATCTAGGAGTGCCTTGAGTATGCGCCATGTTTTTGCAGTGCTCAAGGTTCCGTTTAGAGAGTCACTAAATCGTTGCCAATTTTGCTTCGCTAGCTGCGCCGCGTACTCTTCTGCCTTTTTCGTGATTTCCGCGATCTTTAGCTTGAGCTTCTATTTCTGTCTTTTCCACGTTTTTGTGAGTCCCCTTCTGGCTTCCCATAGTCTGAGAAGTCTAGAGTCCACGTCCGGCGTCTGTGGCGTACGCTCAATTTCTTTGGTGAATTTGCGTTGTGTTTCTTTGAGCATGTTCCCTGCCAGGATTGGGGGCCCAATCCCATCGCTCGTGATCCGTTGTCAAGATTGGAGTCCGGCATTAATTCGAAGGTAGCTGGCCCATGCCGTCGTCCAGCTTATCCACGCTGAGGACCTTGATGAAGGGAAAGACTGCTTCTCATCGGGAACGAGGAATATGGGTTTATTTACAGTATTTATATCAGTCTAACATGACTGTTTGAGAAAGTACATCAGTCTAACATGACTGCTTGAGAGAGAGTCTCAGTCCAACATGACTGCTCAAGAAAAGTGTGCCGAGCATCCGCACAACAGCAGTTTTTAAACACTCGGTCCTCCCGCGATACAAGGTGACGCGAACATTCGTTTAGTCATCGCAAACTAGCCGCCTCTCCGCAGGACGGTTTACACACACACATGTACACACACACGTGTTCACGGTCCAAAACCGACACCACACGAATTTCGTAGAACTCGGAGCCGTTCCGGGTAGCGCGTTGTCTTGCGTCTTGGTCGGTGCGTGGGAAGGAGCCTCCGTCGGCTTTCCCGCGGCAACTCCCCCGCCCGTAGGAGATCAGGTCCGCGTTGTCGTGTTGCGCACAAAGCCTGCTTCGTCAAACTCCTTCAGTCACAACGCATCCCAGCTGAAGCGACGCAGAGTGGAGGATGCGCGTATTGTCATCGACACAAAGTCGGTTTAGTCACGCCGTGGCTAGAGGTTGGCGACGACGCTTACGGAATGTTGCCTCCACAGTCGCAACTGGTTGGCAAAACTTGCACTGCAGTTGGCCGTTCTTAACATCCCCCAGTCTGTTACAGATTCGATGCTTTTTATTGTATCGCCACATGCTTCTCTGAACGCTTTCCAGTTCGTTGTTTGCTTTCCCTATCTGTCGTCTAATTTTGTCTGTAATTGTGATTTGCGTCTTTAGGATATAGTGGTCGCTACCTAGGTTTTCCATTAGGTTGTCCCACTCCGCTTGCCTTGTTCTTTTGAGGAACGTGAGATCGGGGCAGGTGTCCTTGTTCACGCTGTTCCCGATTCTCGTAGGGGTATCGGCTTCCGTGACGAGTTCGCACTCGATATTGTCAGCTGCCTCGGTTACCGCTCTTCCCTTTTGATCCGTTCTCGTATATCCCCAGCTCTCCTTTCTGGCGTTGAAATCTCCCAGTATGACTAGTGCATTTCCTTTAGCCAGCTTGTCTGCTCCTTTGAACATCGCTTCGAATTTCGCCCTGCTTTGTATCGGGGGGCTGTATATATTTACGATGAATATGCTTCCTCCCTCCCTCTTCTTTTTTGGTATGATCTCGACTATTACGTGCTCTACGTCTGTGTCGGCTATCCTGTCATAGCTAATGGCGATAAAGCTTTTGTTGACTAAGATTGCTGTTCTTCTGCCTACCTCCGGATCCTCGTAGCACTGTAGCCCTGTAGTGTTGGGGTAATCCTTGTTTCTCGTAGAGCTATTACGTCGGGTGGAGTTAGTGGTGTGTTGATGTACTGTTGTAGTAGTGCTTGTTTTCTTCTATATCCTCTGCAGTTGCTACGGCCATATTTCTAGTTTTTCTTCTTTTTTAGTTCTTGTGATTGTACTGTCCATGCTTAAATTTCAGGGTCGTCTTCTCTCGTAGTGTAGTTTTCTAACGACGGGCGTCTCTGGTTGAACTTGTCTTTGACGCCTTCGGTAATTTTCTGTTTTAGTAGGGTGCGGATTTCTGTTCCCTGCATGGTTATCTGCTGTTCCATTCTTTGCATAGCTTGCTGTATTTCTGCTATAAACATGGTGAGGTTGCCCTGAGTCATTTCGGTAGGTTGACTTTGCGGGGGTGTTGATGGCGGCCTGGGAGCCCTACCTGACCTGAGGTCCTGTACTTCCTTCATTAGTCTATTGATTTTTGCGTCCTGCTCTTCGCGCGCTCTACGGCTAATTCCTAGCTCTCGCCTGAGTGCCCTGTTTTCTTCCTCTAGCTGGTGCTGTCTATTGTTCTGGTTATTACCCGAGTGCGGAAACAAAGTTTTGGGGGGGCCTGTTTCCCAGCTCACCTTCGTGCCGCCCTTGGGCTTCTTCTTTTTCTGCTGCTGCTGCTGCTTGCTTGCTTTGCTTGCTTTTACTTTTGCTTGCTTTTGCTCTCGCTTGCTCGCTTGCTCGCTTGCTTGCTTGCTTGCTTGCTTGCTTGCTCGCTCGCTCGCTTGCTCGCTTGCTCGCTTGCTTGCTCGCTCGCTTGCGCTTTTGCTTGCTTGCTTTTGCTTGCTTGCTTTTGCTTGCTTGCTTTTGCTTGCTTTTGCTTGCTTTTGCTTGCATTTGCTTGCTCGCTTGCTCGCTCGCTCGCTCGCTCGCTTGCTCGCTTGCTTTGCTTGCTTGCTTGCTTGCTTGCTTGCTTGCTTGCTTGCTTGCTTGCTTGCTTGCTTGCTCGCTCGCTCGCTCGCTCGCTCGCTCGCCGGGGGCGGCAACGCCTGCGTGCTGGCTCCGTGACCCATTCCGTGCCGGCTCCGGGATCGGCACCGCTCGCCTTCCGAGCTGAACCATCTCGGATGGCGTTGCCTCCGTTCTTTCTCCCTGCTGCTGCGACTGGTGCTGTCGACCTCGCAGTTCTCTGGCTTTCTTTAGGCGATCCTTGCAGTCCCTGGAACCGGTGGCGTGGTCGCCTCCTTGGTTTGGCACTGGTGATTTTCCGGCGGATTCTGCATTCCGCATTGCCTGCACGCCTTGGCGTTTGGCGTCGGGCAGACGTCGGAGCGGTGGCACTGTTGGCAGCAAATGTAGCACACCTGCCTCGTCGGCCGGTATGTGCAGCGTCTAAACTCTGCGCCCGCGAAGATCACGTATTTGGGTATGATGGAGGCGTCAAATGTGACGACCGCCGTTTCCGATTTGCCTAGGATTCTTGCGGTGAGCACCACAATTGAGTCGGTGCAGCATCGCACGACTGCTTAGTGTATGAAGGCGAATCTCGGATAGCATCGGAGTTACAGATAAAACGCGCGGCTTTTCGCTGGAAAGGCTAAAGTGTAGCTATTTGATTTTGGGCAAAGGGAAACCCCGCCATGTTCGCATATTCAAAGATAGGACGCATGATTGTCACATAGGCCAAAAGCTTGGCTTCATTCGTAGTGTATCGCAGAGCCCGCTTTCAGAACGTAAGATTTCGCATCGCTTTGCTCGCCACGTGCTCTACGTGAGTCGACCATCCTAAATCTGATGCTATGACGATGCCCGAGTACTTATACTAAGTGACAGTGTTAAGGGTGGTATTACCGCAGCCGTATGTAAAAATAAATTTGGATTTCTGTTTTTCTTACTGACATTGAAACTGTTATATGAAAGATGATGGCCATTTCCTGGTTTTTCACGCCATTTGGCTATGAAAGCAAAATCCTTGTCAAGACAAATTTGATCTGGTCGGTTTAGTACTTCTCTACACTGGACGAAGTCGTTTGAAAACAACCTAATCTTCAATTTAAGCTGACTAGTTATGTAGTTTATGAACAAACGGAACAGGATAGAGGCCTCAACGGAAACCTGGGGTACGCCAGAAAGTAATTCCAGAAGTGTGGGAGCCTAACTGAACGAACTGGCGGCGGTCAGATAAGTAATTACAAATCCAACAACAATTAGCCCGTTTCCTAATATATGTTTAAGCTTTAGAAGTAGCTAAGCGCGGCCGACACGATAAAATGCATTCGGGAAGTCTAGGTAAATTGCATCTATTTGTTTTTGGTCGCTAATTGCTTTGGCGAAATCGTGTAGTATTTCAACAAGTTGGGCAACGGTAGACAGATCAGTCCTGAAGCCAAGTCGGTAGGGACGGAGTACACTATTTGGCCCAATGAACTCTTTAACCGATTGTAAGATAATATGTTCCAAGCTTTTACAGCATGCACATGTGAGAGAGAACAGGCCTATAATTTCACTGACAAGAGGTATCACCCGATTTGGAGACTGGCACTATTTTCGCAATTTTTCATTTTCCTGGACGATGTTGTTCGGAGATGGATTTATTGTACACAAGGCATCGGATGATGAAAATCTGCTCGGTTTGTGGCACACCAGACGTCCAATCCGGTGCTTTGGCACGGCAAAACACCTTCGCGCTGCCGTTTCGGCGCGTCGGACGCCAGATCGGACCGTGTGTCTCGCGCTTATGTATTAGCTTACAGGCTCGGCATAATGCGTCACACTCTAAGAACAGTTTACACCCTTTGGCTTGCCCCTTCTGCCACATAAAAATAATCGTCATCTGCCTTGATGTGTTTCCTTTCTTTATCGCTGCGAGTCCAGAACTTTCCAGTAACGAATGGCACGCGCGTTATCAGCATAGAACAGTTTACACCCTTTGGAGTGCCCCTTCTGATAACACGTTCGTCACTGGAAAGTTCCGGGCTTGCAGCGATAAAGAAAGGAAACGCGTCAAGGCAGATGACGATTACTTTTGTGTGGCAGAAGGGGCAAGCCAAAGGGTGTAAACTGTTCTTAGAGTGCAGGAAACAGTTTGGGACTCCGTCCGGACCATTATATTTTTATCGTCTAAACTTAATGATAGGGGGAACAAGCCTGCTTCAGTACGACTGGTGCGCTCTCTGCTTCGTTTTGCTCTATATTATCTGGCCTGTAAGCATGCCTAATGCCATTGCCAGGGGCAGATACGGACTGGAACAATGCGTTAAACGCTCCGGCTTGTTTCCTTTTTTCTGTCGGCGATAACGGCTTTGCAGGGTTATCTTTGTGTTTCTGGGGTGAATCTTTCATAAAATTGCTAAGCGTTGTACTGCAGAGGCGCTCTTTTTGTACCGTTGGTTTTTTTAGCAGTCTGGTTAAAGGAGCACTGACACAAAAATTTGAAGTCGAGATAACTTGTGAGATCGATTTAGTTGGTCACACAGACATCGTCTATAAAATAGCAGCGGCGAATATCGCTTAGAACATATTTAAAATCAATCTTAAAGTACGTGCGCCGAGCCAACCGCGAAACAGAGCACCTCGCGACATTGACATCAACCAGGATTTTAAATAGCCAAGAAAACGCTACGTCATGTGGCTACGTCACGAATTTTCGTTGGCTGCCATGCGGCTTACATGTGCTCTTCTCCTCTGTTGTTGCTTGTTTTAGCTGTTGTACTCGTAGTGGGACGCGCTCCGTGTCGCTGCAACTGCAGTTTTTGTCGTGTCCATCGGGATATTTCCCACACTATCAGCTTGACTGCGCTGCCACAACGTTCAACGCCGATTTGTTGTGCCTTACCATTGATTGTGGCCGATGCGAGGGTTTTGTTGAAGTTCGTCCTCGCCATCGCCGGCCGCAATATCTGAGTCGCTAAGTGATTGGCCACGTCTAAAGCGCGAGACACATAGCGCGATTTTCCGTGCGATCTGTAGTACGGCGCGTCGTGTGCGACTTGCCGCATGCGGCGATTCGGGACCCATGGTGCAATTGAGCGAGCGGCGGCCCAGAACCGGCGCCCCTGCGTGGAAGTTCGGAATCCTGCGTAACTTCGAACAGAAAGTGAAAGCAACCGTATTTGCACAGCTATCTTGTTTGAAACAAACGATGACAATATAAACACGTCTATGCGAGCACTCTAGACGTGTTTCCGCAGGGCCGCGTTAGCAGTATCGGATCCGTTGACAGCCGCCGATTGCCAAGAGCCGGCAGGCATAGCTCGCTGGGCCATCGAATCCGACACCGGTTGCGCTTGTGACACGATCGCTTGCAGCTCGTATAACGAAGCGCCTATGTTAGTCGGCACAACGTGTACACAGTTATGTCACGCTTAAATTGCAGCACATTTGATTTCTTTGGCGCCAACAGAAGCGAACGAGCATGCCAAGCGAGCATGCGATCGCTGGGAGACGATGTAGGCCTAGCTTGCCGGCCGTCTATCCGGGGCCGAGGGTACTTGCGATGCGTCCACAGCTCGTAATAAAGCGCCTAAATTCGTCAGCGCAATCAATGCCTGAACATTTATGTTTCTATTAAGTGAAAATACGGTTAGTTTTCCCGGATCCGTTAGTAGCGATGAGTAAACAGGCCAGTCAGGCGAGCCGCTTCGTATACACACGATTGCTGGCGCTTCTGCACTTACCGCATCCGAGTAGAAATCACGCCAACGATTTACTATTTCGCACAACGTTTTTTAACTCGCAATCTTTCGAGGTCACTTTATTCTAGGAGTTATTTCGTGTCAGAAACAAATTGTAGCCCATTTATGCGCCGTCGTCAGCGGCGAAAGAGGCCCGCGTTTCGATCAGAAAAAAAAAACAGACCTGATCGGAGCGGCGAGGCGCCCGCTCGCCGGCCCCGCCCCGCCGGGTCTAACACGTCACCATGACGTTCACGCTACCGGCGCTGTCATTGGCTGCGGTCGTTCGACCGATGCGGCAGTCGCACGACAATACGTCATGGCTTTTTGCGAACACGTGACCACTTTGTTTACACTCCCGTTTGCCCCATCTCGTTGCTCTCTGGAACCGAAACTTCGACTGGTCGCTGCAAAAAAGACTGCAAATAATTACCTGTCGCGCTCTGAAGTAAATGAGGTTTGATGCCGTTATTACTGGGTCATTAACTACTTATTAAAGCACAAAAAAACCACGTGGATTTTTTTTTGTGTCAGTACTCCTTTAACGAATTTATTTTTTGGCAGAAGTCTGGAACTGGGCATAATTTGTTATATTTCCTCAGCCATTTTTGTTCTGCGTTTTAAATGAATTGCATCGCCTGTTATTCATGGGTTGTGCTTATTGGTGTTCTTTTATATTTGTGGCACAAATTGCCTCAAGCAGTGCATAACATGTGCTTCGAACTGCAACCAAATATCGTCAACTTTGGCCGAGCCATCTGAATCTAGTTCGTGGAAGTCGCAGCACCCGTGGACAAAGTGGGTACTGATAGCGTCATCGCCTGCTTTGTTCAATGCGCACATGCGCTTTCTAGTGTCATGTTGGCGGATACGATTTGGAATAGTTAGTGTGCAAAGAACCATGTCATGATCCGATAGTCCTTCAAGAATACTGACTGTGTTATCTTCGTTGCAAAAGAAGTCGCTGACAAAAATAAAGTCTAAGATAGAACCTGAAGTGCCCTGGGCACGGGTAGGCCTGGAAACAATTTGGGTCATCATCATCCTGGTTACGCTCACTGCAGGGCAAAGGCCTCTCCCATACTTCTCCAACAACCCCGGTCATGTACTAACTGTGGCCATGGCATGCCTGCAAACTTCTTAATCTCATCCGCCCACCTAACTTTCTGCCGCCCCCTGCTACGCTTCCCTTCCTTTGGGATCCAGTCCGTCACCCTTAATGACCATCGGTTATCTTCCCTCCTCATTACATGTCCTGCCCATGCCCATTTCTTTTTCTTGATTTCAACTAAGATGTCATTAACTCGCGTTTGTTCCCTCACCCAATCTGCTCTTTTCTTATCCCTTAACGTTACACCTATGATTCTTCTTTCCATAGGTCGTTGCATCGTCCTCAACTTGAGTAGAACCCTTTTCGTAAGCCTCCAGGTTTCTGCCCCGTAGGTGAGTACTGGTAAGACACAGCTATTATATACTTTTCTCTTGAGGGATAATGGCAACCTGCTGTTCATGATCTGAGAATGCCTGCCAAACGCACCCCAGCCCATTCTTATTCTTCTGATTATTTCCGTCTCGTGATCCGGATCCGCCGTCACTACCTGCCCTAAGTAGATGTATTCCCTTACGACTTCCAGTGCCTCGCTGCCTATTGTAAATTGTTGTTCTCTTCCGAGACTGTTAAGCATTACTTTAGTTTTCTGCAGATTAATTTTTAGACCCACTCTTCTGCTTTGCCTCTCCAGGTCAGTGAGCATGCATTGCAATTGGTCCCCTCATTTACTAAGCGAGGCAATATCATCAGCGAATCGCAAGTTACTAAAGTATTCTCCATTAACTTTTATCCCCAATTCTTCCCAATCTATCTCTCTGAATATCTCCTGTAAACACGCTGTGAATAGCATTGGAGATATCGTATCTCCCTGCCTGACGCCTTTCTTTATTGGGATTTTGTTGCTTGCTTTATGGAGGATTATGGTGGCTGTGGAGCCGCTATAGATATCTTTCAGTATTCTTACATACGGCTCGTCTACACCCTGATTCCGTAATTTGGGTCAGGTTGAAGGTAAACAGTGAGCTCAGCAAGGTATTGGTTATTACATTCTATGGGCTCGGAGTGCTCCGGTTAATAGAGAGTTTTAGAATTGGGGGCCCAAGCGGCTTGGGGACCCAAGAAAATTGCGCGCCACAAGTGCGCATGCGCAGAACCCAAGCCAGTCTTGGGTTCTTGCGTTCGCGTTAACCCAAGACCCAAGAATCGAAAACTAGCGTGGGCCCCCAAGCCGTCTTGGGCCGCCCTCGCGGGTGACAGCGATGGCGTACAGCAGATGGTCGCTGGGCAAACTTTATTTACTTCGACTGATTTTCGCCATTTCACGCGGGTGAACTCGCAGTTTTTTTGCAGCGCGTCACAAGGAAACACCAACTAAGAGCGCTTGGCTTCGATTGGCTTAGAATCGCACACTTAATTCGTAATGCTAACCGGTACTAACAGTTTTTTACACATTATTGTTCGTTCTTTTTGCTCAAAAATGCATTCTGTTTGTTTTCACTTGTAAGAAAAGAGATTCATTTTTTTTTCTTTCAAGCACGTTTCTATTTTCCACACTGCGGCGCCCCAAGCGCTCAACCCAACGCTGTCTGCGTTCGACCCAATCCTCAAACTCTGCTGCTCATCTAAACCCAAGAGCAACCGACGCAACACGGCTTGGGGACCCAGAGCCTTGCGCCCCCAATTCTAAAACTCTCTAATATCTGGGAGATTAGTTTCCTCCCATAATTATGGCGTTGCGCACCACTTGTTCATGCATGTACTCTATAAAATGCTCAAGATATGACACTTCGGCTTGAGGGGGTCTGTACACTGCGCCAACATAGATGTGGCTCTGGCCCAACTGAACCCTACACCAGACGACCTCCACATCTGGGATATCTGGCATCACCGAGTAATTTATGCCTTGGTCTATGAGCAAAGCAACACCACCACCTCTAGTTCTATCCTTTAGGATGATAGAGAATCCCGGTGGAGCGATTTCAACGATTCCGATGTCAGCGTGCAGCGATGTCTCAGTCACGGAGATAATGTCAGGTTCAAGAGCGACCAGAATCGTTTCTAGCAGCTCAGATTTTTTTCCAAAAATCTCTGCGCATTAAGATGGTATCATTAACCGTTGCCCATGCGTTTGTTTTTTCTGTCTTTCGTTTGATTATCCGAGGTGTACAGGCGATTATTTATTTTGATTTTATCGTAAGACAAAAAAAGTTTGCCTTTTTTGGTCTCGATACACTTTCGTTCTTTCCCATAGCTTCTTTCTAACTTCTTTTACTACGGGCGAATAGTCCTCGCCAATTCAGTATTCTGTTCCGTTTAGCTTTTTGCAATTACTGAGTATGTTAGCTTTATCCCTGTAGTAAATAACTTCACTACGACAAGTCTGCGCTTCGAATTGTCAGTCGCTTGCTTTCACCCACTACGGTGGATTCTTCCGATGCCAGCCATTTTTATCCCTATCGTATCTTCGTATTGTTTTCTCAACAGCATCGACGAGATTTGGTGGCTCTCATTTTCGAGTTCCTTAACACCATACACGTCAAGATTAGACCTGCGGCCTCTGTTATCTCATTCGTCAACTTTGTTTGTCAAGGGCAGCATCAGATGATCGATTTTGCCACCGCTTTCCACGCATCACAAACCTGTAAGCTGTACCTTCAAATATAACTGGAAAATTTTGATGTGCGTGTTATATAGCGCTCTCGCACTGTTGTTATGCAGCTCCATGGAAGTTACAAATTACACATCTCGTTCCTCCGCTTGAGACGCTGTACCAGATGCCGTTTGGCGAACTGGGAACTCCATTTTTGGCGCATCTGAGCAATTTAAACGGCGTGCCTTCTTTTAACTTGCCAATTTTCTGCAATCTTTGGGAAACAAGAAAACAATAAGTACTAAATTAAAGACTGCTTCCTAGAGTTGGTAAAATTTAACTTTCTCAGCTGCAAAAAACTTCATTCAGATCGGTCAAGAGGTTGGCTCGTAAAAGCACTTTTACGTTTTGCACGTATTTGAATGGGAAATCGCATTTAGTTGTCGAGTGTTTGATCCCGGCGCCTATATGTAGATTGGGGCAAAATGCAGAAACATTCGTGGACTGTGCTTTAGGTACACGTTGAGTAACCTTAGGTGGCCCAAATTAATCCGAAGCCGGCCACTACACCGCGTCGCATAATAAAATCGCGGTTTTGGCACGTAAAGCACAATTTTTTTACGTAGTTGCTGCTGAACTGAAGGTTCCTCGTAAGAGGTCCTTAAAAGGAACATCCTAAAAAATAATATGGCCGCGATTTAGTAGTGGCGCTTTTCGGTCCATTCTGTGCCACTTAATCATTCGCCGTTTAAAGCACGCTCACCACAATGATAACGCGGGTGGAAGATCGCTATGGCTAATGACGAAGCTCAAAAAGTGCGAGGCATCAGAAAGGCATCGCAACAAAATCGCGGCCCAAATTGAGCTTCGTTAGAGCAACGAAAGCAAATGCAACATGCGTGGTATAACGCGAAATAAACATAAAATTGTCGGAGACTTGGACAAACAGAAAAATCTGGCATCTCTTCGTAGCTTTCACGTGAACGTACGCAGATAATTATCGCCGTACAAATATTAAATACTGCAAATTCGTTGTGCTCTAAATGTACTCCAAATTTTTCATCTAATAGTTAGGCTTTGTTGGCATGCATGCACACGTCACTTGTAGTTACAGATCTGGAATAAGAGCCCCTAAAACATACTGACAAATGGTAAAAGAAAGGACTGTTCCTGCAGACCAATTCTTGTAATGGCAATTATCATTTACCCTCTTTTCCAACAAGTAAACAATGACCCCTACAAACAACTCAGTAAAAGGTCTCATCATTTTAATAGTTTCTCACTCTTGACCACGGAGTACACATATAATCGAAAAGGCAAATATTTGTGTTGTCGAGAATGTGCAACAAAAGAAACAGCTTCGTTTACTTGCGAGTTCCACAACAAGTTCGACGAATCTAAACAATGTTCCAGAATGGCACTGTTAAATTTGCAGGCCACATATTTAGTCGGAAGTTCATCATACCGTCGAGCACTCCCGTTCTTATGCCACCATGGGAAATTCACGTTAAAAGCAAGTCGTGGACGTTATTATCTCGCTTTTTAAGGACGCGCTCTGGCCACAGCTAGTCGATGTTGCCAGTTTCTGTATCAGCGACGACTTCGTCGGGGTCTTGAGCCGTTATTTCTTTGGCGACTGGTGGTGTTCCTTGCTGGCTCTGACTTCCGTGCTCAATTTCACGCAACGTAGTCGGGGTCACCAGGATTTCTCCTGATTTAAGGACACAGCTTCATTGAATAGGACTTTACCGGTGTCAGGTTCATACAAAAATGCGCAATTCTTGTGGCCGTAGCGTTTACAAGTGCTGCATGGTGGCGTTGCACAGTCACGTTTCACATGACCTATCACTTTGCACTTCAGGCAGATTGGTGGTCTGTCTGGGACAGCGATGAGAAGCGTTAGATCCTGGTAGTACCACAGGTATGGCAAATCTTTCACTTCCAACCCTTCCTTGAGGCACATGCGAACGTAACGGGTAGTCCTTCTAGACCGCACGTAACAGCTCACTCTTTTAACAGTACCGTACGGCTGAAGCGCTTCCCCTATAGATGCATTGGAGATCTGACGCGGCACCCAATGAACCTTCATCCAGACCTCTGGCGCATTGGGGTGCATGATACCGCAGTAGAGTCCTTTCACTCGCATGCTCTCGGCGCTTGCGAGGGCTAGCAGGGCCTCTGTTGTCTTCAATTTCATCATCCACAACTCACTGCACCGCACTTTTCTGATAGCTGCAACCTCGTGGCGAAGTCGAAGTTTTTCCATTGATTCCATAAAATCCGAGCTATGGTACGGACGCCCACGTGGATCACAACGCAGAAGAAGGCACATGTCATACATATCCTGTTGTGTGGTAGGCGATGCGACAGACACTGGGTCATCTTTACCACAAACGACCGATGCGTTTAACATACCGGCTTCTTTGGCAGGTGATGCGTCGGCCCCTTGGTCATCTTGAGCAGACAAGACCGACGGCTTCAACTTATCCTTGGCAGGTGATTCGTCAGACGCTTGGTCATCTTGATCAAGTACGACAGATGGCTTTAACATCTCTTCTTTGGCCGGCGATCCGGCTTGATCCTTTTCACCAGAACCGACCGATGGCTTTAATAACTCTTCAGCTGGCGATAGAGCAGACGCTTGATCGCTTTGACTAGACAAGACTGAAGGCTTCAACAGCTCTTCGACAGGCGATACGCCTTGACCAGACATGGCTGATGCGTTTCGAGCGCTGGTTCGGGCGTTCACTCTACTCAGATGCCACTCGCAGAATGACTCCTCAGCTCGGCAGCGGCAGCATACGTTCGAAGAAGGGTGTGTTTGACGTCACCATACAGCGCCAGCGCCGCTTCTTTCCCTGGGGATCACCGGAGTGAATGACAATAAACCACCAGGGCCTGCCTAGACGGGCGACGCGCGCGATTTTTCTTGGAAAGAGCGCGGTTCACCCCTCTGGCCCGGCCGTGAAACCCCAAAGGGAAAGTGTCGTTGTCCATGTGTACCACCCCCTTCGCCGAGGGAAAGGGTGATTCTTCATCAGGCACAGGCTCTTTGCTTTTGCTGTTCGCGACTCGGCTGCGTATGCTCATGGAGAGGAAGGATGGGCCGGCCAGTTTCTCCCACTCCCCGTTTCACGTACCTTCGCTCACCACGAACTAAAAGGAAGGACTGTTCAGGAACAGCAGCCTTGGAAAACGTTTTCTTACAACGTAAGCAACAGGATGATTCTGCGCGATGCCCTTGAAGAAACATACTGTATGAATAGTGCAATGTTTCTTTCCCATTTCTCCTAGGCTGATGGGCGGAAAGGGATGGCAATTGCTGCTCTCCCTCTTCCGAGAAATCGCGCTTTTTCATGGCGCGATGGCGCATGCGCCCTGACCTAGTGGATTTTCAGTGAAACGCCTTGGAAGCGCCGCGTCTCAGAGGGTCTGCAAAAAAAAAAAAATACATAATAAGCGTTCGGACGAACGCCAATACAAACACTCGTGCCATGTACTGCGCTGAAACTCCAGTGGTAGCTTGACGTCGGTGGGGTGCCGAAAAAGTGCGTAGCTTAAGACTGTAAGTCAACATTAAAACAGAAAACAACCAGGGCGCCATCTTGACTGCACCGCGAGCCTACGTAGTTGCCGCTCTTCATTGATGGCTAGCAAATTTTACGAAAAACCCTTGCGTTACACTTAGGCGACACTTAACAACACTTTGCAAATCGTCTTGCAGCGAGGTCCTCATTTGCTCGTGGTGGCTGACTTCACGTACTCATTTAAGGTGCGAAATCAAGAAAGGGGCTAACAGATGGAATCCCCAAACGCTTGTTCGTCAGTGTGACGTCACAGATGTCAAGGTATTTTTTCGAACCTACGCCGTGGAGGCTCAGCAATTGTTCCCTAAACTCGCCACGTCCGTTATATCGTTGTTTTAGAACACAACGTAGTCTCCATTTACGGCTAAGCTATTCACTATGCTCTAGAAGACGCTGTCAAAATCCATAATGTCACATCTAGCTGGTGCGAAAGTGCAAGCAGACGGACGTCCCCACCTATTTTGTGTTATTGCGGTTCTCCTGGCTTAGCAAGCGTCTTATTGTGGTAAGAGTAATGTTTGCGATATTGCATTGCTGATACTTACTGGTAATTTACAGATACAGGTGACATCGTTTTTCCCTTTAGTGGATATTTTAACCAAATCTGCCATCCGAGGACGTGTTCGGTGCGACGGGGACGGGACTCGACGATGCTGTCAATTATGCTTTTATGATATTTTCCATCTTTTGCACTTCATTGTATCAGCCACAACTAACGCTGGGAGGCTCGCAATATATACAGGGTGTGCCACGCAACTTATGCCAACATTTAAAAATATGCGACTGCCACCTGTCTGTAAAGAATCACGCCAAAAGTGCCGTGATAGGGTGTTTCGGGCTTCAGTTACGCTTGGAAAAAAATTTTGTCTACCACGGATTGACCAATAGAAAGATGAATCATGGACATTTCGCGATGGACTACCATATTCTAATTGACAGTTTTGCTCCGATTAAAATATTTGAGAAATTGAAAAATAATAACTAATTAGGTAACTCGGCTAACTACAAAAATAGTCTGACTTGCTCCAAGCGACGGTGAACAACACTACCTTCGTTCTTTCCAACTACTTTGTGTACACATAATTTTAAATTTTAGCACAAGTTACGTGGGAAACCCTGTATATAGGGGGTTTCAGCGAACACGTTCAGACATTTTAGTCGTTGCCAGTGGCAGATAGCTGAATTGTAGCTCATGAGGTGCTCGATTTGAAACGGCGGACACTGATTCCACAAAAAAGAATGAAACAATATCGGCTAATTAATAAAAATTTGCTAGTTCACTTTCTGACTAATTACCCTATGACCTATATTGCAATTTGCAAATTCGAACCGTGGAGTTCGTAAGGCAAGGCTTGGAATCAATTCTCAGGAGGACACCAGTTTGGGATATTAATTCACAAACTTTGCGGAACAATGCATTGGCGTTCCAGTTACTTGTGTGCTCTAATGCCTAAAACGACGTTTTGTTAACAAATTGCCTGAAACGCCAATGCATTTCTCTGCAAATTTCGGGAATTAATACCTCGAAAGTAGTGCCACCCTACGATTTCGTTCCAAGTGGATTCGCCTTGCGAACTCCACGGCTAGATTTGTAAATTGCGCTATGGGCCGCAAGGTAATTATATCAACACTTCATTAGTGAAGTTTTAGAGATTAGTCGATTGTGCATTTCATAGTTTTGAGCAAGTAATGTGCGAGTCTTCGGGCAGACAAGCTCATGAACTACAATTGTCATATCTGCCACAGGAACCTTTAAAGATTTTTGAATATGTTCGCTAAAGCACACTGTATATATGTCTCTACATTTTTGTTAGCTGCGGGTTTACTATTTTCTTTTTTCATATGTCTCGCCTGACGTGACATATGCCTATGTGAAAAGATAAACACACCACATGCTTGTCGAAAAAGCAGAATTGATTCCTAACTTCAGACGCAAAACAATTTGGACG